>NC_092818.1:5811750-6457500 GCF_023375885.2 Dermacentor andersoni
CATTGATCTATGAAATGTGCAATAAATGCCCTTGTGACTGTTTGCACTACTGTGTTGTCGTTCCTTTGTCCCAAGAGTACGGAGGAGAACCACATATCTCCCACAACGTTGTGCACATTGACATAGTTGGACCACTACCCCAGTGTCATGGATTTCGCTACCTGCTGACCACTATCGACAGGTTTAGCCGTTGGCCAGAAGCGACGCCACTTCAAGACAGCTCTGCTGCAATGGTCGCGGCAGCTTTTGTCACAACATGGGTTACTCGCTCCAGATGCCTTACAGAAATATTACTGACAGGGCAGCATTTCGAGTCCCCTCTCTTTCAAGAGCTCCTGCGCTTGCATTTCACGAATCGTCGGCGCTTGGCCGCCTACCATCTCCAAACCAATGGCATCTTGGAAAACTTTAATTGACATCTAAGTCAGCGGTGATTGCTCACGGCGCGCTATCGCGATGGGTTCAACGTCTACCACTGGTTCTTCTGTGTATCCGGTGCGCCTTGAAGTCGGACATTGGGTGCTCGAGCGCGGAGGTCATCTGCGGTACTCCGCTCCGTGTGCCCAAGAACTTCTTATCACCCCAACCACCTTCGCGTGCTGCGTCTGTCCGAGATTAGCAGACGACGAAGAAAAAGAATGGATCGGGGGCTGCTACTTCCACGCCTGGCGCCAAGAAGGGCGCGCACCTTTAACATCATCATGATACCTTTGGTGCTCGTCTCTCGCCATAAAAAGGCTTTGTTGGGTGTCTCATGGCTCCGTTGTTTTTTCTGACGACACTACCTGTTAGTGGCTGGCGTTCCGCAACATATGGTGCCGAATCCTCACGAAACATGGACCGCCTGAAAACGAAACGCTCTGCTAGACAAACCCACTCAACGAAAATCATGAATGAGGCGACGACACTGTTAGAGAGCGGCTGCAACGACCGCACGGCTTTCAGTAAGGTTATAGACAAGCTCGTGGCCAGCCGTAACGAGATTCGGAAGATAAATGCCGAGATTGAGGACGTGATTCCTGTCGAGGATCTTGAAAGAGAGTACGAGTGTGCAGTGCATTATGGCGACCAAACGCTTGAGACCCTGACGCCTCCGGAGCCGGTTAGCAGATCTCAGCGTCGGAAGCACCGTGCAGACTTCTCCCTTGACGACACTCAATACGCCATCTGCCCCAACCACAGTTGCGTCACAGAGCTTCGGACCTAATCTCCCAACGCTGACCATCATGCCTTTTCATGGGGACGTGTGTCAATGGACGTCGTTTTCGGAGCAATTGAAAAGAGCGGTCCACGCGAATACAATTCTGCGCACGACTTACAAATTCCATTACCTCCGCAACTACCTGGCAGGGGAAGCGGCAGCGCTGCTATTGCCGGACTGCCAACGACTGAAGCGTTTTAAGAGAGTGCCATACAGCTGCTAAAGCAGACGTTCGGAAACAGGAGCCTGATTGTACAGCATCATTTCAGAGCACTCCGCGAACTGCAGCCCGTGACGTCTCCATCGGATAGGAGGGAGTTGCAGAGGCTGTACGATGGAGTCCAGCTGAATGTGCGCGACCTCAACGCCCTAGAAGTACCAACTAGCAGTTTTGCGGCGATGCTCTACGACGTTCTACTTCAATTCCTGCCACAAGAAATCGTCATGGCGTTCCACCGCCATAGCAGTCTCCAGGATAACGCACAAGGCATGGCACCCTCTGCTTCAGGGGAAGCAACCACAACGTCTTGCAAGACACTCGAGTCGCTTTTGCGATATAAACAGATAGAGCTCAAAACAAGAAAGCGGTGTGCTCCATCGGCATCCTCCTTCAAAGGCGGCGGGTCCCACAGAAAGAATGTGCCATCATCATCAGTTCTGTATGCATCGGAAGAATCGAAACAAATGCGCAACGAATGTTTCTTTTGAAAATCTACAAGACATGCAACCAGCATGACCTTGACCATATCAGAGAAAAAGAACCGGCTGGCTCAAGCTATGCGGTGCTGCCGGTGTACTATAAATGGCCACCGCGAGAACGAGTGCCGGTGGAAGTTGGTGTGCGCGGCATGCAAAGGCAGGCATGCTCCAATGATGTGCAGTCCAGTTTATCTAAAACCCCTCAGTCTCCCAAAGTAGTGCCAACCACTTCCCTCCTCCTCTGCTCGGCGCGGCCTCGATGGTAGCGCCGCTGGTGCGGGGCCTGCCGTAGCAGACGACGGCTAACACGCTACGGGAGGAAATCCGCCGAAAAGTTCGTTCGAGCCCTGCGGAGCAGTTTTTTCAATCGAGATCTTTCTTTATCAGTCGGTAACTGGCCTTTAGAATTTCGTGTTGGAATTGCGAAAGAAATGCAGGAAGGGACCATTATTCAAGGCGTATTTAAGGCATAAAGCGCGCGACATTGAGAGTTCGTGTTGCAGAAACACGACGCAAGCACGCGGTGTACTCAAACACGCGCGTAATTACCAAAGCTTCAGGTGTTGACAGCTTGAAAGTATGTGTACGCGGTTTCGTAGGTTCATTTGCGTACCTGCAGGATACTTTTGTTTGGCCGGCACGTGAGAGATTTCAGCTGTGTGCGGTCAGCAATGCCTGGCAACAGGGCCGTTGTTTTCATTTCGGCGTGCTTTGGTAATGGCGACGATATATTGCTTTTTTTACAAGTGCTGCTCCAGGAGGGCACATGTAATGGCTAACGGAGGCCTCTGAAGAGCACGTGACATTACAATAAAGGAGGCGGCACAGGGAGTGTTCACATAGAAAATTGGCTGTCCGCGATCTTATAACTCCTTGGCATGTACAGGCTTCGGCAAGCCCCATCCAGCCCTGGTTCTAGCTTTGGTGTTACCGTTGCCACTTTGGCCCCCTGGAGGCGCCGTCATTACTACGAAATAATGACAAGTTGTTACAACGAGTAAATAAAATTTATTGAAGAAATACAATCGCGCCGAGGCGCCAACTTCTAAAGCAGCGCTAGCACGCCCGCGCGAGTATTATGAAAGGCCAACGAGAAATTTACCGGCCCACGTACGACTCTACGATCAAAGTGCACGTTAAACATTCCCAGGCGAGCTAGATAAAGTTATCCGGAGCCATCCACTACGACCTACATCCTATAGCTTTAGTCGCTTCGGAACGTTAAAAACCTTAATCACTACAAACCAAATCAATACATGCGGGCGTACATTCGATGCTAAAAGACTGCATCGTAAGTGATAGTGAGCCTTGCAAAAGCGTCGAGAATGTGCTAACTTCTGGTGGCGCTCAAAACACATCCTGAGTAAAGTCGCTCTTATGTCACAGGCCAGCTGCAGATGCGTGCATTTCACCGCAAGACGAAACTACATGAAACAAAGAGAGCACATTCGAAAACAGAAGTCAACCAACGCGCTAAAAACCACGCAGAGCATGAACACACACTTTTTCGAAGCGGAAGGCGTGAACTAGGCTCAAAAGAAGAGGTTGTGAGTAGCCATGGCCCTTACTTCACAAAGCCGTGCGTTCTTTGCCACTTCCTCGAAGTCAGCCCGCCCGATCCTTTGAATCCACACTTCTTTTTGCGTTGGGCCCACGGGATGGCAAAGGAAAAAGCTTTTTGCGCTCGCTGTGTCTGTTGCGGCAACCGAAGGCGCAGCAGCACGACATCGCAATTAAGTTCTCGGCCCTACACATTCTATTACACTAACGCACTCCGTCAGTCCGCCTGCCGTACTTTCATCGCGCAGGCCCAACAATGGGGGTCAGTGCGCGCTGGAAAGAAAGAAACTATACAAAATCGCGGCGCCTGCTCCGCGCTGGAAAGAAACAAAAAATAGACAAAAGCGCGGCGCCTGCTTCCACGTGACATAGATTGGCCCATGGGGGAGCGGAGGAGGCTGGGTTGACAGGAAGCGTGTAAAACTCCTTAAACTTCGTAAAGTAGTGACAATCTCCTCCTTCGCATTCACTCCTCCTGGTTTCTCCTCTCTTTTACACTCCCTCCTCGACTGTGGCGCCGCCTACGCTGCTCGAGCGTAGCAACGGCGCCAACATGCGCTCCTCGCCACTGCGTAGACGCATCTCAAGCAAAAATGGCGCTGCTGCATGGCGCGAGGGCCCACGTGATGCTATTAGGCCAATAGCGACGCGGCGTCACCCTCTGCCAGAGCGCGCGAGGAGGAGGCATTCTTCAAAGCGTGGCAGTACTTTACGACGCTTAAGGGGTTTTAGAGGCGTGGAGGAGGACGCGCCAGGGTGAGCGGGGTGGCGGGAAGATTTAAGAATGGCGCTACTTTTGAAAAATTGAGGGGCTTTAAGTTTATCGAACGACAAGGGGCGAGAAGTCTCATAACGTCGGCTACCAAGCCAATGAAGGCCGAGAGTCCACGGTCGACTGCCGTTACAAGCTCT
The DNA here is from genome assembly GCF_023375885.2 of Dermacentor andersoni. Lineage (NCBI taxonomy): Eukaryota > Metazoa > Arthropoda > Arachnida > Ixodida > Ixodidae > Dermacentor > Dermacentor andersoni. The sequence goes on from NC_092818.1 coordinate 5,816,123, forward strand.
CAACTTGGCGAGTTCATTAATTTACAGACTTTTCATTCTTAGATCGTCGGTTTCAACGATACGTCTCATATCAGAGGTACCTTCGACGGAGGCATCAACACACGTTCATTAAGGATGACCTGGTGGCTCGGTTGGGAGTAAAAATCATTAGAGAGGCATGCCTAGTGGTGAAGACGTTTACGCCAGACGCTCCTTCTCGAATGAGAAATTGCAATGTCGTCGAAGTTCATCTATGTAGTCAATTTCATGACCGCGAGCACATCATTGAAGTGATAGCCATGCCAGTAAATTGCCACGACATCCCTGCCACGGCTATCAAATGTTCCTTCACAGCCAAATTAAGCGAGAAAAGTTACGGGCTGGCCCACAATCAAGTTGTGCCTCGAGTGTGTGGCGAGAAAGGCCTGCTCATAGGATCTGATTAACTGTGGAACAACTTTAGTGGCGACATCATACGCAGCGCGGCGGAAGTACAAAGATTGGTCGCGGTCAAGACTACTCTCGGCTGGCCGCTACAAGGTCCTGCCACGAAAACGAGCTTCATAAGCGGAACATCAGAATTCATGATCTGCGTCCTGCGAGTGCAAGCTGGAGAAACTAAAGGAGTGGACTAAAGCACACTGGAGTCATTTTGGTCGTTGGATGCTGTGTGAATCGCGCCAAAGGAAGCAATTCATGGGCACGCAGACACGTCGGCTGCATTCCAAAGCAAAATTGCAAAGATTGGAAAGCGGTACCAAGTAGCTGCGCCGGGTAAGGAACCGGATATTGAGCTGCTACAAGACAACTAGAGCGTCGCACTCAATCGTTTACGAAATCTCGTTAAGCGCATCTCAAAGCCCGAAGGATTGCTTGGGAGATACGATACGGCAATTGGTCAGTACATTGTTTCTGGCCATGCTGAAGTTGCACTTGACAAGAAATTGGTAGATGACCCAGCGTACTACATGCCACACAGGGAGGTTATTTGTGAGGACTCACAACCAAGCTCCGCGTGGTTTTTCATGCGTCATCTCACGTCAAAGTAGAGAGATCTCTGAACAGTTGCCTCGAAACTGGCCCGAACCCAAACCCGGACGTATTGCCGATTCTCCTTCGCTTCAGATGGTACCTAGTGCCGCCCATGACAGCAGACATCGAGAAGGCGTTCCTGCAAGTTGAGATACGAAAGGAGGACCGTGACCTGTTCAAATTTCGTTGGTTTGACAAAAGTCCTACTGTTCCTTTCAAGGAAGAAGCGGTAGAGGTTTGGCGTGTGGGCAGGGTACCCTTTGGATCTACAGCAAGTTCATTGATGCTTACGGCTACTATACAGCATCACTTGAAGACAAAAGTCCATCCCGGGAAAAGGGCCGTAGAAGAGCTATTTCTGAAATCCTTCTACTTCGATGACCTCATATTCCGAGCGAATGACTTAGAAGCAGCGGCGACTCTTTACAATTGCACAAAAAAGGTGATGAATGGTGCTGGCATGCCTTTAAAGAAGTGGAGCTCAAGCTGTATGGAAGTAGAACGACTGTTCGACTCCAATGATACTCTTACCCCTATAGCCTATGAGAACTCTGGACATCAAGAGAGAGTGCTAGGGATGGGTTAGCCGCAAGCAACAGACGCCTTCATCTACAACCCGGAGAAGATCTTTACTTTCTTGGAGAAGGCAAATGTCACTAAGCGTTTTGTCCTCCAGACAGTGTCGAGCATCCACGACCCATTATGATTTCTCGCATCATACGTACTGCGAGGAAAAATGCTGTTTCAGCAATTATGGGTTTCGAAGGTCAACTGCGACGAAAATCTTCCTGATCACGTTGCGGGAAAAATGGCACGACTGGAGAAACGAGTTGATCCATTTGTCGAAAGTCAACGTGCCTCATCCCCTCATGAGCGGAGTTGCAGAACCGCGTGATTTTCAGCTACACGTTTTTGTCGACGCAAGCAGAAAAGCATACTGAGCTTGTGCATACCTTCGTGTAGAAGATGTGAATGGGAGCGTGGCTAGCACTCTGATTGTAGCCAAGTCAAGGATAACCCCACTGAAAACTCTATCCTTGCCGGGTCTAGAGCTAAGGGTGCGTTTCCAGGAAGAAGGCTGTTAAAATATATAGTGGAAACCTTCGGAGATCTAATGTCAAGCGCGCAATGTTTTCTTTGGACTGACGCAACCATAGTGCTTGGCTGGTTACAGCGAGCGCCTTCGACTTTAGACGTCTTTGTGAAGAACCGAGTCACATAAATTCTGTCAATTCGGAGTGTAGGCGGCGGCATTGTCTAGGAGAAATAAATTCTGCTGATATGCTGAACCGAGGTGTTTCTTTAGACGCACTGGCCACCGAGGTAGACTGGTGGCAAGGACCCGCTTGACTCTGTGTAAGGACTTGGCAAAATGGCCAGCTGTGAAGCATTCACTGCCCCAAATCAACGACATCCTAGGGATAACAGCGATTAAACCAACGACGCTTCACTCTACAGGCAACGCAGTGCAATTAACCCCACTGCTAAATGCCACGAAGTTCAGTTCACTGCAGAAGCTTCTCCGGGTCACATCATGGGTGCAGCAGGTTGTCTCCAATGTTAAGTGCAAGACTAAAAAAGACGCAGTTATCTCTGCCAAAGAAATATTGGCAGATGAGAGATATTGGATCCGGCAAGTTCAAACTGAATCGTTTCCTCCGGAGAGGAGTTGGCTGCTGGAAAGGCGAGGTCCGTGCAGTAATTCATGGGTAGCAATACTGCACGCATTTCTCGACGAGAACAGGCTTCTGCACGTCGGAAGAAGACTACAGGACCCCCCCGACAGCCGAGCCGTGAAGCATCCATTGCTACTTCCAAGTTGACATCGTTTGACCGAGCTGGTGTTTGCGGATGTCCATCGTCGAGTCATGCATGGAGGAGTAACGGCGATGATACACAACGTACGCGAACGATCTGGGTCCTAAGAACACGACAAGCGGCAAAGAAAGCAATCGATCGATGCCTGCTATGCGTCCGTTTTCGTACGAAACCCACTGTAACGCCGTACCCGCCGCTTCCAGTCTGCCGGGTCGAAAGGACGAAACCTTTCAACACTGCAGGCGTTGATTTTGCCGGACCGTTGCAGCGAAGTCATGAGATAGCTCCGACAGGAGAATGTACATTGCAGTTTTCACAAGTGCAGTAACAAGAGCATTGCATTTGGAACTGGGGCCATATAACTTAAAACTATTCCAATATATTTTTATTCCAATCTACTAACGTCAAATGTGCGTAACCGCCGACGCAAGCATAGGGCGATCACCCGCAGGGTTGTCTGATCAAACCAATTAAGTGCTCCCCTCGTTCATAGGAGGTCACTTTTGTTTGTTGGAAAAACGAATAACATTGCCTTCACTGAGCGGCTTGTCTTATCTAGTTGGCTCGAAATGGGCGAGGAGCCTGCTCAAGTGGAGAGGGATTCGATAGGGCCGAGCCAGTGCACTGAAAATCGATAACCGGATGAAAGGGTGGTGCCGGCGTCTGCGATTGGTCCGCTTTCCCTTACTTAGCTTGAGGTGGCTGGTCGAAAATCGCGGCGGCATGCAACAGCAGTTTAAGAATGACGCTAAAACGGACCCTCAGCAAAGAAGAGTTGGCAGAACGAGGTCGTAAACGTGCCGAAAGTTCTCAAAAGCTTTACACGGCCACGCAGAAAGCTTCATTAAACGCAAATAAATCCATGCTCTCCGGTAGGGGCGAGTGGCCAGTGCCTGAGCGATCGGCGGCAGCCATCTTTTATTTAGTGAGGTTTTGCGGTTTTGTGACGTGGCGTGAGAGGCAGGTGAAGTGGGTGCAGCCCGAAAACCTTTGACCAATAGCCGAGGGCTATTGGCAAAAAGGCGCCGAATCAGAAATAACTATTTTTTTGTTCGGTAAAATTATGCATAATCTGTGTGTACACGCCATATCATATGGGGAGCTATCGCGGTTTTCGTGACGTCGCGTGACAGACAGGTGAAGTGGGGGTGCCTGACTGAATAAACTTTATTGAAACCAGCAAGAGATGGTGGCTGGGCCTAGGCCTCCCACGTGGGGACGTCGAGGTGTTGCCTCTTCGCCGCCTCGCAGGCCTGCTGGGTCGCCCAGAGTTGGTCGTCAAGGTTGGGACTGCGCAGGGCAGCGTGCCATCTCGACGAGAGGGTGGTGGGGTTAGTGTCGGGGTATTGGTGTGTACAGTCCCAAAGCATGTGTGGAAGTGTGGCTGGCTGTGTCTTGCAAATATGGCACGTGGGATTGGGGTAAATGTCTGGGTAGATCTTGTTATAAAGCTGTAACGAGGGGTAAGTATTGGTTTGTAGCACGCGGAAAGTTGTAGCCTGCGCTCGGGATAGTTTGTTGTGTGGGCCGGGGAAGGTTCTACGCTCTAAGTAGAAGGACTTCACAAGATCATTGTAGCGTGTCAGGCGATCCCTACCGGTGGGGGCAGCCTCCCCTTCTCCCGCGCGGTTAACTAGGCCTCGCGCTAGGGAGTGGGTAACCTCGTTGAAGTTGGGGAGGTGCGGGTGGACGGTGCCTACATGAGCCGGGAACCAGACGAGTGTAACCTGATGGTCGGTGGAGCGAGGCGCTTGTTGCAAGATGTGCAAGGCTTGGTGTGAAATACGGCCGTTGATATAGTTGATAACGGCGGAGCGGGAGTCAGAGACGATGGTATGGCATGTTGGGTCTAGTGTGGCTAGCGCGATGGCCACTTCTTCAGCTTCCTCAGCGTGTGGGGTTACTAGGCTTATAGCATGGTGGAGAGAGCCTTCACGCGTGGTGACGGCTGCAAAGCGGGTACCGTGGGGATATTCGGCGGCGTCGACGAAACTCACACCGTCGTGGCAAGTAAGGGATTTGGTGAGAACCGTGGCACGTGCAGTGCGACGTGCGTGGTTGTATTCGGGGTGCATGTTTCTGGGGATAGGATTGGCGTGAATCCAAGCTCGTATGGTGGAGGGGATCTGGTGCTTATGGCCGTGTTGATGGTGGTAGGTGATACCGTGCAAGGTGAGGATATGGCGACCCGTCGCTGTGAGAGTGAGTCTCTCCAGCTGAGAGCGACGTTGGGCCTCGATGAGCTCGTCCAGTGTGTTGTGGACGCCTAGTTGAAGTGGGGGTGGTCCAAGAAAGTTTTTGACCAATCGCGGTTGGTGATTGCAGAATTGGAATAGAAAAGTTTGGAATAGTTTCACGTTATAGCACCCAGCCTGCGGCTATTCAGAGAAAAATTCAGTTTTGTTCGGCATAGTAATGCACCTTTAACGCATACATGCCACGCTGACGTGGTAAGTTTTCGTGGTTTTCTGAGGTCACGTGACAGGCAGGTGAAGTGGGTGCAGCCCTAAAACTTTTGACCAATAGTCGAGGTCTAACGGCGAAACGGCGTCGAATCAGAAATAAAAATTTTTCTTTTGTTCGGTGCAATCATGCATAACCATTGTGTACACGTCATATCAGATGGAGAGGTATTGCGGTTTTCGTGACGTCGCGTGACAGACAGGCGAAGTAGGGGTGGTCCAAAAAAGTTCGTGACCGATCGCGGAGGGCTGATTGCAGAATTGGAATAGAAAAGTTTGGAATAGCTTTACGCTATAGCGCCCCTGGTCTCCGATGTGTCTTCACCTGCGTTCTTGTCGGCATTCCGGCGTTCTGTTGCAAGAAGGGGACTCCCAAGTACCATCTATTCCGACAATGCCTTAACCTTTAGGAGAACGTCGCGGGAGCTACAAAATATATGGAAAGCACTACTACAAGACGACTTCGAGGCTTACATGGTGAACCAAAGAATTCAGTGGAAGTTCATCATCGAAGCGGCGCCATCGTATGGAGGCTAGCGGGAACGCTTGGTCGCAACCATAAAAATGGCACTCCGTAAAGCTTTAGGTCGAAGTTGTCTGTGCGCAGAAGAACATTAAACTATTATTACTGAGTTTGAAGCAGTGCTCAATTCACGCCCTCTAACGTATTCTCATAATCAGGCAGGCGAGCCTGTATTGCTTACGCCAGCGCATTTCCTAGGGGGCCAGCAACTGAGGATGTTACCACAAGGAAAGACACTGTCAGACCTATTAACCAGCCACGATCGCAACGACTGTCAGCGAAGCTTTCAACATCGACAAAAAATGATGAATGACTTCTGAAAGCGATGGAAACTTGAATATTTGTGGCGTCTATCATCGGCTCGTCGCCCACCCACGCATCACTCAAGAAATTTGAGGGTCGGCGACATCGTAATAGTCTACATTCCTGAGACGCCAAAGTTATTATGGCCACTAGCCCGGGTTCAAGAGGTGTACCCAGGCGCCGGCGGATTTGTGCGCGCCTGTTTATTCCGATTACAGGGAAGCAAAGTCTTCAAGAGGCCAGTGCAGAAGCTACATCGTCTAAAACTAGATGTCACCACATTTGAGGGCCCGGAGGATGTCGGAGATTTGCAGACGACGAAAAAAAAAGAATGGATCGTGGACTGCTACTTCCGCGCCTGGCGCCAAGAAGTGCGCACACCTTTATCATCATCATGATACCTTTGGTGTTCATCTCTCGCCAATTAAAGGCTTTGATGGGTGTCCTGCGGCTCCGTTTTTTTCTGGCGATGCGAGCTGCAAGGGGCCGGCGCTCCGCAACACTGTCTAGTCGCGGATGTGTGCATCTTCTTCACAACCTCTTCCGAGGTCTAAAACCCTGTCCGCCACGTCTACTTCCAGCACGCTCACCTTACGTTTCCACTGACCTTGCCAACGCAACCCACGTCTTCGTGCTGTACGGACCGGTTCGTCCTGCTCTCCACCCAAACTACCTCAGATGTTTTTCCGTACTGGAGAGATGCCAGTCCACATACATCGCGAACATTCATTGTAAACCTGACACCAGCCTACTGCGAGGAGATTCATACAGTGACGTCCCCCGATTCAGCCACCGACGTCGCCATCCCGGTCGGTGCTCACGCTACTTCAGTCCGCCGAGTTTCGTGGAGCTGCTGATATCGTTCGCCGCCCATGCTGCGAACGATATCAGCAGCTCCACGTCCTCATAATTTACATGCACCACATGGTCTGATCTTTATTTAGACCGACTAAAAAGCTTCTTGCGTGTGCCTTGCCTGTCATAAATGTATTTTGTTGACCTAGGTATTATAAAAAGTACGCTGGCATCTAGCCTTTCTTTACACAAGCAACTGAATGTTATTAGTATTTTGGAAATGTGGTTATGAATTGGCGGTGGAGCTATGTAGCGCCAGCGACATCGGCGCGAACGCCTTAGGAAAAAAGACGAGGTCAGGCGAGGCCATGAGCTGCGCGGGTGCTTAGCTGGCGCTGGGGACCGAAGAAATAAAAGTTCAGTTTAAGCTCCGGGGCTGAAATAATGTCTCGTCTATCTGTCATGTGCTCCACAATATAAATGAAATTATTTTGAAAATAGGTAGACCTAATAATAAATCATTACACGCGGCAACACTGGGCACAACACGTTCATGGGGTCACGTGGCAACTATGCTCGGTCGCCTCATGACTGAGCAAAGCACAACCAGCCCTACAGGTGATCCTGACGTTGAAAGTTTCAAAAGCGCACATTATAAAGCACTTTTTGAAGCATTTGTCGCACTTTTTGCATATTCACTTACTACAAGCCCTCACGAGATCTTGGATTGTAGCGCGAAGTGAACACAGACACATTAAGGAGCAGACAGGACGAGCGCTAGTCTGTAGCGCTCGTCCTGTCTGCTTCTTTTTGCGCCCGTTTTCACTTCGCGCTACAATCCAAGATCATGTTACCGTACCAACTCGCCCAACTTTCTATCCCTCACGAGATGCCATAACATTATTTACTTTATTGGTAATCAGCGTGTTTGAAATGAGCTCGCACGTTTTTCCATAATACACTTAAATATGTGTAAATGTAGCGAAACGCCCTGTTAATTAAAGCAGAAACTTTCATAGTAGCGATGTGTAGGCAAGAAGACCTACCATAAAATAATTATTGCTGCCTTCTTGCATTGCTGGTGTCGCCTGTCCGATAAATTCGCGGGGGAAAAGGCGACACATAAAAAAGAAAAACGGGAGGCACGTGTTCCATGACTTACTAGTATGTGTTGTCTTGTTTAGGTAAACTTCTGCGAAGACGTACGTACCTTTTCTCCGGGCTCTCCGTGTGGTCCAGGAGATCCCACAGGTCCCTGAGGACCCTGGTCTCCTGTTCGGCCTGGTGGTCCTTCGGCACCCGGAGGGCCTTGCTCACCCCGCGTACCCTTGGCACCCGGTTGGCCGCTGTCACCACGTCGGCCTGGGAGACCCTGAACACAAGCATGTGTCAGTATGGGGAGGCGCGTCCCCGCACCACAGTACATCTTTTCAGAATCTTCACAGGAGAAGAAACTAATTATGGCTATTTGTGCACACATCTTGCTTTTGGAAAATCAATATTTATTCAGCGAAACATGCTAATGCATATAGTTGCTTTCAGCTACTAATAGCAAAAAAAAAAAACAGATAGTACATTTTGCAATATAACTGCGACATTAAAGAGAGGCAGACCAGCAGCAGTCCATTCCCAATATTTCTGCTAAGTTGAGCTGTTGGGGTTTTCTTCGGCCTTTCTATTCTTGAAGCGCCCGTCCTCATAATTAACATGCACTACATTGTCTGATCTTTGTTCAGATCGACTAAAAAGCTTCTTGCGTGTGCCTTCCAATCATAAATGTATTTTGTGGACTTCGGTTTTATAAGAAGTACGCTGGCATCTAGCCTTTCTTTAAACAAGCAACTAAATTTTATCGGTATTTCGAAAATGTGGTTATCCCAAATGAAGACCAACATGATTCGCTTACAAATATCTTATATTTACTACTGCTGGCAAATCAACCTACCAGCAGCCCGCAACGTGGAAGAACGTCGTTCATCAAAGAAAAAGATAGTCATTCTTCCGATTAAAATACGAAATAATACAGGTGCGGTTTCGGTCCGGTGTTTCGAATCTCGTACTAGGGTGAATTTTTCTGCAACTGGGATGTTTTCTTTATCAGAGACCCATATGGGTTTCTTGCGTAACTTGAGGCTACAACTGAGGACGCTGACACCTTTCACGAACCTTCCTCGCGGGTATCTACAGAACTGACTTGTCAGTTTTTCGGCTTGCTGAATACCCTGGCAATGCGGCATGCTAGCCTCCTGGTTGGCTGAGATGGCATTGGTTCCTCATGTTAGAATTCCGCAAAAGGACGAATTTTTGTTCAACTTCCAACTTGTCTTTCCGAGAAACCCACATGGGTGTTTAATGTAGCTTCATGCTACTGTCATGGGAATAATATTTTGCCTCTCATTTTTGTAGTCTTGCAGTTCATGTCTTTCGTGCAACCATGGAACAATGAGGAGTAGCCGAGTAAGGAATGTTGCTTTAAGGCAACGTTTCGACAAGCGGAATTGTCTTCGCAGCACTGACAAAGACAAGTCCCGTTGTCAAACGTTGGCTTCAAGCGACGTTCCTTGTTCGACTATTCCTCATTGTTTCAAGTTGATTTCTGTCCTTGAACTTCCCTTTTGTTTGGAGAAACCATGCGGCAACAGACGCGACTGTTTGATCTGATATCGCGTAAAAGCAAAGATAGGACATAAATCCTGACGTGAACTGCGATGGATAAAGTTTTTAAATACATTCTTCATTCCTGGCATTAGAAGCCGTCTTCTTTTTTATTTCACTTTTGTAGTAGACATTATTTACACGTGTGCGTTTGTCTTTTTTTGGGTGACCGCTTTTCACCAGCTTAACAATGTTATCGCCCAGAGCGGGACGCGCTCGCACGCATTGGAAGCTTTTATAATGTTATCGATGGTTCTTCTGCTGTCTGTCGTCTCCAAACCTTGTGTAATGTGATTGCATGCATGCGCGACGCGAATGGTGGGAAACTTTCTGGACGACACGCGGACACCGGCGATTACTCTGGAATGATGTTGAATGATGTTGAATGATGTATAAAAGCCGACACGCTTGGTTCGCTGATGACATTTTCGACGATCGCGGACTGTATTCGCCACTGATGCCGTTCTTTGAGTGTAGCCTGTTTTTGAGGGCACAAGTTCGCCCAATAAAACGCTAGTTTCGTCATTCCCAGTTTTTCTGCTTTCTTCATCGTCAATTCTCCATTCTCTACATTCTCCAAACTTATTCACTGGAAAAGTAGATGAAACAATGCAAAGCTTGAAAACCCTTCCTGGATGTACTTAACAAAGATAACACGACACACTTGTTCGACCTTGTAGAATCAACGCCCAAATTTTAGCGTAGCTGTTCGTTTCAAGCAATTGCGTTAGGAATTTTTGTTGCATGCAATCGAAAAAAATGAACTCTTCGCCAGTTATGGCTCATGATATGGGACTCGTTTGTTCAAGCTAAACTCAATGTCAAGTTTCTTTCTCGCTACACACAGGCAAAACACGTGTGCAACGCTTGCATGCAGCCGTGAAGAAACCACACAAGTACACACTTTCCTAGCGCATCAGACGTAACGGGAGTTCCATTTCTACTTAATATGGAGACTGTGCCACTCTCCGTCACATTGAGTATGCGCATTTTTTCTGCTTCGTAAACGCCTGCAAATAGGAAGGAGATGGGAATTGAATCATTATTTGTGAATAAAAACAAAATTGTTAAACTTTCACAACTCGAGCAGCTGCGCCTCAATAGCCGACTGAGGTTTCCGAAATATTGGCATCAGGCTTTCTTGCGCTTTCTTTCTTTGTTTCTTTCTTTATTAGAACATAAGAGCAATCACTCATATATTTTGTCAGCGCGCAAAAGCAATGATACTCTTGAACAGGACTGGGAAGTGCTATGGCCCGAATGACCCTGTCTTGTGCTCTAAGAACGGATGAAACAATGGGCAAAAAATTAATACAAAGTACAATAGCAAAATTAAATTCAGACTGCTGTATATTTGCCTTTTGCCTTCAACAAGGTATAATACAAGTACACAATTTCCAGCGACTTCATAAACTTCAATTTGCAGTTCACACTGTGTATAAATAACAAGGGCAACCGGCGCAAGTTGGACGAAGACAATAAACTAAACTAAACACAGCAGCGAGAAGGCATTTTTTTTTTTTTTTTTTTGCGCTCGCGTTGTGTTTAACATTACTGTTCTTTAATGCCAACATTGCATACATCGTAGTAACTTCAAGCGCTGCAAAGGTGCTCGTATAACTTCATATTTAGATTAAATGACTCTTTAATATAAAGCAACGTGTACGAGCAGCCACATTCTTACGACCTAGCAATACAAACAGAAATAAGCTGGATGTAAGAAAAAAACTAACTTAGACCCACATTTTCGTACATCGCTGTGAGATTACCAGAGGTCTACGTACCACAAGTCCCGGTGGTCCAGCGTGTCCCTTCGATCCTTTTTCTCCGGGAAGTCCCTGAAATAACCATTTTAAAAACTTGCTTTTTGCTGTACAATCAATCTGGTCATGGTATTATTGAGTGCAGAGATGGAGAAGAAAATTTTGAAAAGGCAGAGCGTATTGGAAAGTTCCATGCAACGCTGCTGAATGTCTGCCTGTATTGTTCGCCTTGCCACTTTTGCGTAAATGAAATGCCGGAAGCATTCCGGCGGAAACCATTTCACAATAAATGTGGATGTTAATCACATTAGTATTAAAGAATGTAGCGACAAATCATAATACCACCGCTGTAACACGAAGTGGCAATTCCCCAACCAACCACAGTGTGCAATGATGCTAAACACGCAGTATATTATATGTAATCACTGCACCCCCTTTGAAACTCCACAGTACCATTAGTATCCTGGCCGCAACTTTGCTGCGATGACTATAAATCCGACGACCGCACGCGCAGCGAAAGCGTCTCTTGTGGATGGGGCTGTATTCCTTCATTACAAGGCCTACATACACCGTGTGTTGCTTTGGCACATAAACTCTCGGGGTTTGGTGAAGAGTTAACACATACCAATACCACGCATGTAGTGCCCAAATCATGTCCTCGAGCACACCCTCAGGGGCACATACCCAATTATCGAAGTTGCCTACTAGGCCACACAGCAAGTGCGAGCAAACACCCAGTGGTGTATGTTGCCTGGTCGGCATGACAGCAGCCGACATTTACCTATAGTGGCCTAACGTAGCCTACAACTTTGGTCGCTGGGTTAACTAGGTTTGATACATACCGCGAAATGGGGAAGTTCCCCAAGAATGCCAATCACATTATATGCCTCGTGCGAGCTGATTATGTTCCATTGCGACTCTCTTTAGGAGGGCAATTCTGGCTGCCTGCTTTGGAAGAAAGTGCGACCTCCGAGTACTTAGTGTTCATTTGTATTTGAGCACGCCTAATTAGAGCGTGTTTGTTCCTCTCTCAGTCAGTATAATTGTTTTTCCCACATATATCAAGCCAATTTTATCCATGATTGCTTAGGAAATTCCTCTCCCCGTGAGCAAATATCTTTAGGACTTGTTGGCTGAGCCCTAAGTGCTACAGTCTGTGCTTTTCCGAATGCTAATTTTGTGCAATTATAGACAGTATTCGAGTGGGGGTTGATGCATCTTTATGCAACCGCCATACGTACCGACTATGCAGCAAGGTAATCTTACCTGAACATCGGCGACAACTGCCTACAAATAGCGGCATCTGATTTCAGGGAGAAAGGTAGTTTGTCGATAGAAAAGGCTGTGCACAAACTGTAACATTCTAATGCTAGCAGTTGAAAACTTCCGACATCGTACAAGCAAGATAGAAGCAATCATAACTGGGTTTAGGTCTTTAATGTAAGCAAACATAATACTGGAATCATCGGTTGGTTTGCCTTAGTTTTGTCGATAATTTCGTTCAATTCCAATTTTATATGAATGACACTAAATCGTACGCATTTACTACTTCATAAGTGTGCAGAGAGCTTGTGTTCGTGCTAAGCTTCCTTTTGTTAAAGAAAATTGAAAAGAAATGGAATTTATCGCCAAATTGAACTTCTTTGAGTCCCTCCCTAATCTTACTGTTATCTTTCGCTTGTTCCTCACGATCTGCGTGTCATTTGCATCATGCGAAAGGAACTTTTCCAAGTTAAAGCTGATCAAGGCATCTCTGCGCTCCACCATGAGTGATGAAATGCTGTCAAACTTGGAGATACTGACCATAGAAAAAGAACACGTAAAAAATACAAACTTTACTACTGTAATTAATGAGTTTGCAGAAGCGAAGTGTCGGAAAAAGAACTTCTGTTGGAAATGTGTCTTTACCGGTCATTACTTTAGTGCAAAAGGCTCGATGTCCCACCATGATTTCTGCATCGGCAATATGTGTACAATGTTCTAGTCATCAATTTTGAATCGTTGTATTAGTTATTTATCAGTTTTGCGGTGTTGAATAAATGATGTTCCTCCAAGTCCTAGCAAGCCGTTTATCATTTTATTGTTGTGTGACTTCATGTCACAAGTACAGTGTCTGCGTCAGCTACACGGAATTTTATAAAGAAAGGTTAATGGTGGAATAATATTTCACGATATTCTATGACGTTATGTGTCTGTGATTACTAGGAACTCGGTAGCGTGAAAAATGTGGCAGATAAATTATAACCATATCTTGAATAATTCCTAATTAGTATTTGTAGAGGAAGCACTTCAATTCGAAAATTGAGGACTCAAATTCATATTATTAACTCAAGAAAAACTTCTTAAACAAAATCGTTTTGGGTGCTACAGCCTGCAGTACTTTGGCACTGCGGGCGGCGCCCAGTATGACAGCAGCGAAAGGAATATGAAATAGTGAACCAGTGACGTGGGTCCCTCAATCCTCTCCATTGCGAGTGCAAACCGACAGTAGTGCAAGCTTTCGCTGGCACGGGCTTCATCGCGGCCATTTCTTTTTTTTTTTTTATGGTGGCGCCAAGAATCGACGCGAAGCGTGCTCTATTATGCTCCCAATCTTGTGGTGTTACCGCAGCTCGGATAATCACGTTTGTCTGTATAGCAGCAAATAAAAACAAGTCTTTATTGATCAGAATGAAGAGAATCCGTAATTGTCATAGCATTGGCGCCCGCGCCGCATGGAGGCAGGTGGCGTTTTCTAATAGGGTGGGGAGATCAGCGTCACTGACACACAATTTAATTTTCGTTTTCGTACAGGGCTGCCCACAGCGAAAATACTGCGCGCCATAGTACCTACGGCGATTTTTGTAAAGTTGTTGGGAAAGATATGAATGCCGGGCTTCAATTTTGCAAATGCAATATTGCCGCTAAAATTGCTACATAAAACTTTATAAAAATATTTTCTTGTTACTTGTGACGTGAGCCATATTTTCCCTGATGCTGCATTTGTATTGGCTGCCAAGCCTTACAGTCTGACAGAAGATGTGCACATGCGCTTATCGGAAGTTATCAGTGCAGCACTGTGTTATTTGGCGCACAAAAAACAGCGTGTATACCAGCTGCATTCGCGATCTCTGGGAAAGAAAGCGAAGGAGAGGAGGAACCGGGGGACGTGCGCGGCATCCAAGGCGGCGGCTATAGTGGTGCTGAAACCCGGAAATGTCGATATCCTCGCCTTCCTCGACTACACCCGGGGGGGGGGGGGGGGGAGAGGTTGACAGAAGACCTATGGGCTCCCGGTGTCCGACGACCTAGCTACGCCACTGACCTCTAGCCACAATTAACATTGCGGTCTGTTTCACCGATGTACAATAGTGGACAGGAAAGAGACATCCAGTACACTAACCTGTGCTGCAAGCACAAAGTATTGTACGTGCTCCTGGCCACAATAAAGCTCCTTCCCAAGTCGGTCTATGCCCTTACGTGTGAAGTGCAACTAATGCGCCTGATATGTGACCTCATCACAGAAGACCAGGCTATTATTCAAAATAGAGTCAACCACACATCATATTCGTTTCAGTGTGCTCTTTATGGATCAGCCTAACAAAAGTAAATATTCACTTATAACAAAAAGCGAGTCATGTGCTTCCCTCAAGCCCAGCAGAAATTAATTAATCCTTCTTCAGACTAACTCGCCATAACACAAAAGTGAGATGTTTATTTTAAGTAGCATTAGTGGCTTCATTGCACATATACCAATACAGATCTATTGAATGGTTCGCTAGAAGGGCGAAGCAATAACAACGATAGCATGCACGCGAGGCCTCTGCTGTTGCGCAGCGTAAGCCGCTCTCCGGAGGCTACCAGGTGTCATAAGTATGACCGAAGCGAGGGTAAATGCGTACGCAGCAAGAATGCGTCATTACACCTCCCGTGGCGCCGCACTTCTGTGCCTTTTCACCTGTTCAAAGGTGAGCGGCCATAGCGTCGCCTAGCGGTAACGATTTCCAGGGACTACCTCAGAAAAAGCGCCAGGAACGCTGTCACCTGTAAACAGCGACTGAAATGGACTGCAACACACTTCCACGTGCTGCCGCCTCTACTGTCGTTAAAGGGGCAGCTCCGGCGATTTTTTCACCATGTCAAGGTAATGGAATATTTAGGTTCCGGAGACCCCCTGTCACGCGTCTGATAGCATAATTCTACCGCAAATTCGAGAATAATCCTAAATTAGCAAAAAAGCGCCAGAAAAAAAAATGAAAACTGACCGAGCCGCCGAGCGAGTCTCTTCGTGTGACGTCACGAGTGTTGCCAGCGGGGAAGGCGCGCAAGGCATGCCGGTTCCGCCCGCTTGGCGAACGAAACCAGCGAAGAGCAGACGGTCAGCTGACCTGAGACCGTGGCGGGCCTTCGGATGACAATTTTAGCTGCACCAGCTCTTCGGATCTGTCAAATATTGACAGTTATGATTCTGACGAATTCAAAAGCCACGAATCGTCGTTTATATTCGAGCAGCCACCACGAGAGCCAGCGCCAATGCGCTACATACCGTGCTGCAACATAAGATCACGGGTAGCGCTAACCACTGCTTTTATACGTGCTGCTTGCTATTTTAGGTGTTTTGCCCCTTCTCAGGGAAGAGATTCGTATGCTCACTGTAAGATGTGGAGTGCGACTTTCCGCATTTGTATCCTGCAAGAACGCCACTGACAGTGCAAAGCACCGACCGGCGCATCGGCAGGTATATCCACCACCCGTCTTTCACTTTAGATATATAATGCTAGCCGCACATCGTTGACATCAATTAATATCAGAACATATGCCGATTTCGTGCATGTAAGCGCCGTTGCGTCACTCTGAATCGCATTGATATGAGCGACCACAAACCTTCGCAAACAGCGAGCGGGAGACCGTAGTACGGGAGCGTTCTGATGCCTGCCTTGATATCAATCTTCGTATTCACTTCATGCAAACAATATGTGCCGCAATGTAGACACCGATGAGGACGTTGCGCGTATGATCGTTCATTTCGAGAACGCGTAGTTTCATATCGGAAACGCCGAAGCTAGTATTGACACCGTTGGCAGCTGAACGAGGTGGTTGTTTAGGCTGCTGTGTCGAAGGGGCCTACGCTTGCTACCCATTCGGGATACGAGTCAAGCAGTGCACCTCGGAAGCTAAATAACGAGTCTGCATGACAATACGTGAAAATACACCCACGTTCATAGTCGCATTTCATTTAGTGAAGTGCCAGTGAGTGCGGCTAGCAGCTTTCTGCCGAAAATGGCAAAGTACCCATGTGGATACTGCTCCGTGACGCCACTTCTCGCTTTTTGTATGTGGAATGTATGAAATGAGGAATGATTTATTTCAAATGTGTATGGTCGAAACTAAACTACACAAGGAGTTCACATCATCCTGATGGCTTCATTAGCTTCAAGCCAGTCGCCCAGGTCAGCTAGCAGTATAGACGTATGAACTACGCGACTGTGACACAAGCTTAATTCGGCTGAACGCGATCGGCATCGGCTCAAACTGTGCTTGCAAATGGAGAGGGCTGAAGTTCGTGCAGCCAACAATGCAACACCACTTGCCTCCCATCGCTTGTCCGTTTACAGGGAACGCAACTTTGCGCGACAGCAACTTCATACGCCATGCACTAGATCACGATTGTCGACTCCTCGGTGCTCTCATAGCCGTCGTCTGCGCGATTCCGGGATGATCTGCATGGAACACTTCTGACGTCATACTTAATGTGGGCTGTAACTGAGGAAGAGGTAACGTACCCCACCTTCGAGGGGTGTTCGAGGCAATTATTTAATTTCCTTTGCAAAATGTTTGTGCCACCCTTAAACCTGCTTTTTGAGGACATGACAGAAGTGTGGAAAGGAAGGTACCCAGCGAATTTCATCGACAGCCGTTTCCATCAAAAAATCGCAGGAGTTGCAATTTCAGGCAATTTTCTACGGAAACACTAAGTGCCACCACAAGTGCCAACTACATATCCTCATCGCCACAAGTGTACATCATCCAGACCACCATTCCTTTAATAAAGCAAAACTTTCTAATCGTTCTATGCATATTTTCCTAACAGTTAGCCACAAAACTGCAAAGTATCACCACATAGGAGATTTGCGTGAAGGCGAACTTGTAGCGTATGTCAGTGTAATATGTGTAGAGCGCGCGACAGTGCCGTGGCTGGGAGATGAAAGAAAGAGGATGACAAAGAGTGCGCGCGGAGGTGAATCCCATGCTAGGTAAAAGAAGACAACGTCGAAAAGCGTCAAGCACGACAACCTGAGGCGCAAGAACATAGAATAAAAGGAAAGTGATACGATCGAGATATCCATGGATCTCCCAGGCGCCAACGAGTTACCAATCCGGAAGAGACAAATGGGTGAGAGCAGAAGAAAAGTTTCTCTGCGGCTTAGCTCAGCTAGCCCCGAATATGCAACGCGAAAGCTTGCTTTAGCCTGGTTAAGTCTTGGTTTCACTTGGTTCGTCTAAAGCCTGCTTTATCTAAGGCTGTGGTCCCGCCTCCGACGTTTTACGAGCAGTACGGTTCGCTCTTCCTCAGTCTCCGACGCTAGCTTCTCCGCGCTTGGCATTCCGGAACCTCTCCAGTGAAGCAGTTCGCTTGCCGATATCCACGGGGTGGTCAGGCGCCGCTTCGCCACGACGGCTCAGAGCCGCCCGCTCCCGCGTAACGCTCAGAGAAGACGGCCCGGCGTCGGCCTCATCTATAGCCAAGTTCTTACTGACTAGGCGAGCGCGGTGCTCCTTCTTTCAGTCGCGCGGCGAGTACTTGGTCATGCGGCGACCCAGCTGCGGAGAGCGCATGCATGAATCCGGTGGCGAGTCACGTGATGCGTTGCGAATGCAACGGATTAGGTGCGGTCAAGTGAAGGACAAACTGCTGGTGAACTCGAAGCTCGGCTCGACTAGTTAGTAAAGCTTTCGCTTTAAAAGCGAGGCACACTGGCAGACCAGGGGCGGCTTGCGCGAACATTAATTAACGAAAATCATACTGCATTTAAAAACGCGTTCCTGAATGTACCATTCTAAATGCCTAGTCCACACAAGAGCGCGTTCTTAAATTCATTATTTTCGTTAATACATGTTCGTGCAAGCCGCCCCAGGAAGCGACGCAGTGCTAAGGTCGGCAACCAGAGCGGGAGGTAAAGACGGGCCGTCGGGTTCCGCAGCCGAGCAACCAGGACTTCGCCCGACCGGTGCTTCCTTCCAGCTGTTACCGTGCGTCAGTACTCCGTTAGCCCGCGGCTACTACCTGCGGTCTTCGGACTCCTGTGCCCGTAGGCAGAGCGGGAGCAGTCGGGCTACAAGCCTGGGCTTTGTGCACAGGTGCCGGGCTAGAACGCCGCTTCCATCTGGACGTGCCGCCAAGCCGCCTGCGTCCCCTTTGCAAGCCCAAGCCGCTTTGCTCTGGTCAATGATTTATCACTTAGCCACATTGGAAATTTTAGGGGAGACGAACGCCTCTTGCTGCGTCGCTTCGCCGCCCCCTGACAACGTCGAACTCTTGCCGCGTTGACCTATAGAACGCTTGTTCTCGCGTGGTGTCATTACAAAACTTTGTGCGCTAGTGCTATGGTATTTTGCGGTAATATTACATTGAGGGTTTGTTCTGTATTATTTTGTGCTGGTTGCATTAAATGTTTTGTGGGCTTCTGAGACCAAGCGGCTCTGTTCTTGTTTAGGTTCTCTTGGTTTCTGCCTCAGAGACCCGTTTCAAAAAATGTGGAGGACGCTTAAGCGTCGCCTTTGAGCGTGGAACACGATAGCATTCAGATCCCTGACTGCTTCTCACATTCCCGTCAACTGCACCTTACGTAATCGTAGTGCTTACGGGGAAACGCTAGGGGCGAAGGCTATGCACAAAGGCGAGCTTTCTGGTATAAACGCGGCCTCATGCGTGGGCCATGATGTATGGATGGATGGATGTACGATGAATTCCTATATCCAAATCTGCCCTTATGTGAACTTTGTATTTGTAGGTCTCCATTTTTCGTCGTTTCCCTACCTTTCATCCAGCAATCTTCCAATCGCCTCTTACTAATCTCTACTACGGGCATGTTCACTATCCCCGTGCTCAGCCTGAACCCAAGGGCTTCGAGGGGACCAGTGAATTCTCAATCGACCACTGGGCAAATATCTTCACATTCTAATAAAATATGTTCCATCTTTTTCCTAGGTTTACCGCAGCAAGCACATGCTTCTTCTTCCTTCTTATATTGCCACCCAGCTAGTGCAAACTAAAATAGTTAACCAGCCACAGATTGGCAAAAAAGTCTGCTTATAGCAATGGCTGATCCTCGGAGAACCGGCGCAACCACTAACTTCCTCGTTCTTGCCCCAAGGAGCCAGTGTGATCACGTGTCAACTTATTTCCAGCTTATTTCGACCCCAATTATTATTTAAAGTCTAAAAACACCAGCAAATCAAAAACGGAAGCACGCTCAAAGCTTGCACAAAAGACTTATGATTCCGTCGCCGCCACTGAGCCCTCGAGAAACACGTCCATTTGCCACGCGATCTCACACTCGCGCCCTACGATGCGGTGGGTACGAGCACCGTCTGGAGGAGTTACAAGGAACTGGGCACACCGGTTTCCGTGGCGGGTCTATGTATGGTAGAAGCGCTGGAAAAGGGGTTTGCGTACGAGTTTGTGTGTAAAAGAATTATGTTTTCTCGTACATTCAAATTACAATCTGACGCTATCATGTCTGTAGGTTGTGTGTAAGTCGGGCTTTACGATTTTTCTGATACATTCTACTTTCAGAAATTCAATTATTCAGTAACTTCCTTGCGCTACACGGAAGGCCTGCGTGGTTGGACGTGCGTGGTGCGGAATGTCTTTTGTCGAAACGATGGTCGATGCTGGACGCCGATGCCAGATTTCCTGCGACACGGGGCCCTTAACGCTGTCTCGTTAACATTACCGCACTGAACTTGCATCACTATGAGACCAGTTTTTAGTGAAGTCTACCAGGAAACAGTTTCTTGTTTGAAAACCAGGTTACGAACTCCCATTAGGCTAGCG
The DNA here is from genome assembly GCF_023375885.2 of Dermacentor andersoni. Classification (NCBI taxonomy): domain Eukaryota; kingdom Metazoa; phylum Arthropoda; class Arachnida; order Ixodida; family Ixodidae; genus Dermacentor; species Dermacentor andersoni. The sequence goes on from NC_092818.1 coordinate 5,836,490, forward strand.
CGCATCTGCTACTCTCTTGCTTTCTTTGCCCTCTACGACTTTCCTAAAACACAGCACGCACTGCATTCAAATGGCAATTACAATAATCGCGCACTTTCCGGATCTTCAGCTTTTCTTCGGCTAAATCCGTTTGGTCACTTAGGTTTGCAGCATAGGCAATGCATTCGTTTTACGTTTTATTGAGATAGCAATTATAAGGGCATATAATGTCTGTGTCCCTTCGCGCTGCAAATCAAGCATCTATACCTTCAACATCATTGGTTATCTCTCGGCTAAGCAGTCTAAGGACACTACCCTCATTTTCCCTCGGCATTCGGCACGTTAGTGTTTGTGGGGTTTGTCATAGCTAAGAGAAAGCGTTGAGTGGTTTACACCCCCTTCCCTTTTTCGACCTCGACAAACTTGAGATATACCTGGCAAGTTGATTTCGCCGATTGTTCTGTTATAGTAGGAGGCTACCCAGAGGCTTCAACATTGGTTTGCATAGCTGACACGCATTAGACGTGTGGACGTATTTCGATTTGTCTAGTTTCATGCTACTTCAGTTATAACTTTATTTTTGCAATACGCTGTCTAGAAAAGTTTGTCTTTCAGAATAAAAGAATCATCGCACGGTTCAAAAATGTGTGAAATACTTGTCCTTGGTTTTTCGTAACCTTTCTTTTTTACGTACCATGTTTCATGCTCCACCGCATAATTGGTGTGTCTCGTGCTCGTCCCAATCTGTCCTAGGTAAGTGCATTCTTGACAGTGCATCAGGATCTCGCGTTGTACATCGAGCTCGTGTGTGACCTTTTTTATTTATTTCGCTTGGCGACCTACTAGTCTCTTATTTTCTTAGGTTGCATTAGGTTTAGCCTGCATTGAGTGCACAACAACCTCAAGTGGTTAAAATTAATCTAGAGCCTCCCCCCCCCCCTAACGCGTGCTCCATAATTATATCGTTATTTTTATATATAACACTCAAAAATAAAAACAATGTGTTTAGCATGTGCGTCCAAGCTTGGTTGTCTGGGAAAGCCATACATATGCTATTGCATGTCTAAATTGAAGTCATAGCGCTGGATTGACAGGGACATGAAAGACGAAAGGACATGAATTCTGTCAATCCAGCACTATGACTTCAATTGATGCAACGAACCAACTAGTCCCAAAATCTGTACTCCTGGGTTATTGTATGTATGTTATCATGAATGCACGAATGTAACGATGAGAAATGTTGACCCTACAATGTTTCTTTTCTTTCTCAAGTATAATTTACTTCGCTTTTTCAGATCATAAGAGAATAGCTAACGAACAGTAGTCGTTCCTAATGCTCTTTATTGTCTCTCTGGTACTGAGGCCTTCGCAGTGCGAAGCAAGAAAATACAATAAAAGGACCTGGTGAAGCGTGAGGTGGTAAAAACTGAATCACGTGATATTATCTGACTTGGTGTCCATGCAAATACTCTGCCGTCCAAGTGCATACAATATCCTTTTGAGTTCGTCGCGTTGGCAGTTGGCCTTCTGTGCAACGGTTTCTGTGAATTTTTTGAAGTTGTACACCCAGTCCTACAAACACGTGCAGATATTGTGTGGTATAGATTTTTTTGTTGAAAATGCATTCGAGCAATACATTATTTCTACTTTTTGTTTGTCCGTCGAACACTCTCCCAAGGAAGACAACGTAACATAACGTCATTTACGCATAAAAAAGCGCATTGCTCATCCAAGCGAATAAGCAGTCTCCTTCTGGATCCTCAGGTGCCACAAGGCACTCTTTATTCGCTTATTTTTCTGCCTGCCAACTTCAAAGCCTTCGTTATTAATTCCGCTATGACGTAACTCGAAGTAGCGTTAAACGAGAAGAAGTCGCTGTCACAGATTTTGCAGGCAAAAACGCGGCGCTGACTAACGACGACGGTCTAGTTACCGACCGGATGGGGTGGTGTGCAGAAGTGCGAAAGGAACTTAGGCGCAGCTGTACGCTTCTATGAGGCCTTCAATGGACCTGGCAATCGGCGTCCTTGGTCATACCATAATGCAATAAATAAATAATACAAAATAATGACAATAATTGATAAATAGATGATGAACAATAAATAACTAAATTATCGAGCGAGTCAACACTCTAGAGGTGGATTGTGAGCAAGTGACACTAACCAAGCCACTGTTCAATATCCTCTGCTGTTAATGTCACTATCGCGACTTTTATATGATTTATCTACGGGAAAGTCCAGACATTCCATGCTGTTGACGTTTGCATTTCATTGCATCGATGTTTGCTGCTGCATTTTTATCTTAGCAGCGGTCGACCATGAGACGTCACCTTCAGGGCGAGATACTCTGAAGGTCACCTACATATTTGTGAAGTCTGAGGCTGTGCTAAACTATGCCTTGCTTAGTTTCTAGTAACGACTGCTGTGTTGATTGCCTTCTGTTCCGATCATCTTCGGACTTGTCGTGAGCGTTGCTCGGCAGCGGCACTGATTAAAGTAACAAGCTCAGCCAACTACCCGTGATATCAACTAGAATGCTGTTGCAATGTTCTGTGCGATAATGTCGTATTTCTCTCTATATTTGTTCCTCGAATGCCTCTTTTGCCTCCTTCCATGAAGTGATTCATAACTTTATTTTAGTCGTAGCATCCGTGTTCGTTTTTTGGAAGCAAGAAACTAACCCTGGCACCGTCATGACCCGGTGGTCCAACCTCGCCGCGCACACCCTGTGGCCCTGGAAGTCCAGCTCGGCCCCTCTCGCCAGGAAATCCTCTCTCTCCACGCTCGCCGTGGGGCCCAGGTGGTCCCGGTGGTCCAGCAGTGCCCGGCTGGCCCTCCTTGCCATCTGGGCCAGGGCTGCCAGCGAGGCCCGGTAGACCCTGCGACCGGCGAAGGAACCACATTATGAAGGTGAATCGGCTAAATTGGAAACCAAGGAAAACTATGCAGCGTGCCTCAGGGCACTGAACGTCGAAATCACAAAAAAGTGCTCTTACAAGGGCGCGTAAGACGGTTACGCATTCTTTATGTTATTTTGTTTATTTCAACACATCTTCACACAATTAAAGTGGCAAGGAAAACGAAGAAAATGCAATATCTTAGCAACTGAAGTCGCAGTTAAACGAGTAGCGAAGTATGTTTCCGCTACATTTCTTCTGCGCTTGGCGCACACGCAGAGCCATCTTGCGGCAAACATAGAAGACCCCTTCTCGCAATGTACGGCGCTGCCCCGACAGGTCGCGCGCCACTCGCCCGCTTCTCCCCTTCGTCTCGTTTGAGAGCATTGGGGCCGTGCGGGGACCGGTTCGAGGATGCCCCAATACCCTTGAGTTTAATAAGACATCTCGCTCTCTCCTCTTCCAACTTCCAGCGTGCGTAACTCGAACCCTCCTCTTTCCACTCACAGCGCGATTCCAAGGTGCAGCGTCCGATGCGTGACGCCTCTGACGTGATTGCTGAGCTGTAGCCTGTCTGGTGGGAAAGCGTCCCCTGCGATGTGTGCCGTGCTGCTGGCGAGGAGTCATGCGTCTGCCTGGTGCTCCCAAGCGAGATAGAGGACGATCCCATCGAGGCGTCAGCCCCATGGCCGCGTCCGCCTTCATGGCACGTCGCGGCCCGGCTGTCCGTGCCGATCACGTCGTTTGGCTCGCGTAGATCGTTTATCCCTCCAAGACACCGAGTTCTTGCTCAGGCGCGCGTTTCGTTGGCGCGCCGAACGCTGCGTTACTCGGCGCTCACCGTGTGATTGGTGGGTGCAAAGAGCATGCTGAGCGAATGAGTGGGTGGTGCGAACGGGGTGCGATAACGCTATCGGTTCCACTCTTGAAGGCAAAGCTTAAGCGCCCTCCAATTTATTGATTTATTTATTTATTGATTTATTTATTTATTTATTTTATTTATTTATTATACCCCAAAGGTCCCTCAACGGGGCATTATAAAAGGGGTGGGTACATGTTGAAAAACGCTTTGTTAGGTTAGGTAGTGTGACTTGAAAAATGGTCTTCGATGGCAGCTTTGAAACGAGAAATGTCAGTGATGAGGCTGATACCTGAAGGAAGGGTATTCCATTAACGGGATGTGTGTAGAAAAGAAGATTGTTCATACGCAGTGGAATGGGCGCGTGGTAGATACACAGCATTAGGATTCATGTGGCGGGAGAAGGCATGGGCTGGAATGATGATTTCATTACCTGTGGGTTGTCAATAAACGAACCAAAAATATAAGAGGAGATGAGCATTTTTCTGGCGGGAGGTGAGCGAGGGAAGCCACAACTAGATTTTAAGGCTGAAACATTTGCATCAAAGGAGTAGTGAGAAAGAAGAATCTGGCAGCTCGGTTCTGAATCGATTCAATGGGGTTAATCATATCAACCTGATGGTTGTCATAAATAGCACAGGTATATTCTAGTTTTGTTCGGATTAAAGATTCATATGCAAGTAGTTTGACTGAGGTATATGCTGAAGGCAAGTTACGGCTTAGATAACCTAGTAATCTGTTGCAGGAATTAGTTAACTGATCAATATGATGGGTCCAAGATAAGTCCCTCCATATATGCACTGCTAGGTATTTAAATGTTTCACACTGTGCTAAAGTGCAGTGTTAAGGGAGTAGGTAGATACTACATAATTACGACGTCGATGAAAACACACGGGAGAACACTTGTTGGCATTGATGGACATGCACAATTTGCTGCACCACGCCTGGATTTGGAGGAGGTCTTCCTCAAAAGCAGAGCAGTCTAAATCATTTATTTGTCCGTATAAAATGCAACTGCTCATGAAAAGGGGTATGTAGGACGATAAGTGAAAGGTCATTAATAAATATCAGAAAGAGGAGAGTCCCAAGGACAGAGCCTCGGGGCGCACCAGATAATACAGGTGATAGGACTGAGGAGATCGAGTTAGCGGAAACAAACTGAAAGCGATCGGTTAGAAATTTACGGATCAAATTAAAGATGTCTGGTTGAAGATTAAGGTGCAAGAGTTTATGCAGGAGAAGAATATCTGAGACTTTTTCCAAGGGTTTTTCGAAATCCTGAAAGAGGGCGTCAGTGGGGATGTTGCGATCGAGATGAGAATGCAAATCGTGTAGGAACAGAGCAAGTTGTGTGTCGCAAGAATGAGCTTGCGAAATCCGTGTTGGTTAGGAAGAAGTAGACAGATGACAGGAAAGTGACAATGTGGGAATGTATAACGTGCTCCATCAGTTTCGAGCAAACACTGGTGATGGAAAGTGGACAGTAGTTGCTAGGATTTGTAGGGTCGCCTTTTTTTAAAGATGGGAGTTACTTCTTTTTATTTATTTCCGATCTTCCTCTCAGTAGCGACTGATGCAGTTGTAAGAGTCAAATATTAGCGTTAGAAAAAGACTGGTGATGTGCTTAGTGCTTTTTATTACCTCGGCTTTAATGCCGTCAGTACCACACAAGGACAATTTTTTAAAGGGATCGATGATTTTGATAAGTCTGTTCACATTAAAAGTAATGTTTGCCAAAGAGGGATAAGTAAAAGGTGGTAATACGGGAAGATATTCAGTGTAGACATTAGGAAAAGCAGTACAGAATGCTGTGTTTGAAGCGATAGCGACCTCGATTTCGGGAACTGGGGAGCCGGGGAGAGCAGGGGAGAACTGGGGAGAGCAGGGAGAAAAACAGTGTTGGACCACTGGGGGTAAAATACATCGCGCGAGAAGCTTTGGGTTATTGTGCAACGTAGAGGGCAACGTGGTTGAAAAAAGCCACGTTTGGCCTCTGAGACCTGCTTGTCATATTGTTAGACTTCAAGATAATTATGCCAATTAAGTTCGGATAGAGAAGAGTTTGCAGAACGGAAGAGACGTTTTTCCTTGTCATTTAGCCGTTTTAATGTGCGGTTGAACCTTGGGGATTGTTTCCATTCATTATTTCTAAGGGTGAAAACGTACAATTTAACCAGACGCAAGGATTCAGATTTACACAGCGAACAAAGATGGATTACAGCTGCGAATCTATCATAAAAGGTTGTTAAATCTCGCGTGATGCTGTCATAATCGGCTTTCTCACAAAGCGCGAATGTTTTTCTTAGTTCTTATTTGATTGAATATATGGCATGAAAAAGAAGCGTGCAGTATCTTATGATCACTGATGCCATTCAGATACGAGATAGGGGAAAGGTTTGCAGGGTGTGAATATAAGAATGCTCTGTAGGGCGAGTGGGATGACTGACAACTTGGGTTAATCCAAATGTGAGACACATTCTGGCGAACTCGCTAGCCATGTTATCTTTTGATACCGAGGAAGCTAGATTAGACTAATCGATTGATGGGAAGTTCAAATCGCCTAATAGTAGCGTATGCATGTTAGGATACGAGGTAGTTATCTTGCATAAGGCGTCGTGGAAAGGCGACAGAAATGAAATGTCAACAGGACGAGGGCGTTAACAAATGCCAAGAAGGATTCGCAGGAAGGATGCGATACAGTAAAGCCAAAGCAGTTCAAGAGGTGAGGATATGGCAACCGGGATGCAACGTAGATGATGACTCATGGCGATAAGGACGCCACCACTACGAGTATCATCGGCTCAACCTTCGCGAAATATGTCGACGTCGCAAAGGAGGGGCAGGATCTCAGAATCTAGAACAGACGAATTAAGCCATGTTTCTGTTGGGCAAACAACATGACTTGAAGATTTGCTGATGAGCCCACATAACAAATCACCCTCTGGAATGACACTCTGGATATTAGTGAGCGAAAAAGCAATAGAAGAAGGACTACGAGGGGTGGAATGAAGCTTCGACTTTGGCAATTGCTAAGCTTTGCGTTCAACTACCTTATCGGCTTGCTGGTCGAAAATGTAGGTTTTGTTGGCACAAATGAGTTTGTCGAAACATAATTTGAACGGGATATTGTTCGTCTTGACCAATTAAATGAGGCGTTTACGAGCTAGGCGAACCATGGGGGAAAATCTTCGGGAATGCCGAAAGTCGTTCCGCTGAATTTGTTAGGTAGAGAAAGGATGAGGTCTTGATCTTTAATGTGAGCGAATTTAATAATTACCGGTCTGCACCTGCCATGGTGATAAGCCTCGAGCCTATGAGCGCGTTCAATTTCACCTGATTCAATAGGAGACTGAAGATGCTGGATGCGGTGATCAATGATTAGTTTTTGGAACTCTCGCCAGTTTTCATTCGGACAACCTTTGAGCCCATAAAAAACAAGATTACAACAACGAGATCTGTTGTCGGCGGAGTCAGCACGGGCAGTGAGATACATATAGGCAGTGAGTAGACATGAATATGTACATGATAAATATTTTTGATTGAGAAATACAAAAACTGACATCAGAAACCACATTCAAGATACCATAAGCTTCGCGGAGTGCAGATTCAAGCTGTCCTTTTTAGTTCAAATCAGTTCGATGCTCGGAGAAAATAATGCAATATTTGCACTCAGTGCCTATTATTTGGCTAGTGAATAAACTAATCTAATATATTTCTTGTTGTGGGAGGTGAAGCTAATTGTTAAGTTTGCTGAAGTATGAATGTGGCCGCCCGTCCAAATTGTGTCGGATCTAAACGTCAACAGGTGGTTCGCGTAAAGTCTTGAAATTTGCAATTTCATATATATTGACACATTTTGCGGATAAGTGCGTGTCGCTAGTGAGACACACAGAAATCAACCTTTTACAAGATTGGCTGCGAATTGTGCGGGACAACTGTAATCTTAGAGGGTCGCTCGTCAGGAGACGGTGACCCTTTAGGCCACACGCTGAACACGTTTTGCAAGCGCTTGTCCGCCCTCCCAGTGTGCGTTGTCTCCTTGTTGCGCTAATTTTCCTCATAAAGAATGCAAGGACAACTAGGCCAACAAATATTCTGTCTACAGCATATGTCGTACGGCAGATCCACAACGACATACACGGCATTCTTAGAATCTGATTTCTTGTTCAATGACTTTCTCCTTTCAGCAGCCCTGCCAGATGGAGATAACGCAGCCATTCTAACGGCTTCACAATAGTGCAAGACGACAAAGAAAATACAAACGCAGGTAACATATGAAGCATATACCCGCAAAGCCTATTAAAAAGATATGAAAGAAGACCCTACATATTCATAGCTTTTGGTGGAGGGCATGTTCCAGCAATTATTTTGCTTTTCTGCCTGCGTGAGTAGTCCTAGCGCCAGTTTCAATACACCAGCCGGGGTCAGTCGGCCGTGAGCGACTCCTGACAAGAAAGGAGCGGTAATAAGGACAAAGACCTAACAAGTATAAGAAACACTCCTTTGGCTTGCTCTATCACATATTGACTTCCTTTATTATGTGCTTTTACTTACGTGCACTTTCCAGGTGCTCATCACAGAAGCCATGTTCCCGGAAAGTAAAGTGAGACAGATCCCGCGGAGCCGTAGACGACGGCGCTCCCCAATCGTCCAGAGTGGACAGCCGGCTGGCACATTTTGTTGCGCCCAAGAAATCCATGCAACGGAGGGCGAGTAGGCAAAAACTCAACAGGAAGATACGCAAGAAGATCGCCAAAATCAACCGGGAGATCGAGACGAATTGCGCCCGCCTGTGCGAACAAGAATAGCACGAGCTGTGCGACACGATGAACGCGAACATGAGCGCTGGACGCACCTGGAAGATTCTCAGGCACCTGCTCGACCCGGCAAGCACCAGAACGGCGACCTGTACAGAGCTGGCCAAGCTGCGACACAAGTACAAGGACGACCCTGCGGCCTTCGAGGAAGACATCGTGCAGACGCACCTCGCACGCCCGGAAGAGCAGAGTCACCCAGAGTACCGCGGGGCTCCCAACGAGGAGCTGGATGCGGACTTTTCCGTGCAGGAAATTAGAGCGGTCCTCCAGCTACTGAAGACCAACTCGGCGCCCGGTCCTGACAGGATCACCAACAAAATCCTGAGGAACCTGAAGGACGACGCCATCGAGAAGTTCTGCCAGTACATCAACGCGTGCTGGAAGGAGGGCCGAATTCCGCAAGAGTGGAAGACCGCGGACGTTATACTGATACCAAAGCCGGGCAAACCGCTGCAGGTCCGAAACATGAGGCCGATCTCCCTCACGTCCTGCGTCGGGAAGGTGATGGAGCATGCCTGCCTTAACAGGGTGACGACGCTGCTCGAGAAGCAGGACGCCTTCGGCCCCCACATCATCGGTTTCCGGAAGGGACTTTCAACGCAGGACGCCATGCTGCAGATCAAGGAACAGGTCGCGAACGCTCCGAGCACGCACGTGCGCGCCCTACTCGGGCTAGACCTCAAGAACGCCTTCGACACTGTGAAGCACATGGCCATACTTGACAAGATCAGCCGACTCGATCTGGGTGCGAGGTTCCACCGATATGTCAGCAGCTTCCTGAATGGGCGCGAGGCGACAATCAAGATCGACGGGGCCCCGGCACGAACGGTCCGAATGGGTGGTGCGGGAACGCCGCAGGGCTCTGTACTCTCCCCCATGCTTTTCAACCTCGTCATGATCGGCCTGCCGGATCGTCTTGACGCGATAGAGGGCATCAATCATACGATATACCGAGATGACGTGACGGTGTGGACCACAGAGAACACGAGGGGCGGCGAAATGCAAGACCGACTGCAGCGGGCCGTCCGGGAGGTGGAGCGGCACCTCGAAGACACGGGACTCGTCTGCTCACCCGACAAGTCGGAGATCCTGCGTCACAGGCCGCGCAAGAAAGGACCCCTTCCGCAGGCCGTGCTCGACGCCCGTCGTTTGGGCGTCCGCGTCACGACGAGGGAGGGGACCCAAATACCGACGGTGTCCAAGTTGCGAGTGCTCGGCCTGTGGCTGGAATAGAACGGTGCCAACCGCGAGCTGGTTGCCCGACTGCAAAAGAAAGTGGCCGCCGCCACACACCTCGTGCGGCGGGTCGCGAACAATAGGAAAGCAATGAAGGAACACAACGTTACGAGGCTCATTCAGGCGTACGCGCTGAGCCACATAGCGTACGTCGCCGCGTACGCCGACTGGAGCAGGAACGAAACCGACAAGCTGAACGTGGCGATCCGCAGGGCGTTAAAGACCGCCCTGGCAGTACCCCAGTACACACCAACCTACAGGCTCCTCGAGTTGGGCGTACACAACGCGCTCGAGGAGATCGCCGAGGCGCAGGGAATCGCGCAAATGGAGAGGCTGTCGAGCACCGTAACGGGAAGACGAACCCTAGACTTGCTCGGGATTCGATACCACGAGGCGCGTGGACTGAAGGAATCACTGCTACCGGAAGTCAGGGACGCCATACAGACGGAAAACATGCCGAAGAATATGCACCCGGTGCATGATCTGCAAAGACGTATACGCAGGGCGGTAGCAATGCTCGAGAAGCATGGAAGACAAGAAGGCATCCTCTTCGTCGATGCAGCCAGGTACCCGCGGCCAGTCGGTGACTCTGATGGCAACGAGGAACGTCGACCACCACCGACGCTACAACGGAGTGTGCGAGACGAACCGCAGTTACCAGCACCACCATCACTACTGCTACTACGACAAAAGCGGCAGCAGCAACAATGGCAACATCGACACGGCCGGCCGACAGCGGCGGCGCCCGCCTTCTCCATGGCAGTCGTAGATACAAAGGGAACGATCCGAGTCAGGGCATCAGCGAGGCTGCCATCGGCCGAAGCAGCGGAAGAGATGGCCATAGCCCTCGCGGTACTCCACGGAGGTGCGGAGGATAACCTGATCGTCAGCGACTCCAAATCAGCGATTCGGAACTACACCAAAGGTTGGGTGTCAGCGGATGTGGCAAGCATGCTCAACGCCCGGGCCGGGGACTTCGGATCCGGCACGATTACAAACAAGTCCCTCAAGTGGTTCCCCGCGCACGTCGGGGACCTTGGCAGTAAGAAGAACAACAGCCACGACAATAATGACGCCAACAATGCTAACAGCCGAAGACGCACCGAAACTTCACCCAACCAAAACGAGCGCGCCCACCTCGTCGCGAGGCAGCTTACCCACCGCGACGCGTTCATCCATGGGGCAGCCGCTGCCGTTGTTGTGCGGGACCCCAGCGGAGGAGTGACGGCGACGGCGGCGGCCACCCCGTCTGGCGCGGCCGCTGTCGTTACCAATACACGACAAATCGCGGCGGACGGAGCTGGGGATCACGCGGACGCCGACTGCGATGTCAAGGAGTATCCGGCAACGTACAGAGAGGTGCTGGGTCACTATAGGAAAGAGTGAAGAAAATATCCACAACCCCATGGGCGACTAGACAGGTCCCAGGCGGTCGACCTGAGACGGTTGCAGACGGGCACTTTTACCAACCCCTACCACCTGCACCGCCTGTCGCCCGCGCTGCACGCGTCGCCCGGCTGCCCGTGGTGCGAGCACGAACGGGCCGATATGGCCCATGTGCTTTGGGAATGCCAACGCCACGTGGAACAAGGACAAAGAGGAAGGGGGAATACAACAGCAGAACCCTCTGAAGTGGGGCGCCTCGCTGAGAGATGGCAAGCCGCCCTCCTAAGCGAGGCACCCGAAGACCAGGATTGGGCCGTCCAGCGGGCCAGGGCTGTTGCCGAGGATCTCGAAAGATTTTCCTCGGGCGATGGACCCCTGGCAGCCTAGCCCCGGGCACCAACATCAATAACCGTTGGACAAATAAAGTTTATTCCTATCCTATCCTCCGAAACCTTCATGAGAAAAACGGTCACTCAGCTTGCTAGACGAAATCACAGACGCGTTTTCATTAAGAGGGAATGCGAGCCAACCATCTGCGATGCAACACGTGAAACAGTTGCTTTTTTCTTTTGGCAACAGGTGGAACAGGTATAGGGGCACCTTTTGTGACACATTGTGCAGTTTATAGAGGGTAAAAAACAGGGCTATGAAGTTTCGAAGTGGAATAAAACATTATTGTTCTAGAAATACATCGCTCGCATGTCAAAGAAAATAGCAAATAATTTATCATTTTTGAAAAAAGGGAAGTAAAATGTTGTAGAGAATTTGTTTGGTGAAACAAAGGCAGGATTACTATTTTTCATAAGCGCATGTAGTGCCGCTCACAAATCCAAGTCCGGTGAATTGAGAAGCTGTAAAGGATTAACAGTTGCTTTACGTTATCTGATGTAACATGACAATGAAAGTTGTTAAACAACAGAGGAGTATGCCGCCAGATGCCTGTATAGTAATGTATATGTAAGGGATATCGCAGTAAAAAAGCGCTCATCATCTTACTGTAATGAAAATATAGTGGGAATGGCGAAACAACATCTTTCGATTACTTTCAGACGAAACATTCGTAGGGCGCCTGAAAACGAGAGATTCTGCTCCACCGACTCGATGTAATTTACCAAGAGTTATCTGCCTCGTGCTTTCGGGATTCTACTCAACAACTATGGCCTTCCTGTAGCCGAATCACAGGGAACAGTAATTACTTGCACCTGTGTTCCTCCCGCGAAGACTCCAATAAGTATAGTTGAACCTTCAATAGGAACTGATATATTGCACGACGTTGAATAATAAATTCTTGCGTCAAGTATGAAAAGCCAAACACGTATATTCACAGATGCCTACTGTTCTGTGCGCATCGCTAACGCACGGCCGGGCTTTTCCTTGAAGAGGGAAGCGAGCCTTCCTTTTATTGCTTTCAGTTTCGCTGACCCCCCACGGACTCCGAGCCTGTGCGCGAAAGAGAGGACTCGCTCCCTCCGTTGACTCGCTCCCTTCAGAAAGGACTCGCTCCCTCCAGTGATGAAGCTTCGAGGTGTCGGGTGATGTTTCCCAGGCCTGGGGACGACAACGGGGATGGAAACTGCGGTTCGACAAACACGGGACGGCTACATTCGCCCCACCGGCCCTAGACACAGGACCACTTCTTCACGGCTGAAAAACTGAACGTTTTGTGTATATTTAACTTGCTTTGTTGACCTCAATGTAATTGAGGTTTGTTTTAAATGTTCAGCTGCGTTCGACCAGTTATTTAGTTGGACAGCGGACGCTTTGATCCCTTTGTGTGCGATCCTGGAGGCCAATATAGAAAAAACGTGAAGTCGACTGTCACCAGCCGGCAACTCAACATCCGCCGCAGTGGAATACGTCGCACGGCAAGACTTCCAGTTTGACCATGACATCCCCCTATTGCAAGGACACGGCATCACCTAGAAGTTGAGCAGCTGACTGCGCACAGGGCAAAGTCAAGGTGGGCTTGTTTCAAATGTCATCGCGCAGCTCAGCAGGTTTCAATGCATATGTCCGCTTTGAGTGAGATACGTCGTGAAGCACGCACGCCAAAATGGATCAGGACGAGCTCACGAATGAAACGTCTCAAGTTATGACAGCAGATTATGCACCTCCCTAGGCTAACATTCGATCACAAAGAGCAACTATGTTTTCCCTGAAAGCTAAAGGAACGTATTAAATGAGCCGCGAAGAGCGCTGCCGGAGAGTAGACGCTGCCTGGAAGTACGTGGAGACCGCTACCACAAAAGTGTCAGGTGCGAAAGAGGAAGAAAATGCAGCTTGGTGCAAGCTATGAGCGCTACGAGCACGTCGCTGACAGATACGCAACCTTCCTCGCCAAAACGAGCAGATCTGAAACCCAGCAGCAATTAGAGCTTCAGAAAGCAATCGACGCAGATCATAATGTGTCTGTAAGCGACAAGTTACGTGAGGCTACAGAAGGAGAACGCGAACACTTACAAGAGACAACGTCGCAGCGCTCTCTATAAGCCCACTCAAGCGTTTCTCCGTGGTCACGACAATCCAGCTCGTCAACAATCAGCCTAGCCGCCATACAGGCACACGCGCAAGCAGAAGCCGTCCGTGTCAGAGCAGAGTTTGGACGCAGAGAGGCCACCTTGCGCATTAAGAATGCAAGGATTGAGGCTGAATTGGATATGCTGCAGCATGAAAAAGAAGCGGAAGCTGCAAACGCACAGGCGAGTGCGCTCGAGGCAGCCGTGGAGCAGGATGGCGGGGATGGGCACGCTCCCTTCCGTGAACCGAACGCTGCACACTAGGAGATACATAAACGAACAGGAAGCCCTACGCAACCCTGCGCTTGTGTTTACTGAGGTCGCTTTTACCAACTCTAGTGACGACGTAAACAATGCTCACACATTGCCGGGGGCCAACGCAGCTGCGAATAGTTCGATGTGTCTGCGATCTGATGAGCGGCCACCTGACTACTCTGCTGCCCCTTTTGTTCCGCAGCCACCTGTGTACGCCCCGGCACATATCAGTTCTAGCTCAGAGCTAGCCGGTGTCCTTAAATTCCTGTGCCGCAAAGACATTATTTCAAGCGGTGTTATCAAGTTTGGTGACCGACCTGTGAACTACCGCACTTGAAAGTCATCATTCAAAGGCGTCGTCAGAGATCTAGGTCTTTCTGCTCAGGAAGAGCAGACCCGTACGATAGACAAAGCCAAGTATAATATTGCCGAAGTGTGATCTGAAAACGTTTAAATGACAATTTTAAGAAGATACAGAAGTGATAATATAGGTGAGCTTACAATTGATTGTGGGTGTATCTCTCCTCAACAGTCAGTTGGAAAATTCAACTCATTTTTTTACGACCTTAACCTTGTCAGGGTGTCCTGTACAAGCCCTTTATTATGACTCAAACAAAATGAGTAAATGGGACGTTATTGCCTTAACATTGAGAAAGTTCTCGCTGAACAAATTAATATTAAATAATCTTAAAGTGCCTACAACGATTATTTACAGATAAAACCTGTGAAATATACCTTGACAACCTAACGTTAGCGCTTGTCCTGTGCTTCTGTCCCATCTTAGAATTGCTCTTAACAGTATTCAGTTGGTAACCTGTGAAATATGTAGAGGACGTTAGAGCTCTTTGCTTGGCCCATTTTTAATTCAGGCGATTTCGTCTGCCTTTCTTCAGCAAAGAATAAAAATATCCAAAGTATCGGTTACACTTGAGGGTGGATACAGAATTCTGCTGGTAATTATTGACCAATCTTTATCTTACCTGTATTCTCAAAACCTTTGAACAAAAGAATAGTAAAAAGAGCAGCTGCTACTTGTTATTAAGCGCACCTTGATACCTGATTCGTAGATCTTTATCGGAAAGAACAGTTGAAGGGAATTTTCACTAGTTTTGCATGAAGAAATTACACTGCGTAACGTTCAAATCAAGAAGCTAACTTTAGGTGCACCGATTGATTTCAATAAAGCGTCTGAATTTATTGTACAGATGCTGATTTCGTTGAGAGCTTCAGATCTCTTAATGTATTGTTTGACTCTAGCATCAAATGGAATGGGCATTTACATTACGTTGATAATACGTTTGTAGGTAAATTGGTTCGCTCTCAAGATGCTGATCCGATTTTCCCACGCGTCTGAAGCTAGCAATTTATTAATATGTTCAGTCAATAACATAAGCTACTGCCATCTGGTTTGCGGCACCACATCAAAGCCAACCTCAATAAACTACTCGTACTACGAAAAAGCAGCAGGTATATTGAAGGGATTAGCTAAACAAAACACGCGCATACCTGTTTGTCCACTCTCAGATTATCTCTGTTTTTAACATGTTAGGATACCGATTGCTGTATTACCTCACATTTTCCTTACCCGAGGTGCTCAAGTACTTTAACTCTGTTACGAGACTAGAACATAAAATAAAGCTAATTTTTACAAGTGCTGAAGAATGCGCCGTTTCTCGTAAATATTTGTTTCCTATGCCAGTTTTTTTTTTGGCAAATACTGCTCATATAAATGCAACCTACTTGCATTACCACTAAGCAAGTTCAAGAACTTTGTGATTGTTATTGTGTGAATTTTACTTCATCAGTTATTTCCTTGCGATTTCGTTGCATATGAGAATGTGATGATCTCTTTTTTTTTTTTACTGTAATTGGAAATCTCGTGCTTGATCTGAAGTTGTCGCGTGAAGTTTACACGCGGGGTCATTGGATCACAGGCACATTCAACGTACAACACTTGCTATTCGTCTGCAGTGCCCTTTCCTCATTTTGATGTATGGAATAAATAAAGTTTCACGTATTCAAGCGAGCGAACTGCTTGAAGTGTTCCCACGCACCATGAACGACGTAGGTAGAAACGAAGAAGTTGTTTCTCCGGTACTAGATCTATGAAGCGATTATACAGGATGGCTCTTGGAGATGACACTGCGCCACTCGTTTAGAGAGCCCACCATACGCCTCTTCCTTTGACTCTGGGCGAAAAACTTATCCACATAGTTAAAGCTGGCAATACAACAAAGCAAGACCAATCAACAGACTAGGTGAATCTTACGGTTACTGTGCAAAAAAAGGCCCGCAAAATTAGACAATGCCTAGAGTCGATGAAAATTAACGAGCGCCTAAAGCAACAGCATAATGAGATCTCGTGTCGAGTTGATATTGAATCTGAACTAGCAGCAGGTCGCGTTTTTACGTGCCTAGACGCCAGATACGGTTTTCACCAGATATCGCTGCCGAATTAAAAGTGAAAAAAAAATTATGTACTCCCTTTTGCCTTTACTGCTTTTTAGAGCGTCCCTTAGTGTAGCCTCCGCTCCAAAAATGTTTCAAGAGACTCTTAGCGACACCTTGGAGACACTGCCAGACGTACAAGTGTACGTTGGCAGTATTATTGTGTGGGGTACCAGAAAACAGCAGAACGATGACAGGTTGCGAGCAGCACTGGAAGCAGCGCTAGAAGCTGCGCTAAAACCGAATACATGGGGTACGTTTGTCTTTTTGATGCGCTATGAGTCTTGGCGTGTTTACATCTTTTACGTTACACAAAGACCGCCACAGTTGTGAGATAACTGAGCGCCAGTGTTTGCAATGGATTCATTACTTATTGAAGTCTGCACAGACAATGGCCGAGAGCATGGGGGTGACGAGTTAGCATTGGTTGAGAAAAGTATCATTTTAAAAGAGTGGGCTTTGCGGCGCTCCACGAAGATGACATACCAGATGACAGCCGCGAGTACCTGCCAGGTCTAACAGCATGCTGAACAGGAACCCGCCACTACGCACTCACCACCGGCACCATGCAGACGGCAGTGCGAGAGAAGTAAACCACAGCGGTTGAGATAAGGCGACAACCTTGTGCAGGTTCTGCGATGGGAATCTGAAGGTTATGAAGTGTGCATGAAGTGTTCATGATTAAGCGGTGCTATGAAGTGCTTCCGTGGTTTTGTTCTCTGTCAGAATATTAAAGTAGTCTACGCCCGCCGTGGTTGCTTAGTGGCTATGGTGTTGCGCTGCTAAGCACGAGGTCGCGGAATCCAATCCCGGTCACGGCGCCTGCATTTCTCTGGGGGCGAAATGCGAAAAGAGCCGTGTACTTAGATTTCGGTTCACGTTAAAGAATCCCAGCTGCTCCAAATTATTCAGGAGTCGCCTACTAAAGCGTGCCTCATAATCAGGTCGCGGCGTTGGCGCGTAACACCACACGACTTTATTGTTTAAATTAGTTTTTTTCATTCGTAGAAAGGAAGATGCATCCTGTAGATAAAGCGAATGCGCCTGCGTGCCGAACCTTCGGTGCGCATGCTGCTCGCTATATTGTCTACCCTTTCTAGTATCTGCTATAAAACGAGCACAAACAAATGCGTCTTTTCGTTCGTTTCTGGGAACTCCTTCCGCTGATACTCTGTCAGAAAGGCTAACTATACAGTAGCGTTGACTGGTGTCCAAAACATTTGCTTGATCTGGCGGTAATTGAAACTGCATTTGAAAGAACATCTTTAAGACCACCTAGATGGATAATAGCTAAAAGTACGAAAATGGCGCTCAAGTTGCAAGCTTCCGAAGGTGGGATAGAAAAGAATCAAGTTTCCGAGAGAATCTAGAGAAGTGCTCTGTTCACAGTCTCGCAGAAGGGACTCCACCAATCGTTCAAACCCGGTAACAATGTTGCAAAGTCAAAAGGATGTCGCTTTCCATAGGTATAGCAGTCAAGTGTAACAAAGGATACTTTCACACTGTCCCGCTTGTCCAAGGGAATTCGAATGCACCCAGAAAGAAGGTCAATAATATAAGTGACTCCACATATTCAGCAAAGTGGGAGGTCAATTCCAAAAAAGGGGTAATGCTTCCATCTTCTGTATCCGGTTATGATTGCGCTAAGCTGCGCAAAGCCTAGAGCTTTTGCTTTTCTTTCGGACCAGAACAAAGGGCGAAATCATGCAACTGGATGTAGGCCTCTAAAATATGAGCGAACATCTTGCCCACTCAAGTTTGAGTGACGCGACGCTCAGAAACTGACACACGATGAGGTCTCCTCTAAACAGAAGACGCATCGCCATTGTGAATAGGGTAGCTTGCCGCATGTACTTTACCAATGGTCCATATTTAAATTATGTCGTAAGTCATGAGGACGCGAGGCAGGGCGTCGGCGTAGGCATATCGAAGGCTTAGAGCGAATATGCAAGTGTCTGGAAACCTGGAATGATAAGCAAGTGGTCAAAGCAGGTACCTAATAATATTCCAGAAGTAAGCCAGCGAAGTTCCCTGAACGATATCACAGAAAGGCATAAAATATTTCGAGAAAATATGATAAGGGTCTAGAGACGTTCGGTGGAAGGTATTCTTTCTGTACACGACTAACAGCAATTCTCCGTCTACCATGATTTACTAGCTATCTTTATGTTTCCGTATTAGTATAACTGGCCGCGTATTACAGCAATACCAGAAAGGTGTATGGCATCAACAACTATTCTACCGACATCCTATGACGCATATGTTAGCTAGCAAGAACACGGAGCAACTTACTAGATTTGTCTTAACTGAGGGTGTTAGTTTTCGTAGTGACATAACAGTTAACGTGCAGCCCTTTCCAGGTTTTCCTTCCACAAGAACACTGTCGCACGGCAAAAGCCTTTAAGCATATTTTTGTTTGACAAAGTCGCACAAGATGCCACTATTAGCTTTGCCACCGACGGCCATACCTCCATTAACACGGTAATCCGTAAACGGTAAAGAAATTAGGGACCGGATGAACTTTTATATCTTAGGTGAGGGTCAGTATCCAACGTTATGCATATATCAGCGTACGTAGGCAAGGCTCTGCGTTTCCTTGTGGAAATATCGGATACATTTCCTATACAGCACGATCTCAAGAACAAATATTTTGTTAAATTTCACGCCTTACATGGCAAATACATCACACAAGTCGTAGGTGAGGACGTCAACGGCGGTTCTCACACAGTGACGTTCCGTCCCGTGTTCCCTAGCCTCCGTGAGGGCCCACCGGCGTTTTCTCACCTGGAAGCCTCTTGGGCCCATGGGTCCTGGTAGACCGCGCTCTCCGGCCTCCCCTGGCCGGCCGGGGGTTCCGATGGGTCCAGTGGGCCCTTCCTTACCCACATCACCACGTGGTCCTGGGCTGCCTTGTGGACCTGGACGGCCTTCGGCGCCGGTCTCGCCCTGCGTAGTACCAAGACACCCAAGCTCAAAGTGCTGCTTGTGTGCTTTAGAAATGTCCTCCTACCTGTTGTCATCATAAAATCCATGCCGTATATACAGAAGTGGTATTTGTACTTGTGTGAGCACACATAATTGATGTGACGGGAACGAGCGCAGGTTAAGTAAGCACAGGGCACGAGAAATTTCACACGCCGTTGAAGATACGGATAACGCTAATACATTTCTTGTGAGGACCGCGTTAAAATACATGTGGTCAAGAAGGTGAGTTCAGTAAGCTGCAGCCAAGTAGCTACTGTATGAGGAAGAATGTGGTTGAAACACTGACATTCCTTTTACTGCCACAGAAATTATACGCTACCTCAAAGCGCGTTCATGCCACTGGCGCCACCACCGCCGCCGTTTCGATGCTTTTACACTGACGGCACATGCACATGCGTAGCTAGCGCACGGAGGATTAGAGCGACTGCAGAGACACGAAGTGCGTTTGGCCGCAAAAATACCATAGCGAAGTGGACGTACCATCAATGGTGATTCACCATACTGGTGGAGGTGGGGCAGAGTTCTCGCTTCCGCCGCGGCCATTCAAGTTTTGTGCACGCACACTACTGGCGCACTAACATTGCTCTTAGCTGCTGTTTGTGTGCGCTGGTCTCAGTCGTAAATATCAAGCTAACGTTATCTAATATATCACTATGCGCCTAATAACGCCAACCGTTTTCCGTCGGTCTAATTTCGTGGACCATTAAGATGTGACAACTGCAACGTCTCTGGCGGCACTTAGAACTCCAGCGTTCAAACAGGCCTGGCTGCTGTCAGGGTGGTTTTCTTTCTGCCCAGCAGGTGTCCCGCCTGTAGTTACGACATAATCCGAGAAATTGCAGTACTTCGTCCACGGAGAAGTACTGAAAATTTGTATAACTGCTTTTCTTGATTTTCAGAGTATAATGTCTGGTACTTGTCGCTAACACTTGTATAACGTTGGTCTTCAATCGTTGTGTTACGCTCTTAATCGCTCTTACGCTTTTGCGATTTTCATCTATATTGTCCCACTCACACAATGATCCCACGCAAAATTAAATAAACAAATTAAGTACGTAATTTCTACGCGAAGGCGTGACCTGCAAGCCAGCACAATCGTCGGTGTCTGAAGCTGCGAAGCAAGCGAACGAGGAAGACGCTTCGAGGGGAAGAAAGATCATACGCCCGCGAAAATACGAAGGAAGGCGCTAAGGATGGATGGATGATGTTATGAGCGTCTCGTTTGGAACAAGGTGGTGGGTTGCGCAACCAAGCTCTTGCTATTATAGTGGTTAATATCCTAGCTTGGTTAAAAAAGAAAAAAGGCCACTATGAACTCCCACAACCAAATTTTCTGACCCCATATTGCAAACTTTGCTTTTCTAGGTCTCGGTTTTTGTTTTCTCTTTTCCCTTACTTTTGTTCCACCAATCTTCGAATCGCCTCTTACTAATCTCTTTTGCGCACGGCAAAGTAACCCCACCTAGAGGAAAGTTTAGGTAACTTTGAGAGAAGTGGGGAAAGAGGAACAAGGCGAATCGCCGCGGAGAACGAAGGTAAGCAGAAGCGCGCCGGGTGGCGAATGAGGAAAACACATCCCCTGGGCGCCAGCGGTCAGAGCTGCGCGCTTATTGGCTCTCGCCGTAGGCCACTGACGCTATCATGGTGTCACCCAGAGCTGCGGCCTCCGACGTTTGTTTACGTTCAAGTTTACGCGCCGACGTTGGGCTGCCACCGTGGTGAACGCGATGCAGCAGTGGGCACTGACGCCCATTTGGTGAAAGGACCAGGCATCACTTGCATTGTGGTGTATCCGAGGCACGTGAAGCAACTTGAAATGCTTCAAGAAACGCCTGTGCAACGTTGCGCAAGGGTTGTGTGCAGGCCTGTGACAACGCCACGGCTCGCTGCCGAAAGCAGCGTCGCTCCGTCTTCAACAACGCTGAAAAGGCATTCATGCGAAAACTGGACACGCACCACAGCAAGAAGGAAAAAAACGGCGATGGCATGGTGAAGGAGCTATGAAATAGCGAATTCCTTACCACAAGCTTCTTTAACAGGTCCGGTGATTTCTGTGCTGCCGGAAACTGCACACATCACTGCGTCCAGATATGGGCAGTTTTCTTTCACCGAAGACAAAAAAGCGTGTCATTAGCAAAATCTACACATGTCATGTATCTAAATTATTCTTGCAACCGAAAATGGTGTCCTAATCGGCAATTCGAAGTATCGTTTACAGGACTGCATTGCCGTTTGCAACACTCAATTTCTGCTTGCACAGATGGGGGCTGGCAGTATCCTCTTTGTGCTACCTCTGCAATGAGTCGGAATCCATCGATCATTTTTATTATGGTGTCGGCGGTTTTCTACTAATCGAAAACGATATCTAGAAATTTCGCTTGGAAGTCTAGGATTGCCTTTAAGCAGTGCTGTTATAGTCTCCCTTGGAGCAACGGCTTAGGATACGGCCATAGGAACGTTTGCCTAGTCAATTTTAATTTGCTATGTGACACAACAAGACTGGCTTGTTGTTGTTGTTGTTGTAGCCTGTGGCACGTGTGGCTCCTACCCACGATGGGGGATTGGCCAAGAAATGGGTGGATTATTCCAAAATTATATAGAGGCTTCCTAATGCCTTGTAGCTTCCATTTTTGTTTACTTCTACTTCAATAAAGTATAAATTTAGAAAAATCAATAAGTAAGAACGCCAATTCATGGTTAGAATGTTACAAACATTATTCAAAATTTTACTTGCTAATGTTTAAGTCTATCCTTTACTTCATGTCTTTCAGTAACAAGTTCTTGTTACTACTCCTATCAAGGCACGGATGACTGTCATATTAAACACTTCATTTCATTTATTGATAGCTTAATTCTCATTTTAGTTTATTCATTTGTTTTCTTTTTATGTGTTATCCATTCATTTATTAACTAATTTATTTTATTATTCAATGATATTACCATCTGATTCGTGGCCTATCCCCCGTAGCGGGTTTTTGTCGTTAATTAAGGCTTCATTATCATCATCACCATCACGTGTGGAGCCCACAGCAATAACGACGATGCGGTAAGTTTTTGTTTAGGTTCAGAGTGCGTATTTTCGGGAACGCTACTACGATCAGGTAAGACTTAACGCCGCACAAGTTACGCGGAGCGCTCACATGTCCAAAATATTTCGGCGCCACACAGAGGTAGTGCGTGCCACGCGGAACGAGAAGGGTGCATCGCTTGCAGATGTGCGTCCATAAGCCTTCAAAGAATGCTTCAAACCTTAAGCACTTTCCTTCTGCCGCGCGTGCGGCTTAGCTGTGACGCCCCGTTCTTCACGGGATATGATTTTCTTATACACTCTTAGGGGTGGACAGCGCAATCCGGACGAAACGCAAAACAGAGTACACGATACGAGCGCAGTGCACTTCCTTTGCAGCGGTGGTGAGAGGTAGAACACCCGCCTCGCGTGCAAGAGGTCCGTGGTTCGAATCCCGGTGCCGGCAATTTTCCACCGGATAAAAAAAAAAGAATCCGCGTGTTGATAAAATTGCATAAACAGGCCTGGAGTGTGGCCTGATCCCGGCGACCAGAACCGGTAACGCACTCCCTCACCAGAGCAGGATTGGCCACCCTGGTGCAGTACTTGGCCACAACCTCCTATATGAACACGACAATCAAACCCCGGCCCTCAGTCCCCAGCAGCTGCGAAGCAACTGACCACGGCGGCGGTCAGACCTGCGACGCAGCAGAGGGCGCTAAGAATCCCTGGTTCCGGACAGACCGCCATTGGAATATGAATCTGGCAACGTTTAACGCTAGAACGTTATCTAGTGAGGCGAGTCTAGCAGTGCTATTCGAGGAATTAGAGGGCAGTAAATGGGATATAATAGGGCTCAGTGAAGTTAGGAGGCCAAAAGAAGCATATACAGTGCTAAAAAGCGGGCACGTCCTGTGTTACCGGGGCTTAGCGGAGAGACGAGAACTAGGAGTCGGATTCCTGATTAATAAGAATATAGCTGGTAACATACAGGAATTCTATAGCATTAACGAGAGGTTGGCAGGTCTTGTTGTGAAACTGAATAAGAGGTACAAAATGAAGGTTGTACAGGTCTGCGCCCCTACATCCAGGAAGTCGAAAGCTTCTATGAAGACGTGGAATCGGCGATGGGTAGAGTGAAAACAAAATACACTATACTAATGGGCGACTTTAGTGCCAAGGTAGGCAAGAAGCAGGCTGGAGACAAGGCAGGGGGGAATATGGCATAGGCACTAGGAATAGCAGGGGAGAGCTATTAGTAGAGTTGGCGGAACAGAATAATATGCGGATAATGAATACCTTATTCCGCAAGCGGGATAGCCGGAAGTGGACGTGAAGGAGCGCGAACGGCGAGACTAGAAATGAAATAGACCTTATACTCTGCGCTAACCCTGGCATCATACAAGATGTCGACGTGCTCGGCAAGGTGCGCTGCAGTGACCACAGGATGGTAAGAACTCGAATTAGCCTAGACCTGAGGAGGGAACGGAAGAAACTGCTACATAAGAAGCCGATCAATGAGTTAGCAGTAAGAGGTAAAATAGAGGAATTCCAGATCAAGGTACAAAACACGTATTCGGCTTTAACTCAGGAAGAGGACCTTAGTGTTGAAGCAATGAACGACAATCTTGTGGGCATCATTAAGGAGTGTGCAATGGAAGTCGGTGTTAACTCCGTTAGGCAGGATACCAGTAAACTATCGCAGGAGACGAAAGATCTGATCAAGAAACGCCAGTGTATGAAAGCCTCTAACCCTACAGCTAGAATAGAACTGGCAAAACCTTCGAAGTTAATCAACAAGCGTAAGACAGCTGACATAAGGAAGTATAATATGGAAAGAATTGAACATGCTCTCACGAACGGAGGAAGCCTAAAAGCAGTGAAGAAGAAACTAGGAATTGGCAAGAATCAGATGTATGCGTTAAGAGACAAAGCCGGCAATATCATTACTTATATGGATGAGATAGTTCAAGTGGCTGAGGAGTTCTATAGAGATTTATACAGTACCAGTGGCACCCACAACGATAATGCAAGAGAAACTAGTCTAGAGGAATTCGAAATCCCACAGGTAACGCCGGAAGAAGTAAAGAAAGCCTTGGGACATATGCAAAGGGGGAAGGCAGCTGGGGAGGATCAGGTAACAGCTGATTTATTGAAGGATGGTGGGCAGATTCTCATAGAGAAACTGGCCACCCTGTATACGCAATGCCTCATGACCTCGAGCGTACCGGAATCTTGGAAGAACGCTAACATAATCCTAATCCATAAGAAAGGGGACGCCAAAGACTTAAAAAATTATAGGCCGATCAGCTTACTGTCAGTTGCCTACAAACTATTTACTAAGGTAATCGCAAATAGAATCAGGAACACCTTAGACTTCTGTAAAGCAAAGGACCAGGCAGGATTCCGTGAAGGCTACTCAACAATAGACCATATTCGCACTATCAATCTAGTCATAGAAAAATGTGCGTAATATAACCAACCTTTATATATAACTTTCATTGATTACGAGAAAGCGTTTGATTCAGTCGAAACCTCAACAGTCATGGAGGCATTGCGGAATCAGAGTGTAGACGAGCCGTATGTAAAAATACTGAAACATATCTATAGCGCCTCCACAGCCACCGTAGTCCTCCATAAAGAAAGCAACAAAATCCCAATAAAGAAAGGCGTCAAGCAGAAAGATACGATTTCTCCGGTGCTATTCACAGCGTGTTTGCAGCAGGTATTCAGAGACCTGGATTGGGAAGAATTGAGGATAAGAGTTAATGGAGAATACCTTAGTAACTTGCGATTCGCTGATGATATTGCCTTGCTTAGCAACTCAGGGGACCAACTGCAATGCATGCTCACTTACCTGGAGAGGCAAAGCCGAAGGGTGGGTCTAAAAATTAATCTGCAGAAAACTAAAGTAATGTTTAACAGTCTCGGAAGGGAACAGCAGTTTACAATAGGTATTGAGGCACTGGAAGTGCTAAGGGAATACCTCTGCTTGGAACAGGTAGTGACTGCGGATCCGGATCATGAGACTGAAATGATCAGAAGAATAAGAATGGGCTGGGGTGCGTTTGGGAGGCATTCTCAGATCATGAACAGCAGGTTGCCATTATCCCTCAACAGGAAAGTTTGTAACAGCTGTGTCTTACCAGTACTCACGTACGGGGCAGACACCTGGAGGCTTATGAAAAGGGTTCTACTTAAATTGAGGACGACGCGACGAGCTATGGAAAGAAGAATGATGGGTGTAACGTTAAGGGATAAGAAAAGAGCGATTGGGTGAGGGAACAAACGCGAGCTAATGACATCTTAGTTGACATCTCGAAAAAGAAATGGGCATGGACAGGACATGTAATGAGGAGGGAAGATAACCGTTGGTCATTAAGGGTTACGGACTGTATTCCAAGGGAAGGGAAGCGTAGCAGGAGGCGGCAGAAAGTTAGGTGGGCGGATGAGATTAAGAAGTTTGCAGGGACGACATGGCAACAATTTGTACATGACCGGGGTTGTTGGAGAAGTATGGGAGAGGCCTTTGCCCTGCAGTGGGCGTAACCAGGCTGATGATGATGATGATGTACTTCCTTTCGTCTTTCGTCCGGGTTGCGCTACGCACCCCTAGGAACATGTTCGATCACCAACTCGCCCACCTTGTGTTATTTTTTATACATGCTATGCATCAAGGAAAAGTGCACGGCAAGTGCATGGTAAGTGCAAGTGTAGTCTCTTATTGGAATAAAGCTTAGACCAAGGGTCAAACTCTACTAAAACACCGAGCTTGCGGCGATTCTTCAGTTATGAAAAAAAAAAACGGTAATTTCTGATGGTTTCAACGCACGGCACTGGTGTGGCGCGGCGAAGCATTCAGTGTATTGCAGTGAAGCGAGAGAGAATTCGAGCGCATACGCAGCGTAAGCTACACGTAATTATAGAAGTGTAAACCTCCCTCGGTCACACTTCTAGCCTTTATTATTATCTCTGGTGCTCATCTGAGGCCTCCGCGCTGAAAAGATAATATTGTTATGAAAACTGGAAAACCCACTGGGCCACGGTTGTAGTCTTTATTACTCTCTCAGGTGCGCTCTTGAAGCCTCCATCTGCCGGTATTATATTGTTTTTCGCTTGCTATACAATGTCATCGCAGTTCATATAAGTGTTGTCCAGAAGCTTCCTAAAGCACATTCACCATCATTAAATGCGTTTCCTTTTGTGCGTCTTTTTATACGTCTTTTTATACTCTAAATTGTGAAGTAGGCTTGATGACAGAATACCAACATGCGAGTCTACTGTTGCTCGTAAGCACAATGCTTTGGAACGTGATACGTTTTGATGAAAGCACTTTCATTTACCGCACTTCTGCAATCAAATAAAATGAACTCAAGCTTGCTTCAGCATGTCTTGAGCATTAAGGCCAAATTAGGGAGTGCTTCCCTGTCAGTTCCCTGTTTCCCCTATGCTAGTTGACTGATCTCCGAGTGTAGGACCAAATGTAGAAACAGTATGCTACCATAAATTGAATAACCTCGCCACTTGCTTTGTTTTGTCAGGTGGTTTTCTGAGGTCACTCGTTAGCGCGCCAGATGTGGGTCAAGTATTTCCGCTTGCGCTCGTCACTGCAAGGCATTATAAAATGCTCAGCACTTCAGATTATATGCCCTGCTTAATAAACATTGCTTTCAAAAAATTGTGTCTAAACAATGCCAATAAAAACAAGACATATTCGTATATTTAGAAGCTGGGGGATGATTTCTGAGGACTATGCTCCTGTTTCTCCTTCCATTTCATGGACGCTTTTTGCGTCATTTGTAATATGGAAGGTATTGTTGTGGCTTTTTTTTGTTAGGAGGGAGGAAGGGGGGTCTATACGCATTTCATGATGGTGAATGTGCGTTAAAAAGCTTATCCACAAGACTCGTATGTACTACGGTGAAATTGTATCGCAAGCGAAAAGAAAAATTATATTCGTAGGCGGAGGCCTCAGATGCGCATCTTCGATAGCAATAAAGACTACAACCCTGGCCCAGTCAGGTTTCCAGCTATTTTAAAATGTTGCTTACGCTTAGTACTCTCGCAAATTATTTCTTTGCTTCACTGCAACACACTGTATGCTTCAGTGCGGAGGCCTCAGGTGAGCACCAGAGATAATAATAAAGGCTAGAAACATGGCCGAGTGAGGTTTACAGTTTCTATAATAACGCGCAGCTTACACTGCGTATGCGCGCAATTTCTCACTCGCTTTACTGCAATACACTGAATGCTTCACTGTATTACTAAACGCCATGATGAAGCCACCATAAATTAGTATTTTTTTTCATAACTGAAGAATCGTAGCAAGCTTGGTGTTTTTGTGGAGTTTCTCCTTGGTCTATACTTTATTCCACTAAGAGACGAGACAATTACACCTTGGGCACGCGTTTTTCCGTCACGCTAAGCGGGTATAAAAAAATCATATCCAACGGAGAATAAGGCGTGAGAGCTATGCCATGCGCGGCAACAGGAAAGTGCTTATGGTGTACGGATGCACATCTGAAAATATATGCTCCCTTCCGATTCTGCGTGGCAGCACTCAGTCACTCTGTGTGGCGTCGAAATATTCTGGACGAGTGCGCGCTCCGCGTAACAAATGCGGCGTTAAGTCTTAGCTGATCGTACTTGCGTTCTCGAAAATATGCACTATGAACAGGAAGAAAAACTTATCATGCTGTCAATATTGCTAGACCTCAACAAACACATGGCTCCATGATCATATGCCGCCGCCGCCTTCTTCCTTTTCGATGTGGCGCATGTTCACTTTCCGCATGAATGCTTTTTCAGCAATGTTGAAAATGCTGCGACGCGACTTTCGGCAGCGATGCGTGGCGTTGTGAAAGGCCTGCACACAACCTTTGCTCAACGTTGCACAGGCGTTTATGAAGGCATGTCAAGCTGCTTCACGTGCCTTCACGACAATGTTAGTGATGCATGCTCCTATCACCAAATTGGCATCAGTGCCCACTGCTGCATCGCGGCGGCAGCCCAGCGTCGGAGCGTAAATAAACCTAAATCTCGGAGGCAACGTCGCGTGCAGCAGCCCTGGGTGCCGCCACGCTAGCGGAAGTGGCCTGGGGCGAGATCCAATAGGAGAGAGAGAGAGAGGGCTCGTTATTGGAAAAACAGAGAATTTTGCCGGCGCGTATATAACTGCTGGCATGCTACTCTGTATAGGAATGGGGAATGGGATTAAAAGATTCCAGAAAAGAGTTGGAGAAAAAAAGGATAAAAGTAAATATGAAATGTCCGAGTGGACCTTATACTAATATTTACAGGTGACATGGCGGGTAAATTTAAGCTTTTGTATAGGAAGGATGCAATTTTTAAAGCTTTCCTATTTGACCAATTTCTGTCAGGTAATTGAACAATAAATCCAAAACCCGTCGCTGTTTTGAAGAGCCGGGCATTGGACCTAAGATGCTCGGTAACGTTAACGGTTCGTGGCAAATCATGTCCATTTGGTGCTCAAAAAATTGTCTCTCGTCGCGGTACGCGGGGCATTCAAGTAATATGTGCTCAATTGTCTCTAAGTTGCGACAGTTATCACAGTATGGGTTAGTGGTAAGTCCTATGCGGTACAGATAATTGTTCGTGTATGCCACGTTCAGTCGAAGACGATGGTACAATGTCTCTAAGTGTCGAGGAAGTGGTCGTGGAATTTTCGGTCTCATTTCTGGGTCAATGTAACGTAGGAAGTTATCTTGGTGAAGCGGCAGATTCAAGATGCGGTCTTTGTCTTGATAGGCATATTTTTTTGCCATGTTTGAAGCATCGGCTTTTGTAAAATATGTTCTTTTGAACTTGCGGTATTGGAGTCCATTTCTGGCGGCTTCGTCCGCTCTTTCATTTCCCGAAATGCCGGCATGGCCAGGTATCCACTGGAACTTTATGCAATGCCCAGCAATCTTAGCCCTGTGGTGAAGATAAGCAATGTCAGATGCTGCTGGTTGATTATTGCAACGCTTGTGCCTGTTCCAGATACTTTGTAGGGCTGCTTTTGAGTCTGTGAAAATCACCCATGTCTTTGGCGGCTGCTGTCGAAGTACATACACAAGGGCCTCCTTAATGCCATATAGCTCCGCTGAAGTAGATGATGTCGCTCGCTCAAGACGAAACGAGAATCGTTGCCCTGTAGAGGTTACAAAAAGTCCGCATGATGAACGATGTGGAGTTGTAGAGCCATCTGTGAAAATGTGCGTTGCGGCTGCGTATTCTTTGTGCATATATTCTAAAGCTATCTGATAAGTCGCTGCCTGGGGCATTTTCTTTTTCGCACTGATTCCAGGTATATATGGCACGATTTCCAGTGGGGACAGTGTCCATGGTGAAATGTTTCGCGGCATAATTTGTGACGCCTGAGCAGGAATTGAAATAGATATGCTTCCGACGGCCTGCCCAAAGCTAGATGTAGCACGGGTTCTGGAAATATCCTTTAAAAAAGTGAGTCTTCGTATGAATGACGTGGCGGAGGTGTATCCGAAGTGTCTCCTGCGAACATAGCACTTCCAGAGGCAGGCATCCAGCTTCTGCTACAGTCCCTGACCGGGACGACCCCTTCGGAAGGCCAAGACATACGCGAAGGCAGTTGTTTCGTGCTGCCTCGAGTTTTCTCTTGCTTGTGGGCGATATTTTGTGCAGGATCGGGAGGTAATATCGTAGTGTTCCGTCGACGTAGGCCTTATGGAGGAGCATCATTGATCTACAGTTGCTGCCCCACTGTGATCCGGCTAAAAATCGGAATACGTGCGACGCCGAGGAAATCTTCTCACTCAGTTTTTTCACTTGGGGCGACCATGTGAGGTTCCTATCGATCGTCACTCCAAGAAACCTTTGCGTCTTGACGTATGGAAGGGCACGACCACCCAATACTAGTGGGTATTTTTCCATACAACTCCGCGTGAAAGCCATGGCAACGCTTTTGTCGGGGGACAATTTCAGACCCCTTGGATTTAGGTAGGCCGAGATATTTGCTAGCGCTCTCTGGAGGCGTTGTTGGGTGGTACTGCGGGAACGCGCCGCACTCCAAATGCAGATGTCGTCCGCATACAGTGTGATTTTGACGCCAGGGGGTAGGTTTCTTTTCAGATGGATGAGGACTAAATTAAATAATACCGGGCTTAACACAGCTCCTTGTGGCACTCCCTTCTCGACGGCATAAAGCGCCGTGGGGCCATCCGGGGTACACATGAAAAGTTGGCGTCCTTGAAGATAGTCTTCAATCCATGCGTAGAGCCGTCCTCCAAGACCAAGGGTTTCCAAAGCGTCAAGTATTGCTTTATGATAGACCGAATCATATGCTGCCTTAATGTCTAAAAATAATGCAGTAGGTATGTTTCCAGAGACCAATTCCTCTTCAATTGATGAGACCAAGGCAATGACATTATCAATTGCGGATCTATTTTGCCGGAAGCCATTCATTTCCTCCGGGTAAACTTTTGCAGTTTCCAAGAACCAATTTAGTCGTTTGTAGATCATTTTTTCGAATAGCTTCCCTACGCAGCTAAGCAGAGATATGGGTCTGAAGGAGGCGTAATTTGTTGGCTGCTTCGCTGGTTTCAATATAGGAATGACTTTCGCAAGCTTCCATTCCGTAGGAACCTCTCCAGTTATCCATGAGGCGTTGTAGTACTCCAGAAGGCGTAGGCGAGATGTGTGGCATAGATTTGCGAGCGCTTCATAACTCACGCCGTCATGGCCAGGTGATGATCGCTTGTTTACGTCGCCGATGGCTGCCGTGAGCTCTTCGATGGTGAATGGTAATTCTAAGTCAGGAAGGGTAGCTCGAGGTGGACTAGGCTGACGACTTGCAATTTGCCGCAAAGGTTGTGCCCCGTTGGAAAGGAGCCTGCAGTACTGCTCTGCCACCTCTTTCAGGGATGCGCGCTCATGTAATGAGAGGGCGATAAAAGGATACAGCTGTTGCGGCTCTTTGCGAATGCCTCTGACGACTCGCCAGATTTTGCTCAGCGGTTGTCGTATGTCCAGGGTCCCACAAAAGTCCCTCCACCTTTTTGGGTCCAGTTTGGTGAGGTAACGTCGTATATGTCTTTGTGCCCGTCGACAAGTTCTGAGGTCTTCGATATCCTTCGTACGTAGAGCCTTCCTTTCGGCACGCCTTCGAATGGCACATAACCTTTCAAATTCCTCGTCGTTTGTTGGTACATTACAATGCTTAGTGGCAGAGCGGGTACTTTGTTTGAGGCAATGAGCTATTGTCGGTATTATTTCTGTATTCGTAGTTGAGGCTGTGATTCCTTTGTCTACGGCTGCTGTGTAAGCTTCCCAGTCTACCGACGTCATTTTCACTTTTCTGGGCGACGTCCGAAAATGGAGGGCAGAGATGAGGATCGGGTAGTGATCACTACCTCGAGTCTCGAAATCTGTACACCATCCGAACATAGGGGCCACTTGACTTGATACGAATGTGAGGTCAATGCAGCTAACAGTCGTCGGATTTTTCAGGTATGTTATGCTGCCATCGTTCAAGGGCTCTATATTGTATTTTGCAAAAAGCTTCGCCAGCTTGGCACGCTGGCAATAGGCGCGCTGCTCTGACCCCCCGGTGCACAGGGAATACGCCACCGGGTGACCTGCTCTGGCAGTTGCTACATGTTTTGTTTGGGATACAGACGTAGAAGGGTTTGTCTCGCGTTAACATCACCCTCGCTCGCCGTACGCTGTTTGTGCGAGTGAAACGTGCGATGGTGAGCCGACGATGACGGCTCCATCTAGCGTGCGCAAGGCAGGAAGTACGCAGTATTCTGTCGCGCGCGCATGGCAACAGAGGAAGGGAGGGGGGGGAGGGGTAAGGGGGCGTTATACTTCGGCCGCGCGTGCCGTAACAGCTGCTTTTTGTTGAAAGTGGTCAGCTTTTTTTAGTGCTACCACTCCCTTTCGTAACTTAGCCATGCGGGCCCTGAAGGCATTCCGATAAATAAACATACGAATTGATGTTTCAAGAACACGTTTATGGAGAACTAGAAGAAAAATAAAGCGTAGAGACACGCTGGGGGATACGACAATGCACTCAAGGCAACGAATAACATACACTTCTTCAGTATATCTTCAATATAACACCAAATGGGATGAAAATAATGTATATTGAGTAGTTAGTTAGGTAAATGGGGTTTAATAGCGCAAAAGCGGCTAAGGCTATGATGCGCCAAACACGAGGTGTTTTAAAATCCAGTTTATGAAGGGGAAGGCTTTGTTAATAATCTATATTGTATGTAAAAATCCAGTGTCATCTAGAAATTTACAGACGTCACACAATGGTATCAGCGGATCATCACCTAAAATTAGAGCAGGATGTAAAGGTATGTGTAGTTGCTGTAATTTGTGCAAAAGTGCTCGTCTGCGTGTTTCAATATGTGTACATGTCAGTAATATGTGCATAACTGTTAGTGGCTCTTGACATTTCTCGCATGTTGGTGTGTCTTCTTTCGTAAGTAAATAATTGTGTGTGAGGTGTGTGTGCCCAATGCGTAGTCGGCATAAAACTACTTCGATGAACCGCTCCTGATGATAACATGACGTCTACTCGCCAAATATGGGTTTAGTGAGATGTAGCTTGTTGTCGGCACAACGGTCCCAAGCGCGTTGCCATTTTGCCGTTAGGATTTTCTAATCGCACGGATGCTATCTTTGTATGGAAGTGTTGTGTTTGTTATCTCTTTGCACGCTGCCATCGATGCACATCTATCAGCTGCTTCGTTACCCGGTATCCCAACATGGCTTGCAACCCAGCAGACATTATGGAGGATGAAGAGAAGGGAGGCTTCAGGTACGACGAAAGCCAGTTCCCGAAGTTGGCGAAGATGCTGGAGACTGGGCAAGGACAACATCGTCGGCGTTGACGTTCAAGATCAAGATTAAGGAGACCAGGTAGAACATCTCGCAGCCGCTCCGGTGGGCCGGTCTGGGAGCAGATCGGCGTCTAAGGTGCGCTTCGGACTGGACAGAGAGTTGGGAACTTAGACTGCGCGTGGCCCCAATGGGACTGCGGGACAGGGTTTGCGCAAGAGCGGTGTGTTGCAGGGTCTACAAGGCAAGAGCCCCAGTGGAGCGGCAAGTTGTACTACCTGGGCGGAGCGCACAAGTGCTCGAACGGAAATGCCTAGTTTGGTAAGGCCAGAGCAAAGCAAGAATGAGGCGAGATTCAATAGGCTGGAACAGGAAAATGCAGAGTTGAGAGAAATGGTGAGGTTTCTTAGGGCAGAAATATTGGCCTATAAGGGTGTGGCAGGACCTGAACCGGCCGAGAGGGCAATGCCTGAACCTGTAGAGAGCATGGATTTTGCTGATGTAGGTGAGGATAGTGGGTCGCGCCCCTCAAAGAGGAAGGCGATGACTCACGAGGCGGAGCCCGCGTCGAGGAAGCTGAGATCTGAGGTGAAGGAGATGCTGTCGAGTGTTATAGGTAGTGTTAAGCAGGTCAACGATGGTCTGGCGCAGCTGAATATGCGTCTCACAGAGTCGCTCGGCTCGATCGATGGGAGGTTCAAGGAGCTGCAATGTAGAATACAGATGTCCGAAAACAAATCGTCTGAGTGTGCCTCTCCCCTTCTTAGGTCGGGATCTAAGTCGGCTGGTTCCTCGACAGGGAAGTATCAGGTTCAGCAAGATGGCTCGCAGCAACTGCTTCAACATGGCGACACAAAATGAGGTTTTTTGTGTGTGGCAATGGAACTGTAGGGGGTATGCTTGTAAACGGGTGCTTCTACAGCAGTATATTCGCGCGTGTAAGGGTAGGCTGCAGGATATTCTACTGCAGGAGACAATGACGGGAGAAGTTTCTCTGACGGGCTACCGAACCGTCTTCGGCGTATTCAAAGCTCGGGGACCTGCATTCTGTTGGATAGCAAACGGACGCAGGTGGTCCATGATCTTAAGATACCTTTCAGTTCCCTGGAATATGTCATGATTGAGGTTATTCCTAACCGGGTGAACAAGAAAAGCGTGTTTATTCTGAACGTGTATAGTGCCCCGAGGGACAGGGTACAGGGATTCAAGCTTCTTCTGCAGAAGGCTTCTAAGCTTGCCGGGGACCATCCGCTGACCATGGCTGGGGATTTTAATGCTCCGTATCACGTGTGGGGTTGCAAGCATGACACAGTTAAAGGGAGAGACCTTTGGCAGAACGCGGCGGAGTTTGACCTTACGCTGGTCACTGACCCTGCCTTTCCGACACGTATAGGGACGCCGACGTGTAGGGATACTACCCCTGGCCTCTGCTTTGTAAAGAACGCGGCCAATCCTAGTTGGTGCAATCTTGCCGAAGACCTAGGTAGTGATCATTATATTAACCAAGTCGTTTTTGAGGTTGAGGGTAGGCGCCCTAGGGCGTTAACGTTTATAGACTGGGATAAGTTTCGGATGATCCGGGAGGAGAAAGGGGAAGGAATTCTAAGGCCTGTACCGGCCGTCCCTGGAGGATTGGGTCACCTAGGTGAGGGAGGATGTAAAGGAGGCTACGAAGGAGATCACTACTGATTTGGAGGTGGATAGCGTTGATAGCAGGATGGCCCATCTGATTGAAGCCAAGCGGTCTATGCTGGCTAGGTGGAAGGGGCAGTGGCTTAATCGCAGGCTGCGTAAAAGGATTTGCGAGCTGAATAAGCTGATTGAGGAGCACTGTAAGCTTTTGTCTAGGCAACAGTGAGATGAGGTATGCAACTCGGTGGACGAGCAGGTGCGCAACGGGAGGCCGTGGGGCTTGCTTAAGCATTTGCTGAACGACTCCACTACGAGAGTTAGTCAGGGGCACGTCCTTGCTAGAGCTGTACACGAAGCAGTGGGGTCTGCCTCGGAGGAAGAGCTGGTTGAAAAGCTGGCCAACAAATACCTTCCTGCTGCGGACCCGGATGCTCTTCTGACCGAGCAGGCCTACGCGGGAAAGGACAACTTTTCCCTAGATGAGGACTTTTCTGTGGAAGAGGTACGCACGGTTTTGCATAACCTTAACAGCAAGTCGACGCCCAGACCGGACGGGATTTCGAACAAGCTTTTGAAGAATCTGGACGACAGGTCAATCAAGTACCTTACCGGGGAGGTTAACGCTATGTGGAGAGACGGGGTGGTTCCGGAACACTGGAAGACAGCTCTCACGGTGCTGATTTCCAAGGCTGGCAAAGTCCCAAGCCTTGATAACTTAAGGCCTGTTTCGCTCACTTCATGTGTGGGCAAGGTAGCCGAGCATGTGCTGCTTAATCGGCTTACAAGGTACCTTGAAGAGAACCAGGTCTACCCCCACACTATGATTAGTTTTCGAGCCGGGTTGTCGACTCAAGGCGCAATGAAGCTCATCAAGCATCAGGTCATTGACGGAGATGGCAGGGGCGTTAAGGCCATCCTAGGACTGAACCTGGAGAAGGCTTTTGACAACGTTCGGCACTCTTATATTCTTAAGACCATCTCGGATCTTGGCCTCAGCGCGCGCTTTCATGACTATGTCAGGTCCTTCCTGTCAGGCAGGAAGGCTACCTTGAGGGTTGCGGAGCTGGAGTCAAAGACGTTAAATCTTGGAGACAGGGGCACTCCTCAGGAGGCCGTGATCTCGCCCGCATCGTTCAATCTGGCCATGGTCGGATTGACCAAGAAGCTCTTGGAAATTGAGGGGATTAAGCACAGCATGTATGCAGATGACGTGACCATGTGGTTTCCCGGTGGTAGTAAGGGCTATATCGAAAGTGTTCTGCAGGAGGCAGTAGATGTAATTGAGAATTATTCGGACCCGACGGGGTTAAGGTGCTCCCCCTCCAAGTCGGAGGTGTTGCTGTACAGTCCCGCTAGAAGGGGACCCAAGCCAAGGGGATGGATCCCCGTGGACCAGCAAAGCATTCAGCTTCGTACAAGAAATGGCGATTTCATACCTAGGGTAGATAAGATCAGGGTTCTGGGGATGATGATTGAGTCGAACGGCGCCAACACACTGACAATCAAGAAGATCGCTGCCAAGACAGAAAATGCGGTAGGCCTAGTAAAGAGGGTGGCCAACAAGCAGACGGGGTTCAAGGAGGATAGTCTGATTAGACTTTTGCACGCATTTGTATTGTGTCACTTTACTTAGGTGGCGGCCATGCACAAGTGGAAACCATCGGAGAAGGAGAAGCTTGACACGCAGATTAGGAAAATCACGAAGAAAGTGTTGGGAGTGCCAATGTGCAACAGAACCGACCGACTTCTCTAGCTGGCAATTCATAATACCTTGGATGACATAGCTGAGGCTCAGGAGAGGACGCAGATGGTGCGTCTCTTTACGACTAGCACGGGTCGGCAGATTATGATAGAGTTAGGTGTTCCTCAGGAGCAGATTTCGCAGCTTCATGTCGGTATTCCCCTGAAGGTCCGTAATCGGTATCCCGTCAAGCGTGTTCCCAGGAACATGTATCCGGAGCGAAATGTGGGTAGAAGAAAGGCCAAGGGGGCTTGCCTGCTGAGGCTCATTCGTTATGAGAATCAGAAGGTTGGCTTCATCGATGCTCCTTTTAACGAGGAGAGGAAGGTGTTTACTATAGTTGTCGTGGTCAATGAGGGCAGTGTCCTTAACGCTGCTACCGTTCGGACTGATAGGCCAGAGATCGCGGAGCAAGCGGCTATTGCGCTCGCCCTGGTTGACAGGCGCAGGCTTTTTGTATATAGTGATTCAAAGTCGGCCGTTAGGGCCTTTGAGAAGGGCTCGGTGGCTAAGGTTGCTTTTAAAATTATACAGACATGTAAGATCTCTCAACACTCCTTATGTTGGTTCCCTGCTCAAGTTGGGATGATTGAGGGAGCCCCTCCAAATCTCAATGAGTCCACTCATGAGGCAGCGCGAGATCTTACCCTCCGCTCTGCCCCGCGCTACGGAGAGGCGGTACTCGCCGAGAACAGAGACTCCCCTTCCACATACAATGAAATCATGACGTATTACCTTCTTAATCGCAGGGCTTACGGTTTCCCGCATACTAAATTAAATAGGACTCAGGCACTTACATTGCGCTTACTACAGACTGGTACTTATCCTTGCCCACGGAGACTGAGCATGTTTTATCCGGAGACGTATACAGAGCCTTATTGCCAAGATTGTGGTGCTTTAGCCACGCTCCAACACATGCTATCGTCTTGCGAAAGAATTGAAGACTCGGCGATCAAGGATGCGTCCAGGTCGGAGGCTGCACTTCCCAGCCCGGTCCTGGATGAACAATTCTGGGCTGTCCAGCAGGCTCACGACGTGCCCGTGAGGCTTGGCCTTCCGGTCCCAACGTGGAAGCGGCCCGCTTAGTGGTTAATTATCACTCCTCGCAGGACCAAATAAAGTTTTCCATACATCCATCCTGTATTTGTTAAGCGCCAACATATTTAAAATGTCTCCTATCAGGGGTTCACACTCAGATTTCAGCTGTAGAGCCTTCAGTGTGCTTAAAGAGTCAGTGCATGTGAGTGTATGTTTGTGTTTATAAGTTATGATGTTTTTAACAACAACCCAGATAGCGTCAACTTCGGCCGTGAAAACAGAAGCGTGTTGTGGCAATCGAATACTTGTTTCCCAATTTTTCGTTACGGCCCCCACACCCACGTGATCTTTTGTTTTAAAGCCATCATCATCGTCATCAGCCTGGTTATGCCCACTGCAGGGCAAAGGCCTCTCCCATACTTCTCCAACTACCCCAGTCATGTACTAATTGTGGCAATGTTGTCCCTGCAAACTTCCTAATCTCATCCGCCCACCTAACTTTCTGCCGCCCTCTGCTACGCTTTCCTTCCCTTGGAATCCATTCCGTAACTCTTAATGACCATCGGTTATCTTCCCTCCTCATTACGTGTCCTGCCCATGCCCATTTCCTTTTCTTGATTTCAACTAAGATATCATTAACTCGCGTTTGTTCCCTCACCCAATCTGCTCTTTTCTTATCCCTTAACGTTACACCTATCATTCTTCTTTCCATAGCTCGTTGCGTCGTCCTCAATTTAAGTAGAACCCTTTTCATAAGCCTCCAGGTGTCTGCCCCGTACGTGAGTACTGGTAAGACACAGCTGTTACAAACTTTTCTCTTGAGGGATAATGGCAACCTGCTGTTCATGATCTGAGAATGCCTCCCAAACGCACCCCAGCCCATTCTTATTCTTCTGATCATTTCAGTCTCATGATCCGGATCCGCAGTCACTACCTGTTCCAAGCAGAGGTATTCCCTTAGCACTTCCAGTGCCTCAATACCTATTGTAAACTGCTGTTCCCTTCCGAGACTGTTAAACATTACTTTAGTTTTCTGCAGATTAATTTTTGGACCCACCCTTCGGCGTTGCCTCTCCAGGTAAGTGAGCATACATTGCAGTTGGTCCCCTGAGTTGCTAAGCAAGGCAATATCATCAGCGAATCGCAAGTTACTACGGTATTCTCCATTAACTCTTATCCTCAATTCCTCCCAATCCAGGTCTCTGAATACCTGCTGCAAACACGCTGTGAATAGCACCGGAGAAATCGTATCTTCCTGCCTGACGCCTTTCTTTATTGGGATTTTGTTGCTTTCTTTATGGAGGACTACGGTGGCTGTGGAGGCGCTATAGATATGTTTCAGTATTTTTACATACGGCTCGTCTACACTCTGATTCCGCAATGCCTCCATGACTGCTGAGGTTTCGAGTGAATCAAACGCTTTCGCGTAATCAATGAAAGTTATATATAAAGGTTGGTTATATTCCGCACATTTTTGTATGACTAGATTGATAGTGTGAATATGGTCTATTGTTGAGTAGCCTTCACGGAATCCTGCCTGGTCCTTTGGTTGACGGAAGTCTAAGGTGTTCCTGATTCTATTTTTCTATTTGCAATTACCTTAGTATATACTTTGTAGGCACCGGACAGCAAACTGATCGGTCTATAATTTTTCAAGTCTTTGGGGTCCCCTTTCTATGGATTAGGATTATGTTAGCGTTCTTCCAAGATTCCGGTACGCTCGAGGTCATGAGGCATTGCGTATACAGGGTGGCCAGTTTCTCTAGAACAATCTGCCCACCATCCTTCAAGAAATCTGCTGTTACCTGATCCTCCCCAGCTGCCTTCCCCTTTGCATATCTCCCAAGGCTTTCTTTACTTCTTCCGGCGTTACCTGTGGGATTTCGAATTCCTCTAGACTATTTTCTCTTCCATTATCGTCGTGGGTGCCACTGGTACTGTATAAATCTCTATAGAACTCCTCCGCCACTTGAACTATCTCATCCATATTAGTAATGATATTGTCGTCTTTGTCTCTTAACGCATACATCTGATTCTTGCCAATTCCTAGTTTCTTCTTACTGCTTTTAGGCTTCTTCCTTTCCTGAGAGCATGTTCAATTCTATGCATATTATACTTCCTTATGTCAGCTGTCTTACGCTTGTTGATTAACTTCGAAAGTTGTGCCAGTTCTATTCCAGCTTTAGGGTTAGAGGCTTTCATACATTGGCGTTTTTTGATCAGATCTTTCGTCTCCTGCGATAGCTTACTGGTATCCTGTCTAACGGAGTTACCACCGACTTCTATTGCACACTCCTTAATGATGCCCACAAGATTGTCGTTCATTGCTTCAACACTAAGATCCTCTTCCTGAGTCAAAGCCGAATACCTGTTCTGTAGCTTGATCTGGAATTCCTCTATTTTCCCTCTTACCGCTAACTCATTGATCGACTTTTTATGTACCAGTTGCTTCCGTTCCCTCCTTAGATCTAGGCTAATTCGACTTCTTACCATCTTATGGTCACTACAGCGCACCTTGCTGAGCACGTCCACATCTTGTATGATGCCAGGGTTAGCGCAGAGTATGAAGTCTATTTCATTTCTAGTCTTTCGT
Source organism: Dermacentor andersoni (assembly GCF_023375885.2). NCBI lineage: Eukaryota > Metazoa > Arthropoda > Arachnida > Ixodida > Ixodidae > Dermacentor > Dermacentor andersoni. The sequence continues at coordinate 5,876,705 of NC_092818.1, forward strand.
CCACTTTCGCCTATCTCGCTTGCGGAAGAAGGTATTCATTATCCGTATATTATTCTGTTCCGCAAACTCTACTAATATCTCTCCCCTGCTATTCCTAGTGCCTATGCCATATTGCCCCACTGCCTTGTCTCCAGCCTGCTTCTTGCCTACCTTGGCATTGAAGTCGCCCATCAGTATACTGTATTTTGTTTTGACTTTACCCATCGCCGATTCCACGTCTTCATAGAAGCTTTCGACTTCCTCGTCTTCATTACTGGATGTAGGGGCCTAGACCGGTACAACCTTCATTTTGTACCTCTTATTAAGTTTCACAACCAGACCTGCCACCCTCTCGTTAATGCTATAGAATTCCTGTATGTTACCAGCTATATTCTTATTAATCAGGAATCCGACTCCTAGTTCTCGTCTCTCCGCTAAGCCCCGGTAGCACAGGACGTGCCCGCTATTTAGCACTGTATATGCTTCTTATGGCCTCCTTACTTCACTGAGCCCTATTATATTCCATTTACTGCCCTATAATTCCTCCAATAGCACTGCTAGACTCGCCTCACTAGATAACGTTCTAGCGTTAAACGTTGCCAGGTTCATATTCCAATGGCGGCCTGTCCGCAGCCAGGGATTCTTAGCACCCTCTGCAGCGTCGCAGGTCTGACCGCCACCGTGGTCAGTTGATTCGCAGCTGCTGGGGACTGATGGCCGGGGTTTGATTGTTGTGTTCATATAGGAGGTTGTGGCCAAGTACTGCACCAGGGTGGCCAATCCTGCTCTGGTGAGGGAGTGCGTCACCGGTTCTGGTCACCGGGATCAGGCCACACTCCAGGCCTGTTTATGCAATTTTATCAACACGCTGATTTTTTTTTAATCCGGTGAAAAATTGCGGAGCACCGGGATTCTAACCACGGACGTCTTGCACGCAAGGCGGGTGTTCTACCTCTACGCCACCGCTGCACCTTGGTGGCTCTAACCAATTGTATGGTTAGAGCGGTCAGTGTAATATTGCATCTTATTTTGATATTTGGCCTGAGGTGCACGGAATTCTTGTATAATGTGTTCGTGTGGGATGTATCTTTTCTTTAGATGTGTTAACGTCCAATCACATAAGTGTGTCAAACCGTACCACGGGGCCAACCGTTGTGGTTCTTTGGCAACCCGGAGGACTTTGTGGTGAATGTCATAATACCGACAGTATTGCTCATATCGCAGGACAAGTGGCCTAATCATGTTCGGTTTATTTCTATAGTGTAAGCGTGAGTTGCATTGTGTGAGGATGTTGTGTTGCTTGTGTGGATGTTGCTTATCTTTATCGGCCGACCACGTTTCGCCACTTAACAACTGTAATCGCACAGCGAGGGACGCGCCTGCATGTATCCGACGTTTCTGGAAAGTTATCGATGCTTCTACCCGGCTGTCTGTTGTCGCCGAACCTTGTGTTATCTGATTTCATCGCGTGACTCGAATGTTGTAGAACTTTGTGGAACGCACGCGGGTCCAAACGATTAGTCTGGAACATTCGACGACTGCTCTATAAAAGCCGACGCGCTTGACCCGCAGATCAGATTTCCGACGATCGCCGACCGTGTTCGCCGCTATCGTTGTGCTATAAGTGTAGGCTGTTTTTGTGGGCACAGGTTCGCCCAATAAAAGCTAGTTTTGTATTCCACCGTATTTCTGCTTTTCTTCGCCGTCACTACCACGTGACAATATCTCCATGTGGTATCATAGGCTTTTTCTAAATCGAAGAAAACTGCAAGACAGTGTTGTTTGTGTAAAAATGCATATCGAATTTCATGTTCTAGACGGACAAGATAGTCAGTAGTTGAACCCTTTTAATATCCACACTGGTGGGGGTCTACGAGGTTTCTTGATTCTAATATAAATGAGAGTCTTATATTGATAATGCTTTCATCTGATTTTGCCATACAGCTTGTGAGGGCAGTGGGTCTATAGCTGCTAGCGGATGTTGGGGATTTACCGCCTTTAAAAATGGAACTACTACTGCTTATTTCCACTGTTCGGGCATCATACCAGTTTCCCAGATTATGCTGAAATTTTAAGGAGTGCATCTACAGATGCCTGGGATAGATGAGCCAGCATGGCGTAGTGAATACGGTCATGATCTGGCGCTGTGCTTTTCCCTGCAGAAAGGACTCTATTCCTTGTTTTGTGTGGAGGGAATTGTATGGTTCATTTGACGCGCCAGTACTGGGCAGCTTCTGTTTTTCAGCAGACTGTTTGTATTGTGAAAATTCCTTTGTATAATTCCCTGAACTGGATACATCGCGGAAATGTTCTCCCAGTATATCTGCCTGTTCTTGTATTGTTGTTTATGTGTCTGGACTTGTAAGTAACGGTATTGTGTAAGATGAGTAATCTCCCCTAAACTTTCCTACCTGTTCCCACATGCGTTTAGACGTGAATGTACTGTTTATGGAAGATACGTATTTCTTCCACGATGATTTTTCCGCCTGCCTTCTGATAAATCGTGCCTCGGCTTTGGCCTGCTTAAAGCATAAAAGATTGGTATAGGTGGGGTGTCTTCGTAACGTACCCCAGGCCTTATTTTGAAGCTTTTTTGTTTCTGTGCACTGAGGAGTCCACCAGGGGAAATTTTTTTTGTGCACAAGGCTGGATGTTTGCGGTATGGCCTTTTCTGACGCTGAAATTGAGACCGCAGTGAACTTCTCATTAATTTCATTTACGCTGTCATTTAGAAAGACTTCTTCGAGTTTTGCATGTTTCATAAAAAGCGGCCAGTCGGCAAGATGTGTTTTGCAGCGACGTGGCTTAGAGTTTAAGGTAGGTAATGCGTATGGTAGCTTGATAAATGCCGGCAAATGATCACTTCCGTATGAAGTGTTGAGAACTTCCCACCTAAAATCGCTAAAAATAGACGGTGAGCAGAAGGCTAAATCTAGACAGCTAAATTTGCGTGCGCTTGGTGAGAAATATGTTGGTGAACCCGAATTTAAAAGTCATATGCTGTTAGACAAAATAATATCTTCGATTACTTGCCCTCTTTGGTCTGTTCTATCGCTGCCCCAGAGGCTACAATGGGCATTAAGATCTCCTACTAGAATGAAAGGCTCCGGCAACTGGTGTATTAGATTTTCCAGTTGTCTAGTAGTAAATTGAGTGTGGGGTTGGATGCAAATTGAACAGATGGTGATGGTTTTATATTAAAGAACGGTGACGGCGACAGCCTCGAAAAAAGTAGTCACCTGAACATTTCGTGTAGGGGTGCTGCCCTGAACGGCTATGGCGACTCCTCCTGACAAACGGCTAGTGTTCGTGGTCCCTTCAGACAACGCTGAAACGTTTGAGAATGTTACTATTTTTTGCACCAAGATTCATTTCTTGAAGACACACTGCAACTGGCGAAAAAGAGTTGATAATGTCTTTGATGTCACCTATATTGTGTAGAAGACCTCTGCAATTCCAGTGTACAAGAAAAGCCGTGGTTGTAAAATGAAAAATGTACTGGTGTTTGTGAACTTAAAAATTAAAGGTGACATGCGATAGTACACGTTTAATGGGCGGTAACCGTTCAGGTTGCCTGTCCCTTGTTCTGTAGAGTTATAAGGATCTTGTCCTTCTTAGGGCGCTCGGAAGAGCGCTGTTCTTTAGGCGCCAATAACGCCGGGGTTTTGGTGGCCCCCTCCATCGCCTTCTCTGAGGCGCTGGATGATCGAGAGCCAAGCGCCGAGACACGCGCCTCGGGCCTTGGCGTTCTGTTTAGTCTGAGGACCTGCGGAACAGCGGTCTGCAGGGCGGTCTTGGATGATGGTAGATCAGCACTAGCTGGTACCACCGAGTGGTCGGATGGAGTTGCTACAGGACCACTGACTGTGACCTCTGTAGACTCCTGATACCGGTGTGGTGCTGCCCTCTGCCGCGCCACATTGGCATAGCTTACTTGAGGTAAGAGCGAAAGCCTCTTCCTTGCTTCCAAAAATTTAATCTTCTCTTTTACTGCAAGAGCAACCACTTCTTTCTCCTTCTTCTAACCAGGACATGATCGTGAATGCGCTGGATGATCCCCTTTGCAGTTCACACAGCGTGGGGGAGCGTTACAGTTTTCAGATGGGTGATCGTTGGCACTGCATTTCGCGCATGCTTCTTTGCCTCTACATGATTGTGATGCATTTCCGAACCTCTGGCACTTAAAACACCGCCTTGGGATCGGTATGTATGGCCTGACATATATATTTAGGTATCCTGCGTCGAGAGAGTTGGGGTGAATATTAGTACAAAATGTGAGAATCACATGTTTGGCCTGGAGTTGTTCATTGTTTCTTCGGATTGTAATTCTTTGCACTTTGATCACATTTTGTTCTTGGAACCCCTCGACGAGTTCCTCGTCACTCAAGCTGAGAAAATCTTCCTCAGAGATAACGCCCCTGCAAGTGTTTAATGAACGATGGGGAGAAATTGTCAGTTTATTTCACCAATACTGGCGAGTTCGGACAGCTTTTCCACTTGTTATTTCTTCTTCAATTCACTTAGCAGGTTTCCGCTGGTCATTTTAGAGGCTTTGTAGTCTTTTCCAAGTTTTTCTGTCAGGCATTTCGCCACCAAGAAAGGGGATAGCTTACGCATACTTGGGGTTCCTTCACTATGCAAGACGTGGTAACGTGGAAAGTTGTGTAGGTCGGTTCGGAGGGTAAATTCGCGGAAAAGTCGCGGACAGTTCTGCCATAATATGGTTTCAAAATTCGGCGGCGGTGGTAGCCACCCACCACCGAGCCCAACAAGGGGACGCTACAGGTTCTGAGGAACCTGCACACGCCAGCAATGCACCGACACTATAACCTAATGCATATAACCAAGACTGGATATACTACACACGGTTAACCCTTGCGGCCAGGAATATCAGAGTAAGAAGAAGTGAAAAGAAGACAGGAAAGATGAAAACGCTAGAGAGAAAGACGAAGATTGAAGAAGAGGACAGGAAAAGGCGACTGCCGATTTCCTCCAGGTGGGTCAGTCTGGAGGTGCCGTCTGCGTGAAGCACAGGCCAAAGGGGTGTGTTGCCTCCGCCGGGGAGCCTTAAAGGTCCAAACACCCGGCATCGGCTCAAACCCCAGGATACCCCTTTCCCCGGACACGGTAAAACCGCGCACGGCTACACGCGGGAGGGTCCAACCCTCGTGTGCTCGGGCACGTGGTACCGCCACAGACCAAACGCCTGCTGACGCAAACGCCCCTGCGGGGGTAGATTGAGTATTCGAAGCAGACCTAACTGTTGGTGTATTACATTCTTTGGAAATTGGCGTGGACAAGAACAAATTAACAATAGTGTTTTATTCCAGCTGTCTCGGAGGGCTCAGGTCTCGGAGTAATACTAGATTCTAACGCCAAACACAGAAATCAGATTGGGTGCATTAAACAAAAATTTATTTCATTTCATGTCATTACGACCCACGAAGGGTCTCACATAAGGGGTGGGAACACACGTTCAGGCAACTTAGAGTGTTCAACACAATAAAAAGCAATTTGGAATAATTTCTGCGAAAGTGTATTGGGACGTAATGACAGCGATGTCGTTAGATAGGTCATTGCAGTCTGCGGCAACACGAGAAAAAAATTCGGAGGACGCTTAAGCTTCACCTTCAAGAATGGAACACTAAGGATTCAAAGACCCCTGACTGCTTCTCACCCTTGCGGCAACTGCAGCGTATGCAACGGTAATGTTTACCGGGAAACGCTCGCGCAGAACGCTATGCGCGAAGGCGGGCTTTCTCGGAGAGACGTGGCCCCTTGCATGGGCCGCGATGGATGGATGGATGGATGGATGGATCGATGGATGGATGGATGGATGGATGGATGGATGGATGGATGGATGGATGGATGGGTGGATGGATTGATAGATGGATGGATGGATGGATGGATGGATGGATGTTATGAGCATGCCCTTTGAAACGGGGTGGTGGGTCGCGCCACCAAGCTCTTGCTATTATACTACCTAATGCACTACTTAGGTTAAAAAAGAAAAGAATAACCACTATAAGCTCCCACAACCAAATTTTCTGAAACCCTATTGCGAACTTTGCTTTGTACGTCTCTGTTTTTTTTCGTTTCCCTACTTTTCTTCCAACAATCTTCTAATCGCCTCTTACTAATCTCTACTGCGGACATGTTTACTCTTCCCCTGCTCTCGCTGAACCCAAGCGCTCCAAGGAGGCCAGTGGTGCCTAAATCAACCGCTGGGCAGTCATCTTCACATTCGAATAAAACATGCTTTATCGTTTCCCTAGCTTTACCGCAGCAAGCACACGCTTCTTATGCTTCTTCTTCATTCTTATGTCTGGCTTTATAGGTGCGTGTTCTAAGGCATCCCGATCTCGCTTGAAAAAGTAATGAACTTCCATTTGAGTTATCATAAATTGTATCTCTCCTAAGTTCGTTTTTTCTTTTAAGTGGTTACTCAAGGCAGGCTTGTTTTCTATTGCCGCCACCTATGAGATTATTAGCCTCTCTGACATTCTTGCTGTGTTGCCCACGCTACAGGCCGCATATTTGCTGGTAAGCTTCCTAGTTCTTTTGCTCCACTGTGAATCAATGTTTTTCCTGTACAGATACGTCAACACTCTCCCAGCCCATTCACTTTCTTCCATATTCCTCAGTTGTTCTTCATAATCAATTGTACTGTGAGCTTCCTTCACTTCAAAACTAGTCCAGCCCGCATCACCCTGCACAGCTTCATTTGTAGACTTCCCGTGAGCGCCTAATGCAAGTCGTCCCACTGCCCTTTGGTTTCCATCGAGTCCTGATTGCACCCCTGATTTAAAGCAAACAACCGCATTTCCGAAAGTAAGTCCTGCAGCTATTACAACTTTCCACATTCCGCGGAGCACCTCATACCTATTGTACCCCATAGCGCTCTGTGCTTCATTATGGCTGCATTTCTCTACCCCTTTACTGTTATTACTTTTTCCTGTGTTTCCATATATCTATTGGCTTCATGTATCCACATACCAAGGTAGTAATATTCTCTTACCAGAGGTACTTCCTGGCCCTGTATTACCACTTCCTGTTCACTGTTTTCCTTGAATACCATTTCCAGAAGAGGGTTATAGCGCCGAAAAAGACAACACATAGCAAGCGAGACGGGACAGGCGCATGTCCCTCTTCTGGAAACATGCATCAACTAGCCCCCCAACAAGTATTGCTCTTGAATACCATTACAAATGAGTTTCTAACACTAAATTTCAAACCTACATTCTTGCCTTCCTGTCTACAGATATTAGCCAGACGTTCCAAATCCCTGTGCTTATTAGCTAGCAACACAATGTCGTGCTCATAAAATAAACCTGGAAGCTGCTGCTATACCACCGTACCCGCCTGTTTGCATGAGAGATTCAACCCGATATTACTTCGTTCTAGCGCCCTCTCCATCCTCACCATGTATACCATAAACAGCATTGGGTATAAAGGGCGCCCCTGCCTGAGTCTCTTGTTGATATCAACTTTCTCCTCGTTCTTCATTCCTTCCCATTCAACGCAAACGGTATTTTCTAAGTAAATCTCTCTCAAAAGCAGTAGACAATCGTCGTCTAAGCCTTCCCTTTCCAGCATATCCAACAAAATGTTGCGGTCTGCGTTGTCATGCGTTCCTGCAATGTCTAAAAAGGTCCCATATAACGGTCTGCTTTCTACTCTTGATATTTCAATACACTGAATAAGAACAAAGAAGTTATCATCCGAACGCCTGCCTATTCTGAAGCCATGCTGAAGTTCTCCCAAAATGGCATTATTCTCTGCCCATGCTTGCAGCAGTAATCTGATTGCCTGCACTGCTAGCTTGTATATCACCGATGTAATGGTCAACGGTCTATACGGCGATGCGGCGGAGGCGAGCGCCAGCTGGAAGCGTTTCAAAGAAGTGGGCGCGCCGCTCTGTGGACTCTTGAGATATTTACGCTCCGGCGTGCACAAATGGCGGACGCCTTCTGCGGTCTCTGTATTATAGGAACGCTGGAAAAGGGGTTTGTTTGAGTTTTCCCGTAAAAGAATTATGTATTCTCGTATATTCAGAGTGCAATCGGAGAGCTATAATGTCTGTAAGTAGTATGTAATTCGTAGTTTACCATTTTTCCGCGTATTTTAAATTGAGAAATTTTATTCAGTCAATTCCTTCAGTCACATGGAAGTGAAGTCTGTGTGGTTCGAAAATTGTTTTACCTATGCGACGTCGGACGCTCGACGCTGACGCAGGATTTTCTGGACACGGGCTCCTTTACGCTATCGCGTTAAAATCAGACGTGAAAAGTGACAGCGTGGGCACGTGGCCGGGAAACTTGAAATGGATACCGCATGCGGTTATGTGTGGCATGAGAGTATTCCTTCAAGTACGTTATTTTTTTTACCACGTCAGCTGTGCTTAAATTATGCTTCGTCTTCATTCATAGCCTTCATCATTACTTTATCTCATCGTGAGGAAACACCTAGCCAACTTACGTGAAGCCGCTATAATAGATACAGAACGAAGGTGTTAGAAAAACAACATTGAATAATACCTTTATTTTGTTTCACATCTACACCGAAACGTCTTGATGCTTTCTATACATAAGTTAGTACAGTTTATTCTTTTATTTATAGTTTATTGTTGTATTTATAGCGGACAGCTCTTTGGGATTAGTCAATAAATGTTTTCTCTCTTTTTTTGTCGCACGAACTTATACCAGAAAGGCAACATGTAAAATTGCTTCAACACGTTCTCGCGTGCTCTCCTCAGCATGCCAATCGTCGATATCTCACTGCGATGTGAAGGCGCTCTACCAGGATATTGCCACTTATCCTTCCTGAACGTCTCCAATGCTCTTTAATCTCATCACTGAGATTGTGAGGCTAACCAATATTTTTGCGTATATGAAATTAAAAGATTACAGAAACGTAGGCGTAACAAATTCAAGCTATTCCCGTGCAGCAGCAAGTGCATGAGCCACGCCTCGCTTACCTGATCTCCTTTGGCGCCTGGTAGTCCTGGCAAACCCGACAAGCCTTGTGTGCCTTGAATACCTTGCTCACCTGGCTTTCCATCAGCACCGGGCAAGCCCTGAAGACGCAGAACAATGCAGAAGTCAGCGGTATGCATGATATTATTGTCCGAGCATTAAGGGAGCTTTGATGTAAGCGACCGTTCGATGGCTGAATTCCTTTTCACTTGGTTACGCACTTTCCTACAAAAGGTGCCACAGTCACTCACCTTATCCTATCCTGCGGATTTGGTTTTGTGACTTAAAGACGCTAGTTGTCGCTGTGCCGAAAAATAGTAACACATTCAAAATGAAAACGGGGTGGTGGGTTGCGCCACCAAACTCTTGCTATTATACTGCCTAATGTACTACTTAGGTTAAAAAAGAAAAGAAAAACCACTATAAACTCCCATAACCAAATACTCTGACCCACTATTGGGAACTTTGCTTTTGTACGTGCTGGTATTTTTTTCTCGTTTCCCTACTTTTCTTCCACCAATCTTCCCAATCGCCTCTTACTAATCTCTGCTGCGGACATGTTTACTCTTCCACTGCTCTCGCTGAACCGAAACGCTTCAATGAGGCCAGTGGTGCCTAAATCGACCGCTGAGCAGACATCTTCACATTCGTATAAAACATGCTTCATCGTTTCTCTAGCTTTACCGCCGCAAGCACACGGTTCTTATGCTTCTTCTTCATTCTTATATCTGGCTTTATAGGTACGTGCTCTAAGGCATCCCGATCTCGCTTCGAAAAGTATTGAACTTCCATTTGAGTTATCATAAATTGTATCTTTCCTAAGTTCGTTTTTCCTCTTAAGTGGCTACTGATGGCAGCTTTGTTTTCTATTGCTGCCACCCATAAGATTATTAGGCTCTCTGACTTTCCGCTTCACGTTCTTTCTTGCTGCGTTGCCCACGCTACAGGTCGCATATTTGCTAGTAAGCTTCCTAGTTCTTTTGCTCCACTGTGAATCAATGTTTTTCCTGTACAGATACCTAAACACTCTCCCAGCCCATTTACTTTCTTCCATATTTCTCAGTTGTTCTTCATAATAGCATAGTAACACCTTCATAGTGACACCTTCAAAATGAAAAATGCCGCGACCTCTTTATCTTTAAGGTTATAATCTTGAGGGGGGGGGTTGCCATTTCTTCTTGTTATTTTCAGATTGCTATGTTCATGTTTCATTTATCAATGACAATGTAAAACTTAGAAAAAGTTGTTCAGGAATTCATATAAAAGAGACAGATATCGATCATAAGAATGACAATACTCAAGAACTTAATGTTGTGTCCGTGCTTGTGAAAATATCAGTCACTCCGCCTCGCTTGAAGCGTACTTGTGATTATTCAAGACTCGTCAAACATTAACGGTATAGCTTCAGCTTTGGTGTTTTCAGAAGGGCCAAAAAAGAGAACACGAAGCACACAAATAAAGAATTTAGTAATATGCTATAAACGCGTTATCCTCTGAGTTTTCCTTCTCGTTCGAAAAACCTATCTGTAGAAGCGGGGCCCTTCCATACCTTTTGTCTCGTCGCGCTACGGCAGAGCTTCCTACAGCGTCCGCACCACTGCGCTGGCAGAAGACGCAGAGTGCGTAAGCTCGCTATATCGCAAGGCTCCACTGCCGGTATCGGTGTGTGGATATTTTCGACACAACGTGATAAACGCTACCCTGTTTCTGTACAGTATTTAGAATCTTAAACGCGAACAATTTCTAAACAACTACAACGCCTTGTGTCATTCCGAAGTTCAACTGCTTTCGAAACAGCGGCCTAATTCGTAATTGAAATTGTATGCTTGGACTACTCCATCGTTAGAACCCTACTACAGAGCAAGTCCACGTTGAACTTTTACGCCATTGTGCGTAAAAAAAACCTGCGTTTCAAGCTAACAAAGCTAACCAGCCAACTAAAAAACTAACCAAACGAATAGGTAATTACTAAACTAATTATCAAGCGAATAACTATATAACCTAACTTACTAACAATTCTAACTACATTAAGTAACTAAGATCGCTAATAAGTAGCCTAACAATATAGAGTAATGAAACCAACTCAACCAACAAGCTAATTACATAATAACTAAAACATCAACTATTCTAACTAAATGAATAACGTAACTAACAAACATAATTACCTAATCACACTAACGAAGCTAACCAACTGGTTAACCAAGTTCGCTAACTGAAGTAACAACTGTTATTTACTATGAAAATACCTATGTATATGAACTAAGCTCAGTTAATGAACGTAATAACAAATGAACTAATAACTAACACAGTGAACTAGCTAGCTAAATATAACTAACTTATACAACTAATCAGCTATACAAATTGAAATAGAGACAGCCGAAAAAAACTGTTTGTACACGGAAGGCTACTAGGGGGGAGATGGGTGACGTGAATCATAAAACAGTGCCGTCTATTCCCTAAACACAAACGCATCGCACATTAAATTATTTTGCCATGACTTCCCGTTGCATGTTCACTCGAGGAGCGTGCTGAAATAAATATCGTAGTGGCACCTTTTCTCGTGAAATATTTGTATGATCGCGCTGCCTGACAATCTGGGGCGGCAGATTCTTCACCGATGATGATGATATGATGATGCTTTCTTGGCATCCCCTTAGAAATTGGGTGGTCACAAACAGTTATCTATCCTGCTTGATTTAATAAGGCATTGTATACATGTTTTTCTTCCTAGCATTCTTATAAATATTTCCTAAACTCTCTTTCTTTCCCTCAAGTTTTTATATCTACCTTGTATCGCCACCCATGGTACATGATTTGGTCGTATCAATCTTCTCGCTCCTTTTTTTCCACCAAAACTATAAACGTATCTTGATTATCTCGACTTCTGACCGGTTCATGCTCCCATCCACGTTATCCAAGCGCTTCAGGAAGGTGTACGTTGCGTGCTGGTCTGGCTTATGCAATCCTTATGCATTCCATTGGAATGTGCTCAGTGGTCTCAAGGCCTTCTTCCACTTACGCCAGTGCCTCTGGTGCCACGTTCTGTTCCTATATAAAATATCTGAGGAAGTTCCACGGCCAGTTGAAAAGTATTAAAGGACCATGATTGTAGTCGTTAGGAAGTGTGGTCATTGATGCCTAGCACTGGTGCCTAGCATTGGTGCCTAGCACTGACGTGATTCGTCATTTGCACAAGCTATATAGTGAAATACGCATGAAAGGTCGTTTTATTCTTGCTCTTGGTGCTGGGGGATAAAGTGTTGGATAAACACTTTCGTGTTTTCTGTTTGCACGTGGCACAATGTTAACCCTTATTTTACTGCCCACGCTGGCTAGAAGCTATACTCTTTCCTTCCTGCCAAGCAGGCATAGTACACAAGTGCCGATTGTCAAAATGCAAGGTTGTCTGCCCCTGGCTTTCGCTGGCAACTTTTACATGCTTGAGAACGTCAACAAAAGCAATTGAACCTACTTGAACCTACATGTTGAACGCCCTGTGGATGTTATGCACAACGGACATAAAATTCTTTCCAAAACTGTTTCCAAACGCAGCTGAAAACGAGAGTTTTGCAGTAGAAGCGACAGCGTTATTTCAAGCGGAAGATTTCTGATCGAATATCTTTCAGGACTTGGTACTCACTGTTGGAAGCGCCCTGGAATATTAAAGCAGTTGATCGGCGACGCATGTGAGAGAAAGACACATACTTTTTTCAGCGAAAAAAGGGGAATTCAGGGTGTGCTCTATTGCACACCGTGAATCAAATGTGTAGCAAAGAGGTGCAAGAGCAATCAGCTGACGTTCCAAAAATACCGGGTGGCGCCCTTGGCAGGCGACAAGAAATGCTAAAGCGTTGTGCTCACCCTCTCGCCAGGCAGTCCGTCCTTCCCCGGCAGGCCAGAGAGTCCCGGAGGGCCCTGGACAGAGGAAAATAACATGATAGTCCAAAGCAACCGAAGTTTTCACAAACCACTGTCCGATTTACAGGAGAGCGCACATGCTCCACATTTGAACGAACGCCTGCCAAAACTAATAACGAACGTCCATATATTCGTAAAAGGACCAGCACAATACTGAAAGAAGGAGTGTGCGTGCGTAAGCTGTTACACATTCGCATGAAGCGAAGCACCCGATCTTGTCTCACTCTCACAAATTCTGTTCACTGTTGTTCCGAGCGGACTCACTCCCGTCTGTGGGCAGTTCAAAGGGCAATTATCGGGTGGAATGCACAACAAATTTACCCCAGATACTTTGCCTGCCTGCGTGATAGCCGCATTATACTAGGAGAGCTGACATTTGCTTCTAAACCGCCTATACTGTTTAAGATTCAGCAGATAAACCAGACCAATCAAACAATATTCCCAATAAAGCACAATGTCTTAAAACTTTCATCGCTTACTAAATTTCATAGCATTTATATTGCTCCATAATGAAAAACAAGAGCGCAAACACATGAAGATAGAAAAGAGGACAATACTTCGTTGGACTCGCAACAAACCGGAAAAAAATTCACCCATGATTACGATACTTCAAAAGGCGGAACTAGAGCGCAGCTCTATACGTGTTCTCATTGCGTGATATGCTGAGGCATCGCACCAACCACCGCTCTGACTGGCAGAGCTGCGACGAACTGCGCTATATCTGACACGTGTATTTATCCATCCTTCTCTCGGGGAGTGCATTTCACCCACATCACACACCTTAATGCTATCGCTCAGTGCCAAACACACCTGCGTGATTGGAACTCGTTTAATGTTTCAGCGTAAGACGCGCCTGCATGATTAGAACTTATTGAAATGTTATCGACGGTTCTATGCGTTGTTAGTTGTCACAGAAGCTTGTGTAATCTGAATGTATGCGCGAGGCGAAGTGTGCACCACTTTCTGGAAGACACGAGGGCACCAGAGATTGCTCTGGAAGCTTCGATGACTCATGCATAAAAGTCGACGCGCTTGACCGGCAGAGCAGATTTTTGACAATCGCCGACCGTGTTCGCCGCTATCACTGTGCTTTCAATGCAGCCGGTTCGTTATGGCACAGGTTCACCCAAAAAAAGTTAATTTGACCAATTAAAGTTTTGCTGCGTTATTTGCCGTCACTACTACGTGACATCTGGTGGAGGTGCTTTGCAAGCCCTGACCGCGCAGACAACACCAACGTCGTCCCGAGCCATTGAGCAAGGCGCAGGCTACAAGGCCTGCCCCCAGAACACAGACTTCTGAGACAAACAAGAAGACCGTGGCCAAATCATTTCGCTGATGAAAGCCCCAGCGTCGCCCATTGTGCTGCAACAGCCCAGGAAACCAACCACCTTCCGTGGACAAGCATTTGAAGACCCGGATAACTGGCTAGAAGCATACAAAAGGGTCGCTGCTTTCAACAACTCGATCTCTGCCGACAAACTGCGGCATGTGTACCCCGCCTTAGGAGACGTCGCCAGGATGCGGCTCGAAAACCGAGAATAGACCCTGAGTACATGGGACCTGCTCCCCAACGGCTTCCTGCATGAGTTCCCGAACGTCCGGCGCAAAGAGCGAGCTCAAGCTCTACTAGAAACTCGCATGCAGTTGCCGAACGAGAAGATAGTGATCTTTACGGAAGACATGACTGGCCTCTTCCGACACGTCGATATCGAGATATCTTAAGAAAAGAAAGTTCGGTTCTTGATGCCGTGTGTGAAGGAGCTATCCGCCCGATTGATACGTAACATACCCAAGACGGTCACATACTTTGTTTCCGAGGCACCAACCATTAAGACACTAGACATGCGGACAAGGTAATATACTCGCCGAACGCTGACTGTAAACTACAACGATGTTCAAGCAATTGGTAGCGATCAGCGGCGAGAGACCATCGGGGTGGATGTTCTGGAGAAACTGCACAAGCCCTTTCCAAGGTCGCAGTCTAAAGTGACGTCAATCACCGACATCTTCAAAGGAGAGGCTCAGCGATCACTTGGAGTACCTTAGGCGCAACCACAATTGCCGCAAACCCTGCCGGAAGCGATGACCTACGATGACCCCTCACCTGCCATCAAGGTCCCCCTCCGCGACTGCTCCAGGGCTCCGCAAGGCCGCATTTCCGTCGTCCACCGCCGCCGCCAGCTCGCCTGCCCGTCGCGAAGCGCAGGTATCCGAAGAAGACGGACACTTTGCGCGCCCCCTACCACCGCCCGCTCGGGTATCACTGCGGCGAAGCGGGCCATATCTAACACCGGTGCCCATACAGCGACTTGGGACTGCAAGGATTCACCATCAATGCACCGCGCCCACAGCAGGGCGCCACAGCAAGGTGCCAGACGATGTGATACTGCCGACTACATTGTGCCAACGCAGTGCAGTTCCCAACGTTCTATCCGTTCGCCGTCACCTCGTTATCCTCCTATAGTGTTCACGAGACACCATTATCGGTATGGACTTCCTGAACTAACACGGCGCATTCATCGACCAAAAACCGAAATCGAGAACGCTATCCAAAGACCAAGCGATACCGGCAGAGAGCTGTGCAGTCACCTTTTGCCGCAAGGCAGGCCATACACTGGCTTAGCCCGCGGCCGGTCCGTCAACCCATATCCGGAAATATTAATCCGGCAACCGATGGACGCGCGGTTGCTGTTCGTCGAACTGATGAAGATCCTCCGCCGACGACAAAGACGCCGAAAAGACTTTCTTGAAGCCATATCAACGAGACGCCACCATCTCGACGAAGCATGGAAGCAAAGAATACGCCGACAAAAAAGACCTGATGTCGCGACGTACCCGTCACAGGTCGACTCAACACAGCCGTTATCCGATGCCGAGACCAAATCTGCAACGCAAAACATAGAAGCACCGATCTCGACGTGCTTCTCGACGGCCACGCAGTCACAGATTTAGTGGACACAGGAGCCGACTACTCTGTCACAAGCCGACTACTCAGTCACAGCCCAGCTGAAGAAAGTTAAGATTCAAGTATTATTGCGCAACAAAAAAAGGCACGGACATCAGAGAATAACACGCAGCAAGCGCAAACTTCCATGTAAATGCATTGTGCCACTGAATCGGTTCATATATGTGGCACACAAAATTTCGTTGAAAGTTTGCGCTTGGTGTGTGTTCTTCTCTTATGAACGTGTCTTTTTTTGTTGCACAATAATACATGAGTAATGCATTACCAATTTGCCCCCGGAATGCTGCTCTCATAAAGTTGCGACTACAATGGTAAGCCCTAAGACTCGGACCGCTGGAGGACACCTAATAAAGCCGATTGGTATCTGAACGGCAAGCATTACCATTTATGTCCGGACTTACCCTGCCAGGCTTGTTATCCTCCTATAGTGTTCGCGAGACACCATTATCCGTATGGACTTCCTGAAGCAACACGGCGCATTCATCGACCTGAAATCGTAATCGATAACGCTATCCGAACATCAAGCGATACCGGCAGAGAGTTGTCGTCGTCACCATGCTTTGAGTGTGCTCAAAGATAAAGTTAGCATCCAGCCTCGCTGCAGCATTGTCATTACCGTAGGTACCGAAACACCCGCAGACATAGCACACGTCATAGAGGTCGAACAACGCCTACTGCTCGACCATGAAATTTGGGTCGAAAGAGGGATCGCTCGACTGCACAGACGAAAAGCGAAAGTGATGGTGACATACTTCAGCGAGGAGCTCAAACACATTAACAAGGGCACGGTGATTGCCCACATCGTGAAATTGCCGAAGCCAGCAATGTGCTTGTCCTCTCACTTTCTGCAGCATGTACACCAACGACCATTGTCGCCGAACCACGCTTGGACATAAATCCAAGCTTACCCATGAGTAAGCAGCAACAGCTTAGTGGTCTTCTCCGAGGTAACGACTGCTTTTCGACATCATCTAGGTTTCGACAAATACCAGTTACGAAGCACCGCATAATAACGGAAGAGTGCGCTCTACCGCTTCGCCAGAGCCCTCACCGAGAATCGACGCGAGAACACGATTCTATACAGCAAACGTTGACTAAATGCTGTGCGACGACAATGTCCAGCCGGCGAGAAGCCCATGGGCATCTCGTGTAATCATAGTGAAGGCAAAGGACGGAACCCTACGTTTCTGCGACGATTATTGTCGACTGAACAACCCCACAAGGAAAGAAGTGTTGGACTCTCAGCTCGATGACCAGAGCGCCGGGTACCTCGAGTTTTCCTGTAAACTACCAAGAGACAAGAGAACTACTATTGGCCTCGCCTGACCGCCGACGTCGCCTGTTAGGCAAAGACATGCCGCGATTGCTAGCTACGCAAGATACGGCGAACAAGGCCAGCAGGATTACTACTGCAGATTGAGCCTCCTTGCCGACAGTTTTAGCAAATGGGAGTGAACTTCTTGGCACCCTTACCGACGTCAAGATCCAGAAATAAGTGGATCATCGTGGTGACGGACTACCTCACCCTCTTCGCTGAAACGCAAGCTCCGACGAAAGGTAATGGAGTCGAAGTGGCGAAATTCTGCATCGAGAACATACTGCTGCGACATTGCGCCCAAGAAATCCTCATCACCGACAAAGGAACGGTCTGTAGTCTTTACAGCGGAGCTCACGCAAGCCATTCTGCAACGCAGCGCCTGATCAGACGCTAGCCGACATACTTGCAATGTACGTCGACATCGAGCAAAAGACGAGGGAACCCGTCCTGCCTTACGTATCCTTTGCTTATAACACGACAATGCGAAAACAACGCAAACCACGCTGTTTAAGTTGGTTTACGGAAGGAACCCGACGACGACTTTCAACGCCATGCTGCCAGACGCCACGGACGAGGAGAATCTTCATGTGGCCGCCTACGTCCAGCGCTCCGAAGAAGCCGGACAGCTTGTCCTCATGCGCATCAAGACCCAGTAAAGGACCGACATACCGCATTACACTTTTCGACGACACTACGTGGAATACCAGACCGGCGACCGTGTTTGGGTCTGGACTCCGATACACCGACGAGGAGTTAGTGAGAAACTGTTGCGACGCAAGTCCCTACACTTAAAGATAACCCGACGTATTCGCGCACTGGATTATGAGGTCGGGCCAGACGGCATTTAGCAATCACAGCAGTGCTGCGCATGACCTGAAGTCCTCCACGTGGTGCATCTTATGACTTTTTACAGTGATGAACATAGGGATTTTGTTTCTTTGTTGTTGTTCTTTTCTTCGTTTCTATTCATTGTTTTCTTTCCGCTTTTGTGTTTCCAGCATCTGGACGATGCTTTTTCACAGGCGAGCATTAACTTCAGTACTTATTTATGTTTTTCACAGGACCCACATCACCCACATCACACACCTTCAAGTTATCGCCCAGCGCAAAACGCGCATCCATGATTGGGACTTACTGGAATGTTATCGATGGTTCAATGCACAGTCTGTTCTTACCTAATCTTCTGTAATCTGATCGTATACGCGATGCGAACTGTGTGGTATTTTCTGGAATACAAGCGAGCACCAGTGACAACTCTGGAAACTTGGACAGCTCATGTTTAAAAAGCGATTCGCTTCACCGGCACATCAGATTTCGGACGATCGTCGACTGTGTTCGCTGCTATTGTGTTTTGAGTGTAGCCTGATTTTCTGGGCACAGGTTCGCCTATGGAAGAGTTAGTTATGCCATTTATGCTTTTGCCAATATGTTCTTGACCGTCACTACCACGCGACATGACATAAACCGGCGTCAACATAGCCCCTTCCCGGAAACTAGCTTATGCAACCGTAAAACTTACCGGGAAACATTTGCGACGATCTATGCGCCAAGGCGACCGTGCTGGTTCTTCTTTATTACTTCCGCATGACTGCTGCCACCACTGCCGCGGATGTGTGGACGTGAGCGCCATGTCGCGGCGCTTCAAGGTCGCTTCCTCCGGTTACCTCCTCATGCTGAACCCTCGCTTCTGCTGTCGTCGTCACACTTTCCTTGCTCTCACGGTCTTTCATTCGCCGCGGCGCTTCGCGTTTCCTCTTTCATCGTACGCTGTGTCCGTTCGCTCGGTTACGCTGAGGGAGGACGAGGCATGCCGACACTCAACGCAAGAACGGGTGCCTAAAAACTGCGCTCTAAAAACAAAATGCGAGAAACACCAGAAAAGTCACAGGAGGCGCGTTGAAGTATGTGCCACTCACAACCCAAGATAATCCCATCAAGCAAAACCGAGCCAAGATAACGGCTCTAGCAAAACTAGAAACCTATAATCGCTGAGCACATAGATCATCACGACTGTGCAAGTCAATGACAGCTTTATTAAGGTATATAAATTGTTTCTTGTACCTGCTTAACGAGGTACTACTGGCCCATATATCCTTCAGTTATTCATTTGCATAGCCTTATACCTTCTGAGGTATTTTATCTTCACGACCAGCGAAATGCCTTTAAAAGTGAGATGTCCTCCTATTTTCTCTGCCAGTGTGTTTGCGTACTGTTTTTTTATAATGCAATAATGCCAAATCGCATAGCTTACTGTTCATCTTCAATATATTTCTGTGGCTACATCGTAAGTAAAACTTTGTCTTCCTGAGAAATCAAGGGGTGCGGGCCCGAAAGTTATGAGTGAAAATTTTGGACTTAAGGTTCAGAGAAGACATGGATATCATTTCGAGATAGGCAGAGTTAACGGAAAGGGGGAGGAGCAGATACTGGCATGGAGTTCTCTCTAGTAATTACTATAAGGAACTCTGGCGCTGTGATCTTTTAGCAACCACGGGAGTGATGGCGAGTACATGGACTTCTCTGATATTGGGGCATGTGGCTTTATATTGTCACGTGGTGGTGACGTTGAAGAACACAGTAGCAATACTGTGAAAGACAAAACTAACTTTTATTGGGCGAACTTGTGCCCACAAAAACAGGCTACAACGATAGCGGCGAACACCGTCGGCGATTGTCGAAAATCTGATCAGCGGGTCAAGCACGTCGGCTTTTATACAGCAGTCGTCGAATGTTCCAGACCAATCGTTTGGACCCGCGTGCCTTCCACAAAGTTCTACACTATTCGCGTCGGGCGATGAAATCAGCTAACACAAGGTTCGGCGACAGCAGACAGCGGATAGAAGCATCGATAACTTTCCTGAAACTTGGGATACATGCAGGCGCGTCCCGCGCTGTGCGATAACATTTGTTAGGCGGCGAAACGTGGTCGCCCGATAAAGATAAGTACACGTGTCAATATGTTCTTGGGAAAATAGGGGGAACGCGGCAGATGGAAATTCAAGGCGATGAGCAAAACGAGAACAAGGTGAAAGCAGGAGCCAACGTTTTGACAAGTGGGCTTGTCTTCTTCAAGGTGACACATGCTTTCTTCGCCACAGCATATATAAGTGGGGTTCTTCTAAGGGGAGAGGGCGTAAGGCGGGTGGATGCGGCAACGAGCGAAGGTGTGTTAAATGTTTAGAATAAAGGAGTGCTGTGCTCAAGGCCAGGGACACGGCTGTCCCTCGGTCACGTGTCAACGGCAGCGCGTCAGCCGGCGTGTCTTGTGGTCGTGGACTATCGTGTGTCTTAAACAGATAATAGAAGTATCAGCAGAAACCGGTGCTCGTAAAAAAATTAACTAAAAGGAAATGTCGAAATGCAATAAATAGAGAAAAAGGAAAAGAACGGGAAGTAAAATCCACTAATCAACCAAACTAAGTGTTGTTCCCAATACCTTGAAATTTAACACAGCGAATAGATTCTAAGCTCTCCTTGAAATGTTTATGACTATTGGTGGCAATGTCTTGAACTTATGGATAAGGCATGATTCTCTGTGCTTTCTCTCCCGTTCAGAACGGAACTTTGACTGTAAGATGTAGAGTTTAAATTGATCTATGTTATGACCTGGCTGGTTTAAATGCTCGGCGATGGCTTTGTCCCGCTTTCTAGTTGTGCCCGCGCGATGCCCGTTTAATCTGGCGTTCATTGATTGTCCCGTTTCACGGATATAATGTTTCATACAGAAGCAGCATTCAAGCGTATAAATCACATCCGAACTTGTACAAGTAAAGCTAGATTTGACTTCCTATGTCTAACAATTTGCGGTGATTTTAATTTTAATGTCACTTGCAAGGTGCCTGCAGGTTTTGCACCTGGGGCGACAACATGCTTTCATTACGGGGGAATGAAGTTGGCTGACATTTGCGTGCAGTAAGATGTCTTTAAAGCCTTTAAAGGCTTTAGATATCAATGAATTAATGTATATTCTCGAAGAGCACTGCAAGGAACAACTTACAATAATTACTAATCAACTCGACAGGATTAATTTAATGGAACCGTAAAAAAGAGAACTTGAACAATTTCTCCAATCTGGAGAGGAAAAATTACTAGATAAATACAAGCACAAAAGTATTATAGCTGCAGATCGGACCCAGAAAACTAATGTAACCTCGACAGCAAATGACTCGACCGATAGTCCTACACGCGAGCATCCAGAGTACTGTAGCACCGTAGTAGACATATTCCAGAGACTAATCGCCGAGGAAGTGGATCTCCTAAAACTTGGTCTAACGTTTTGTCCTACACGCGAGCATCCAGAGCACTGTAGCACCGTAGTAGACATATTCCAGAGTCTAATCGCCGAGGAACTGGATCTCCTAAAACTTGGTCTAACGTTTTGTCCTACACGCGAGCATCCAGAGCACTGTAGCACAGTAGTAGACATTAATCGCCGAGGAACCGGATCTCCTAACACTTGGTCTAACGTTTTGTCCCACGAGCATCGCAGTAAACGAATACGAACTCCACGAAGTTATAACAGACTTTTCAAGACGCATGCGCATCAAGGAGTTCTTTTTAGATAGGCCACAAGCAGGAAAAGAAGAGATAGAGACTCTCTTAGACCACCTAGTACGTGGACACCGGAAACCGAACAGTGCCCCGACCTGAATTTATACATAAGGCTGATCTCAAAGGAAATTCTAGAGTCAGCGCGGCATTGCCGGAAACGCAAAAAAAAGTGTCCCCAGCTCAGCACCAAATGTTTAAAAAACTCGCGGAAAGCAATCATATTGCAATAAAACCAGCAGACAAAGGCGGCAGCAGGCAAAGGCGGCCCATGCCTTTTCTATAGGCATGGGCCTATAGAAAAGTACAAGAATAAGGCCTCCAAACAACTGAGCAACCACACCAATTACAGAAAACTCGACTCTAACCCAACTTCAGAATACAGCAGTACTGTGAAAAACACAATAGCGGAGCTCCTGTCCAGGGAACTAATCACGCAATCTGCATATTGCTTCATGATGCCCAAAAACCAAAAAGCAGGCCGCTTTTATCTTCCTAGAATAGATAAAGTTCCCATCGAAGAATTATATAGAGCAGAAATCCGGTTCGGCCTATTGTGTTTAATAACAACACACCTACCTAGTCAATATCTAAATTCTTAAATCACCACCTGCCAAAAATACCCACCACCCTTTTGTTCAAGACGCACCGTACTTCGTCCGAATTATGACGGCATCAACGCCAACCAAATCTTTTCCGACCACGCTATTCTAGTCAATTTGGATGTTTCTGCCCTTTACACTAACATACCCATGAGTGAAGGAATTGAAGCCGTTTCTAAATCCCTCGCAATCAATCCCCAAGTGCACGCTCCTAAAGTTTACCTGTCGCTCCTTAGGTTAGTTCCCACGCTCAACTATTTCGAATTCGATTCTATTCACTAACTACAAACTTTCGGCACTAACATGGGAACACGCCGCAAGCGCGTTAACCGATTTAATTACCAATTTCAATCGCTTTCACCCGAGTAATAAATTTACTGCTCACCACTCTCCTAGTCAGATCAACTTCCTCTACACGACGGTCCACATAGAAAGTGGAAACCTGAGAACTACACTTTACCTACGAATACTCAGCCATATTAAGACTCCAACAGTCATCACCGCGACACTTCAAGCAAGGAATTTTCGTCGGACAAGCGAAACGAATAAGAAGGCTCTGCAGCGAAGACCATGATTATATCGACCACCTAAATGACCCTAAAACAGCGCTAGTCGAGAGAAACTATCCATAAGTTGCTCTCGATTGAGCTTATGATGTCGTGTCAAGATTGTAGACTGTCGGAGTTAGCGAAGACACAGCCTACACCAGAATTGGATAGACCGCCAGCCTTTACAACCAAATATTGTAGTGCACACCCAAACATAAACAACATCCTACGAAAATACCACCCAATCAGGGGCATAAGCAGGGGGGGGGGGGGGGGGGGCTTATGGGGCTTTAGCTCCCCTCCCCGAAATGTTTTCAGGTGGTCCATGCACCACCGACCAAAACAACCCACGGCGCCGGAAAGCATTCTGGATTTCGTCTAGAATGTCATTTTCATGCTTGAAAAGACCAGGAGTCACATGCACCAGGAGTCACATAACGCAAGGAGCCGCACACGAGCACAGAGTTTCAAGGGCGTTTTGATGGAGAGTGGGCTCCTCGCGGCATCTTGCAGCGGCCGCAGAGTCTGCGGAGTGCGTGGATTTCAGTTCCGAAACTATATGGGTATAAAGTTCTCGTACATTTTTGATGTGAGAGGTGCATTGACATTTCTAAAGTCGTGCTTTAACTTTTCAATTTCGGAATTTAGTGGTTTCAATGGGCTTATAAGCATTTCTGCCGTCAAGTCACAGAAAAAAATATGAACATTCTTTTCACCTGCGCCAAAGCATCCACGTCAAGACACTAAAGCCAGCAAATGTAGCTACGTTCATATTTATTCTTCTACTTTCACTTTTATTCGCGAGGTCCCATTGAGTCTCTTCGATTTTCTTGTTCACGCTACCCGCGGGGTGCCAGAGCCAGCCTGAGCGCATTCGTATTTCCCGTGTTGCCCCAACCACCTCGCGGGGCAGTTCAGTGCGCGTAAATTTTTCGCTAGCCGAGTGGATTTTCGCCTAGCAGAGGTTTGGACGCCTTCTGGATAGCAGACGAAAAGAAGAAACAATGGTCGCTCGCCACAATTACTGTGGGGACTCCACGTATTGCAACGCCTCCGCTGCAGCGCAGTCTCTCCGGAATCTTGTCTGGCCGGTGTAGGACACCGAGCAGTATGCGTATAGTTCACTGTGAAAGAAACGTTTCACTTTTTCTTCGATATTCCTTCGGTAGCCACATTAGGTGCCCAAAGTAAGCAGCATATTGTGGCTAACATGCTTTCCTTTGCGTGTTCTCATTTCAGTGACCCGCGCCACAAAAAAAAAGAAAATGAGAAGAAATATGACATTGGTCCGGCGCAGCGAATTGTCGCATGGGTTTCTTTTTTTTTTACTTCTTTTGCGGTAAGTAATAGGCCACGGGTCGCTTCAGTTGCCGGATATTATTATTACAATATTGCGAGCGCTTATATGGACACTACAGGCGCATTCCTGCCGTCACCGTCGCCGTCATGTTCCGTATAAAGTCCAAGGGCGATAACATCGACACCGCGCACCGCATGCTGTATGTGCGAGTGAAAGGGTTGGGGGGGTGGCATGGATGAGCCTACAGTGGTGGCTCAGTCTTGTGTGCCCAAGGGGGAAAAGCGGGAAGGAAGCGTGCCGCCTTCCGCCGCGTGCTGTGCATTGGGGGAGGGGAGGAAGCAGGGAGCGGGCGTTAGGCGTTTTTGATGTGTCAATTGGTAATTGCGCAACATGTTTATTTGCCTTGCTTGACGCGTAATGTACTGTGATGTTTTCTTAGATACCTAGATTAATTAGAGACGTATACGTATCTTTAAATATCTTATTGCGAGGTTTTGTGTGTGCGTGCAGTGAATTTTGTTTACAGTGACATTTTTTTTCCCTTTATGAAGCCGTATAAATATAGCTTCGCTTTGTATATTTCATTACATCTTTGCATTTCTAATGTAATCTGGTGAGTCTAATGAAAGTGAGCCAACCACCCCCTCGCAATAGCGCTTTGTTCATTATCTGCGAAGCATGTGCGTAAAACACACGCATCTCTCGTTTACAAACGCGCTCCGCAGGTGTGAGGATAAAGGTTCTTTAGTGCTCTCATACTCTGGGTTGAACATGGTTGCGTGATATAATGGACACTGCAAAAGTTGAACAACGTGGTATCGTGAGCTGAACGTATTTCTCAAATAGAAATTGGTCGCCGTACGGCTGCTGTGTACGTTGAACATTGAATTTCATTGGCCACTGTGAAGCGTTGGAGCAAGCGGTTCAAAGAAGGACATCAAGCTTGCAAAGACAAGCCAAGACCGTGCCAAAGCCACCATGCAATCACCCCCAACACAACTAGAAAGGTTAATGAGCTGATTAGACAAGAACGGAGGCTAAGCATCGATGAACTGGCAGAGCACGTAAGCAGGAGTCACGTTTCGGTTCACACCATAATTCATTACCATCTCAGTTATCGGCTCTTGTGTGCACAATAGATGCCCGAGATTCTGAACCACCGCCAGAAGACGGAGAAGTTCGGCACTGCCTTGACTCATCTGATCCGATATCACAATCAGCGTGACGACTTCTTGTTTGCAGGTGTGAGCGGGAATGAATCATGGAGTCAGTACTACGAACCGGAAACACAATGGAAAGCTTACAGTGGAAACATTCGCATTCACCACCCCCGAAGAAAGCAAAGGCAGTAATTTCCATTGGAATGGTGTTGTTGACTTTTTTTTTCGATCAACAGGAGCCATTACTGATAGAATTGGGTAATCCTGGAGAGACTATCAATCGTTTCCAACATTGTGAAACATTGGATCGGCGGCGCGTTGCAATCAAGAACAAACGACGTGGAAAATTGACGAATGGGGTAATTTTGCTGCCCGAAAATGCCCGTGCCCACGTCGCTGATTTCGTTAATACAAACCTGGCAAATTTAAGTGGGAAACGCTGCAACATCCGCCATACAGCCCAGACCTGACGCTTGCGACTTCCTCATTTCGGAAATTGAAAAATGGCTCAAGGGAACTAGAATCGTGTCGGACGATGACGTAAAGGAGTCAGTTACAGACTTTTGGAAGCAGCAGCCCAAGGACCTTTATGACACGGGAATGCCGCGACTCCAGTCAGTGGAACCAATGCCTGAATGCTCGTAGAGACTACTTTTAAATAAAGTACCCCGTTTGTGATATCTTCCCATTGGCTCACTTGCATTGGGAGGCGGTATTTGGAGGTGGTATTGGGACGGTTATAAGACAGAGGCATCAGGGTAAAGAAAGAGAAATGCGAGTTTTTCAAAGACAAGTTGCAGTACTTGGGACATGTCATTAGCGCGCACGGAATTGAACCAGCAACTGACAAGCTAGAAGCCATCGCAGAGGCTCCGCGTCCTACGGACAAGCAGCAATTACATTCACTGTTGGGCCTTGATAAACTACTATGGCAAGTTTGTTCCTAACCGGTCAAGCGTCGTTTTGCCCCTAAACAGAATGCTGCGGCTCAATGTTCCCTGGGCCTGGAGTGACGAGTGCGAAGCAGCCAGTGACAGCAGCTGCTTCGCAGCTGCTGTCACAGCCACCGGTTCTCGCTCACTACGACCCCAGTGCGCCCCCTGCAACTGTCGTGTGATGTATCGGAATGTGGTATAGGAGCTGTCATCGCTCATGTGGAGCCATATGGTCAGTGCCATCCGGTTGCGTACGCATCCCGTACTTTATCTTCAGCGGAGGTCAATTATAGTCAGCTGGAAAAAGAGGCGCTCGGTCTAGTTTTCGGCGTCAAACGCTTCCACTACTATCTTTTCGGGCGTCCATTTGTTCTCGTTGCTCACCACAAACCCTTGCAGACAATTTTCGGTCCCAAGACGGTATACTAACTATTGCCGCAGCTAGACTGCAACGCTGGATTTTAGTTCTGTCTGCTTACAATTTTACTTTGAAGTATAAGCCATCGAGCGAAACGCCGAAGCAGGTTGCTTATCTCGATTGCCTCTGCCAAGTGAAAGTGAAGAATGCTCGGATGACCAGTTCTATCTCCCACGCATGCAGTCCTTGCCAATCAACTGTCGTGATGTGGAACGTGACACGACCCGAGATCCGATTCTAAAGGTGGTCATGCAGCACGCAATGAACGGTTGGCCTGGGAACGTCATGAGTGAAGAAATGAAGCCGTTTTTTCAGAGATGCTGTGAACTTTCCGCGCAGCTAGGATGTCTTCTTCTTGGAATGCGTGTCGTTATTCCTCCGAAAGACCAGTCGCAGATGCTCGAAGAATTGCACCAGGGACATCCTGGAATTGTTCGGATGAAAGAACTAGCACGCAGTTACGTGTGGTGGCCAGGCATCGATCGCGACATTGAGACCCATGTGCGTTCTTGCAACCCCTGTTTAACTTAACGCGTGATGCCTTGCCCGGCTCCTTTGCACCCGGGAACGTCTGCACACAGATTTCGCAGGACCTTTCAAGGGTGCCATGTTCCTGGTTGTGGTCAACGCTCACTCCTGGTGGCCGGAGGTGTGCCAAATGCGAGAAACGTCCGCGGAAAACACAGTAAACCGTCTCCACAAAATCTTCTGCAGGTTTGGTTACCTTGAAGTTATGGTATCTGACAATGGGCCGCAATTCATCTCGGCTGTATTTTCAAGCTACCTTAAGAGCATTCGCCCGCGCCATGTAAGGACGTCAGCCTACCATCCGAGCAGTAATGGACAGGCTGAACGATTTGTCCTAACTTTGAAAACGGCACTGCGGAAAAGTACTGCCGCGAGCTCAAGCACAACGTTGGGAGAGTTTTCGTTGTCTTACAGGAACACTCGACATGCGACCACTGAGAAGGCGCCGGCTACTCTCTTGCTACAGGGTCGACTCCGCACCCATCTAGATGCAGTCAAGCCGTCGCTGCAGCAGAAGGTTTCGATGCGGCAGTTGGTCCAGACATTGCGTCGCAAGCAGCGCGCACGTGGATTCGCTGTGAGTGAAAGCGTTCTTGGGCGAAATTTCAGACGCGGTGCAAAGCGGTTGCCTGAGATTGTGTTAGGGCGGACTGGACCTGTTTCATACAGAGTTCGTGTGAAAACCGGTCGAGGTGTGTTTGCCTTGAAGCGCCACCACAACCATATAATGGCGACGAGGATCGACGCATCGACAGCGGGACTCTGCAGCTCAGTTGGCATTGTCTTCTTCACTTTGGAACCGACAATACTGCGAGATGACCTCGCAACTGGGACAGATGGAACCTTCTGACAACTCGACCAGTGACTGGACGTCGTACGACGAGCGCCTCTCATCGTACCTGAGGGCAAACAAGGTTCCAGCCGACCTTCAAGTCGACGTTTTCGTGAGTGTCATCGGTCCGAAAACCTACCAACTGTAAATGTCTTTGACAGCTTCCTTTACGCATACTTCGATGTCGTTAAGCGCGCTAAGGGAAGTTTTGAGCAAACACCTGTCGCCAAAGCCAACCGGAATTGCCGAGAGAGCCAAGTTTTACCGCGCCGTGCAAGGTGAAACGCCGACCATAGCTCAGTTTGTAGTATAACAGATACGCAGGCTGGCTCAAACCTGCGCGACGATGCGATTCACGACACGTTTGTGTGTGCCATGCGGCGAATAAACATCCAGCGACAGCTGTTCGTCGAGGGCAAGCACTTCTTCCCAGCTTATCACAGCCGGCGGTCCAGCTGTGCTGGCGCTCGCCTGTCATCTTGTCCATGGAATAAAGAAATGCCTTTGCGTACTTTCCCTGCAACTGCCTGGTTCCTGCCTGCCTGGAAGAACACCACACTCGTATGTTTTGGAGAACTCCTGTTTTCTATATGTGCTCTCTTTTGCGACTATAATTTCGGTATAAATACAGTACACGACCGGTGACAGCTGCTCCTGCGCAATACATTGAAACAAAGGACAGCGTCATTGAGACTTTTTCCTGACCATAGGATATGCACAAAAATTCAATAAAATATTTGTCCTCAATTTGTTCATTTCTGGGCCTTTACATTTTTCTTATCAGCGGCATGCACTGCTTTGCTGGGGTCGTATAATGTAAAACTATTCCAATATGTTTTTATTCCAATCTCCTGACGTCCAATTTACGTAACCGCCGACGCAAGCATCGGGCGGTCACCTGTAGCGTTGCCTGAACAGCCCAAGTAAACGCTCTCCTCGTTTATAGGAAATCACTTTTGTTTGCTTTCAAAATAAATAACATGGCCTACATTGAGCGGTTTTTCTTATCCAATCGGCTGAGGTGAGGAGCACGCTCAAGTGGAGAGGGTTTCGATGGGGCTGAGCCAGCGCCCTGAAAATGGATAAACGGATGAAGAGGGAGGTGCGGGCGTCTGCAATTGGTCTGCTTTCTCTTAGGTTGCGGTGGCTGGTCGAAAATCGTGGCGGCGGGCAACGGGCCACTAAGAATTTCACCAAAACGGCTTCCCAGCAAAGAAGAGTTGGTAGAGCGAAGTCGTAAACCTACTGAGAATCCTAGAAAACCTTACATAGCCACGCTAAATGTTTTATTATACGCAAATAAACCTCTGCTCCCCGGCAGGTACGAGTACCCAGTGCCTGGGCCATCTTTTATTCCTTTGGGAACGGGGCAGCCTGCGGCTATACAGAAAAAAAAAAAACTGTTTTGTTCGGCATATTAATGCATCTTTAACGCGTACACGTTACATTGACGCGGTGAGGTTTAGCGGTTTAGTGACCTCGCGTGACAGGCAAATGAAGTGGGTGTAGCCCGATAACTTCTGGCGAATAGCAGAGGGCTAACGGCGAAAATCTGTCGAATCAGGAATAATCATTTTTCTTTTGTTCGGTCTAATCATGCGTAACGAGTGTGCACCGGTCATATCAGAGGGTGAGCTATCGCGGTTTTTCTGACGTCGTGTGATCGACAGACGAAGTGGGTGTGGTCGAAAAAAGATTTTGACCAATCGTGGAGTGCTGATTTTAGAATTGGAATAGAAAAGGTTCGAATAGCTTTACGTCTTAGCGCCCCTGGTTTAAAACTGATATAGTTCTAAAATTCGTGTGATATTTTATTTACTTACTAAATAGCCAAAAAAAAAAAAACATGGAAGCATTGATGCCAGTCATTTTGTACAAAATGGACACTATAACGTAAAACTATTCCAAACTATTGTATTTCAATTCTGCAATCAGCCTCCACGATTGGTCAAAAACTTTGTCGGACCACCCCTACTTCACCTGTCTCTCACGCGACGTCGTGAAAACTGCGATAGCTCCCCATCTGATATGACGTATACACACTGATTATACATGACTTGAACGAGCAAAAGAAAAAACGTTATTTCTTATACGACGCCTTTTCGCCATTAGCCCTGCGCTATCGGGGAAAAGTTTTCGGGCTGCACCCTCTTCATCTATCTGTCACTCGACGTCCCAAAGCCACAAAAAGTCACCACGTCAAAGTGACGTGTACGCGTGAAAGATGCATTCATATGCCGAACAAAAATGAATTTTCATCTGAATAGCCGCAGGCTGCCCGTTCCGAAAGGAATAAAAGATGGCTGCCGCCGAGCGCTCAGGCACTGGCTACTCGCACCAGCCGGGAAGCATGGGTTTATTTGCGTATTAGGAAACATTTTTTTTAACGGGAAAATCAGACATCCACCCGTTCGTAGCAATTGCTACAAAGGAACCTCATACGGGGTCCTTGAAAAAAAAGCCTCGCAGTCGAAGAAAAATTTGCCCTGGTCCGGGACTCGAAACCGCGACCACCGCCTTTCCGTGGCAGCCGCTCTACCATCTGAGCTAACTAAGGCGGCTAGCAGAAGCAGATGGCAGGGCGAAGTCGAATTTGTCGGCAAGTCGAAGCAAAGGCAAGAGTTTAACGTAATAGTTCTGCGGAACCCCCCAAGGTGAAGTAAGTATTAAAGGGAAAATAAGACATCCACCCGTTCGTAGCAATTGCTACAAAGGAAATCCTTTGTAGCAATTGCAACGAACGGGTGGATGTCTGATTTTCCCTTCAATTATTACTCCATTCCACATTGCGGGTTTCCGCAGAACTATTACGTCAAACTCTTGGGTTTGCTTCGAGCTGTCGACAAATTCGACTTCGCCCTGCCAGCTGCCTCGTTAGCTCAGATGGTAGAGCGGGCTGGCCTGGGAAGGTGGTGCCCCCCGGTTCCAGTGCCGGACCAGCACGAATTTTTCTTCAACTGCGAGGCTTTTCTTTCGAGGAACCCGTATGGGTTTCCATTGTTGCAAATGCTACCAACAGGTGGATGTCTGATGTTCCCTTTAATAACTACTTCACCCCACCTTGTGGTTTTCCGCAGAACTATTACGTCAATAAAACTTTTTGCGTCCGTGTAATGCTTTCGAGCACTTTCTGCACGTTTAAAACCTCGTTCTGCCAACTCTTCTTTGCTGAGGATCTATTTTAGCGCCATTCTAAAGCTTCCGTTGCATGCCAGCGCGATTTTAGACCAGCCACCGCAAGCTAAGTAAGGGAAAGCGAACCAATCACAGACGCCGGCACCACGCTCTTCATATGGTTGTCGATTTTCAGTGAAGTGGCTCGGCCCCATGGGCTCCCCCACCAGTTGAGAGTGCTCCTGGCCTCTTGACAGCGAATTAGATTTTATCTTATTACTTATTTAGTACATACTGCAGACCTTTCGGTCCAAGCAGAGGGGCAATAGAACGTATACAAACAAAAGAGAACAAATTAAGAACAAACAAATACAAATTTATACAAATTTTAGTAACACTGTGTCCGTAAACTGTCGTTCCATTCTGATACTGTTCTGGGAAAGAAAGAAAATTTAAACGTGTCAGTTCGAGGATAATAGGGTGTTAGTGAATCCGGATGATGCTGTCTTGTTTGCCGTGTTATGGCAGGCGTTATATAAGTCGATGGTTTAATTTCAAGCCTGTTGTTGAGAAGAAGGGAAAAGAATTCAAGTCTTAGCAGCTTTCGGCGCGATTCAAGAGTAGGTATGGAGTTTTCTGTCATAATTTTAGAGAGAGAGTACAGTCTTGCGAATTTATTAAATATAAACCTGACTGCCTTTCTTTGTATTTTTTCAAGACGCACGATATTTGATTTAGTGTAAGGATCCCATGATATACATGCATACTCTAACTTTGGTCTAATAAATGTAATATAACACAGTAATTTCACATTATGAGGGGCATTTCTCAGTTTGTATCTTAGGAAACAGAGTTTGCGGAAAGCAGAAGAACAAATATCATTAATGTGCATGTTCCATGACAATGTGGAAGTCAAAGTAACACCTAAGTATTTGTAATTGTGAGTTTCACGCAGAGCTGAAGAACCTAGCGTATAAGAAAAGGTTAGTGGGCTTTTTTTACGAGTAACACGAAGAAATACGGATTTATCAGCGTTAATAAACATACCCCATTCATTACACCACTTTAATATGTTATTTAAATTCTTTTCGAGGACAGTCTGATCATTCTGACAAGTTATGTCACTGTACAAAATACAATCATCGGCAAACAGTCTAATTTGCACACCAGGAGTTATGGTTTTAACAATGTCATTTATATAAATTAAAAACAGTACAGGCCCCAAGACACTACCTTGGGGCACCCCTGATGTGACTGGAAGAGTGGCCGAGCTATGTTCACCTATTGTAACGTACCGAGTGCGTTTGCTCAGGTAAGCAATAATCTAGTTTATGAAAATGTCAGGTATGCCAATAATTCTAAGTTGGAAGATTAATTTGTCGTGCGGAACCTTATTGAAGGCTTTTCTGAAATCTAAAAATATTACATGTATTTGGCCATTATTGTCTAGAGATAAAGCAAATGAATGAATCACTGATACCAATTGCGTTACAGTCGAATAACCCTTTCTGAAGCCATGCTGAAACTCCGTGAGCACATTGTTTTCAGCTAAGAATTCTTTTATATAGTTTGCCACGATGTGCTCCAAGAGCTTGCAGCATTCTGATGTCAGAGAAATGGGACGATAATTTTGTAATCTTAGGCGATCTCCTTTTTTAAATATTGGAACAACTCGGGCCACTCTCCATTCATCGGGCAGTTGTGCCGACAGCACAGACGCAGAAAAAATTCATACAAGAAAGCTGGCAATAAGTTCAGGATAACGTTTTAGAAACATGTTTGGGATTTCGTCAGGGCCACAAGAAGCTTTGGTTTTTAGGTTTACCAACATGTTGACAATTCCAGCATAAGAAATAGAATCCACATCGAATACCTGTTTCACTGGAAGCATAGTAATGCAATCATCTGACACTGCAAAGACACTCTGAAAATACTCATTAAAATGTTGTGCTATGTCTTCGTCATTAGTTATTGATGTGCCCTCAATTATTATTCGTGAAATCGGTTTCTTTCTTTCCTTCATATGGTTCCAAATTTTGTAGGATCATTTTTAATAAAGTTAGGCAGAGAGTTGTTATAATAGTCACTCTTTGCAGCAGTCACCTTCTGTTG
Organism: Dermacentor andersoni; assembly: GCF_023375885.2. Lineage (NCBI taxonomy): Eukaryota > Metazoa > Arthropoda > Arachnida > Ixodida > Ixodidae > Dermacentor > Dermacentor andersoni. The sequence goes on from NC_092818.1 coordinate 5,909,960, forward strand.
AAGAGAGTTCTGCGCCTCTTTTATTTTAACATGATTACCATGCTTTCTTTTTAACCTTTTTACCTTGCGTTTAATATGAATAACAACGCGTGTCACCCAAGGTGTGTGCTTGCGAACTTTCTTTTTTTTACTAGGGATGAATTGGTTCATGCAAAAGTGGCACATAATTTTCAATCAATTCCATAGAGAACAGGCATCAGTGCTGATAAAATCAACAAGACAGTTTTCCATGTGCTCAATGATGGACACATCATCGGCATGAGAATAATCTTTGTAGCTAAGCACTAAGGAATAGTATTGCGTCATCTGTAGAACTGGTAAGGTAATGCTCACTAGCCGGTGGTCGGAAAGTCCTTCTTCAATACAAACGAAATATTCCGCAAAATCTTGGCTAAGAAATACGAAATCGAGAATGGAACTGCAAATTAGATAAGACAAGCCGCTCAGTATAGGCAATGTTATTTGTTTTTCAAGCAAACAAGAGTGACCTCCTGTGAACGAGGAAAGTGTTTGATTGGTCTGTTCAGACAACCCTGCGGTTGACCGCCAGATGCTTGCGTCGGTGGTTACGCAAGTATGGCGTCAGGAGATTGGAATAAAAACATATTGGAATAGTTTTACGTTATAGGGCCCAATTTTCCGGACATGCGAGTTTATTCTTTCATGAAAGAAATACATATTTTACTTGCCTTGACAGTGCGGAACGTTCAAGAATTTGTTTGCAGCATCTTTTGCAATGGCAATGCAGTTTTCAACTATTTGATCCCTTTACAAATTATATAAGGAGGAAGCCGAGCTGCAACGTGAGTCCCCTCCCCCCCACCTCCCCGCGAGCGATATTTCTGGCTACGCCACTGCTCCCAATATAATCAAGTAATGAGCTTCAAAGAAAATAGTTCCCGGATGTACCAATGGTGACCTATCGCCGCAATAGGAAATTAATAGACATATTAGTGCACCCAAAAGTCAGCCAATATCATTCCCTCCTGATAAAAGCATGTTGTCGCCCCAGGTGCAACACCTGCAGACACCTTCAAAGTGACAATGAAATTGAAAGCACCGCAAATGGTTATACAAACGAAGTCAACTCTAGCTTTACTTGTACATGTTCGGAATGCTATTCATATGCTTGAAAGTTCATTCTGTAATAAACAATATATCAGTGAAACGGGACAATCAGTGAAGGTCAGATTTAACGGACATCGCGCGGACACAGCTAGAAAGCTTGACAAAGCCATCGCCGAGCCTTTCAACCAACCAGGTCATAACACTGATGAACTTATACTCTACATCTTACAGTCAAATCACCGCTCTGAACGAGAGAGAAAATACAAAGAATCATACCTTATCCATAAGCTGAGGACATTGCAATGAATAGGCAAAAACACTTTAAAGGGAGCTTCAGAATCTATTCGCTATGCTAAATTTCAAGCTATAAGCAACAACACTCAGTTTGGCTGCTTATTGTTTTCTTTTTCTTTTTTCCTTTTTCTTTTATTTCTTTATTTATTCCATTTCAATACTTTCTTTTATTTTCTTTTGTATTTTTACGAGCACCAGTTTCTGCCACTCTTTCTATTCTCTCTTTAAAAGACAAGATAGCCCACAACCACGAGACACACTGGCTTACACACAGCCGTTGAGACGTGACGGACAGAGAGCCATGTCCATGGCCTTGTGCACAGCACTCCTTTATTCTCAATTCCACACCCTCGTCGCTAACACACCCTCACTCATGCCCGCGCCCACCCGCCTTACGCGCTCGCCCACTTTAGAAGAAGCCCACCTATACATACTGTGGCGCGAAAGCCATATGTCGCCTTAGAGAAGACAAGTCCACTTGTCGAAACGTCAAAAGACGGGACAAACGAAGACACATAGGGACACACACAGCACTGTGTGTGTCCCAATGTGTCTTCTTTTATACCGTCTTCTAATCGCACTGCCGTGCTTCCCTTGAAGAACAGAAGGAAGATTAGGCAAATCGGTGTGCCAACGATCATTCCCACGCTGGCTGAACTGTCCTGCTTCCAGCTCCGGTAGACTCTAGCGCCACATTTCTCTACAGCTAACTATATGCAACTGTGTGATGTTGCGGACACAGAAGAGGCGCAGTGCCTTTGACAGCAAGACATACTAGGAGAACTAGACGCATCATCACGCTCTGCTCAATAATCCCTCCAGCAGAGCCAGGGCAGTGCTCCTCCTTTTGTTGCTGGTTTCAGCTCTGCGCGTACAGTGGCATTCCGGCTTTGCAGCTGTGCGCGCGCTGTGGTTTTAAGGAAGTGGACATTAAACTTGACAAAAGGTGGCTGAGTGCAGGGAAACACGAGGATGAACGAAGGCACCCACTTCTGGAATGGTTCGCTCTAGTAGGCACGCTAACAGTGAACAAAGTGATGTGCCAAAGACGCCGAATGACGCAGACAGTATAATGAGTGGTCAGGTGGGTCAAGTAAGTGGTGGGGTCTCAGCTTCTTGCCTTAGTCAGTGGCAGGTAGGTAACTGATATGGCGAAAGATGCTTTGGAAAATGTGATCAGTTGCAAAGTATATATTTCTCCGTCTCACGAAAGCTTAGCTTCTCCAAATAAAACATATGGACTGGATCTCTAAGATATTGTTTTATTGTGGAGACATTGTTTTTCAAATCAACCTTCATGTCTCTCTGCCGTATTCGGACTCCCTTGTGAGTGCCACCACTTGTCCGTATAAATTATTCCAACCTAATAGTGAAATGTCGTACTTTGTTACATTACAATAGGCTTAGTTGTGACTGTAGCGTACGTCATTTTCGATTACGAACATTCATACCACTTTTATATGGACCAGAAGGACTTTAAAACAGCAGGATAACGTTAGTACCAGCTACATAAATTGTACATGACCACATTGGCAATCGCAGAAATCTCTTAACAACCATGAAAAAAAAACAATAATTGCAATCCAGTAAATGGCTTACTCGAACCCCCTGGAGGCCTGGTACTCCTGGCCTTCCAGCGTCACCCTGGAATAGCAAAAACAAACACAACGAAAGCGTCAGAAATTCAACTTCCTACGGCACCCTGCCGACTGGGTGCAAGTTTTTTCTTGGTTTGTGCTTTTCTTTTCCCGGTGCGAACATCTCATGTTTATTAACTGAAGCCGCACAAACAATGCGTATTGCTGTAACACATTCGCTGCCATTTTAACAAGACTAGGATTCACAGAGACAACAAATAAGATACACAATGACCAGTGAAGCGATTTTTTAGAGTCAAGGTTATGAGCGGTGGCCTTGATTGACGAAATCAATATCCTTGTCGAAAGCTTGTCTCTAGTGACATCTGTTGTTCAACCACTATTAGTTGGTGCAATTAGCAACATTTGATAAGCTGTGTGAAGCTAGCGTATAGAAGTAATTGAAACTTGTATAATTATTGCATGCAAGCTTTTGCGCGTGTACAGCAACCTTCGTAGCCACATTATCGTCCTAAGCATAGATGAGTTTACACGGAGTAAGGACTGCACCCAAAGTCCATGATGTGAGCCACCATACAAAAAATTTAAGAGAGTGCAGCAGTACCACTCTCTCGCTCACTTAACTCGTAGGGACACGATTGACCTCTTATGCAAGCCGGGATGCTGTATGACATGACAGATTATGCGCGCGACCTTATTCTGTAACTAATTTTTAGTCTTTGTCGAAATGGTGTTAGACGATCAGAGGAAACGAAGGATCAATATCAAATTTCTTCTCAATTTTGCCAAGAATGGTGAAGAAATGTATCAGTTGTCGCTAAATGTTCATGCAAATTATGAATTAAGGAATTAACTGTCTTCAAGTTGGTCCAGCGTTACGTAATAGCCGTGAGGCCCTCATAACGGTGCTCGGCCAGGACGCATTCCACACCTTGTGCAAAAATGAAAAATTGAGTGTGTAGTGGTTCCTGCGCACAACTAGTGACCACCGAATGACTGTTAGAATGATATCGGAAGAACTTGGCTTTGTAAAATTGTCTGTTCACTGAATTGGCGACTGAAAATTTGAAAATATAAAAATTCGTGCCTAGTTGGCGCTGGAACCATTATACCTCAGAAAAACGTTTCACTACAAGAATGTTGCATTGATTGCAAAACTACAGCAATGAATTTTTTCTGGGGGTCACCACTGGCTAGCAAACTACGTCATACAAATGCGACATTAATCTGATGTCAAAAACCAAGGACAAAAAACGAAAGATAAGGCAAAGCTCAAAAAAGCGCGAAACACCAAAGCAAACATCAATAATGTTAATCATGTCCTTGGCGGCCTATAATCGTGCGCCGTGAATTTCCACCACAATGTAGCTTCATTCGAGAAGGTCGTGAAGCATCTGGAAACGTGTGTGTGCCCTGATAATATCCCTGCGCGCTCTGCGTTAATAGAAGATCAATTTTTGGTACGTAATTCTATACCTGTGCCGGAACGCCCTCCTCCTCGCTTGATATAGCCCTCCTGGGACCATTTTTTGTTCGTCAAATACAACGATACTGTGGAAGCAATCTTTCCGCGGTGTGATGGGAGTCCAAAAAGAAACGACATCGTTAGTGAATTGCTTTACAAAAGGCCGCATAGAAGCAGGCTTCTAGCAATGAATAGGTCGAATCTGTGTGTAATGGCTAAATGCGAGTAATTTCAAAGTCACCATACTGATGTACTTCAAGCTATTTAAGAAGACTTTTTTATACGCACCACACAATAAAGAGAGACAGACGTCACATTCTCGTTCTCATGTTATAAACGTTTCTTTTTTCTGTGCTTCCTTCCTCTAGACAGCCTTGAGCTGAAGGCCACACACTAAGCAAAACTTCGCCTTGAAGGGTGCTTTCCCGACCCTTAAATTCATAAAAAGGTAGTGTTCACGTGAACTACTAAACTACTACAACCATTTCAATGTTTGGTATTCTGGTATTGCACCCTTTTCCCTTGTGTGTGCTTAGGCGAAACACTACGATTTATATTTGCAGCGACGTATTTTATTCTATCACTACCCCCGCCTTCCGGACGTCCCCGGAAGTATTTGTGGTTTTATCGGGTATTTTTATTAAAATGAATAGGGAAAAAACGAAGACACGCCTCCTGTGTTCGAGCTTTTCACCAGCAGATTCTCAGTCGAAAGCGTTACCTCGCCACTAATCGGCCAACACAGCCATAAGGAAAACACAGCGCTTAATAGGACAGCAGTACCTCTACCTTCTCTGATGGGCTCACGCCACACTCTCCATTGCTGGACCTTATCTGCGAACCGGCACCAAGGTGAAGCAATGTAAGCGAAGCTAGCAGTAATATGTTGCAGGAAGGAGAAAATAGAACGAAGTAGCTGTGTCTTTGCACTGTACGACTGGGGTGCACCATATCCGCAATAAATGCTGGGTTGTTATGGCAGAGGATCGCTCCGTATGGACCTGCGAATGCTTATAACAACCAAGACTGCAATAACTAGCGCAATACTTACTGCGCCTAATATTGCGTCTGCTGCGATGCTACACCAAAAACAACCAGCATCAAAAGACCTATGATTGTCTGATGCACTATGATTCGATGATGATTGGCAGCTGTTCCATAAAACAACGTCCAGCTGAAACAGCATAACCAAAGGCAGGGGCGAAAAGCAAAATGCAGGGTTGGAATTGATAAAAATAAAGTGTGTCTTTCCCCTTTCCCACAGGGACGCCATGTGCATGAAAGCAGGTTGACATTTATAGTCGACTGTGACGATGCCACTTGCTCGAACACAGACTCGGCCCTAATCACTGGGAAATGGACGTTTAGGCCTTCTCACTTCCTTTGCTCCAGAGCACCCTTATATTATGCAAAGTGCATTTCCCGCACAAAACAGTTTCAGCACCCTAAAATAATGCAAGGCTGCACTACTGGCGTTCTGCTATGAAATGCACCCATTTACAAACTTTTCAGACAAAACGATTGAAGGTGCAAAATTAGTGTTTCAACGAAAAATAGACCGTCGAGGGGGTAATTTTGGAGTGTGTAGATACGAACGCTTCTGCCTCTCCTTAGTGTTTGAACGCATTATGAGTACAGAGATTTGGGCTAGTTGGTTTGATAGCTCAGGTCCTTCTTGCTGAACCATGTACGTGTGACAGTAGCGCTATGGCCCCTCTAAGGAGCGCTCTATTTTTCTCACTAATGATAATATCCAATTTGAACGTTCCACTGTGCTTCCAATAGGCGTATCACAAAAGTTACAAGCCTCCGATAGCATATTATCGAAGGCTTCTTCATTGCTGAACGAATTTATTACATATGACTAACGTACTAGAAAAAAATGACTATTCGTATTCAGCGCTTTCGTCATCAGAAAAATACAGCTCTGGAGCAAAAAGAAATAAGGTTAACCAAAAGAACTTGTACCTGTCTTCGCCCGGCCAGTTTCCCAATTAATGAATACGAGCTACTTTTCAATATCCCTTTCTTTCGTTTCTTTCGAAATGCGCATTAAGCAATTGTGGGCGAAGGTTATCCCACGCTGATGGAAGAAAAAGCAGACACTATTAGAAGCTGGTGAGGTGCTCGTACCGCATGCTATAGCTTTTATAAATGAGCAACATTTAGAGGTTGACGCCCATGAGAAAGTCATACCTAGCAAACCTGTAGCAGCATTTCGTCTTCACTGCCTATGAGGGTGTCATTGCGAAGCCAAAGTGATGAAAGTTCTTGGTGAACAAAAATATTCGTTCTTTTATTGTGCCGGTACAGTGAGTTAAATAATTGACCTGTGCTGGTGCTGTTTTTCGTTCTCACTACTCGCATGTATGTCCGCTTAGGAACGCTCTTGGCGAACTCGTGACCTCCAGTTATTGTCAACATTTCACAAGCAACATGCGCCTAGACAACGTGGACAACAGCCGTGACTCGTAAACCGAGTGCTATTGGTGGTGTCTCTGACACATTCTACTGTGGAATAGGTGAGCAGCTGCCACTCACTGTGGAGCCTTTGGGTCCTTGTGGTCCTTGAGAACCCCGGTCCCCTTGGAGGCCCTTTGGGCCACCCAGCCCATCAGCTCCCGGAAGGCCGCGCAGCCCTGAAGGACCCTGCACAAGCCCATGCGGGACATGTAATTGACAAGTGAGCAGTAGCTTAACCGCAATTAAACACTATAACAGATATTACAACCTACATTCCAAATGAATCCAAAGCAATATATGAACTTAGCATTTGAGCAGACGCTTATATTAAGGACGTATAGTGTGGCAGCTTAGTGTTCTTTCCTTTTTGCTCGCTTTGTACGGACGTACACTACTGCCCGTCACTTATCTTTGTGGGTGTACCTTGAAGCAGCGCGAAGAAGACGAGGACAGGAATCGTAAGCAAACACAACAGGACGAGCACTGAACTGCCAACTAAAATATTTATTGAAGCAACAACCAGCTTTATAAAATGTCAAAAAACGTCAACAAGAACCACATGGTTCAAGGGCATGCGCACTGCCTACAGATACAGGTCTTCATGGAGAAAATTTTTCTCATTTTTTTTAGAGGGAATGACATTGCGCTGACACATTTATCTGCTGCTTCAGAAATGCAGTAAGCTGCTATAGTTTTTCTTTCTTCTTGTTTTTTTTTTCGTGCTTAAGAAACATTGTGTCACCCAATAGTGGAGGCCGTTCGTCTTTGTTGCAATGCGCAGCTAAATTGCTACCGCACATATATATTTTTAGATTTACCTTTTTACTATTTGCCTGTCTTCCCTGTTTATTTCTTGCTCTTATGGTGTCTTCCTCTTTCGTTAAAACATTGCCCGGTATTCTGATGTACAGTCTGCCGGAACTCTAGGGTATCTCGTAAACGACGTCAGAGGTACACTTGGGGAATTTTGTTTCGAAGTTGATGGTGCATTACTTACCTTTGCGATTCTTCACTGCACTACACAGCTTCTAAAGTATGCAGAGAGCGGGAAATACAACGTTGAATTGGAGCCTGTTGGCCTGTTTCTTTAGATAATGGGATGAGCTGTGAACATATGGTATTAGGTGAATCGGTCTCTTTTTCCAACCTTCTTATTTTTCTTTCTGAGCCTTATCTTACGCAGGAGAGTTTCAAACACAGCTGTGATGATGACTGACGGATACCCGGCTGCTTTGTCGCGCTCTGCCCGCTCTAAGTGGCAACTTTCATTCGGTGCTGACAGGTATTATTTATTCCTACCTTAATACCGGCGGTGGCTATTCTTAAGTTGTTGCTACCTATGTGGGTGCTACACCTTTGGCAAAAAGTCGCAGTTTTGCCCGAAAGCCCCAGCATCTATTGCGAGAGCAAATTAGTGAAAAGCAGCTATACCAAGTAAGCATACTAGTTTTATTGGCCGTATAAACTTGGGCACATAGGCATACTCACTAAATTAAGAAGCATGGTGCCGCGCAGGCACAAGCCAACCTGAACACATCTCGTTCGATGATTGCGGAAACTCGCTGTCAAAACGCTGCAGTGAAGAAACGTGGCAGAAGCAGCGAGCGAATTGACCTTCGTACAGCAGCTCGCATGAACACAAACTACGCCGCAAAAACACAGCGCTGTGAAGATTCTGTACACACGCGCGGCCGCCCTGCCCACGCGAAGTAACCCCCCCACCCCCGCTACCCTCCCTGCGAAGCCTTGCGCGTGAGGGAAGGCGGCGCACTTCAGCGATCGTGCCTCCAGATTGAGGCACGATCGCCGGCTCACCTTCGCATGCTTTCACTTGCACATATAGCACACGGTGTGCGGTGATGATTTTATCGCCCTTGGACTTTAGATGCAACCTCACGGTGACGCCGACGCCAAACCCAGAACTGCGCCTGGAATGTCCATGTTATTGGCATGGAAATAAAACTGCGCAGGTGCGGTGGCGCGACCACTCCCCATTCTGTGTTTATTTTTTATAATTACTGAAGTTTGCAAGGGGGTTAAAATAGTAAAATAATATTTTTTTCAAAGTGGCCGTTACATTATTCTTTTTTAGCCGCCATACACTGTCATCCGCTCGACAACATAAACAAGTGAAGTGCTACGTAGATGACTTAGACACTCCGATAACATAGACATTTCTTTCAGAAGCCGTGAAATAACTCTCTGTATGAGACAGCGCTACCGTTGGGTGGCATACCGTGTTGTACGCAGCCTCTGAGACCCACAGGCTGGCACACCTTTACTAAAGTGCCAAGTGGCCGCTTGGTAGCGTACTTATTTTTGGATGCTGCTAGTACCTGAATTTTACTGCAGAAAGAAGTGCCTGCGAAGGGTTCATCAAGGCGCTACTACGCATGCTCATCGTAATCTACTTCAAGTTCTCATTTGGTAACCATTTTTATGCCTGTCACTCCTGCACGAAAACTAAAATTACGCACAACAAAGCAATAAAAAAAGGCACATGATCATCATTAGTATGCCTCGGCATTCCTTATGCACACGAATCGTTCTAATTCGTGTCCGTGACCGTATGGTAATATGGCGCAATATATTGCGTAACTTTCGGCCTTGTTTTGTCAGAGGTCACCAGTGTCCTACTTCTTAGCATTTCCGATGGTCGCTTAGCTACAGGCGTGCTTTCAAATTGGAGGCGAAGGGCACAAAGATGAATACAGGCACGAACTTTTCTTAAAAGCGTAGCTTCTCACACGAAAAATAGGCGGTCAAATTTGTGTTTCTGACCGCTTTGTAACACCGCGCGTGAGTGGTTCTAGCGTTCGGACTTCTTTTCTCAAATGTTCGAGTTTGGCTCACTGTTTTAATCAATACAGTGCATCTTTTTAATGGTTTTATAGTTCTCTGGGGGCGTATGAACGAATGAATGAATGAATGTTTATTTCATCTTGAGTACCATTTCAAGAAAGGTGCAGGTGCAAAAGGTGCACAGCGACTTTCAGGGGCCCCTGTACCCGCGAAATACGCGTGTATTTTACATTATTTACTGTTAATTCATTGGCAGTGAGCGGACGCACATAACGTTACATATTTTAGCACATTGTACACGAGTTTACACAGAAAATGAGAACAGAATTGACAAAATAAATTATTGGGTTAGTTTCTTTACTTATATACACTGTAAAATAATGAAATGTTCCCCTTCTCCCCCTTTCCCTCTTTCCGTCTCCCGGTCCAGAAGCAGTAAAGTACAAGTTCTACATGTGAATTACCATACTACACTAAAGTGCAGCATATGACGGTGAACATGTATGAACGCACGTAAAACAGAAAAATAAGGAGAAAGCGGGTTATAATTTATTTTTATTGCAATAATCACTCTCTCAAACACTGTCTTAGTATCAATTCCTTCACATGGTTTTTGAAGGGCTTTCTAGTCAAACTGAAATCATTGTTATCTTCTAGCTTATTTAGGACTGTTATTTTTGGTATCTGGTTGTTTGTTCACCGTAATTGCTCCTTGTGTTTAGTATCCGTTTTCTTTTTAGTCTCATATCGTAAGGAACTTCAATTATGTTTTCGTGTATATACAGTGCATTGTTATTATATATACGGAGGTAGTTTAAAAACATAAACGTCGTTAGTTTTCAGCATTCAGTATTTAACAAATATTGCTAATGTGCATAGTTCATAAAATGGTCCCTGATAGTTTTCATAAATGCGCAATATCTTCTTTTGTAGAATAATGAATCTGTTGTAGTTAGTTTTTGTTGTTGCACCCCATGCCAATATGCTATACGATAATCTGGAGAAGAACAGTGAAGCATATAAGTTTTGTTTCAGCGAAATAGGTATTAAGTGTGCGATTTTATGCAAGCATCTGCAACGGGGGTGTTCACCTAGCAGAAGGGTCACTAGTTATAGGTTGTAGCGCTAGGTTTAAAACAGGTCGGCGCTATATCGTAACAGGGAAGCAAGCACTTCACGTCGTCTTCTTCTTTTGCACAAGCACACCAGCACCATGCCCACTGCCCAGTGCCTTCAGTACAATCACTCCTTACCGAAAGAGTAGCCATCCTGGCGACCTAAGGACAGGGGAACACAGGGGGGTCATGGCACTGCTTGAGCCGGGAGACGCGGACAATTTCCTGGCCCCGACGGCGCTGGTCGGAAGGCGTTTCAATTGGCTCGATGAGGTAGTTGACCGCGGATGTTTGTTTCAGTACCCGATAAGGACCGTGGTACTTGGAGAGCAGCTTGGAGGAAAGGCCTGGAGGAGTAGAGGGCACCCACAACCAGACCAGCGAGCCAGGCGCAAAGCACGTAGCCGTAGTGGATGAATCGTGGCGAAGCTTTTGGCGCCACTGGTCCTGGGATGTGAACGAACGAGCGAGCTGGCGAATTCTTCGGCGTAAGCAGCCGCTCTAGAAACAGTCGTCCACTCCGAGGCATCTGGCCGGTAAGGTAGAATCGTGTCCATAGTGCATGAAGGTTCGTGTACGTAAAGGAGAAAGAAAGGGGAGAACCCAGTGGTGCTTTGCGTAGCGGTATTGTAAGTGTAGGCGACGAAAGGTAGAATGCGATCCCAATTCGAGTGTTCAGATGAAGCATACATGACCATCATGTCACCAAGGGTGCGGTTGAAACGTTCTGTCATCCCATTAGTTTGAGGATGATATGCCGTGGTAGTGCGGTGAATGATGTGACACTCCTTTAGCAATGCTGCAATGGCGTCTGAGAGGAAAACGCGACCGCGGTCGCTCAGTAATTCGCGAGGTGCTCCATGGCGTAAAATCAGGTTTTGAAGGATAAAACTGGCGACGTCTTTTGCTGTGGCAGATGCTAGGGCTGAAGTTTCAGCGTACCACGTGAGGTGGTCGGTAGCAACAATTACCCAGCGGTTGCCGCTTGGAGTGTTGGTAAGCGGACCGTACAAGTCAATGCCGACGCGGTCGAACGCGCGCGCGGGGCATGGTAAAGGTTGCAAGAGGCCGGTGGCATGTTGAGGTGGCGTCTTGCGTCGTTGGCATAGGTGGCATGACCGGACATACTGGCGAACGAAACGGTACATACCGCGCCAGTAGTACCGAAGCTGGAGGCGAGAGTATGTCTTTAATACACCAGCGTGGCCGCATTGTGGGTCGTCGTGGAACGTGACGAAGATGTCGGAGAGGAGGTGTCGGGGTATAACAAGCAACCACTTACGGCCGCTTGAATTGTAGTTGCGGTGGTACAGCAGGTTATCTCGAATGATGAAGTGCGTGGCTTGGCGACGAAGCGTCCGAGAGGTCGGTGCTGGCGACTGGCTGGACAGGAAGTCAATAAGCGAAGATATCCATGGGTCTTTGCGCTGCTCTGACGGCATGTCAGAAACGTTGAGGGCGAAGGCACCGCAGGTATAAATAGAGGAGTGGACAGGACCAGAGGGCAGGGGTGACCGGGATAGAGCGTCTGCGTCTGAATGCTTTCGGCCTGAGCGATAAACAACGCGGATGTCGTACTATTGTAGGGGCAATGCCAACGGGCAAGCCGACCAGCTGGATCTTTTAGTGAAGATAACCAGCATAGGGCATGATGGTCGGTAACGATGTCAAATGGACGCCCGTACACATAAGGACGAAATCTGCCGATAGCCCAAATGATGGCCAGACATTCCTTCTCAGTAACCGAGTAGTTCGCCTCGGCTTTGGTAAGGGTGCGGCTGGCATACGCGACGACGTACTCTTCGAAGCCATCCTTGCGTTGTGCAAGAACAGCGCCGAGCCCAACACCACTAGCGTCCGTATGGATCTCAGTTGGAGCAGAGGGATCGAAGTGTCGCAGTACTGGAGGCGAGGTGAGAACGCGTCGCAGTTCTTGGAATGTGTCGTCGCACGCCGAGGACCAGGCTGATAGGTCAGAACTGCCGGTGAGAAGCTGCGTCAAGGGGGCAATGATAGAGGCAAAGTTACGGATGAAGCGTCGGAAATATGAGCATAGGCCGATGAAGCTGCGAAGCTCTTTCATGGTGGTTGGTTTAGGGAACTCGGATACGGCGTTAAGTTTTGTGGGGTCCGGAAGGATACCGTTTTTTGACACTACATGGCCGAGAATAGTAAGCGTACGAGCGCCGAAGTGGCATTTCTTCAAATTTAGTTGCCGTCCTGCAGTGGAGAGGCACGCAAGTACTTGCTCGAGGCGGTTGAGGTGCGACAAAAAGTCCGTGGAAAAAACCACAATGTCATCCAAATAGCAGAGGCACGTTTTCCACTTTAGCCCTCGAAGAATGGCGTCCATCATTCGCTCGAAAGTGGCAGGCGCGTTGCAGAGGCCGAACGGCATGACAGTAAATTCATATAGCCCATAAGGCGTTACGAAGGCTGTCTTTTGACCATCGGCCTCTGCCATTGGCACTTGTCAGTACCCGGAGCGCAAATCAAGCGAGGAAAAGAATTCCGCTCCCTGCAGACAGTCCAAGGCATCGTCGATGCGCGGCAGAGGATAGACATCTTTGCGCGTTATTCGGTTAAGGCGGCGATAGTCGACGCAGAACTGAATGGAGCCATCTTTTTTTTAAGGAGGACAACCGGAGATGCCCAGGGACTGTTAGAGGGCTGGATGATGCCACGCTCCAGCATGTCGTCAACGTGCTGGTCGATGATACGGCGTTCAGCAGCCGACACACGATACGGGCGCTGGCGCAATGGTGTATGTGGACCGGTGTCGATACGGTGAACGACTGCAGACGATCGGCCCAAGGATGGTTGGCCAATGTCAAATGAGGAACGAAAGCGTTGGAGGAGCTTGATAATTTCTGTGTGCTGCGCAGGTGTGAGTTCTGCGTCGACGGCACGAGCGAAGATGTCTACAGGGGCATTAGTCGCGGCGGGAGAAGTGACGGAACAAATCGGAAGTGATGCCGTATCACCAAACGTGGTGGCCAGGAGAACGCTATCGAAAGCTTTAGCGGTACCCAGGCACTCGCCGCGGAGTAGAGATGATGGGCAGGTGGACGGATTGCACACGTAAAGGGCAGCAGAACCGTCGCAAAAAGTGACGACAGCAAACGGAAGCAGAAAGTTCCGGCGGCGCGCACAAGTGGCCGACGGTGTAAGCAGAACAGATGAGTTTGCAGCAGAGTTACATGACACAGGAACCAGAGCGGCGGAGAAAGGTGCGATATCGATGTCAGAGGCGGCAACAACTTTAGGAGAAGAATGGTCGTCAGAGTCGAAGCACGGCACTGATAATGTAAGTTCGGCACGAGCGCAGTCGATAAGTGCTTGATTGGCAGATAGGAAATTCCGTCCAAGAATAACGTCGTGTGACGAACGAGATAGGACGACAAATTCTATAACATACATAACGTTTTCAATGACAACCCGGGCTGTGCACGACGCGGAAGGCTGAATGCGATGCGAGGTTGCCGTACGCAGAGAAAGAGAGGTAAGCGGAATGATCACTTTGTTCAAATTGCGGCAAAGCTTCTCACTAATAATAGAAACGGCGGCTCTGGTGTTGATAAGTGCGTGTACGTTGACGCCGTCTACGGACAGTTCAATTTCATTCGCCGGGTTAGAATGAGGCCTTGAAATGTTCGACGTAAACGCAGTTCTTGCCTCTGGAACTGCGACTGTTAGTTTTCCTCTCGGGCTGGGCTGGGTCGGCGAACCATCGGGGAAATGGACCGGCGACGTGGGGAAGGTGACCGACGGGCATCGAAAGGGAGGCGACTGTAAGATGAGTCCGGAGGAAGGCTAGATGGGTCCTGACGCGGAAGTCGAGCAGGCCTGTAGCTTGAGGCGCCCCCACTGTCAGGTAAACGGGGGCTGCGACGGCGGCAGAATCGTGCTACGTGGCCCGGAAGATGGCAGAAATAGCATATTGGCCGGTTGTCAGATGTACGCCACGGGTTGACGACAGGGGCTCCAGCGGCCGAGTAAGGCACGACCATCGGGCGTGAAGGGGGCGGCGGCACATGGAAGGTGCCAGTGGCCCTGTAGGCATCAGCAGCCGGAGGAGCGTAAGGCCGGGCGACAACGTCAGCGTACGTTAGCGGCCCAGCTGCAGGCTGCAGAGGAGGGGCAGATGGCAGCGCCGCGGCAACTTGGGTCTGAATGACGTGGCGAAGTGAAGGAGCCGAGGTTGTCGACGGCTCGGGTGTGCTGTTCGCCAGAGAGAGTTGGCGGGCAACTTCCTGACGGCAAACTGCTTTATCTCCAGCATTAAAGCAGAGATGTCGGCAGCGTCGCGGCCGAAATCCAACGGAGACAGATCCGTGGTGTCCTGCTGAGCAGCGCGTGTTGATGCACGCTGCTTGCGCAGCTCGTCGTACTGCTGACATAGCTGTATGGCTTCGGCAGTCGTCCGCGGACTCTTCGCGACGAGCATCTGGAAAGCATGGTCATCGATGCCTTTCATGACGTGCTTGATCTTGTCAGCTTCGTCCATAGATGAGTTCACGCGCTTGCATAGCGAGAGGACGTCTTGAATATAACTGGTGAAGGTCTCGTCCTGGCGTTGAGCTCGACCACGCAAGCGCTGCTCAGCGCGAAGCCGGCGAATGGCGGGACGGCCGAAGACCTCTGCCAAAGTCGCCGTGAAAGCCGACCAGGTGGTAAAATCGGCTTCATGATTGCGGAACCATAGGTTTGCCACGTCAGTCAAGTAAAAGATGACATTTGTGAGCTTGGCGCGGTCGTCCCACTTATTATAGGCGCTTACACGGTCATATTCGGCGAGCCAGTCTTCCACGTCGTGGTCGTCTGTGCCGCTAAATATAGCCGGATCGCGCTGCCGGATCACGCCAGAACAGACGATGGTGGGGGGCACGGGAGCGGCAGCCTGGGACGGTCCTGGTTCATCCATTGCAACAGCTGGTGGTAGCGTTCGGCTGCGGAGTTCCAGGATGTAGAAGAGAAACCTAGCAGCTCCACCAAATGCAACGGGGGTGTTCACCTAGCAGATGGGTCACTAGTTATAGGTTGTAGCGCTAGGCTTAAAAGAGGTCGGCGCTATATCGTAACAGGGAAGCAAGCACTTCTCGTCGTCTTCTTCTTTTGCACAAGCACACCAGCACTATGCCCACTGCCCAGTGCCTTCAGTACACATCCACCAAATCGGGAGAGTTCGGTAGCTGAATTATTAATGCGTACATTAAATGAAAGGTGCTCTTGGAACCAAACACCAAGAAAGTTTTGCTTCTTAACCCAGGTTATGTGTTGCTCTTCAAAAGATAAAACTATTTCCCTACTTAGTGGTTTGTTAAGTACACGAAATATTATGTACTTTTTTTCGCTATGTTTAGCTGCAGCCTATTTTCCCGGAGCCAGGCCGCGAGGGACGCAAGGTAGGCTTTGGCCGTTCTTCCTAAATCTGTTAGGTCTGTGGACTTAAAGGGAAACTGAAACGGTTTTCAAATTCCATGCTGGGGTTGTGAAGAACAGACCTATTAATTTACGGTTCTGAATTTTTTTTCTTCTTTTTGGTAATATAAGGGACGGAAATCGCTTTCTATATCAGCCCCGCGGACACGCCCCCGTCGCTTGCCGGAGCGCCGGGTGAGGAGGCAGCCGGAGGAGTAAATCGTCGAGAGTGACGTGATTCTCGGAGAACGTGCCGCCGGTCCGGCGTGCTGGCATGTGCTGGTGTGTTTCTTTCCGTCCTGCGCTTTACTAAACGACGCTACGAGAAATCTGCCACCGCTGACGTTTGCCTTCTTTTGCGATTTGCCTGAACTGTGCTTCCTTTCTGTGCTGCGTGAGCGCCTACAGCCAAGGGCCCCCAACATGCCCTCGTTCTGTGCAGCATTCGGCTGTGCGAACACAGGCGGGCGAGACGATGTGGTGTTTCACATGTTCCCGAAGGACAAGAAGCTTGCAGCGCAGTGGCTTCGTGCAGTGAGGAGAGAGAATTTCGTGCCGACGAAATCAACTGTACTGTGCTCGGACCATTTCCATGACAGTGATTACCAAGGCGCTTGACATGCGGGCAATCGGTATTCCATTTAAATCGGCGCGACTGAAGCCCGGCGGTATTCCGTCTATATTCTCCCACAAGAGAACCACCTCGCCACCTCCAAGAGTGACCATCGCCAAGAGGAGAAAGCGTGAGGTAAGGGATTTAATGTGCACACGGGCAGTTTTAGCTGATGATCACCTGAGTGCCTAACAAACGGCCTTACAGCGGCCTATGACGAAGCGAGGTGGAGGCACAGCCGGGAATATGCACATGCGTGCGAAGTGCTTGCCGTTTTCATCCAGTTTGCCACTCCGCTTTGTCACGGAACACTGTACTACGGCTGTTTGTTCGGCGCTGTTTTGATAAGGTGAAATAACTGGCCGGGGGTACGCTTGCGCATCCAGTGATATTTGTTATTCGTCTTACCACGCGGTGCCCGCAGGTTTGGCTGTTCAGAATTTATGTTGGAATCGCACGACATGAGGCATTACGGTAATATTTTCATGCTCGCGTTAGAGTAGTTGAACTCGGCGTGTAAAAACTTCCTTTGGTAGAATTCGCACTCACAGCTTGCTACTAGCAACGAAATGTCGCAAAAACGAGCGTCGGCACAGCCGCGCCCGTGGCAAGGCGAACGGGCTCAAATAATGAAGTAACGTTGTGAGGTACTGAACTTGTGAGCGTTCGACGTGGTCTAGCCCAATACAAGGCATCGCTGCTGGACAAAAAATGTTTCTTGCCCTTGTTCCTAGAGAACTAGCTATCCATCACGCATGGCAAAATTATCATTTGGAAGTAATTATATTGCATAACTCATTACTTTCTTACTACGCTCATTGATTTGAATTACACCCGCCGTGGTTGCTCAGTGGCTATGGTGTTGGGCTGCTGAGCACAAGGTCGCGGGATCGAATCCCGGCCACGGCGGCCGCATTTCGATGGGGGTGAAATGCGAAAACACCCGTGTACTTAGATTTAGGTGCACGTTAAAGAACCCCAGGTGGTCGAAATTTCCGGAGTCCTCCACTACGGCGTGCCTCATAATCAGAAAGTGGTTTTGGCACGTAAAACCCCATAATTTAATTTTTTTTTATTTGAATTACATTACCAATTACCGTTTTCAAAAAAGTAATGGCATTACTTTACGATTGCTTACAAAACGTTTTCGTGCATACAAGAAGCAAAAATCAAAGTATAAAGGGACGCCAACCTTTCTTCAAAGTAACATACACTTGCCGACATTTCATGCCACCCTCCCCCCTCCCATGCTTCTCCACTACACCTCACCTCACTACCAACGTTCTGGTACCGTACAGAGCTTACTGGTGCATATTTAACGAAAGTAATAAATTACTTTAGCCGTGAAATTACAGACACAAAATAATATACAATACTTAATCACTAGACAACTAGTCGATCACATAAATTACTAAAACAGTATTTCAATTACTGTAAGTAATCCAACTGCTCTCATGTTTGCTGATATGCATGATATGCTGAAATTCATGACATCCATGCCTTGCACTGTTTCAGGTTCTAGCAGAACTCCTTGAGAATCGAGCCCGTGATGAACCTGTTCCACCACCGTCGCCAGTTGAAGAATTTGAAGCAGCCAGAGTGACACAGGCAGATAATGTTGAACAGTTTGAAGTAGCCATTGTGGCACAGGCAGCTGGTGTTGATCAACACGCAAAAAACCACGGAACTTTAGCCAAGCAGTGGCAGTGTGCTTGACATCGCGGAATTGTACCCGTGTTTACAATTTAATGACAAGTTAGTGCTTCGGCATTCTTCCAGCAGCAAGTTCCCAGTGACACTTTAACGCGTTTTTTGTCGTGTCATTGGCACTTGCAGCTGCATGAAAAAACATGCGTACCAGCTAAGATTTCAAACGCGCGAGAAGGTGCAAACATCGCTCTCTCTGTTGGCACAATCGACATCGTCATTGCCCCCGTTGCCGCCATCGTTTTCTGTATCAGCTGTTGGTTCGAACATGTACGACAAAAATACAAGCTGTCTCAGACACGAGAATGTTCCATAATGCTTACAACTCAGCTGTGAAGCCACAACAGAACAGCGTGCTACGCTCTGAAACGGCGGCGCCGACCGGCGATCCCCGTGAATGATGTTACACGGGTCCGAACCAATCACGGGCAACAACGGCGTTGGCGCGATGCCCTGAGGTGCTGGTGCGCGTTTTCTTGCAAAAAGCAGCCGCTTTTGTTTGTTTTCGCCCCTTTTATACGAGATATTCATGTTCAATGGACTGAAAACTGTAGAATGTCGCAGGGAACTCATTTTTTTGGAAAAGTGTTTGAGCTTCCCCTTAAAAAAGATGTTAGTATCATCGGCATACATAATAAGTTCAGGAGAGTTGGGTATAGTTACAATGTCTTTATTGTAAACAAGAAAGAAAACGGTTCTAATATTGACCCCTGTGGAACTCCTTGTATTAACTTTAGCTGTGATGATGTGGTGTCTTTTATATGCACGATTTGATAGCGGCCAATCAAGTAGTCTTTAACGAGCTCTAGTACAACTCCGCGCACACCATATCTGGACAGCTTGTGCAGTAGGATATCGTATTTATTGTATCGAATGCTTTCTTTAAGTCTAGATTTAAAGCAAGTGTTAACTTTTTAGTGTAAATGTTTGTAAGTATGCTATCTTTAATACAGCACAACGCTTCTTCAGTATATCGGTTTTTTTTAAATCTATATTGGCTGCTAGACAAGATTTTGTGTTTGTCAAAAAAAGAAATCAGCCTTTACTTAATTAGACTTTCAAGGATTTTCGACAAAAGGGGGAGCGCCGATATCGCTCGGTAATTTGATAAATTATTTCTATCGCCGCCTTAAAATATAGCTCTTACTCGTGCTATCTTAAGTTTATGTGGGAAAACACCGGTTGTTAGCACGAGATTACTAATGTGAGCAATTTCCCCGAAAGAAGTTGAGAGATTTTCTTTAATTCTTTAGAGCCAACTTCGTCAATTCTAGAGGCGACATTACTTTTCAGCAGTTTTATGGACGCTTCCACTTCGGTAGGAGTTGTTGGTTGCATGAATATTGTTTGTTCTAACATGGGTATAGCTGTTATATTAGTCTCACAATCAATTGCATTAGGCTCTTCATAACATCCTGCATTTAAGAAATTGGCATTCATTGAGTTAGCGAGATCCTCAACACAAATAGTTTTACTAGTTATAGTCATTTCTTTTCTATCACCATACTGTTTCTTTCTATTTGTTAAAGTATTTACCATTTCCCACACCTTCTTAGGGTTGTCGCAAATGTTCTCAAATTTCTGTGTAGTAATTACTTTTAGCTTTTCTTAAATCATTGTTCAGAGAATTTTGGAATTTTCTTGTACCTACAAAACACTTCAGGATCCGGGTGACTGAGGAATTCGTGGTATAATTTGTTCTTATCCTTTATACGCTGATATAGACTTTTCTTTTTCCAAGGCTTCCTGAATTTTTATTTCTACGCACCACGTCTTTCTCAGGTGGAAATGCTTTGTCAAAACAGCTATTGATCATGCGAAAAAACATATCATGTGCAATGTCGACATGGCTCTGCTCTAATATAACGCTCCAGTCATGCCCTTGATTTAAGTTAACGAATACCTTCAATGAGCTATCATTTGAGTTTCGTAGAAAAGATACCTGCTCATCAGCCTTATTTTCATATCGAGTAGTCAGTAGAAAGACTGGCAGATGGTCACTAATATCGGAAGAAAAAGCACCCGGTTTTATATAATCTGCACTGTTTGTTATGCAGACATCCAATAACATAGCACTGTGTGTTGTGATTATAGTGGGTATATCTATGTAATTTAGACAGGCGTACGTTGAGAACAGGGGCGTAAATTCTCTAGAGTACGGGTCTGAGGATTTCAGGTCAATATTTATGTCGCCCATAATGACAAATGTGCCCCTATTGAAAGCTTTGTCACATAAACGGGTCTCAAATAACTGAAGAAAATTTTCTTTTTTCCTAGAGGTGGCGTATAGAAAACTACTGCTGTTATCTTGCCAACGCTTAAAGATAAATATTCGACATCGTCATTCATGACGGATAGGTAAAGCAGCTTTTCACATGTAAGTGTACCCTTAAAATATATAGCCTTCCTTACACTACGGCCCAAATGCTGAGAATGGTACTCAGGTAGACACGGTACTTCATTTCCGTGAATCCAAGTTTCTGAGAACATTATCACGCCAAATGATGCGGTACGGGAGCCAAGAAAGTGGGTAATGTCCTGAACTTTCTTGCTGATGCTTCTGCTATAGACATGCAGAATGCAAAAATTCATTGTGGAGAGAGAATTTAGAAGTAAAAGCATCAATCGTATAATAATTTATCTTATGCTCTAGATCACCCATGACGAAATGAGGGCCAAACATGTTCAGAAGATGTTACGCTCGAAGGGTATGCCACTATGAATGCGCAGCCGTATCAGCACATACCTTACTCAGATCTGCTTGTGTGGCAACACGGATTACAGGCGAGCCTTCATCTTTTCTTGCCAAATTTTCCCGCCGTCTCTCCAGACCAATTTCCAGTTTGCAGCTTTCTTTTTTTCTTTAGGGGGGGGGGGGGGGGGGGTTTGCGGCTGCAAGCAGCGCCTTATTATCTTGCGTGATATTCTCGTTTACGTAAACGGGCGTCTTCGCTTTATTTCCAAACACTAAACTGTCTATCCTTTGTTTTCTGCAGTTTGACAAGAACGCATTGCGTTTGCTCTGTCGCACAAAACGAGCAATAATGTTGTGCACACCCTGCTGCGAGCCACGTACCCAGGGACACGTGTCAAGATCGGCTTCTTCGACAAGCTCACCCACGCTTTCCCTAATATTTTTTATTGTGTTCACCGGGTCATCTCCCACCAGTGCTCCTTTTATTTCTACATTATTGAGGCGCTGGTATTGCTCCAATTCGTCACACTTCTGAACGAGCTTTTCATTTTCCGCTTTCAGTGCGCTATTCTGGTTTACAATGTCATGCATTTCCTTCCTGAGCTGTTTATGTAATCTGCTATGCCCTTTACGTCATTTCAAATGTCCGTACAGAACGATACGCTGTCCTTCAGTTCCCTCATATCTGATGTGTAGTCTCGCTTGAAAATGTCAAATGCTCTCACTAATTCCCGGAGGTCTTTTATATCCAATGCATCTTTTTTAACATCCCCACCGGCGTCTTTTGCAGCTCTTTTTGCCACCACAAACACTTTTACAAACACTTTGTGCTAAGTTCGACAGGTGTGCACAGAAAACAAATACTGCTAACAAATAGAAAACAATATCGTGTGACTGCCTAACCGTTTCCAAGGACCGACTCGGAAGGATAGCCCGTACAACAGAGAGAGTGTGACGAGACCCGCAGTCGGCAAAAACAAACGGCACAACTGCGAGCGCCACTTCTTCAAGGACCAACGGAACCCCGGGAAGCGTCTGCACACTGCACGAACAAATCATTGACCCATCGTATTCCACCCGTATAAAACCCATAACATCACCCATGACACACAATGCAACCTGATGGCACCAATAAACACCTCAGAAAGCATAGCAACCGCAATTAGTTCTTCATAAACATTTATAGTTCAATAGGAGAGTTTGCTAAAAACAGCCATCATTAAGCGTTCTGCGCATAGCTTGTCACAGTGACGAGCATAGGTTTGCGCGTCATTATGGTGAGATCTTGCGTAAAGGTAACACGAATTTCTCATTTATTTCTAAAATAAATGGATTCATTCCTGTGAAGTGGTAAAGAACTGGTTTACCTAGAACAATGAGCTAGCAATATTGTTTACTCTTTTTCCGAATATATCGCACCATAAAGGGATAAAAAGGGCACATAAGGAGGTGTCCCTCTTTATGAGACGTCTAAAGCTTCCAATATCAGTTGGGCGCTCTCATTGCGGCAAATCGATACATTAATGCTACCTATAAAGCGTGGTTCACAGTCACATTCTGCACAATGCAGTGTCTAATAGTTATCTCTAGATTGCTTAGGCACCTAATTGTGCTAACGCATCGTTGGAACAGCGTCCAGTTTCGCACCATACAAACACTCGGTGAAAATATTAATTTCGTATACAACATTGCATAACAATAAATAATATGGGATACAAGGTTTCTTCCTTGGCTGGTATTTGTCCATCATGATTATTTGTTCACATGCTACAGTGAAAAATAACCTAACTTCTGCATTGTAAGCAACCTCCGTTATATTATGAGATAAATGTCGCATGTGCTCAATTATCACAACGCTTTGAGTCGAGCACCTGTCCTACTCAAGAGAGCCAGGATTCCTGTGTTTGAAAATGAAAATACCGGGCCCTTGAAGTAAGTTTTACCTGGTACTCTGTAAACTATAGTCTTTGTCTACGAAGGAAAGCTCGTTTCCAGCTGAGAAAGACAAGACAAGCAAGCGGGTGCCGTCATGAATTGACGTGTTTTTAACAATCCTGGAAAGAGGACTGCTGTGGGACAGGGGCGTAGATTGCTAAAATATTCTTAGATAAGAGCGCATTTGTTTGAGTACTATGTCGGGCAAGTTGGTTTATACTTTGCGTCCTGTGGCGCGAAGTATAAACCCGTGAGAAATAGGAGAGATAAGGAGCACCATGAGTTTCTTTCACGGGGATGTTTATTTTGCGCCACAGTGCGTTGGATTAACTGAGCACCAACTCGCCGAACATAGCACCAGCCATGTCATATAAAGGTATGTACCTGAAAAACAGTCTGGGGGACGCTCGAGGGTGAAATCAGACAACTCAAGCTAAAATCGGGATTCCCGTCATAAAAACACATCGTGTAACTTTGTTTATATTTAATTCTTAGACGTATAAACAAGCTCATCAGCAAATTTGGTTGCAATCTGCGCCGCGCGAAAAAACAAAACGGGCCTTCTCCCGCACTCGCTATCATAGCGCACATAGGCGCGCCTACGAACGCTATGGTAAAGATGCGGCCGCAGAGCAGGCAAGAAACCGAACACGCCGTCAATGCGAGCGTTTGAAAGTTTGCTTTCCGCGCGTTTTAATCATGGCGACGTTCCATAGAGAGCTGGAGCTAGAAAATGCAGCCCAGATGAGGAAGCACGTCCAGCAAGCAACTGTGGAATGTACTTCAGGAGCGCAGGTTCCAATCAGTCGGCCGAAGTGAGTGGACGTGTCGTCGGCGCGCTCCGCAAACACCGAGACTACGCGACCTTCACAGACCGCCCTTGCCCGGGCCGCTTTCGCCGGGAGTCATATGGGAAGCGGCTTTCTCGCCGTTGCCCGCCGACCGCCTTTTCTTCCCGGGACGTTTTTGCCGCTCCCCGCGCCCCTACAGCTCTGAAGAATTTACAACGCGTGTGCTCCTGCCGGGGCCATAGCTGCCTTGGCGTGTTTTCTACACCATGAACCAAGAGCCCCAAACGACCAGCTCTTCCGAGGCCCATGTTCTAAACGGGCGCGCAAAGGCCCTTCGGCCAATTCACCGCTCTGTTTCGATGGAGCATTTATCTACCGCAACGTCATTTTCCAACGAGCAGAAGACGCAATCAGCGACGGAGAACGCCGCCGCGCGTTCGTCGACAACAACGAAGACGCCCGAGGTGGATACCGCGTGAGTGGCCGCCGATCCCATCGTCGCCAATTTTCCTTAACAACAACGAGAGGTAGGCACTCCGACCGGAGAAAAGATGGAGGAAGATGCTACCCCGAACATTTACGACGACAAAACTGACGACGACACAGGTGGCTGTTGGAAGACAGCCATACATAAGCGACGCATCCGTCAAACGCACGCTAAGACGCAACCCTCCGAGAACAGCTTGGGCCTTCCGGAAGCCTCCCAGCCTACCGTACGCAAGCGCAGTCGGAATCAGAACCTGCCTCAACTTCCTTTGCACGATGAAAAGATAATTCTGCGGCCTCACCGAGGACTTTGCCTCGATAAGCGGACGCGCCCAGAACTCGAAAGTGCTATATGGAGTGCAGGCGGCTTGACCACCGACGATGGTCAGGACATCGCATTCCGACTGTGACCTCAGCAGAACTTGGCAATCATCAGCACACCCCAGTCACACGTAGCCAACGCATTGTACAAGGTGAGGGAGCTGAACCTTGGTCAGCGGGTCTATCCCATCCCAACATATTTTGCGGCCCCAGACAACTCATGCAAGTGAATTGTTCCTGGTATTTTGCCCGGTACACCGTCTTCCAAGCCAGTGGGTGAGCTTTTGGCTCCTGGAACTCAAATACTTGAAGCACGAATGATGGGTCAAACCAACGTTGCTTTGGTAACATTTGAAGGACTTAAAGTGCCTCGCTACGTGCATTTCTATGGTGCAGAACTCCGCTGCTACCCCCATCGACCCCGCCAACTGGTCTGCAAGATATGTCACAAGCGCGGCCATTGGGCTGATTACTGTCCTACGCCTCACGTGGTCATTTGCGCGACGTGCGGGACTGACATTCCCACCCCGTCACATCCATGCACCCCACACTGCAGATCCTGCGACGGGACCCACCCTACAGCGGATCCAAACTGCCCGCGGCGTGCTAGGCAGACACTGAACAAAGCTTGGGTGCGGAAAGCTCTCGAGAAAGAGCAGCGTGAACTCCAACCCTCCAGCAACCCGACCACTACCACAGATGCGGCGGAGACCCGAACGTCGCGCGCCCCAACGAAGGAGACTAGACAAGTCCGGTCGGAGACCAGTTCGAGATCCCGTCGCAAGTTCCGGACCCGCTCCAAGTCTCGGTCCCGGTCCCGCGAGGCATCGGTGCGCCTCCCAGAGAGGCACCCTCCTTCCCCATCTTCCCAACAACCCTACAAGGAGGCCCTGCAGACCAACGCCCCAGCCAAGGTGACCCTGGTCCCTTCAGGGGTTCCGCGGACCCCGGAGAAGAAAACAGCTATGGAGGCGCCTCGGGAGGTAGGTCGCGCGGAGGGTCCCCCACAGCTCGCTCCGCCCCGTAAATCTCTCCCTACCTCTTCCCCTATTACCAATTCGTTATCAAATCCCGATCCTCTAATAGAAATAGCCCGCCTACGTCGTGACATAGAGGCGCGCTGTGAGCGCCTGCAAAAAAAATGGACGCGCTGGTGGCAGACATGAGCACTAGTATGCAGGCAGCTCTCGACATGATAGAACGCCAAATGGAGGCCCTTCAAATAGGGAATACGGAGCAAGTGAAATCATGTATAGAATGCACTTTCGCACGCATGCAAGTTCGCACGCATGCAAGTTTCGCACGCATGCAAGCGGAGTTCTCGTGCTGACTGCGGTGGTTTGAAGGAGGTCACCGCTTAAATCTTACTAGGATCGGGTGTGACGCCATTTTTGTTGACCAAGTGTCCCAGGACAAGTGTTTGACGTTCGCTGACGTTTGACGTTCGCTGTTCGTAGAGACGTCCGTAGTTAGTGCCGCTATTGAGCTACATGCGGCTTTATCGAAGAGAGCGATTTTCATACCGCGAGGAAGGACAACCGGCGTGGCGGAACAGTTCAGCACCCACAATGTGGCGACTCCTTTCGTCATGCACACGACAGAGCAGGGCACCAGTATATCTTTTTTAGCACAGTTTATGTGGAGAGGCCTAACTACAAGGTCAACACAATCAGCATCAACAGTAGTTGCAGAAACACGAACGGGCGTCAGGCCCACGATGGTGCAATCACTTCATCAAGAACATTGAGTGTGTCTGTGCCCCTGTCTTCACCACCCGAGCTTTGTTCGGAATGTCCTGATATAAATAACTCCTTCAATGATATTTCGCCACATCCACAGTCCACGAAAGCGCCGCACTGTTCAAGAAAATCGATACCAAGAATAACATCGTGCGAACAACGAGAAAGAACAAGGAATTCCGACACAAACACTTTCCCAGCCAACAAAACACTCACAGCGCAAACACCAAGGGGATGAAGCCACTCGCCGCCTACTCCACGAAAGGTAATACCGCCGTTCCAAGAAAACATAACTTTGTGGCGTAGACGGTTTTTGAAAGCGAGGCTCATCATAGACACGGTCGCCCCAGTATCAACCAACGCCATGGTCGGTATTCCGTCAAGCGAGACATTGACTTTGTTTTTGAACATCACAACAGGCAGAGGTATTTCTTGCAAAGAACATCGGGCGACCACACCTCCATAGACCGCGGATGCTAGGTTCCCGGCGGCGGTGAGGAAGAGCGGCGCCGAGGGGACGGAGAGCGACGGGGGCGGTTATTTGGTGGCGTCAAACTCCGCTCAGATGCTGGCGAATCGCTGCGTCTGGTCTCGTGTGAGAAGTGGTTCATTGGAAGCAAATCGGTCGTCCGCAAGTCATATGAAGTAAGGGTTCTGGGTGGCGAGAACATCGGTGGTATCCTACGTGATTGACGGCCTTGCCGACAATACCGAGCTATATGGCCTGTGGAACCGCAGTTGTAGCACACGCGAGGGTCGCGGTTCACAGCGTCTTCCTCGAAACGAATGGTAGGCGGCTGCGGGCTGCGGGCTGCAAGAAAGTTCGTTGTCATGTGGATAACGTGTGTCTGCTGCTTGCTGAAATCCGCTATATCGTTCATAAGTCACGTCGTTGTAGTAGGGTCGGTGCTGTTCTTGTCGCGGCCTGACAGAAGTCACAGGGCCTCGGGGGTAGAAACGCGGCTGCTCTCGTTGTGGCCGAGCGTCATAAGCAGGTTCCTGTCGTAGAGACGTGGCTGCTGTCGAGGCGCGAGTTCATAATCTTCAGTGCCCCTTGACGCAGGATACGGGGAGAAGAATGCCATGTTTGGCTCGAAATCTGGTGGTAGGTGGAAGCTATGAGTGCCAGGATGTGTCACTTGCACGTGCAGACTGAGCTCTTCCCGAACTATTTGTCGGATCGTTGATGCAAGATCAAGGGGCTGGTCGCTGTCCACGCTTGCAACTTTCGTCACATTGGCTAGCCTGCCAAACTTCGGCGTGATGCGCCTCATCTTTAGTTGCTCGAAAGTGCGACAGTGCCGAATGATGACAGCGAGGGAAGCCAGGTTGTCCGTTGTGATGAGGAAATTATAAACGTCTTCGGCAATTCCTTTCAGGATGTGCCCGACTTTGTCTTTCTCAGACATTCCAGAGTCAGCATCCTACACAGTTTTATTACCGCCTCAATGTAGGTCGTGCAGGTTTCGCCTGGCACTTGCGCATGTTGCAGTAGCGTCTGTTCTGCCCTTTTCTTTTTCGTCGCCTAGTCGCCGAATCACTCTTTGATTTCTGAAACAAATCTTGCCCATGTTGTGAATGTTTCCTCGGGATTGTCGAACTACAACAATGCAGTATCCGTTAGAAAGAACACGACGTTCGAAAGCTGAGAAGCGCTGTTCCACTTGTCGGCGGCACTCACCCGGTGATAATGGATGAGCCACTCCTCGACGTCTTCGTCCGATCTTCCGGCGAATGGACGCGCATCTCTCAGTTGCAGAACAGAACTTGTCGGCGCAGCAGTTGGAATGGGCCGTTGTTCGTCTGCGTCGTGGGACATAGTCAACTCCGGTGGATTCGGTGGGAGTCCAGCAAGGCGACGGCTCCGTTGAAGAACATGTGGTTCAGGCTCGGTCTTCGGGTGTCGATTACCCCGCACCTTCCACCACAACTGTTACGAAGAGTTGCGAGAAAACATTTTGCACGAGATATTGTAAAAACTAGACATTGTCAAATAAAAAAAAAATGGAACATCATTGCAGGCTGCAGCCGCCCTGCGGTAAAAGCGTGACAGAAAATTTTTGAAGCTGGGCGCCTCGCTTCGAGCGACTAGACGACCAGCGTCGCAGTTCAGTCTAGACAGCTGTTCGGCCAAAGTGCTTGTGAGCGATGATGATCCACCCTGCTTAGACATTCAGTGTTCCGCACAATGCTTGATGATAAATTGTTCGCGATACAAGCAAAAATTATGGGGTTTTACGTGCCGAAACCACTTTCTGATTATGAGGCACGCCGTAGTGGAGGACTCCGGAAATTTCGACCACCTGGGGTTCTTTAACGTGCACCTAAATCTAAGTACACGGGTGTTTTCGCATTTCGCCCCCATCGAAATGCGGCCGCCGCGGCCGGGATTCGATCCCGCGACCTCGTGCTCAGCAGCCCAACACCATAGCCACTGAGCAGCCACGGCGGGTGCGATACAAGCAAGGACAATTCGTACTGCATGTTTTCAAAAATACGATCAAATATCAATGTAAAACGATCACATGATCCCATTCCTTGTATGTTGAATCAATTATTAAAAAAAAAGCCAGTTCTTAGTCTGTGCTCGCATCGTCTTCTTCTTTGTCTTTTGTTCGAGTTGCGCTGCTCACCTCTAAACTTATGTTCAGCTACCAACTCGCATAGCTTGTAGTTTTAATTCACTATAAATGCGCTGGCCGAATTCGATGCAAGTTTAACACTGGAATTCGTAGATGACCAGGCTTGGGCTTTTTTTTCCTTCTCACCCTTTCTCCTGGAGGTCCTTGGGCTCCTTGAGGTCCATTCGCACCTGTCTTGCCCTGCAGAAATGTCAGACACCGCCTCTGTTAGAGCAATCACGAAAGAAAGCACTGGCTGGAAAAGCCGTCCCAGAAATTGAGAACTCCAAGTCAAAGGTATTAGATTTTAGAAAACAAAAACTGGAAGTATGCGAATATTTGTAACTTTAGGTACAAATCGAAACAGATTTTCTACTAGACTCTTCTTCAATTGGAGGTTCGACCATTTGAAATTGCCAGAAATTCATCCAGTTGGAATGCTAAGAGACCACCACTGTTTTATCATAGTACACGAAGGAAGCCTGAAGCAAGTTGACACTTGCGGATGAAGCTCCTGCGGTTCTTGCACAAGTGAAGAAGTTTTTGAGCTAACGCAAGGACGGGTAGGATGCTAGTTTCCAGCTCTTAAATAAGTATGCCTCCCCTTAAGACGCCTGTGAAATTGCTGTCTTCGTTTCATAATATAAGTATTTATGGAGTTTAGAGTGCAAAAAACCACCATATGATTACGAAGCACACCGTATTGGTTAGCTCCACAGCACTTTGGACCACCCGGGATTCCTCAACGTGTGCACGGTAAGCGCGCGCTCTTGCTTTCTGCCTCCGTCGTAGGGCCGAAATCGAACCCATCACCACCTCAAGTTGGGCAGCGCAGCATCAGTGGTCTACGGCTGCGTGTTGTCCCAATTTTGGCCAAGCAGTTGGCTGTTTAAAACAACGTGTGGGGCGGCAATATTTCACTTAGCTCCTTCAATCCGCACCAGAAAATTACGTGTCTGCTGAAACGTTGCTTGTATATTCAATTTTTCGATTGGAATGTGCCACCAGTTAAAAGGTGATTTTTTCTCGGTTTCTCATTTGCGCGCCAAAATCCAGCTGATAACGCCATGAGATATAAGAAATAGCCCAAAGATACCTTATGTCCCTAAATTCTCTATACATAAACTTAATCTTTCATTATGCTTTAAAATTGCAAATATTTAGTATTTGATTGGATATCTTGAAACCGTTTTTGTCCTATTTTTCTTAATTTCACTTGAAAATTACGTTATTCTAGCACCCCTGCAAAAAAGAACAAAAGAAAATCTGCAACGCCCCTAACCTGCTCACCAAAGAAATACAGCTGCGATGCGGCCAAATCTAAAAAAAGAAAGTAGGAGGACGCCGAAACTTCGCCTTTAAGACAGGAGCGCGATAGTATTCAAGATACCTGACTGCTTCTCACGCTTCCCGTTACCAACTGCAGCTTATATAGCCGTCATGTTTAGTGGAAACGCTGGCGGTGAACGCTATGCACGAAGGCGAGCATTACGGTTCTGTTTTTTTTTTTCTAACCGCCTCCCCCCCTCCCCCCCATCGGCGGGCGCCGCTGTTGCCGCAGGTGCACAGAGGCGAGCGCCATCTGGATGGTGTCGCAAGGAACCGAACGGGGAGCACCGCAATACTAAGACATAACTCGAACGCCAGCTGGAAAAGGGCCTTGTGTTAGAGTTCCCGCGTAACAGAGTTAGGTTTTCTCGTATATTCAAGTTACAACCCGACGCTATCATGTCTGCAGGTTGCGCGTAAGTTGTGCTTAGTGAATTTTCTTATGTATTTTACTTGGAAAAATTCAATAAGTTCAGTAACGCTTATGCGCCACGCGGAAGGCCTCTGTGGTTTGGAATGCGCGGTTCAGGGTAATTTTTCTCGTACGGACAATGCCGCTGAAGTCGGATTTTCTGTGACACGGGGTCCTCAATGGTTACGCGTTGAAAGCGTTCAACAAAACTCAAAAAGCAGGACACGTTGCTCCGCCAGTTGGTGTTTACTTATAGACATATTGGAGCGAACGGCTCAATTAAAAAGAGGACACACAGAGCAAGTCATAGGCTAAACTAATAACTTTATTCGTAAGAAGAAGCCGGTCTAGGTTGCAAGGTACGACATTCCGGATAAGAGGGAAGGACAACGCACAGTAAGAATTATTTCGTTCCTTTTTCTTTTGGCATTGGTCTAGTGGAGTCCGTCATGGGGCACTCGGCCGCATATCAAAGTTAAATTAATAAATTTGTATTAAACGCCTTTGGTTTTTCCAGGAGAATATTCATCTAGTCTATCTAACTTGAAGCGCTTTCTATAATTGTCTACGTTTTAAGAATGAGTATTTTTCGAAGAAATACAATTCTCTAATAAACAAAAAATTCCGTGTGGATACCTCACATAAAGTGGTGAAAGCATGACTAGCCGTCTTCATCTTCGTGAAATGTGATTGATAGCAGGAAAGTCGGCAAAGATTATGGCAGGATTAGCAGACCCAACTATTGTTGCACATTGTTTTCGCTTCACTAGCAGCACTTCTGGCTTCGCGATTTCTCACAGTGCATAGACCTTTTTGAATATCAGCAACTTTCGCTTAGGCAGCATTGAACATAACCCAAAAGCTGGGAGAAGACTTCTATCTGCGAAATTACATGGCAGGTCATTATGGCGCATGGACAAAGGAAACAGGTTCATGCTCAGGCGCGACAGTACTACTTCAAAGAGGGGGTAGCCACATGGTAAAATCCTTCAAACTTGGTAAAGCAGCGACACCCGTTGAAGAATGCCGGAGCGGCGAGGACTCCCCAATTTGGCCGTCCCCGTCTAGGCCATAGCGGTATTCATTGCGTTCTGCACCCAGGTGTGCGGAGCGCGGCACTTGCCGCACAACAAGCACTGTCGAAAAAGGCAGCTAGACATCAATGGCCCGCGCATAGTGCGGCACGCAACGGCCACTCACTTCGCAGCCGACGCGCTGAGCTCGCGGAGTGGCTTCCTGTGCGCGACTACCATGACCTGCAGAGGGTCTAATTGCCGGGCCACATTGGGCATAGAACTGGCTCAGAGTGCGTCCTGCGCAGCTACCCTGCTATGAAGCGGTCGGTGGTGAAACGAGTGCCTCAACGGGCTAAAGCGCTCAGTTAAAAGCCAATGCTTGGACTAACTTCGGTCATCGAGTGTATGGAAATGCGTACATACGTAAAGGTTTTCAGTGAACCTCTATCACCCCGACAAGGATCATTGTAGACGCAGGCCTTGGTAGGTGCCGCTATGCGAAGAAATTCTATGACGCGGACTTAAAGTACTGGGTATGTGCCACTCTATCTGTGCTGGTCTCCAATGAACATCTTTCCTGACAATTTGGGTCGCTAGGTATGTGTCCCCCTTCGTTGAACGTCTTTAACGCCAACTTGGGCAACTAGGTCTGTGCCACAGGGGATGTTCCGCTCCGCAATGACAAAAGATCCCTCAAGCTTCTGCGACACTAAGGTGAATTGAACGCACTTCAGAACGGTTTCTGAAGCATAGAAACCGACATATTAGCAGGCTGCGCCACAAATGCACTGGGTAGGTGCCGCTTTTCAAGGAACGGCTTCCAAGCCAGTGCTTTAGTGAGCTGCGTCATGAATGCACTGTGTATGTGGCGCTCCTTAATGAACGTGTCACCAACTTTGGTGCCTTTGGTGTTATTGTAACTTTGTCGCTGGGTGTTGCTACAATTGGCGTTTCGCACTGTTGTACCCGGCATCCGTTCGCGGCAAATAATGCATCACCGGCGAACCTCGAGCTATGACAGGCCCTTCGCGCTGCATCGTCGTTTTCTGAGGAACAGGCAGCTGGCTACTAAATCACCGTCACCAAAGCTGACGGGCAAAACAAGCGCCGTCATGGACTAGACTAGACCCGACATAGACTGTGACGCGCAAACAAAGGAGCTTATTTCGAGGCGACAATGCCGCCGCCCTCCATGGAACCAACAACTACCGCGAAGACCACTCCATCTGAACATGACCCTGACAAGCGGACCGTCACGCTGAGCTCACTAATTGATAAAAGGGGCCAATAACGAGGACTTCAGTAGGAGCGACGTTGACATCATGTTCCGAGTTTGATATGTCGTTGCCTCGTATGCGGGGGTGATCGCGAAAGATATTAGAGGCGGAGTCCGGCGGAACACTGCGACGTCATGAGCGAGATTTTTCGAACGGTCGGACGATTGTGATGGGCCGAGAACAGTGATTTTCCCCGACGAAGGAAAGGGGCAAAAGAGCGCTTAAAAATTGGATCTTTAGTGTTGTGTGCTCATGGTCGTATTGGTGGTCGTACTCGTGCTCATACATGTAAATCAGGATCGTGTAAATTTGTAAACAAATCCATTTCGACATATCTTGGTCGTCGTTGCGAACCTCTCAATCACCCGGCACCTGGCACATCACCAGCCACGGAACCATAATGGCTGCTGGGGGAATCGCAATAAATGGATGGCACCGGAGACACACAACCTGCGGCCAACGCCAGTCGCCATCATCTGACGCGAGTGACTGGTTGGGATCTGATGGAATTGACCGCGCATCGTGCTTGCAAGAACTGACGCAGCTGGTGACAACTTCGGAAGGAAGGTGTCCGGATTCATGACTTCATATGGTGAGTGTACGGCTTTTCTTCACTGAGATGTCACATGTCGTTGGGTAATTTTTGGGTGAAGTACAAAGCACGGATATTGTGTAAATGTTGACGGAATATTTCGAGTACGTCAATGTTGTCGTGGAGTGTAAGTTAGCAGCACTAAGGACAGCTATGAACTTAAAGGCACTAAAGAAGCCGGAGTTGTTAAACTTGGCCAGAATTCTGGGCCTCCAGATTGCTGAATTAAAGAGAAATCTGGAGGTCATTGACGCGATTGAAGTGATTGGGGCATACGATTAGGAAGTTGAGGAGTTCCATATAGCATTAAAAAAAAAGAGCATGTACAACGTGAGGGTAAAGAATCACTCGAGTGAAAGCAATAACAGGAAGAGTACGAAAGGGAACGGGAACGCAAACATGAAGAGCACAGAATTCGGATAGGAAGAAATGCGAAAGGAAATCCTGCATCTTAGAAGGCAACAGGTAGAGTATAGGCTGAGCGTATTCAAAGTCTGCGAAAAGAAAAAAAAAGAACGTTTCCTTGCTCTTTTCGACAAGGCTTGCGCGGAGGTTGAGCTTAACTGTAAATTTTGGTCCAATGAGCTGTATGGTGCGGTTCCCTTCAACTTGTCCTGCGTATTCTCTCCCTTTTTGGAGGAAGAGTTTCGGAATTACGATACAGCTAAGAGAGCTGGCCGTTCGATATACGGTTGAGAGCGAGTGGCAGGATCAACGGTACGAACAGAGAGTTCATTCTCTAGAGGCAATTGAGCGACCAGCCACGGTTGGGGTCACTTTGGTGAATGCAAAGCACGGGAAGTGCAACGTAGCGAGGTCGACGCCTGTCTACAAACGGTGGCATTTCCGGAAAGCGTTCGTTGGGAGGAAGAGACTGGTTCCAACAGTCATGTGAAGGTTAAGGAGTCATTGGAAACCTTCCTCACGCCTCTGTATGAGGGACATGGCTGTATAGATATGGTTAGATGACAGCCTCAAAGTCTATCGCTTAAGACTACTTGTGGGCTTTTTTAAGCACAAAAGCCAAGATAGAGCAGGCCGGTGACAGTAGTGAAGGTCCGGGCATATAGGCAGGGGCAAAATTTCGAAATCGCCCAAACAAGAGCTAGACACTAGTTCAAAAAAGGAGTACTTTCGCTCCGAACTACACGTGTAAAAAGGCTGCTGACGTGCGCAAAAGCAAGGCAAGGTCCCATAAAGCTCTGAGAATG
Organism: Dermacentor andersoni; assembly: GCF_023375885.2. Taxonomy (NCBI): domain Eukaryota; kingdom Metazoa; phylum Arthropoda; class Arachnida; order Ixodida; family Ixodidae; genus Dermacentor; species Dermacentor andersoni. Next base: position 5,944,931 of record NC_092818.1, read on the forward strand.
CTTTGAAAAATGTGACAGGAAAGTATTTGATGGTGTGAATTATTCCTGCATAAGATCGTATTCCAGAAGCGTCGACGTGGGGTCCAAGCGCATTTTCTCACGCTAGCCAAAGTAATATTCTTCCAATTTGACATGGAGGCCTGCCTTGCAAAAAACATAAATAATGGCTGGAGGCGCTGAAGCTGTGCGAAGAGCGTAGGCGAAAACACTGAACTCTCATCTAGGTAGCGTACAGGAGCCACCCACAAGAAACCTGGAAATAAACAGTCCATCGTGCACTCAAATGTGATAGGAGCGTTGCATCAGTCAAAGGCATAGCCTTAAATTGATTAAGTCCACCCGGTTTTAGAAAAGCTGTCTTTTCACGATCGAGATCGTGCACAGCAATTTGCCAATACCCAAGGTTGCCGACGGAGGGAACAGTACTTGGCACCATAGACACCATCAAGGACGTCATCTATATGAACTACGGCACACAATTTTTTACGGTGAGATTGAGGTGGCGACAGTCAACGCTAAGTATGCACGTGCCGTATTTTTCTTCACTAACATGACAGGTGACGCCCAGGAACTGAAGATGGCTCAACGATGTCTCTTGCTAGCACCTTGTCCTCTTCTGCTTTGATGGCTTGGCACGATGACGCTGCAACTCGCTAGGGTCTTCGGTGTATTGGGTGAGCATTTGCGGTGTGGGTACGATGCTTCACAAGGGACGTGTGGTCCAAGGGACTGTCATTTAATTCGAACATATCTTCAAACAAAGCAAGAATTACAGAGAGATTCAGCTGCGCCGCACAGGAGGTCTCGAGCACTCATTTTTCAATGTCATCATCAGGGCAAGTCGCAGACTTAAAAGGGCTCACAGTAGTCGTCAATGGCAAAACTGTGAATTGACCATGGCGAAGGGTACTTCTTGTGGTACCACTTATTTTGTGAAGTCAACATTTACCAGAGGAAGGCACGTCTGGTTGTCGGTAACAGTCAGTACTGTATGAGGGACGGTGACGTTAGACAGGTGTATGTGAAAACAACAGTAGGAATGGGGCCAGCGATGTAATAATCATTCTGAACAGGTGGCGAAAGCGACAGTTCAATACACGTCAGAACACTTGGCGGCACACGAGAAAAACCAGTGGGACTTAGGCGAGCATCGGGTGGATTAGGAAGATTGGAGAGGAGAGGCAGTTTGAGACGGACACCCTTGCTGAACATATGGTCAGTCCACAATGAACTCAAAGAAAGTCTATGTCAAGCATCAGGCTGTGGGGGCAAGCAGTATGAAAAAGTTGACAGAATGGCGATAAGTAATACCTGCGCCAACCGCACGCATTCCCCACCACGATAACCGCGCTGCTGTAGGCGATGCGTGCGACCAGACTCATGGCACGTGTGAGAATTTTCTTTAGATGACAGCGAAGGTGAGTACTCATAATAAATATGTGTGTCCCGGTATACATGAGTGCTTTTACAGATGTGACCTCTACTTGAACATCTCGATGGTTGAAAATCTAGAAGCCTCGCTAAATATAGAAGGCTGTGCGTTGTTGATGGCATCAGTGGAGGATTAGGTGGTGATTATAAGACTGCAGCACCACCTCTAGATGCCTTCTCGTCTAGTTTTCAGGCTCAGTGGGTCCTGGCTATGTCGAAGAACTAGGGCTGCGAAGTTGGTGTACCCTTGTCTGACAATGTTGCGGCTAGGACAAGCGAGCGTAATGCCGATCAGCAGTGGAGGTGTCGGAAGCGTCGTGGAAGTGGCAGGGTGGATCCCTTGAAGCCAAATTGGAGATATAAAAAGGATGTTTAGGAGTAGGAACGTTCAGATTCACTGGTGATAAGGTGTACGCCATTAAGATAGATTTGAATAATGAAAAGTAAAGAGCGGGTTTGGGTAGGGCATGGTCAGAGGATGAGTCATACTGCCGTCAGGGCGATTTAGAAAGCAGGTGGTCAGGAGGCAAAGTTTGGGTTTTGCTAGTGAACAATGGACCGTGTTAAATATACTCTTGCTGCAGAGTGGTGCCAGAACATCTGATGTGGCGAGGCAGGAAAAGCAGCTTCGACTCCGCGACACAAGATAGATTCACGTAGCCGCAGCAGAGTGGTAGTTTGGCTTCGTCGATGCAGCAGGATGTCGCGGCAACATTCGGAAATCCGTAAAAAGGGACCATCGTTAACATGGCAGTCCTTCACTAGCACGAAGCAGTGGCATTCCTTTATGATGGCATCAACAGCAGATATGTCGTGAGAAACCAGGAGATATAATGCGTCGTACGCAAGGTATTAGTGTATATGTCCTACTTTGTCAGACTCCTCCGTAGAAGTGTCGATTCTGAAGTATAGGGTGAGGAAACCTTGAACGTAGGAGGCGTATCAGTCAGTAGCAGTTTGGACGCAGGTATCGAGCTGTTTTTAGCGGCTAGCTGTCTGCCAAATGGATTGTGTTTCAACAGCTCCCATCTACTGAGCTCAACTGCACATGTTTGCAACCAAACAGCTAAAACAGCGTGTATGTAAACAATGGCATTGGCTACCATTACAGTCAGGTTCCGCCTGTTCTCCTTGTCGGCACGTTCGTACATGTTCAGCCATTCTTTTACGTCAAGAGATTGATGGGGAGGGGAAATATACTGCGTGGCTGAGGATACAGGTTCAGGCGTACACGACGTTTCCTCCTTAAAGGGAAGCTGAAAGCATTTCCAGAAAAAAATGACTGAAGAGCAGTACATCATGGTTTTCAACCCTCTAAATTCGGATATTGTATCGAAATTGAGCGAAATTAAGAAAGTGCAAACAAATTTTGTTTCGAAGAAAAATGCAGCAGCAGACACAAGGCAGCTCGCGCGCCTCGTTTCTGCCTGTGATTGGTCGGGCCCCTCGTGACGTCAACAATGGTGTTCGTCCGGACCGACTGCTGCCGCCACACATGAAGCACAGTGCAAGGTAGTTTGGTGCTGTTTTGCTGAGACGGTCATAAAAAATTTCGAGAGCTTGCGTTTTTCTGAGGAGCTCGGCGTTAAGTCCAAACCCCACGAGAGCGACTTTGCGCGCGACGGCGACGGGCAACGGCTCCGAGCGACAAAACAGGCCGTCGCTTGAACAGATCGCTCGGTGTTGTAGCTCGATCGCTCCTTTCTATAAATCTAGAACTCGTCGCTCGTCGCCCGGAAGTACTATGAGCGACTAGGCAATAGTGCGAAGCCGGAACGGGATGTACATGATTCAACTACTACTGTTTGTCGCGCGGAACGAGCAAACTATTGAATTTTACACATACAAGAATAAGAGCCTAGTGCGAGACCTTCAGAAATATTTTATGCACCTTTTTCCACTAAAATACATCGACTTAAATTAATAAAGCACGCGTCACGCTAGTTTCGGCGCGTATATCGCTGCCCTCATACCGGAAAGTCGTTGCTCAAAGCCATCGCTCGCGTGGAGTTCGGCTTGTAGGCGACGAGTGAACGCGACAGCCATCGCCTCGCTTGTCGCTGTCGCATGCAAGATCACCTGTACGATGTTCATACTTTACTCCCTACATGTACGAGCCGAGTGCGAAGAGCCGGCCTCTCGAAGAAGAAAAAATGCTGGTGCAAGCAGTGCTTTCCACGCGAACTAAGGCGAAGTGTTCGCATCTCCTTGTGTTGGAAATGTTCTTTGGTGAGCATGTTTTTTGCTAAGCTGCACTCAGAGATACAGTGAGTACGTTTCCGGGCAAACAACTATAGTGTTATGTTCCTGCATGCCTCTTCGTAGAACGTAAGCGGTGATGCGATCTTCGGCATTTGTGCGCTGCCCCAAAGCTGTCGGCAATTTACACAAACGGTTTAAACGCGGTAAAAGTTTACCGGCTGTTATAGCACGTGAACCTTGATCAGCGCGCCATCCGCACGATACTCGTAACCGGCGAATTCCGTCGGCTATGTGAGATGGTCGGTTTTTCAATGTGCGCGAGAGAAGGGGGAGCGCAGCGTCCTGGCGTACACATGCAAACTTTACACTTGCACTGCCTTATGGTAGCTGCATGTAGGCTGCTTCACAACAGACGTGCGAATAGAAAATTCGCGGCGCTTGGCGATCAAACCTGCGTCAAGGGTGGGCGATAAACATGCACCTTCCGTTCAGCGGGCTAACACGAAGGAGAACCGAAAGCACACATTATTGATAAAGTCTGCTAGTAATCGTCGTCACGGAAGTGGTTAGAGCACAGCAATGTTGTTCTTGAGCGCTTGAAGTTCTTTCACTTCACAGCAGCCTCCTACTTAGCTGAAAGCTTCTTGTCTTGCGGGAATTAATGTAACATCGGAACACCGTCGCGGCAGCTGGTGTTCGTGCAACCGTTGGCTGCACAGAACGCCGCCATGATCGGCCTACAAGTTCAATTGATGCTGCGCACGTCAACTACCACTCCACATACACACAAACAAATGAATCTAGGGTCGAGCGAAGCAGATTAGGACAGCACGCACGCAGAAATGAGCACGGTCAGGCACCGTCGCGGCTACTGCGAAGGAACGGAACACCAGTGCGTACGTCACTACGGCGCGGTTTCCGGTCTTCGCTCGCATCGTCAACGTCAGCAGCAGCGCGCGGCTCTCGACGGGGGGCGGAGCTACAGCTCAATTTTAACCGACGATTACGTCACTCCGAAGTGAGAAATCCCCCCGAAAGTTTACCTGCACGGTTTATAAGGTTCCCGCATCCGTATATGAGCGTCTTGTTGAATTCGACAGACTCTTCAGCTTCCCTTTAAGAGGCATGGTAACAAGCTCTTATGGTAGCAAGGTTCTTATTGTGTATCTGTATATCTATATTGTTTGTTTTTCCCGAGCTGTTTCATGTGTGAAGCAAATTGTTTAAGTGAGATCTATGTACTACATGCCATTACTCTTTCCTTTCTCCATTTTCGTTGTTCCTCTTTCCTTTCATTTTCTTCTTTTTTTTCTCGCTCCTTGCTGTCTGCTGCCTTTTGGACCCTCTGGTTATTAGGACCAGTCAAGTTGCTTTTGTAGCAACTTTTTTCCTAATGCGTTGGCACTTTGTACCACTTGTTTTTATGAATATAGGTATATTATTATAAAAAAAAACAGCACGATAACACATCGGACCGAAAATCAGCCTGAGGGGACAAATGTTGACTTCCAACTGGCGATATTTATTCACAGTAATGTGAATACGTACGCATGCGCCGAAAGGTTTACATGAAACCAATCGGCAGCGAAAAATGAAAATAACCCGAAAAATGCGAATGCGTAATCGCTTAGACAATCGCAGCCGCCCCATGCGTAACCTTTTATCTTCAGCCTTCCATCTAAGTCCTTTGCTGGATAAGACAATTGATGCTTTGCTCACGCAGACTTACTGTTCCCTGGCCATCTGAGCTGCCTCGCTGGTTACATGCGTATCATCGAGCTTACATTTAAAAACCACTGCGGTTCGCTGGAAATGTGGGTACATCCGCAACTGCTGGGATGCAGAGTAAGAAATATTTCCTTAGCGTGCTCCCTCCAGCACTCATTGAAGCATCTGGCCGCCGGACTCACGTAGCACGCACCACGGGACAAGAGAATTCTGCACCAACAACATTATTTCACTAACTAACCCAGGTGGCCAAATTGCGAAGACGGTTACCTCGTATTTTCACCAAATATTACGTGTATGAAGCTATATACAAGATGTATTTGCAAAGATACAGAACGTCGACGGACATGGAAGAGAGCCCTGTCAGACTGCGTTGACATTTCGTCGTCTTCTGAGCAATCGTCGTTCTCTTTCTCACCTCTCCGTAAAAGTATTCTAGTTGATAATTATAACTAGCAAATAAAGGATGCCATGCAGTGCGTAGAACGCATAGCCGGTGGCTTAACAGAGTAGGAGAAGTTATGTCAAGGGGAACACCATCAAGGAGTGGATGGTGTAAAATTAGAAGACTCGAAGACACAGCGTGGGACGAGCGAAATCAAAATCAGTGCCAGCTGTAGAAGCTTTCATCTATTAGCGAATACAACGAAGGCTTTTCGTTCTTTTTCTTGGGAAACAAAGCGCGCCTTTGTATTGGAGCCCAAGGAGCATTTAAACAAGGATATTAATACATGCTCACCCGTTTCCCAGGGGGACCGGGAGGTCCGGAGATGCCCCTTGGACCCATAGGTCCCATGTCTCCTTTCAAGCCTTGTTCACCTTTGTGGCCTGATGAGCCGGGAATGCCCTGGAAGCAACAATAACCAGTGAGATATGCATTCGATAGCTTACGAAGTCTAGTGGCCACAGGCATACTACTAGCATCGCATTCTATACGTGACGCTCGTGGTAATGCCAGTTAACACTCGTAGGTCTTGGTGATGGTTACACACGCCCTTGTAAATAAATGAAGGACAGGAGTATCCGTAGATCAACTTAGAGGCGCCGTGCGGATCTTCTGGGCTAATCCGCTACTTGTTGCCTCTTTTGTGTTATTAATTTGTTCGATTATGAGAATTTAAGAACATTTTACTGGTGACACATAAGTTCTACATGATTCAATAAAAATTCAGCGCTTTGCTCCATCTCCACATATGTGCGTACCATGCGATCTATTACAAGAGAAACAAATTCTTAAGGCGTTTTAGCAATGACAGGTTGCCTTCCTTTATCTTTAGCAAAATGAAGGGAATCATATGGAAGGTACTTCAAGAAGGAACAAGGTTTTGTCCCAAGAGGTCCCGAACTCGAATAAATGTTAGGAGCACGCATGGGAAATTTGATAATATGCATTGTTGATAGCCTTTCTACTGACGCAATTGAGCACGTTCATCGCGTTGAGTGGTATCAGTTAAATAGGTGTGGATCAAATATTTTGGACCACCGTGGTTGTTGAGCAGCTATCATATTGGACTGCTAAGCACGAGGGCGCGGGATTGAATGCCGGCAACGGCGGCCGCGTTCCAATGGGGCGAAATACCAATACCCCCCTGTGCTAGATTGAGGTGCACGTTAAGCACCCTAGGTGGTCCACATTTCAGGAGACCCTCACTACGGCGCGCCTCATAATCAGATTGTGGGTCTGGCGCGTAATTCCCGATAATTTATTTCACATTTAGATGTTTTGTAATGTCTCCACTATAAATTCAGACGGAACGTGCTCTTTGCCTGCACATAAACGAAATAAAAAATATGCGTAAGCCAAGAACTCTCGCCTTCCACACGCGATTTTCACAAAATGCTTGTCGAGATCGCTAGAAGCCAGTCCGGAGAAGCAGCCATAAAACTGTGATAATTTAAGCTTTTCATGTATAGAAACAATTCATTGCTATGGCAGGGTGCACGATCCTCGTACAGCTGACAGCCGCTGTCGCTATAACACAGGGAAGGGAATGCTCGCTCATGACAATGCTTTCCTTCAGCATTAGAAGTGTGCTCAACAAACGCGACAACGTCCAAAGAATAGGCGATTGCTTTATGGACATCGTAGCACCACTGACTAAGTCACAACATTCGCGACAACAAAACATTTACTTCATCATTCAAAGGGGATCGCAGAAGTGGTGCGGGAAAATGAGATGCTAAAGAGGAAAGAGGCATTTTCCATTCTTGAGCGGCTTTCCTATCCGGTCTCTGATTTCCTGCAAGACTTCTGCGCTCCTCATTACGTGTCCTGCCCATGCCCATTTCTTTTTCTTGATTTCAACTAAGATATCAATAACTCGCGTTTGTTCCCTCACCCAATCTGCTCTTTCCTTATCCCTTAACGTTACACCTATCATTCTTCTTTCCATAGCTCGTTGCGTCGTCCTCAATTTAAGTAGAACCCTTTTCATAAGCCTCCAGCTGTCTGCCCCGTACGTGAGTACTGGTAAGACACAGCTGTTATAAACTTTTCTCTTGAGGGATAATGGCAACCTGCTGTTCATGATCTGAGAATGCCTGCCAAACGCACCCCAGCCCATTATTCTTCTTCTGATTATTTCTGTCTCATGATCCGGATCCGCGGTCACTACCTGGCCTAAGTAGATGTATTTCCTTACCACTTCTAGTGCCGCGTTGGCTATCATAAACTGCTGTTATCTTCCGAGACTGTTAAACACTACTTTAGTTCTCTGCAGATTAATTTTTAGACCCACCCTTCTGCTTTGTCTCTCCAAGCCAGTGAGCATGCATTGCAATTGGTCCCCTGAGTTACTAAGCAAGGCAATATCATCAGCGAATCGCAAGTTACAAAGGCATTCTCCATTCACACTTATCCCCAAATCTTCCCAATCCAGGTCTCTGAATACCTCCTGTAAACACGCTGTGAATAGCACTGGAGAGATCATACCTCCCTGCCCGACGCCCTTCTTTATTGGGATTTTGTTGCTTTCTTTATGGAGGACTACGGTGGCTGTGGAGCCGCTATAGATATCTTTCAGTATTTTTACATACGGCTCGTCTGCACCCTGATTACGCAATGCCTCATGACTGCTGAGGTTTCGAGTGAATGACACGCTTTCTTGTAATCAATGAAAGCTATATATAAAGGTTGGTTATATTCGCGCGTACTTGTGCTGTACTATGTGCGCGTACTTCAATGCTGGCCCTTAAAGCGCCCACGCCGGCGTCCTAAATACATTCACAAGGCTGCGTCAACGATATTACTGGCGTGGAATGTATCGGTTTGTGCAGCAGTACGTTCGATCATGCACCGCCTGCCAGCAAAGCAAAACTCCCCCACTGCGCCCTACTGGCCCACTACAGCCGCTACTGCGCCCTGCTCGACCACATAGGCATCGACCTCTATGGCCTGCTCCCATCCAGCGGATGTGAAAACCGCTGGATTATTGTTGGCGTCGATCACCTGACGCGCTACGCCGAGACCGCGGCTCTCCCTGCCACGACCGCGCGCGAAATTGCGATGTTCATTCTTCGCAACTTCGTCCTTCGCCCTTGTGCTCCTAGAGAACTACTCAGCGATAGGGGTCGCGTCTTCTTGTCAAAAGCGATACAATCCCTCCTTCGCGAGTGCCGGATCATTCACCGGAAGTCGACCGCATATAAACCCCAAACGAACGGTCTCACAGAGCGCTTCAACCGAACACTGGGCGTTATGTTGAGGATGTACGTTTCGTCCGACCACACGAATTTGGACACCGTACTTTCGTTCGTTACTTTCGTTTATAATACCGCGACACAAGCGGCCACCGGTTTTTCACCTTTTTTTCTCTTGTATGAGCGTAAGCCTTCGTGTCCTTTTAATACTATCCTACCCTACCGACCTGACGCTTCCAAGTGCGCAACTATTTCAGAAGTCGCCCGATACGCTGAAGATTGCCGCCAGCTTGCTCGTTCGTTGACATGCGAGGATCAGGGGCGTCAGAAAACAAGACGACAGTCATCATGCCACGCCTACGTTCCCTGCTGGTTCCCTTGTTTGGCTATGGATACCGTCTCACACGCCTGGCCTTTCTTCTAAGCTATTTTCGTGGTACCACGGTCCGTACCGGATCATCGACGCCTCCTCCCCTGTGAACTATATCGCTCAGCCCGTAACACCATCGCCAGACCTTCGTTGTCGAGGTAGCGTAACAGTGCATATGTTACCCTGCTGAAGTCTTATTTAGATCCCTTCATACTCTCTGCTGAGTAGCCAGGATGGCTCCGTTTCACACCTGTAGCCAATGTAATGAAGCAGACGTGTTTCAGATAGCAGCTCAGAGACGACGACGACGACCCGTGCTGTGATTTGCGAAAGCGCTCAGGTTGTTCGCTTCAGCTAGGCTGCTGTCTATCTGCTGTTTCTCGCCTTCAATTAAACGTCATTACAATATGAAGAGTTCGCTGACGGCATGAGATGAAAGCTGAGGCGGAGGACAGGAAGTCCCATGCCAAATTCATCGCGTAGGTACACGAAGACAGCACGACGAACTCAATGCAGGGAAGAATGCCATCAATGTAAACGCGCGCAGTGCCAACACCGGAGGGCTGAACAAGAACTGCATTAGCATAACGAAGGGGAGAGCCATTATACGCTGTCTTCCCTTTTCGCAATCCAGAACACAAGTCAGTACTAATAACGGAAAGCGATGCACCTGTGTCAACCAAGGCTTCAATTCGGACACCTTCAACACACACCAAAAGTACATTTGACGGGCGCTCCGGAGTTTCACGTTGTCCAAAGGAAGCAGCTTTGCCGCCTGAAGCTGCACCATTTAATTTTCCGGGCGGTGATCGGAGGACGAAATAGCCGGTCATAGAGGGGAAGAGGAGGGCCGCACCGGTGATGGAGAGCGACGACGCGGGAAGCGCAATGAACCTGCAGTGTTGAAGTCCTGTGGATATGGGGAACGTCGTGGATAATAATCGTAGTCAGAACGCCGACGTCGTGGTACCAGGGCCAGAAAACTCATCTCTTTCAAACCCGTCATAGGCACGTCTTTGATCTTGCTGACGGCGTCCACAAAACCTTGGAATGTGGCCACGGATGCTGCAGTAGTAACAAACCGGTCGAGGTGGGCTCCATGCGTTGTAAGATGGAACAGGTGGTGGTCTTGTGGTTATGGGATTCATAGACACGTGCCGTGCCGGCGCCTGTTGCGGTGGTTGCTGGGAGGGTGGCACCATGGAGGCAACCTGAGCGTAAGTTGCCGTAGGGATATGGTGCGGGCTCGGAACTTGCGGGCAGGTCACGACAGCTATCTCTTCCCACACGATATGGCGTAGGCCGCCACCAGGAGACGTTAGATGGACCTCAGGAGGGTTTGACGAAGCTTGGGCGTGCAGTTCCTCACGGATGAAGAAGCGAATCAAGGCACGTAGCTCGCTGTCGTTGGACGCTTTGAAATCACATGTGTCAAGGTGTAAGCGGAGCATATGAAGCTCATCGAGACGCTGACACGTGCTGATGATGTCTCCGACGGTTGTGGGATTCAGCACTACAAGAAATTGAATGCCGCAGCCCCAATACCCTTGAGCAGGTTGCGTACACGGTCACTCTCTGCCATCGAGGTATTCATGCAGCGGCAGAGAGCGAGGACGTCCTGTATGTACGAAGTGTAAGACTCGCCCGAGTTCTGAACACCCTCAGCAAGCTTCTTAGTAGTAGTATGTTTATTTGGCCATATTATATACAATACAATATGCCCTCGAGGTGAGGCTAAAGGAGGTAGACCAAGCATACCTCCTGACAAGGCCTAAACCCCGATCACACATCATGGAAACGGGGGCCGAATGGACAAAAGAAAAGAAAAATAATGAGTAAACATGATCACAATAGTAAATAGTTAATGATAGACAATAATAAATATCCATTAACAAATAAACAAAACATTTCATAATATGCACATTCAAAAAACTAAGTATACAGAATTAGCTGAAATTTAACCGGGGGGGAAAAGAATCGTCAGTTTTTTCTTAAATACAGACACACTATAACTTTCTAAAGCAATCTGAGTAAGAGACTGGTAGGCATTACACAATGTTATAATTTGATAATCGGTTGTTTGTTTACCATAATTTGTTCTGGGTCTTGCAGTAGATAGGGCAACGGAACGTAGACCATACGCAACGTTTCTTGAATTATAAGTATTAGAAAAAGAGTTAAAGTCATGTTTGACTTTATAAAAAATGTGAAGAGCCAAACTAAAATTGTATAAATGAAAGAAATTGCGAACATGAAATGTTTCGAAAAGATTAGCGTCAACAGATGAACTTGAACTTAATAAACGTAGAGCTCTTTTCTGGAGAGAAAGCAATTTGTGTGAATCAGTTTTGTTGCATGTACCCCACACTAGATTGCAATACACCAGGTGAGACTGAACAAGGGCAAAATATAACTGTTTTTTAACTTGTAGTGGGAGGAGATGTCTAACACGATAAATAACATAAATAGATCTGGCCATTTTTAGTCTAATGTAGTTTATATGATCACTCCAACCCAAATCGCTACGAAAAAACACACCAAGGAACCGGCAACTATGAACTTGCTCGATGTTTAAGTCATTAAAAAATAGTTTGATGTGATGATCTAATGGTTTGTTTTTTGGATGGAAGAGCATAAACTTTGTTTTGTTTACGTTTAATTGAAGTTGATTAACATAGAGCCAAACCGCTAACTCCTCAAGCCAGGTATTACATTGGTGTTCAAGTACTTGGAGACTGGAGCCGGAAAAAAAGACATTAGTATCGTCGGCATACATCATGATATTAGGAGTTAATGGAATGTTTACAATGTCATTAATATAGAGAATAAATAAAAGTGGTCCCAGAATTGAACCCTGAGGGACACCGAATTTTATCATACCAAAACTGGATTTTACATCATGAATCTGAGTGTACTGTATCCGTGCAGTTAATAACTTTCCAAAAGTGAATTTGCCACTCCACGGATCCCGTAAGTCTTTAATTTATGGAGCAGTATTGTATGTTGCACAGAATCGAAAGCTTTGCGCAGGTCGAGAAAAATTCCAACAGAAAAAAGCTTAGTTTCAAAATTGTTAATTATAGAGTTTTTAATATCTAACAGAGCAGATTCTGTTGATTTACCGGCCTGAAAGCCATACTGTTGGGGGCAGATAAGATGTTTAGCTTGTAAGAAATTGTTTAGTCGCCTATAGAGTATACGCTCAGCTAACTTCGAAAACAGAGGCAATACCGAAATAGGACGGTAATTATTTGGGTCATTTTTGTTGCCTCCTTTGAATAAAACGGTAACGCGCGCGACTTTTAATTTGCTAGGGAATACACCAGAAAGAAGCATTCTGTTACAAATATGCGTAAGAGGGCCAGCAATAATATTTACAGCAGATTTGATAGGAAAAGCAGCAACTTCGTCATCTCCAGGTGAGCAGGTGTTCCTGAATGAATTAATGATAGAAATAACTTCATCCACTGAAGTAGGGGACAAAAATATAGATTCAGTACTGCAAGAGGGTAAGTATGAGTCAACAGACCGAGTTGAATGACAGCTAGCAGAGGGTCGGTATGCTCCGGCAACTAAAAAGTGTTCATTCAGCATATTGGCAAGTGAAACTCCAGCATAATTCACCCCATTGACTTTCAGCTCAGAGGGAAGACAATTCTTCCTGTTCCCTATAATAACGTTAATACCTTGCCAAAGTAATTTAGGATTGTGTAAGATTGACGAAAACTTATTTATATAGAAAAAAGATTTAGCTTTCTTTAGATCTGAGTTTAATTTATTTCGAAACTTCTTAAACTTAACTAAATCATCCGGGCATCGCGTTTCCAAAAAACGAGAGAACATTTTGTTCTTTTCTTTAATTTGTTTCAAAAGTGCTCCCGTCATCCATTCTTTTCTAGCCTTTCTATGTTTTTTTATAGCTTGAGTTGGGAATGCAGCGTAATAGCATTCAAGCAGCTTCTGAATAAATATATCATAAGCACGAGACGAGTCATTTTCACCATATACATCTACCCAATTAATTGTAGACAACAAGTGACAAAATCTGGAGATGCTCTTTTCATCATTAACTCTACGAGCGTGAACGCGTTTGTTCAATTTGGTCGTATCAGTAAAAAGTGAAAAGAAAGGCAAGTGATCACTAATTCCAGAAGAAAAAACACCGGATATGCAACTCTGAGGTGGGAAATTAGTGAAGCACAAATCAATTAATGTTTCAGAGTGCAAGGATATGCGAGTAGGCAATTTAATAGTATTGTCACAACCATTAGACAGCATTATTTCATTTAAGTTAATCTTCAGAGCGTTATCCTCCAAAAAGTTAATATTGAAGTCACCTAGCACAATGATACGCCAGTTGTTTTGGTTAGCAAACTTCAGAAAACAATCAATGAAGCGAAAAAAATTGTCAGAATTTCCTTGAGGGGGGCGATACACAACCATAATAGCAACTCTATGAAAAGCAATGCAGACAGTTTCAAAATCAGTACAAACAATTGAATAATCCGACAAGACCTCAAAGCACAAATAATTTTGCACATATAAAGATACACCACCACCACGCTTTCCATCTCGAAATACTGAAATGGGTTTATAACCAGGAAACTCGCTGACATCTGCATTTGAGGTAAACCATGTTTCAGTGAAGGCAATAAGGTCAAAATTAAAGTTCAGTTTAGTTAATTCGGCTTCTACTTCTTCTGATTTATTTTTTAGGCTTTGACAGTTCAAGTGGTAAAGAGATAGTGTGTTGCGAGGATTGTAAGCACCATCCTTTAGAATGTCGGTGAATGACTCGGCAGTAAAATAAGCCATTGTTGAGCAGGTGTACTGCGCAGTCTCGCAGCAACAGTGATTAAAGCATCTTATCAATGTCCTCCTCACAAGCGATCCTGATGGCTCGTGCACCAGGTTGCTTTCGAGCGTAGATCTTTCCTTCCTTTGACCAGACGAAAGCGTACTTCATTTCCTTAGCCTTCATTTTAGCGAGCCACAGTAAATTCCTGCTAGAAGCCGTCAGGTTATCAAAGAATCGAATGTTATCTTCGCATTCTTTGCGCTTTGAAATCCAGTCTGTTTTTGTGGATCGGTTGGCAAAACGGATCAAAACCACAGGCACCTTGTCTGGTTGAGATGGAAGGCGGTGTAGCCCTTCAATGTCTTTTGCTACAAGTGTGGGCAAGTCAAGCTTCACAGCAAGGCTGTTTACTTTGCTCAGTAAATCTTCACCATCTGTCACAGGCATTCCATGTATTTCCATGTTTTGCCGCCTACTGTACTGGCTGAGGTCGTTCAATTCCTGACGCAGTTTTCGAATTTGCTGCCCGTCCTGGTTTGCCTCAATGTCGTCAACTCTCTTACGCAGGAGCTCGATTTCCTTGTCATGCCTATTAGATACTTCGAGCAATTTGTCATACGTGTCAGACATATGTTGTACAGACTTTTCAATGCTTGAAACGGTTTCCTTCAAAGATGTCAGATCATCCACTTTGGCCGTGAGATTTACCAATGACTTACTAATCTCAGCAAGCCGTTTGCATAGGACAGCAGAAGATGCATCACTGCCGCTATCCTGACTGCGAGACGCCGAAGATCGGCATGTCAAGCATTTCAAGGCTTTTCTTAATTCAGCATTTTTTGCTTTGAAACTCCGCTCCCCAACCCCTGCACACTTCCCTATATGAAACCTTTGACAGCAATCTGCACAAGTCATAAATTCTTCACCATCTATAATATCTTCGTAGCATGCAGAACAAGGATCAAAATTTTCAGATGACATTGCAAGCAAGACACTAGACCGTGGGCAGCAGTGGCAGCCCACGGTCTAGTATCCGAGCGGACAGACCAGTTCGCGAAAATCTAGCGTAGATGGTGTTTAAAGGTGCTCCAATTGGCGAAAGGGAGCTCATGATTGTAAAACCAAGTTTTCGCAACACCGATTAGGTAGAAGGCGACGTGAGCAAGTTTTGCTGATTCGTTCCAGTGGTTAGTCACTCACACGCTCTTCAACGTCGTCACCGGGAAGCCCAGCAAACACCGGTGGATCCTTCTGAGGGGTGGTGACTGTCCAAGAAGGGGTTCCCGCAGGAGTAGGCAAGGTGGATGTCGCAGTTTAGTTCTGCTGGTCTTGCGACATGGTTGAGTGCAGGTGGTAGAGGCGGCGACCCGAGCGGAGCTTCAGGGATGTAGCGTAGGTGAAGCTGGAGGGAGACCGGGAGCGAGAGGGCGAAGGAACCGGGCAGCACACTCTACCACTTGTGAGACGAGGTTTAGGCAGCCAGCCTCTTCTTTATTCTCTCGTGTGAGAGCCCCACCACCAGGCCCCAAAACGGTGTTGATGAGTATGTACAGGTGCGAATATGAAGAGCAGGAATAATTCTCACAATATATATATATCTTTCGCGTGTCAACGTTATGTATTTTGATTATATAAGTATACAGTTTATATTAGGAAGAGAACGCTATAAGTAGAGCACTTTGTTTCTATAAATACGACGCGTGCTACTCTGGCGCCATATTGTAGCCATCGTCTCCGCACAGCCCGTTTTGCGCGGCACTACGCTTTTCTTCTCACGCTTTCATTCCACCAACGACGACAGCGGCCCTTCGTCGCGGGTCAATAGTGCACCAGTGTCAGCGGCGGCAACACCCAAGCGAGCGTCACATCGAGCCTTACTTGTAGCCGCTCACCATCGCCCTTTGCAGAGCAGTGATCCCCGTAACACACGCTGGAACCGATGAGTGACTTCAGCCGCTGAGGCCGCGGGCGAGTGTAGCCTTCTCCAACTTACGCGTCCTTGGTCTCCCCTCGGAAGGGCAGATTATCTCGCCCACGCAGCTGCGGATGCCTTCGCCGCCGGCACCACCGCTCATGCGCAGGCCGTTTCCACTTCCCTGCTTCCCCACTTTACGCCTAATGCTTTCACTACAGCCTCCTCCACCACTTCATTCCTGGCGCACTCTTCTTTCAGTTGCCGCTGCACTCCGCGTTCGCTTTCATCTTTGGCTGCGCTCGTTCGCTCCGTTACGCCAAGGAACGACGCCAGGCACAGTTAAGTCGGCTGACACTATCACCCTTGTATGCACTGAACGCAAACACATTAGAAACCACGAGTGTCATCCATGTGGCTCCCGGTTTCCAATGTGGTTGCGTTCAGTGCATACAAGGCTGATGTGTAAGCCAACATAACTCCTCCCCACCGAAAGTGTTGTGGTACATTTGCTGTACACACAGCGCACTATCACAAACCGGAGTGCAGACCATGACTTTTCCACGTGATGTGAATGAATAATCGCGGCATGGCAATCCCGTTAATGCACTAATACATAGGCAAGAACACTCTTCTGTATATACAAGTGAGGCTTACATGCATCTCTACACCACCTTCGGAGTTTATACAGTTTAGTCTTTTCCAACGTACTCCTTACTTTTTGCCTTTACAGGCTTTCCTGCGCAAAACAGCCCACATACACTCCGCTCAACTTCACGCTACACTCAAAACATTGCACAAGCGGGTCGGGCTGCCACCCTATACATTCCTTGACTCGCCATGTCACAACCTCAGATGCAGGCGTTATTATTGTGTCTTTTTTACAAAATGGCGATTCGTAGTCTTACACTGCTCCTGCTTGTGCGTAGGTGTTGAGCCTCGAAAGCGCATTGGCAGATTTACTGAGGGAGCCCTTAATGTTGGTGAATTCAGGCGGGATCGCGTGATGCGAGCACTCGACGATGCTGATTTAGCTAGGTATGTAAGAGGATTGTGGTCAATTATGACCCTTATTCTCGGGCCAAAGAGCCATGTCTCCAGTCGACCCAGCACCCACACAAATGCATAGGCTTCTATTTCTATAGCAGACCATCTAGTTGGTGTCGGTGTAAGCTTCTTGTTTGAGTATGCATTGGCTCTCTGCTGCCCATCCATTTCTTGTGCCAAGCACACTCCCACTGCGATCTCTGAGGCATCTCTTGTCATCACAAAGTATTTCTCGAGATTAGGAACAGTTAGCACAGGTAATTTACTCAACTCAACTTGCACTGCGTCAAATGCGAGCTGTGAGTCGTCACTCCATGGGACTGCATTAGCTACGCGACTGTTTCCGAGATCGGTCAGTGGACGTACTATTTCAGAGTACGATGGAGTATAGTCCCTATACTAATTAACCAAACCGAGTGCGTAACGCAGTTCCCTCGTTGTAAGTTGCGGTTTCAGCTGCTCAATGGCTTAAACTCGTTCTGTGTCGGGTGAATTAGAGCGCTATCCGACAACAAGAGCCAAATATTTCACACTTTGCTAAGCCGATTTGCACTTGGAGGGGCGAATAGTCAACCCCGCCTTGTTAATAGTCTGGAGCACCTTATCTAAATGCTTCAGATGTTATTCCCCACTTTCAGAGTACACAGCTACAGCATCAATGCACGCACATGCGTAGTCCATGTGCACCTGCAGAACCTCGTTCATGATCCTTTGGAATGTAGTGGCGGAATTACGCAGCCCATATGCCATCACTCCCCATGCAAACAGCCCTCGAGGCGTTACAAACGCTGTGTGCATCTCTGAGTTCATTTCTACTGCTATCTCCTACTAGCACCACGTCATGTCTAGCAAGGTGATGTACTTCGCTCTGGCACCCTCGTATAGTAGCTCCGAGACGTTGTTCATGGGGAAACTATCTATTTATTTATTCATTTATTTATTTATTACGATACCTACCTGCCTTTGTTACGAAGTTCAGCTGATGATAGTCAATACAGAGTCGGAAAGTTCCATCTTTCTTAGCCAAACACACAATGGGGTGTGCATAATTGCTCTCAACGGGATACATCAGTCCTCATTCCAAGAGCTATTCTACCTGGCGTTCCACTTCATGACGAAGTGCCACACTTACGCGAAATGGGTAGCTTTTCTCTGGCTTTACATCTGATATGATATTTGTCTTATGTTCTCCCACTCTGGGGGCATAGCCCTGGTAATTCGGAAAATTCCTCCTCATGGCGATGTACTATTTGTTCAAGCCCATTCAGTTACTATGGCGTCAAGTGCGCATTCGTGCGGACTTCGTCTCGGGCGCTTCTCCCTCCTTCTGAACAGTCAGGAATGCTGTCTACCTTACCAAAGAGCACATCGCCTTCAAAGATTACTCCCAATTTATTCAATCGTGCGTGATATTTCCTCAGCCGATTTACATGGATCCACCTCTCTGATCTATATTAAAGTTGACATTGTAGTTGTTTGGCCGGTCCTATTCCTTGATCATTGCCGGTCCAATCCACTTTGGTTGCATCTTATCCTGCTAGTTTGCGTGGAACACCAGAAATTCCTCGCCAATTCGAAATAATATAGCTCTTGCTCTCAAGTAGTACTTGCCAACGTATGCCTGTTGCATTTGTATGCTCTGTTCGCCGACCGTCGCTGCTGCCTCGCTCATTCGCTGGCGAAGAGCAATCAGATACTCTGACGCTGCCTTGTTAGGGCCCACGGGTGGCGACCAATTTCCTGTTCATGCCTTCTGTAGTATACTTAGAGGACCATGTGAAATGCGTTCATACGTAATTTTAAACGGAGATTTCCCAGTAATTTCATGTGGGACCTCTCGGTAGGCCCAGAAGATGTGTGATATCAAGCGGTCCCATTGACGCGCATGCTCGCTAGTTATACTCCTCAGCACCGCTTTAAAGATACTGTTCCAGCGTTCTACTGGCCTGTTACTCTGTGCATGTACCGGCGCTGAGAACCTCACATTTATTCCTAGACGCTGAGTAATTTCTCTAGTTAATGAAGCTTTGAAGTAAGTGCTCTGATCACTGCAAATGAGCTGAGGGGTACCAACTTTAGAAAATATGTCTAGCAGCGCTTGGCACGTTGCCCTAGCAGTCAAAGCGCGAAGTGGTATCACCTCAGGCCACCTCGAGCATAAGGCTATGACACATAGGGCATTCCGATGCCTTCGTGCCGAGGCGGTTTTAATTGGTCCTATGTTGCATATCTAAGTAAATGACATGAAATGGTTCCAGTGGCGTAATTGGCCACCTCTTTGTAGTCTTTTTTCTTTTAAAAACCTGACATACATGACACGTCTGGCAGTGCTTCCTAACATCAGCTGGAAGGGTGGGCCAAAAGATGTACTGTGGATTCGCTGCTTGGTTTTCTCCTCTGAGAAATGCCCCCCGCAGGGCATATCATGAATGAGAGTGAGTACTTCCTGTCATGCCCTGTCGCATGCCCTGTCGGCAGCGCTAGCTGCCGCCGACAGGGCATGCTATCCAGTTGGTCTTCATGCAACAATAAGCCGTTTCTATCACTATGCCATGCGTGTCTGCTCTACCCTGGTCCCATGCATATGCCAAAGAGCGGTCCTCTCTCTGTTCTCTCGCAAAGGTTGGGTAAGCCGTACCTTGTTCCTGAAAACGCAGTGGAACGTCTTCCTCCTGCACACTTTCCATAGTTAGCTCGGCGCTTTCGCTCGACTTCAGCCCCGGAGCTTCGTCGAAGCTATCCTTGCGTTGTGCTATCGCAGTTTGCACCTGCACAAACCTCGCCCCGTGTTCGTCGGTTTTCTTTCTCTCTCGCTCGAGCTCTTCAAGAACGTCGGGCGTTAGCCAGGCATAAGCGTCCTGCGCTAATTCAGTGGTAACTGCGCTCAATGTCAACAGTTGTGGGTTTGCTCCACCATCCTTTGCGGGTAAACTCAAAGGCACATACGTGAGGTCTGCTAGTGCAGTGCACCCGAATGCTCCACGCAAGCGAACCTTACCAATACTTTCTCCCTTTACTGCACTTGGTAGCAGGCTTCTTTTCAGTAGAGTTACGTCGGCGCCCGATTCGAGACATGCTTCGAATATTTGCTTGCCACAAGCAACATCCACCCAAGTTTTTCTCGACACTAACGCTGAGTCGCTGGTTGCAACTGCTTCCTCATTCAACTCACACCCCGGCCTTCCAACGAACTTTGTCTCTTCCTGTGCCTTACAACATTGGTAGCTGCTCGCTGCCATTGGTTTAGTCCGGGGGCAGCTCCACTGTACTCGGCCAAATTTCCCGCATCCGTTGCCTTTTGGGGCAGAGCGTTGGTGCTCGTTCACATGCTGACTACCCAAAACTTCCTTTGTTGCAGCACCTGGCTTTATTTCAGCTTTTCTTTGCACCTCAGCCCCTTTTTGGTGATGTCCAGCCATGCTGTCCTCAGCGTTTTTGGCGATTTAGGCTATCTCTTTCCGTTTAAACCATTCCCCTGGTTTTTGCTGCACAATATAAGCGCGCAACTCGTCCGGCATCATCTGTTTCGTGCGGTCAGCAGTCATCAGCGTGCGGAGATTCTCCACTGTTTTCACGTTTCGACTGCGAAAATAGTGACTCACTGCTATTTCTAAGTGAGTGACGAACTGTCCCCAGCTCTCACTACTTTTTCGGCAACTGCGAAGCCTGTGCTTATACTCCACGGGTGTGAATTTCTACCCCGAGAGCACTAGTTCGCAAATTTTTTCGTACGATAACACTTAGTCATCCGATTTGTTTGCTACTAGAGGGCGATTTCTCTGGTTCAAGAGTGCCACAATAATTTAAACTGGGACATCTTGCGGTATGTCACAGCTTTTGAGCATATCATCCGCGCTCTTAAACCATGCTGGCACTGGGCAAACTAACTCTAGCATCGGCGGGAGTACTGCTCTTAGGTCGTTGGCACATCTGCCCAAATTTGAGCTTCACCCCCTTTCATTCTGCTGGTCACTCTGCTCTTGCAGTTTTAGAATTTGAAGCTGAATCTGAAAGCTCAGCATTTCCACATCTAGCCCCTTCTGACTGAGCCGCGCGGCAATACCTCGGCTATTGGAAGTCCGTTGTAGTGATATGATCTTCCGTGTCCGTATATCTTGGGCATCGCGGCGGAAGCGCGCCGTCAGCAGCGGCCCCTGTCTCGAAGAGTGGCGCCGTTCTAAGAACACAAACGACCGCCGGCTGCGAAATAAAACAGCCTGAGCGAATGTCATGCATGTGGCTTCCGGTTTCCACTGTGGTTGCGTTCAGTGCGTACAAGGCTGATCGTGTCAGGCAACTTAACTGATTCGGATACACCCTAGTGTTGCGCACTAGTTATTTCAACGGGAGAGTGGGAGTAGACGTTGAAGGAGTATTTTTCTAAGGAGCTAGCTCCCATAAAGCAACAGATACCCTTAAAGCATGTACTTCCTGCTGATGTCGATATCAGGCGAAATGTGGACTCAAAAGTCCAATATTTGTTTTTATAAACTGCTTGCGTGAACAAAAAGAGAAGTTCAATATTGTTGAGTTGAAAAATAGCACTCATTTGCTCACCGGTGCCCCCTTCATTCCAGGTAGTCCACTGCTGCCGGGTAGGCCAGGTGTGCCCCGGGATCCTGGAAAACCAGGCTGTCCAGGAGGTCCGGTGTCACCCTGCGAATTCGTCGTACTTTGTGTAAAGCGTTAGGTTGGATACAGAAGCTTTTATACTGACTTCAAGTTCACACCAAAATTTGCTGTGAAGACGCCTGTAATTAAGTCTGCATAAATAGCTATCCATTCAGCACAAGGCATACAATGCGGAGTATTCAGGAAATAAATAAGTGCGGCAAGCACACACGCTAGTGAAATACGGCCTGCGTGCTTGTTCAAAATTAAGACGAAACGTCAACCTCAATAAAAAAGCACGCTGTAATCGCAGCGCTTTATCTGAGCGATAGCAAGAACATTTGCCTTCAAAATTTACTGTAGTAGCTCAGCGAAATCTCCAATGATGGCACCTAGCAACATTCTCCTAGAAGAGCAGGATCACCTCAGTAGACCTATTGCTTCATTTACGTAAAATGCTTGTACACAAGCCATCCAGAACCATTGTGAAAGTAAGCGAAACTGATAATGTTTCGTGCAACTGTACTGGATATTGTGTTATTTTGTTTTCGAACTTAAGCGTCGTGGTTTTGTACGGCCGTTGCACGGGGGCTTTTCCCTCGCAGTTCCTAGCAGGCATTACAGCCTGAGGCCCGGCTGTGCATGACCATATGCGGGAAAGTTTCTATCCCTTTCGTCGGGCATTATTGATCAATATATCTCAGTACTGCAGGCATAGCAATAAAGCCTTAGGCAGGGGCTGGTGAAAAACAAATACACCAACTGAATACGTGCAGATGCATGTATTAACACCCAATAAAGATGAATAATTTAAGAGGAAGCTTTAGCTCGGGTGCTCCTATCTAGATACATGTAAAAGGAGAATTCGTTTTTCTCGGCAACCACTGCACCAAGTTTGACAAGGTCTGTTGCATTTAAAAAAAGCTTAAAATCTATTGACTTTTGGTTTCAGATTTGTAATTTATTTCGTCAATGTTTTGGTAAATATAGGCAAAAATCTAAAATTTTCAAAAAACGAGACTATCAAGTTTACAACTCTGTAACTCAACAAAGAAAATGATAATACAATTTTGTGAATTGCATCTAATAGTACATTTCAAGCGGACACAATTGCTATGTTACACATGAATATAAAAAAAATTGCATAATAGAAGTAGAGCTTTCGCAAGACTCTTGTAACTAACGTAACAAATTCAGGTAAAATGTAAAATTACATATTGAATTCATCCCCTTTGAATGATCTTAATGATGCTGTTTACAGGACCGCGATAGCTGTTCCTGATGCAGAGATATGAATGTGTAAACTTCGTGCTTCTATTTCTTTCACACGGTCGAATATTTGAAAATCTTTTTAAGAAAGTTCAAGCCCTAAATTGAAATTCTGCTTCTAACAGTCCCCAGAATTTAACTTTCTCTCTCAAATGAAACAAATTTCATTATAATTACTCCAGGGGTTATATCAGAAAAATGTTTTTACGTTTTACATGTATTTGAATAGGCCGCGTCGGAGTTGGACCCCAGCTAAATCTTCCTCTTAAGGATTAAACTTAGTAGAAATACCTTGTAAGAGAAATAATGGTGTTAGAACTACTGAAAAGACATCTGACAGAAAAAAACACAGGTCATAAAACATGTTATTTAAACCTTGCTAGAAAAACGATATCGTCGCCCATGCAACAACATGCGGCGGGCACTGCATACCATTGAGCTATGTGGTTGAATAGCAAAAAAAATGAAAGACGTAATACGTTTGTGTGGCATGTAACCTCGGTGAGATTTATTGCGTTTGTAATTATATGGCCACTCTAGCCGCATTTCTGCCGTCGCCATGAGGTTCCGCATGAAGTGTCAGGGCGATAGAACCGTCGCGGCGCGCAGTATGTTGTATGCGCCAGTGAAAGCGCGCGAGCATGAGCCGGCGAACGCGGCCCAATCTCGCGTGTCCAAGGGAAGAAGGCGGGCCTCGGTAGCTGACATGGTCAGAGCGGAAGTACAGCGACCCTTTAAGGTTACTGAACTGCAACCGCCATCGCCACAGCCCCAGCTAGAAGCGATGATACCCGCCGCCGTATATACGGCACCGTCGCCCACCGCCAGGCTCCTCCCCCGCGTCCTCGCTAGGGCATCATGACGCCACGATTCCGTCGCCAGACGCCGCCACCACCGCCACGCGCCACCCATCTGTCGGCCAGCAAAGCGCACCGGTGAAGACAGACATTTGGTGCGCCCCCACCAGCGCCCACTCTGCTACCATTGCTTGCAAGCCGGCCATGTGCACCGCCGATGCCCGCACCCCGACTTGGGACTGCGAGGGTTCACAGTCACGCCCCGCGTCCGCAGTTTGCGGAGTGCCTTGGTCACATCGACGGTTACCTTGCCGCCAATCAGTGGAGCTCTCGACGACCGTCCCGTTCGCCGACAGACGGCGAACGGGACGGCGAACCGAAGCTAGCTGTCCAGTAGCGACAGTAGCGACGGGGAACCGTCGCTACTGATCCAGCACAGCGCTGGCCTGCGAGCCCCGCCCCCCCCCCCCCCCCCCCCCATATCCAGAAAACTGAAAACAACAACCGATGGAGGTGCGGTTGCTGTTCGTCGAACTGATAAAGATCCTCCGCCGCCGCCGACGAAGACGCAGAAAATACAATCTCGCCGATGTACTAAGGAGACCCCACCATCCCGACGAAGCGTGGAAGCAAAGAATACGCCCACAAAACAAGACCCGATGACGCGACGTTCCAGCCACACGTCAGCACGGCGCAGCCGTGATCCGGCGCAAGGACCTGCTCCATCTCAAGACAAAGAACCATCGACCTCGACGAGTCGCCGCCTTAGTAGACACAGGAGCCGACTACTTCGCCGTGAGTGCACCAATCGCTGTTTAGTGGAGACAGCATGGGAAGGCCGTGAAATTCGGAGTGCAGGAGGACACCTAATAACGCCAACTGAAATGTGCGCGCCAAGAATTACCGTTCACTACCGGACCTACCCGGCCACCTTTGTTATCCTCCAACAGTGTTGAAAAGACGTCATTCTCGGTAAGGATTTCCTGAGACAACGGGGCGCCCTCATCGACCTGGAGGCAAAGTCAATAACACTACCCGAAGATCAAGTGATTAGCTCGTAGTCACAATGCATTGAGTGTATTTGAAGACCAAGTCAGCATCCCGCCGCGCTACAGCATTGTCAACTCCGTCGAAACCGACACACACGCAGACATAGAAGGTGTCATCGAGTGCGACCAACGTCTACTGCTCGACCGTGAGATTTCCGTAGCAAGAGGGAATGCTCGACTGCATGGACAGAAAGCGAAAGTGATGTTGACAAACATCAACCAGCAGTTCTAGCACATCAACAAGGGCATGACGATAGCATACATTGAGGAAATTGTTGAAACCAGCAGTGCGTTTGTCCTCTCGGATTCTGTCACATCTACCACGACGACCGGAGTTTCCGAACCAGACTTTCACATAAATACAAGTCTCCTCCTGAGTTAGGAGCAAAAGTTCAGAAGTACTGCCCGACGATACAACGACTGCTTTTCGACGACATCGAGCATTCAACAAACACTAATTGCAAAACATCGCATAATTAACTAAGAGGGGGTTCGAAGACACCGCCAGATCCCTTACCGAGTTTCAACACGAGAACGTGAAGCTATAAGGCCACAAGTAGACGAAATGCTGCACGACGACATCATCCAGCTGCCGGAAACCCTGTGGGCATCTCCTGTGTTCTTGGTGAAGAAAGAGGATGGATCCCTATGTTTCTGCATCGATTATCATCGATTGAAAAAGATCACGAAGAACGACGTGTAGACACTCCCACGGGAAGAGGACGCATTGGATCGGCTCTGCGACACAAAATACTTCTCGCTTATGGATCTCAAGACTGGCTACTGGCCATTAGAATTCGACGAAACGGATCGAGAAAAACCGCCTTCATCACCCCCGACAGCCTCTACGAGTTCAAGGTCATGCCATCCGGACTCTGCTCGGTGCCTGCAACGTTTCAGCGCGTCATGGACACGGTGTTAGCAGGATTGAAGTGGCAGACTTTTCTTGTCTGCTTGGGTGACGTCCTCGCCTTCGCTTGGAATTTCGACGACCACCTTAGGCGGCTTGCGACAGTACTGGAGGTTATAAATTCATCAGGGCTCACTCTGAAGCCAGATATGTACCGCTTCGCTTACGATGAGCTTCTGTTCCTGGGCCACGTCATCAGCAAGTGTGCAACGCGCCCCGAGCTGCAGAGGACAGCTACCATGGCAAAGATGCCGCATGCCATCGACAAAAAGGCGGTGCGTAGATGTGTGCCTACTACAGGTGCTTTGTGAAGGACTTTTCACGCATCGCTGAGCCGCTCACAAACTAAACCAAATGGGATGTCAAGATCAACTGGGAAACGCCGCAGGCCGACGCATTTCAAGCACTCAAATGACGCATGCAGTCGCCACCGGTACTTGCACACTTCTACGAGGACACCGATACCGAAATCTACACTGACGCCAGTAGCCTAGGCCTTACTACCGTCCTAGTGTAGAGGAGAGACGGATTTGAACGGCTGATAGCTCACGTTAGCCGGTCATTGTCAAGGGCGGAAGAAAATTATTTAACAACCAAAAGGGGATGCCTCGCCATCATTTGGGCTACAGCCAAAATCCCTCCCTCACCTATATGGCAGGCCATTCAAAGTCGTCAGTTCTCACGCCATCACGCATTGCGTTGGCTCACGAACTTAAAGGAGCCGGCAGGACGTCTGGTGCGGTGGAGCCTCATACTGCAAGAATATGGCATCACTGTAACCTGGAAGTCCCAGCGAAAACACTATGATGCCGACTGCCTATCACGCACCCCCACTGACACGCCGCCACAACACGACGAGGATGACGGCGCCTTGCTCGGAATAATAGGTGCGAAACACTTCGCTGAACAACGAGAAGCACACCCGGAGCTTAAAGGCCTCGTCGAAAATTTGGAAGGGAACAACGACGTTGTTCCTAGGGCACTGAAGCGAGGATTGTCTTCGTTCACGCTTCAAAACAACCTAATCGTAAAGAAGACCTTCTCACCAGCCAGCGCCATCTATATTCTTGTTGTTCCCTCAACACTCCCTCCAGAATTACTGCTTGCCTTACACGATGATGCGACCGCTGGGCACCATGGATTCTCCCAGACGCTATCGAAGATACAGGAAAGGTATTACTGGTCGCGCCTGATTGCCGAAATTGCCCACTACATCAAGACATGCCGAGACTTTCAGCGACGCAAGCCACCACCAACAAGGCCAGCGGGATTACTAAAGCTGATCAAGTCCCCTTGCTGACCACTTCAGCAGGTCAGGATGGATTTGCTGGCACCTTTTCCAACGTGAACATCCCGAAATAAGTGGATCGTCGTGGCGATGGACTACTTCACCCGCATCGCTGAAATTAAAGCTCTGCTGATAGGTAGTGCTACCGAAGTGGCGAAATTCTTTTTCGAGAACATCCTGCTGTGACATGGTGCCCCTGAAGTCCTCATCACTGACAGAGGAACGTTCTTTGCAGCAGCGCTCACCCAAGCCGTTTGGAGTACAGCCAGACAAGCCCCAGGAGGACAGGTGCCTACCACCCGCAGACGAACGGTCTTACGGAGCGCCTGAACAAGACCCTCGCCGACATGCTAGCAATGTACGTAGACGTGGAGCACAAGACGTGGGATGCGGTACTGGGGCCCTATAACGTAAAACTCTTCCAATATGTTTTTTTTTTGCGTAATATGTCAAATTTGCGTAACCACCGAAGCTAGCATCGGGTGATCACCCGCCGGGTTGTCTCTACAGACCAATCAAACGCTCTCCTCGTTCATAAGAGGTAACTTTTGTTTGCTGGAAAAACGAATAACATTGCCTACACTAAACGGCTTGTCTTACGTAATTGGCTGACAAGAGGCGAGGAGAGCGCTCAAGTGGAGAGGGATTCGGTGGAGCCGAGCCACTTCACTTAAAATCGATAACCGAATGAAGAGGGTGGTGCCGGCGTTTCCGATTGGTCCACTTTCCCTTATTTATCTTGCGGTGGCTGGTAGAAAATCACGGTGGCATGTAACGGAAGCTTAAGAATGACGCCAGAACTTATCCTTAGCAAAGAAGGGTTGGCCGAACGAGGTCGTAAACGTGCCGAAAGTGCTCGAAAATGTTACACAGCCATGCAAACAAACCCATGCTGTCAGGTAGGTGCGAGTAGCCAGTGCCTGAGCGATCGGAGTCAGCCATCTTCTATTCCTTTCGGAACGGGGCAGCCTGCGGCTATTCTGAAGAAAATTCAGTTTTATTCGGCATATTAATGCATCTTTAACGCCTACACCAAGCCAGTGACATTTCCATAGTGCCAATGGGACCGAAGTTTAGAGGCGACGATAGCGCCGTCTGGTTTCTAACGGTAGTTACACGAACATTAAAAAATATATATATAACGGTTGCATAAAGAGCAAGGTGTACTGCGAAATTGATAGAATTTCAACTCTTGTTTGAAATAGAAAGCTTTCATTGCAATGTATAGTTGTTGCACGAGTTAATATATTTTATGTTTGATAGCGCAGAAGATTCTGCTGCTGGATGACTGCGTAGCGTCTGTTCGCGAGTCAAACTCGGTCGAACCATAAACAATCCAATATGGCTGCTTGCATGCGGCAGCGACGCCAGCCTACTTGTAGCAGACGCCAGCTTGGTTACAACGTTGTACCCTGGTTTGTCAGTGTTTGTCTTACCTGTTTGTTCTAGAACTTCAAATTGAATTTTCTCTCAGTTTGCCGAGATACTGAGACGGACATTCGTTGTGCGTCCTGGGCCATTCAACCGTTCACTCGCAAGACGCCAACAAAGCAGTTTGTAAATACACAAAATTCTTTATTACAGTGGCATTGCCGTCAAATATATATGTACGTAGTTTACATTATTATAAACAATAATGCGCGCACACACTCAATGTCTGCGAAAGCCACGCAAGTCGCAATGTGTGCACATTTAAAAAGTCTGTTTGAATGAGCACGCTATGAAGGCATTACATATTTGCACAAAAGGGTTACTTAAAACATATGCATAGATGTTTTGTACGTGCTCCACTTGGAACTGCTTATATATGTGTGTTTGCTTAAGCTTTCTCAACAGGCAAAAAAAAAGAATAACGGTCACACATTTCAGTGGCGTAAAAAATGAGTGCTTATGGCACTCCTTTCGCTGCATGAGGTAATGCGCCGTGGGAATGCAGTTCATAGAAGTTCATGTATGTGAAACCAGCAAATATACATGTACACGAAATACAGGCCAAATAGTTTTCATTCATATTGCATACACTGCTACATGCCGTTTTGAATTGTTCATGTAACAGAAAACCAAATGTGCGTAATGTAAACAAAAGTTCTAACACATTAAAAACAGGCTTGGAGGTGTTCATTGCAATTATACTTTTCATCCACGGTAATGCTTCTGCATACACGCCTTTTGTTTTTAATGGGACAAACGTGTAGCCAAAGCAAATACCAACCACTGAACAGGCAGTTGCTGAGGCATCTTGTGTGTGTATACATATATTGAGCCTACTGACTATCGTAGGGAAAAATAACGCTGAGCATGACGGCACATTGTAGCGGTCAACCTCGCAGAAGGAAATTGTCTGGTAGATGACGTGCACGAAAAACCGGCCGCGGTTGTGGCGTGGCGCTGCTAAGCACGAGGTGGTGGGTTCTATTCGCGGCCGCCGCATCGCCGTTGGGTGCGTAATGCAAACACGCTCGTGTACCGTGCATAGGGTGCACATTAAAAAATCTCAGGTGCTCAAAAGTGGAGCCCCCACTACGCCGTGCCTCATAATCAAATATGGTTTTGGCATATAAAACCCCAGAATTTGATTTGTGCACGTAAAACAAATACTTTGCAGAAACCCAAGGTATATAAGCTTGTGCAGTGTAGTACAATAACTTATGTCTTTCAGCTGCATTCTAGCTGACTTAATCATTAGGGTCAGTAGAAAATACTGTGCCCAATGCCGTGGTGCAGTGGCTGTGTCACTCACCTGCTGAGCACAGTATAGCAAGTTCTATATGCCACTACAGTGCCAATATTTTTTATGGGGGTGGAGTGCAAAAACGCCCATTCATCAGGAACACCCCATAGAGGCATTCATTATAAATTACTCTTTGTTATCCAACATTAAAAAAAATATTAACAGCATTTCACTGAACCAGCAGTCAAACTTCACAAGTGCCTTTTACGGCAAACAGAAAATGAATTATCTGCTGCAAAATTTATGTGCATATGCAGCACTTGGTCAACTGTGAAAGAGTGAAGCAACTTGTGTAGCTATGCTGCAGGTAATCATATGCTCTGTTCTAATTGGTCAGCTTGCGCGTTTTTATGGCAGGGGAACTCCGTCTTGACCTTGTTTCTGTGTTTTTGTTAATAAATGTGATGTGCCAACAGAGCCATGTCCTACGAAACATGCTTACAAATTTATTGTTGCAGCTAGACGAACAGAATAGATCTGGCTTTTAGGCATTTTCTCTGCAAGATTTTCGCACACATTTGTGAAATGTATCCAATACTGAATTCCTTGTTGGAAGCAGGTGTCTAATTGTTTTATATATTCTGTACACTCTTCAGTGGTTCCTAAAATTGAGCTGAACAGGTGGTCCGGAACGCCATTCTCCTTGAGGAGTGCAAACAATTGGTTTCTTCCAGAAAGAACGCCACCATCTTTATCAAGTAACTGGCTTCGGCAAGGACAGTCAGTGGTCTTCAGGACAAGAAAGTTCTTTACAAGAGTTCCAGTAACATGATATATGACATTCTCATATATCATGTCAGTGGCCTCTTGTAAAGGTGCTTGCGGATTCAGCACAGTGAGAGGCTTGCTGTCTGCTGTAGCTCATAGTAGGTGTAATGCTTGGTGACACAATTGCAGAAGCATCCACGATGATGGTGAGTAATGCATTTGTTGTCACTTCGCAGTTACCCTGTGCAGATAGACTGAAAGGTTTTCCTATACAGATATGTTTGAGGGAAGCTATGCATTGATACACATTGGGTGTTTCATTGCAGCCATGTTTTTGGCGAACGGTTGCAAAGAAGTTCTCCAATGTGTCTTGTGTAAGCGCCGTGTTTGCCGATTCGAACAATTGAAGTTTTCTTTTAGATCAGCACACAGCAGGAGCAGGGCTTTGATTGTGATTTGGCATCCTCTGATTGTATGGGGCTGCTTGTCCCGAGGACCACCGAAGTGCCATTGGGCAATCCAATTAATGCACGACTCAAGGATGGTGTGGTGCTCCGAGCCCTGTGACATTGTGTACCTCATTTTCTCGTCTTGTTTTTTTACTGCAGAGCTGTTGAGGGTGTCAAAAAGCTTATCCATGCTTTCTGCGAATTCTGCAGTAGCTTTTACACCGACAGGAAGCTCTCCAATGGCAATAAGAGTGAGCAGTGCAACAGAAACAGATTCACTGAAAACCTGCGTTGCATACTTCACTCTGATGTCAGTGAAAGGTATCCTCTAGGTGTGTTGTTCTCGAAGTTTTTTGGCCAATCTGCTTTTCAATGCCATGTTGCCGGACGTCACCGACGAAGAAAACGTCGACGTCACCGCCAATCTCCAGCGCGCCGAAGAATCCCGAGAGCTCGCCCGCCTGCGCATCAAGAGCCCGCAGAGGACTGACAGCCGACACTACAATCTTCGACGACGCAACGTGGAATACCAGCCCGGTGTCCCTGCTTCGGTTTCGATCCCTATACGCCGGCCAGCACTTGGCGGGACGCTTTTACGCCGCTATTTCGGACAATAAGGGCTCATTCACACCGGCGACTGACAGTGGTCGCGCGACCAAGTTGGTCGCAAAGCGACCAGTCGCAAATAATCGCACACAGTCGCTTTCCTCGAAAAGCGACC
Source organism: Dermacentor andersoni (assembly GCF_023375885.2). Taxonomy (NCBI): domain Eukaryota; kingdom Metazoa; phylum Arthropoda; class Arachnida; order Ixodida; family Ixodidae; genus Dermacentor; species Dermacentor andersoni. The sequence continues at coordinate 5,976,591 of NC_092818.1, forward strand.
ATTTTAGGCCAATCGCTCTCTGCGCCATTTTTCAGTCGCGCGACTGTGGTCGCAAAACTGATAAACCAAGCAGCGGCGCACCGGAAAGGATCATTCATGCGTCTACATCCGGTCTCCTCCCGCGTCGTGGCAAATTCCGCGTATATTCCGAGAGTTCTCGCTGAGAACGATAATCTCCGGGATCGCGACTTGCAGGTCGCGCTCAGCCGGGCTTGCCGGTGTGAACATCAGCCGCCTTCGGTCGCTTTTTGATCGCGAATCGCAAATGGTCGCGCGACCTCCTCAAGTCGCCGGTGTGAATGAGCCATAAAAGATCATGCGACGCATTGGAGTACTCCACTATGAGGTCGTGCCAGACGACATTTCGCTATCTCAGTGCCGCCGCTCACGACCTGAAATCATCCATGTTGTGCGATTTAAGCCACTCTATCAGCGCTAACGAACTTTGGGACTTTGCATAGCTGAGTTTTGAACTTCCTTTGGACTACGTTACTTTGTACTTTGCTTTTTTTTGTTACATTTTCTTAGTAAGTGTGCTTTTGTTTTTCTATCTCCTTTTATGTTGATAGCATCGGGACTATGTTTCCTTAAGGGGGGGGGGGGGGGGGTATTTTAATTATAGGGTTTTACGTGCCAAAATATTTTCTGATTACGAGGCACGCCGTAGTGGAGGACTCCGGAAATTTGGACCCCCTGGGATTCTTTAACGTGCACCTAAATCGAAGTACACGGGTGTTTTCGCATTTCGCCCCCATCAAAGGCGGCCGCCGTGGCCGGGATTCGATCCCGCGACCTTGTGCTCTGCAGCCTAACACCATAGCCACTCAGCAACCACGGCGGGTAAGAGGGGGGCATTGACACGTGTACTTGTTTATCGAATGACCGCATTTCATTTTCTAACAAATGTTATCGTTCAGTGCAGGACGCATCTGCATGTATCAGATATTTCTGCAATGGTATCGATGGTTCTATCCGCTATCTGTTGTCACCGAGCCTTATGTATTGATTACACGTACATGCGACGCGAATGGTGTAGAACCTTCTGGAAGACACATAGCACCAGCTATTACTCTGGAACCATCGATGGTTCATGTACAAAAGCCAACGCGCTCGACCCGCTTTCGACGATTTTCGACGATCGCCGACTGTGTTCGCCGCTATTGTGGTACTTTGAGTGCAGCCTGTTTTTGAGGGCCCAGGTTCGTCCAATAAGACATGAGTTTCGCCATTTACAGTTATGCTGCTTTCTTCACCATCACTACCACGCGACCCTATACAATTTGCGTATTCAGAGAATGAATCACAATGAAACCATAGCACCTACCAGTAGTGAACCTGGGTGCGTGGTGGGGAAAGCACATTTAATGAGGTCTGGAAAGGTAAGCCACGGCTGATGGGTGGCAAGCGTGCCACATAAGCTCGACACACCAATACGCAAAATACGCTCTTCAGCGAGCAACCCAAACCCAAAGAAGGGACGTGGGTAAACAAATCTTCGTTACAATAAAATTCATCAACCGCTCCACTCTGTGAAGGTCGAGCAACGAAGGTGTGGTGTGTTTTACCTCAATCGGCACATCTCTGAGTCTATAGTTATTATTTTTACTTTTATTAATATTATTGATAGTATTAGTATTAGTATTATTATTTATACAAACATCGGGCTGTCCTTTTCCCTCCCGTAGCAGCGCATCTATTGCGAGCAGACGGGTATTCCACAATATTTATAACTTCACTGTGAACTACATATTTAAGAAAAGTAAATGCAAGTCGCCCTAATGTTAGAATCGCCTTAGGGGCTAATTGTCATTTAGGGTATTCTGAGATATTTTGGACAAAACAAGAGTTAGAGTCGTTTTCTTGAACCATACTCCTTCCATAGATGGCCATGTATTGACAGCAGAACGGGGATTCCGTACCGTTAACAACTTCACTGCGAACTAAACATGACAGGTAAATAAAACTCAGTGTAATGATAGAGTCCTCATAGCCGCCAATTGCAGTATAATTTTTTCCAAGGTACCTACATTAAATTCAGAGCTACAGAGCATTCAGAAGAAACTGGAGGCGAAAACGTTTTCGCGTCGAAGTGACAGATAGACGGACGGACATCGACTACCGCCGGAGAGTAGCTATATACAGCTTGGCTGTAAAAATTCACTGACGATTATGATACTTGCTAATGCGATATTTGGACCCAGCTCTATACGTGCATTTCCGTGATATGACACGTGTACTTTTTTATTGTTTTCTCGGGGACTGCATTTCACCCATGAAGAACTTAGAGTTATCGTTCAGCGCAAGATGCGCCCGCATGATTGGAACTTGTTGGAATGTTACAGATAGTTCTATTCGTTGTGTCTTGTCACAGAGGCTTACGTAATCTGATTGCATGTGCGATGCGAATTTTGTATTACTTTTTGGAAGACACGCGGGCACCAGCGATTACTCTGGAACCTTCAATATTTTATGGATAAAAGCCAACGTGCTCGACCGGCAGATAAAATTTCGACGATGACTGACTTTTTTCACCACTATCGTTGTGCTTTGATTGTAGCTTGCTTTTGTGGCCATTAGTCCCCCCAATAAGAACTTAGTTAACCACCACCACTACTAAGTGACACCTGGTGGAGGTGCTGGTGCGTTCATGTACCGGACGCCCCCGTAGAGGCGCGATCCAAGGCCGAACCACAAATACAACAAGAACGTCACCAAGGGCCAGCGAGCTAACCGTTGACTGCAGGGACTGCCCCCGGAGCGCGGACTTCTTCCTGATATGACCAGGAAGATTGTTGCCAACTCAACAACCACAATGGCCGCCCCACCGTCCCCCATCATCCTTCGACAACACAGGGAGCCGCCTACTTTCCGTGGAGCTTCGTCGAATGATCCCGAAACCTGGCTGGAAACCTTAAAAAGGATCTCAACCTACAACAACTGGACCTGTGAGGATAAGCTACGCCATGGGTACTTCTCCTTGGTTCGAGAACCGGGAGTCCACCCTCACCAACGTGGGACCTGTTCCATAGTAACTTCCTGAGGACCTTCACGAGCGTTGTCCGAAATGAAGGGGTCCACGTTCTGCTGGAAAATCGAGGGCAACTGCCCAATGAGATCATCGCCATCTTCACGAAAGACATGGCACGTTATTTCCGGCACGCCAACCAAGGAAAGATGCGAGCCGTAACGCAAGAACTATCCGCTGGAGTGATCCACAACCCGCCGAAGACCGTAGCTAAGTTTTTGACAGATGAGATGACGGTGGGAAAAACTATGCGAAAACACGCTAGGCAATACAACCGCCAAGTGCTCATGCCTCAGTGGGCAATCCGTGCACTGGGCTCCGGCGACCTCCAAGAGACCATGAGGGCAATTGTGCGTCAGGGATTGCGCAAGATGCTAGCTTTGTCGCAACTTGTGGTATCCCTCGGTCACTGGCATGGCCCTCGGTCACTGGCATAATCAAGGACCAACTTCAACGGTCTCTGCGAGTTTCCGAAGTGCAACCTGAATTGCCACGTCCCTTGCCAGAAGCGATGAGCTACGCGGCCGTCACTCGCCGTCCCTGTCCAAGCTCACGCCACGGCCCCCTACCGCCGCAATTCCGTCTTCTGCCACCGCCGCCACCTGCTCGCCCGTCTGTCGCACAGCGCCACTACCCGAGGAAGACAGACGCATGGCGCGCTTCTGACCACCATCCGCTAGGCTGCCAATGCGGAGAAGCGCACCATGTCAAGTCTACTACCGATGCCCATACCGTGACTTGGGACTGCAAGGGTTCGTCGCCTCGCATATCACTCACTACCAAGCCGCCACTCATGTAGCCCTCGACGATCGTCCGGTTCACCGTCACCCGGTCGCTACCTGTCCCCGCAACGCCTGCCACACACCGCTTCATCCTGGGGCTGGTCGGCAAGCCCATATAGGGAAAACTAAAAGCAGCAACCGATTGAGGTGCGGTTGCTGTTCATCGAACTGACGAAGATCCTATGCCGCCGACGAAGACGCCGGAAAGCGCGTCTCAACGACATTTGAACGAGACGCCGCCATCTTGACGAAGCCTGGAAGCAAGAAATTCAGAGTCCTTGCACTATGTGAACATGCAAGACCAGCGAAGCTGTTTTGCTCAATAGCTGTATTAAGTGTTATATGGCGGCTATGTGCCTAGATTAGACATAACCTAATATAACCGCCATATAGAACTCAATAAAGCTATTCAGCAAGGCAGCTTCGCTGGTCTTCCATGTTCGCATAGCGGAAAAGCTCAGGAATAATTGGGGATCGCAGGGAGAGGCCTTCGTCCTACAGTAGACATAAAATAGGCTGATGACGATGGCGGTTATGGTATATTAGTTGAAAAAAGGCATAAACACACAACTTAGTTATTTTTGTCTGTTTTATTATTCTCTATTTTTTCATGTTTCATTTCTTCCTTCTTTTTTCCTTTTTCATCTTTTTTTTTGCTTTTTTTACTTTGTACATATGCATTTACAGTTCGACACGCTACGTCATAGACTGGCGTTTGGGTAACACCTTTTATCATTTAGCCAGGCAAGCCCCAGGTGAACAGGTGCGTACCACCCGCAAACGAATGGTCTTACGGAGCGCCTGAACAAGGCCCTCGCCAACATGCTAGCAATGTACGTAGACGTGGAGCACAAGACGTGGGATGTCGGTACTGGGGCCCTAGAACGTAAAACCATTCCAATATGTTTTTATTACAATCTCCTGACGTCAAATTTGCGTAACCGCTGACGCAAGCATCGGGCAGTCGCCCTCAGGGTCGTCTGAAAAGACTAACCAAACGCTCCCCTCGTTCATAGGAGGTCACTTTTGTTTGCTTGAAAAACGAATAACATCGCCTGTACTGAGCGGCTTGCCTTATCTAATTGGCTCACAAGAGGCGAGGAGCATGCTCAAGTGGAGAGGGATTCGATGGGGCCGAGCCACTGCACTGAATATCGATAACCAGATGAAGAGGGTGGGGCCAGCGATTGCTCTGATTTCTCTCACTTAGCTTGCGGTGGCTCATCGACAATCGCGGCGGCATCCAACGGAAGCTTTAGAATGACTCTAAAACGGATCCTCAGCAAAAAAGAGTTTTCAGATCGAGGTCGTAAACGTGCCGAAAGTTCTCAAAAATGTTACACGGCCACGCAAAAAGCTTTATTACACGCAAATAAACCCATGCTCTCCGGCGGAGGCCAGTAGCCCGTGCTGGAGCGATTGGCAGCAGCCATCTTTTACTCCTTTCGGAATGGGGCAGCTGGCGGCTGTTCATAAGAAAATTCAATTTTTTTCGGCATATTAACGCATCTTTAACGCGTACGCATCACTTTGACGCGGTCACTTTGACACTTTGACGTCGCGTGCGAGCCAAGTGGTGTGTGTTCTGCCCGAAAACATTTGACCAATAGCCGATGGCAAAAAGGCGTCGAATCAGAAATAACTGTTTTTGTTTTGTTCGGTCAAATTATGCATAATCAGTGTGTACACATCTTATCAGATAGCGAGCTATCGCGGTTCTCGGGAGGGGGGGTGGGTCGAAAGACTTTTTCACCAATCGCGGTGGGCTGATTGCAGAATTGGAATAGAAAAGTTTGGAACAGTTTTTACGTTATAACGCCTGTGTACGCGGTAAAGGCGCATTAATATACCGAAAAAATTGATTTTTTAAAAGCGAAAGCATTACTGGCCGCGAACTTGTGATTTCGCCGTGGCGGTGCTTTGAGGAGGCACATGACGTCACAACGCGCGCCTCGCCGCGGATACTTCTGTCTCTCTCACACCCTACTCACTACTGCGCATGCTCCACTACTGCGCATACGCCACCAAGCCACAGGTGTTCCGCCACTGTGCAGCGCCGCGCCGCTCTGCCGCTGCCGTTTGTTATGACGTAAGACCTCGTTCCCCGTCGTTGCGCTCGCCTCCGCTCGCTTTGCCAGCTGCGTCGCATGCCTGATTGAAAAAGAGAGCTGGCGTGCGGCGCAACAACCGTTGATGCGGCAGTATGCACGGCGACAATCCTGATAAGCAGGAGGAGGCCTGGAATTGACATCGGAATGAGATGAAGAGGAAACGAATCGCCCAGGTAACAGACAGAATGCGCACCGAACGACTGGCTAAACGCCGCAACACAGCTAAACAACCAGACTAACGTGGACTGACAATCAAGATTAACCAAGGGTAACCATGTTTTGCCTTAGCTTTCGCTACGTATATTTTGGTATAACGAATGATGTTTATTTACAGGGTGAAACGAGTTCCGAGAGGAATTTACAGGTCAGGCCCAACTGGCGCAGAGTACTCCGAGATCATGCGCGCACACTCTACTTCTCCTTTCTCTGCCTCAGTCGCGCAGTGCTACGACATATTCTAACGGATACGAAAGGCGCGGACAAGAAGAGAGAAGACAAGACGAAAAGAACAAAGAGCTTGGGAGGCCGGGCTGCGCTACGATCACGCTACGACCATCATCCCTTGCCTGTAAATAAAACCATTTCTTCGCAACTCTTCGTAACAGTTGTGGTGGAAGGTGCGGGGTAATCGACACCCGAAGACGGAGGCTGAAGCAGAAGTTCTTCAACAGAGCCGTCACCTTGCTGGACTCCCACCGAATCTACCGGAGTTGACTATGTCCCACGACGCAGACGAACAACGGCCCATTCCAACAGCTGCGCCGACAAGTTCCGTTCTACAACTGAGAGATGCGCGTCCCTTCGCCGGAAGATCGGACGAAGACGTCGAGGAATGGCTCATCCATTATCACCGGGTGAGTGCCGCCAACAAGTGGAACAGCGCTTCTCAGCTTTCGAACGTCGTGTGCTTTCTAACGGATACTGCGTTGTTGTGGTTCGACAATCACGAGGAAACGTTTACAATATGGGGAAGATTTGTTTCCGAAGTCAAAGAGCGATACGGCGACTCCGCGACGAAAAAGAAAAGGGCAGAAGAGACGCTACTGCAACGTGCGCAAGTGCCAGGCGAAACCTGCACGACCGACATTGACACGAGTTCCGAGAGGAAGCTACAGGTCAGGCCCAACCGGCGCAGAGTACTCCGAGATCATGCGCGCACACTCTACTTCTCCTTTCTCTGCCTCAATCGCGCAGTGCTCCGACATATTGTAACGGATACGAAAGGCGCGGAACTGTGTAGGATGGTGGACTCTGGAATGTCTCAGGAAGACAAAGTCGGGCACATCCTGAAAGGAACTGCCGAAGACGTTTGTAATTTCCTCATCGCAAAGGACAACCTGGCTTCCGTCGCTGACATCATTCGCCACTGTCGTACTTTCGAGCAACTGAACACGAGGCGCATCACGCCGAAGTTTGGCAGGCTAGCCAAGGTGACGACAGTTGCAAGCGTGGACAACAACCAGCCCCTCGATCTGGCATCAACGATCCGACAAATAATTCGGGAAGACCTCAGCCTGCACGCGCAAGTGACACATCCAGGCACTCATAGCTACCGCCTACCACCAGATTTCGAGCCAAACGTGGCATCCTTCTCCCCGTATCCTGCGGCGAGGGGCACTGAGGATTATGAACTCGCGCCCCGACAGCAGCCACGTCTCTACGACAGAGGCCCTACTTACGACGCTCGGCCACAACGAGAGCAGCCGCGTTTTTACCCCCGAGGCCCTGTGGCTTCTGTCAGGCCGCGACAAGAGCAGCACCGACCCTATTACCACGACGTGACTTATGAATGATATAACGGATTTCAGCGAGCAGCAGAGACACGTTATCCACATGACAACGAACTTTCTCGCCGCCCGCAGCAGCCTAGCATTCGTTTTGAGGAAGATGCTGTGAACCGCGAGCCTCCCGTGTGCTACAACTGTGGTTCCACAGGCCATATAGCTCGGTATTGTCGCCAAGCCCGTCAATCACGAAGGACACCACCGATGTTCTCGCCATCCGGAACCCGTACTCCATATGACTTGCGGACGGCCGATTTGCTTCCAATGGACGACTTCTCACACGCGACCAGACGCAGCGATTCGCCAGCTTCTGAGCGGAGTTTGACACCACCAAGTAACGGTCCCCGTCGCTCTCCGTCCCCTCGGCGCCGTTCTTCGTCACCACCGCCGGGAAACTAGCATCCGCGGCCAATGGAGGTGTGGTCGCCGGACTGTCTTTGCAAGAAATACCTCTGGCTGTTGTGATGTTCAAAAACAAAGTGAACGTCTCGATTGACGGAATACCGACCATGGCGTTAGTTGATACTGTGGAGACTGTGTCTATGATGAACCTCGCTTTCGAAAACCGTCTAGGCCACAAAGTTATGTTTTCTTGGAACGACGGTATTACCTTTCGTGAAGTAGGCGGTGAGTGGCTTCAACCCCTTGGTGTTTGTGCTGTGAGTGTTTTGTTGGCTGGGAAAGTGTTTGTGCCGGAATTCCTTGTTCTTTCTCGTTGTTCGCACGATGATATTCTTGGTATATATTTTCTTGAACAGTGCGGCGCTTCCGTGGACCGTGGTTGTGACGAAATATCATTGAACACGTTATTTATATCATCACAGTCCGAACAAAGCTCGGGTTGTGAAGAGAGGGACACAAACACTCTCAGTGTTCTTGATGAAGTGATTGCACCATCGTGGTGCCTGACGCCCGTTCGCGTTTCCGCAACTACTGTTGATGCTGATTGTGTTGACCTTGTAGTTAGGCCTCTCCGCATAAACTGTGCTAAAAAAGATATACTTGTGCCCTGCTCTGTCGTGTGCATGACGAAAGGAGTCGCCACATTGTGGGCGCTGAACTGTTCCGCCATGCCGGTTGTCCTTCCTAGCGTATAAAAATCGCTCTCTTCGATAAAACCGCATGTAGCTCAATAGCGGCATCAACTACGGACGTTCCTACAGCTTGCCCTCCTTGCGATAATCGCCATTCTAAAGAGCTAATGCTCGGCATGATCAGCAAGGCTCTCGCCACATCGGAACGGCAAGTACTAGTACACGTCCTTGCCAGAGATGGGGCTGCATTCGACTTCACGCATAGAGATGCACCCCTTCACTTACCGGCGTCCCGCGCTCGTCACAGAATAGATACCGGCTCAGCACACTCCATCCGCCGGAAGCCCTACCGAGTGTCATCGTCCGAGCGCACAGTTATTGCAGAGCAAGTCAAGGAGATGATGAACAAAGGTGTCGTTCAAGAGTCGTCTAGTCCATGGGCAGCCCCAGTAATCCTGGTGCGCAAAAAAGATGGCTCCTGGAGATTCTGCGTGCACTACAGACATCTAAACGCAGTGATGAAGAAGGATGTTTATACATTACCGCGAATTGATAACGTCATTGAATGCTTACACGCTGCTTCTTACTTCTCAGCACTTGATTTGCGATCGTGGTATTGGCAAATACCTATGGACCCTGCCGACAAGGAAAAGACCGCTTTCGTGACTGCAGATGGCCTATTCGAATTTAATGTTATGCCTTTTGGCCTTTGCAATGCTCCTGCCACCTTTGAAAGATTCATGGACACAGTACTACGTGGTCTAAAGTGGGAGATATGGATGTGGTACCTCGATGATGTTGTAATCTTTTTTCGCACATTTGAAGAACGTAACGAACTCCTCAGCCTCGTTCTCGACTGCATTGAGAAAGCTGGACTGATTTTAAACTCAAGAAAGTGTTTGTTTGGCGAACGTCAAACACTTGTCCTGGGACACTTAGTCGACAAGGATGGCGTCAGACCTGATCCTCTTAAGATTGAAGCGGTGAGCTCCTTCAAGCCACAACAGTAAGCACGAGAACTGCGCTCATTCATTGGTCTATGTTCGTATTTTCGTCCTTTTGTTCCCCGGCTTGCCGACATCGTTTACCCGTTGACAAGTGTTTTGTGACAAAATGCATTCTTCAATTGGACACTAGAGTGTGACGCATCATTCTCTCAACTGAAGTTTATGCTAACGTCAGCACCGCTCTTGCGTAACTTCGATCCATCTTGCCCGACTGAAGTTCACACTGATGCTAGTGGAATCGGGATAGGAGCGGTGCTTGTGCAACGTCACAGTGGCGCAGAACATCTCTCATATGCCAGCCGTTGCCTGAGCAAATCTGAACGCAATTATACGTTTACGGAACAGGAATGCCTGGCAGCCGTTTTCGCCATACAAAAGTTTTGGTGTTATCTTTACGGTAGACCATTCAAGATTATCACCAACCATCATTCTTTATGCTGACTGGTCGGTTTGCGTGATCCCTCTGGTCGCCTCGCACGTTGGGCGCTGCGCCTCCACGAATACGACTTTATGGTATCGTACAAAAGTGGCCGTCGTCACGCTGACGCAGACGGCCTCTCTCGGATTCCTCTTGCGACTACCGACTGCGATGCTGAGAATTTTGGCGACTGTCTCGCTGCTGTTACTTCTACGTTCCCTGACGCTGCAGACTTTCAGCGAGAACAACGGAATGATGTTACCCTCGATCCGCTTTTTGTCGCCGCCCGTACTTCTAAAGGCAGCGGTCGCTTTACTGTCCGTGATAAATTGCTCTACAAAACTAATTACTCCGGGCATGGAGCGCGTTTTCTGCTTGTTGTCCCCGACGGTCTCCGCTTCGCCGTTCTACGCGCCATGCATGACGTCGCGACATCCGGTCATTTCGGCTTCGTACGAACGCTGCACCGCACCCAGGAGCGCTTTTACTGGCCCAAGATGTACGAAACAGCCAAGCGTTATGTCGCTAGTTGCGAAACGTGCCAACGTCACAAGCGACCGACCACCGCAGTCCCGGGTCCCCTTCGGCCATTGACACCGCCCACTACGCCGTTCGAGCAAGTAGGCATTGACCTTTTGGGTCCATTCCCGTCATCTAACAAAAAGAACCGTTGGATAATTGTCTGCGTAGACCATATTACATAGTATGCAGAAACTGCAGTCATACCGTCTTCTACCGCTGCTTGCGTGGCGGTCTTCCTGCTGCGTTCCGTGGTCCTTCGTCATGGCCCACCACGTGTCATCATCAGCGACCGTGGTCGCCAGTTCACTGGTGCTGCCATTGAAGAGTTACTTCGTTTGAGCACTTCACAGTTCCCTCATTCCACGCCGTATCATCCACAGACCAATGGCCTCGTTTAAAGGACGAACAGAACGCTGACCAAAATGCTTGCCATGCACGTCTCCAATCATAAGAACTGGGACGACGTGCTTCCATCATCACTTGCGCATACAACACGGCGAAACACGAAAACACGAACTATAGCCCATTGCATCTCCAGTATGCAAGGTTACCCTGCAGCCCTCTGGACACTTTCTTACCCTTCGTACTGCAGAGTGACGATTCTGTATCGAAGACTTTGTGTCTCGCCGAAGAAGCCCATCGAGTAGCTCGTCTTCGTACTCTGGGCTCGCAAAGTCGTTCGAAAGAGGGATACCATGACCGTCACGTACAAGTATCGTTGGAAAAAGGTGGCTTGGTTCTTCTTTGGATAACGCAACGCAAGCATGGATTGTGCCAAAACTTATTGTCACAATATTCAGGCATATTTGTAGTCGTGGTCCGCCTGAGCGAACTCACTTACGTCATGGCTCGCCTCCAGTGTAATGGTCGGCTAGCAAGCAGAACTCAGGTGACTCATATAGCTCGCCTGAAGCCTTTCCACACTGCTTGTTCATTCTGACTCGCCCCACGGGCTTCGTCTGCTTACGGGGAAATGTAGCGGATACGAAATGCGCGGACAAGAAGAGAGAAGAGAAGACGAAGAGAACGAAGAGCTTGGGTTGCCAGGCTGCGCTACGATCACGCTACGACCATCATCCATCGCCTGTAAATAAAACCATTTCTTCGCAACTCTTCGTAACAATATTACGCGGGGCCAGACGAAGCTCCCTGAGTGAGTTAAAGGGACCTGTGATGGTACTGCTTGAGTCTGGCCACGTGAACAACTTGCGTCGCACGTGAATGCCGCTTACTTGCTGTCACTTTGGCGACGACATAGTTCACATCACTCATGCGGCTGAGTATAACGAATGGTCCGGTGTATGTGGCGAGAAACTAGCGGTACAATCCCTTTTTGCGAACAGGTGTCCACAACGAAACATCCAATGTAAAGCTGACGGGGACATGTCGCGCATCATAGGGAATGTTACTGTTGCCTTGAGAGGACAACGTCCTAAGATGCGCCAGTTGACGTGCTTCCTCAGCACGACACATAGTTTGGGCGATGAAAGGATCCCCTTGGCACAATAAAGGAGGAATAGTGTCCAGAAAGCTTTGGGGAGTGCGTGCGTACAACAAAAAGAACGGTGCATATCCGGTAACTTCATGCTTGGCACTATTGTACGCGTACGTTACAAAACTTAAGACGGCGTCCCAATTCATGCGGTCAGCAGCGACATACATTGGTAATATGTTAAGGGTTCGATTCGTCCGCTCCGTGAGGCCATTGGTTTGCGGGTGGTAAGGAGTGGAATAACGGTATGCAGAACCACAAAGCCGTAAAAGTTCTTCAACAACGTCGGCGGTGAATTGCCGTCAACGGTCAGTGATGACAACCCCGGGGAGCGCCGTGACGAAGTATGACGTGATGCAACAAAAATGAAGAGACATCAGCTGCATTGGCAGATAGAAGTGCCGCCGTTTCCGTGTAGCGAGTAGGGTAATCTACGAATACTATAATCCAGCGGCAGCCAGCAGACACGATTGGGAGTGGGCCAAGCAAGTCGATGCCGACTTTTTCAAAGGGTAACGTCGGTGGCCTAACTGGTTGCAAATAGCCAGCTAGAGCCGTCGTCGTTTGCTTGTGGCGCTGGCAAGCAGTACACCTGGCGACATACTGTTTCGTTGTTTTCCAGAGCTTGGGCCAGAAAAATCTCTGTCGAAGCCGGTGTAGTGTGCGGGCAAAGCCAAGGTGCCCGGAGGTGATATCGTCTTGCATGGAACGAAGGACAGCAGGGCGCAGGTTTTCCGGCACATCTAGAAGCAATGGAGGACCATCAGCCGAGTAACTTTTTGTGCAGCAAACCATTACGAAAAGTAAACGGTGTTGTTCCTGCTAGCTCACGTGCAACTGCCCGTAGGGGTTTAAAGGTAGGGTCGCAACGTTGCTCGCTCTCGAGGGTACTCAGGTCTGTAAAGTCGGAAGAGATGGAAACTAGGTAGTCATCGAAGCCATCATTCCCAGCTTTAGTGTGTGGCGAAGGGAGACGGGATAGGCAGTCAGCATCCGTGTGACAGCGTCCGCTCTTGTAGTTTACGAAAAAGCTGTACTCTTGTAGGCGCAAAGCCCAGCGGGCCAACCGGCCAGATGGGTCACGCAGCCCAACGAGCTAACAGAGTGAAATATGGTCCGTCACTATCGTGAATGCGCGGCCATGTAGATACGGACGGAACTTCTGAATGATGAAGACGACCGCTAGACATTGGAGTTCTGTAACGGTGTAGTTTGTCTCCACTTTTGTAAGCGTCCGACTAACGTACGCAATGACATGCTCACGGTGACCACAGAGCTGAACAAGCACAGCGCAACAACCCACACCGCTGGCGTCAGTATGCAGCTCAGTTGACGCCTGCGGATCAAAATGCCGCAGAACCGGTCCAGAAGTCACCAAAAATTTCAGGTAATGAAGCGCCGAATCGCAGTCTTCAACCCACAAGTATGGGGTGTTCTTGTGAAGGAGAGATTGAGGGGAGAGGCAAGCTGTGCGAAATTCTTGATAAAGTGCTGGAAATATGAGCAACGGCCCCAAACGCTGGGCAGATCTTTCACCGTGCGTGGCTGTTGGAAGTCACGAACCGCTACTATCTTTTCAGGGTCTGGTCGTATGCCGCCTTTGTCGACCAGAAAGCCTAGTACAAGGGCTTGACGCTCACCGAAATGACATTTCTTCGAGTTTAAAATGAGGCCAGCTTGCTGGATACTTGTCGGTTGCGGTGGCAAGTTGCTGCTCTCCGGACGATCAGCATAGGTCTTGCGAGGTTCTCGGTAACTCTGACGTGCCCATGTGGCACACGAGAACGATCGTCAAATGCACACTGATGGCACACATGAGTGTCGTCAACAACTTTACGGCGTTCAAGCTCTTTTTTAACAACTTGCCGTATCACCGAGGAGATGTCGTCATGGGTTGGGAGGGACACACTTGCAATAGTAGTAACACTGTCCAAGCGTCTGAACTTTGGTCCAATCCTTCTCATTTTCAGCGCTACAAACGCCCGGCAGTGTTTCTTCAGATCAGACGGAGTACTAAGATCTTCCTTCGTTATAAGAAAATTATAAACATCTTCAGCGATTCGTTTCAGCAGGTGTCCTACTTTTTCTTCGTCTGTCATGGTAGCGCAGGCAATTCCGCATAATTTCAAAACATCCTCTATGTACGTTGTACACGTTTCGCCAGGTAATTGAGCTCGTCGCGAAAGCGTCTGCTCAGCATTCTTTTAGTGAACCACTTGGCAGCGCATATCTTCCCTAGCCTATTGGGAGCAGTGAAAGTAACATTACCATCATATCTATTTGCGACATTTTAAGCCTACGCGAAACTGAATGAATGTACGGAATAGCCACTACTCTTTTTTTGCTATTACTGCTTTCTGTAATCACGTCCGTCTCCCTCGAAACCGACTTCTTTAGGCGCTCAGCCACAGTGGCCACTGCGACATTAGGATAAGCTGCTTTTAATAGGCGCCGGACCTGCGCATTAAAACTGGTGCTCCTTTTGTGCATGCAGGATCTGGTGAGAGAAGACTTAAGGCGTGACATGGCAATTCCGTTTTTTACTACTTTGAAATGCTTGGATTGAAAGTTTAGTAACGGCTTCGAAGATTTTGCGGAGTACTGCCAACAAACGTGATTTTGTTCGAAGACCAAGGAAATGTCAAGAAACAGAATTACGCGTCACTGAGGAAATTCCTTGGTAAACTTTAATCCTCCTCCATAAAGTTTAAATTGCTCACTTACTGAGGTAGCAGCGGAATGGAATTCTTCCCTATTGGAGAAAATCAAGTAATCATCAACCTAACGAAATATCTTGAAAACGCTATCACCTAAGGCTATCTCTAAGCAGCTGTCAACCGTACTCAGGTAAATATAGCTAAGAATATGTGCAACCTTTGAGCCATTACAAATGCCTGATTTCTGCTGAAAAACACCATCTCTCCACCTAATCAGCGTCGGCTTCAAGTACGCTGAAAGAATTTCTAGAAAAGCTCCCGTAGAAAGACCGCATCTGTCAATAAAAGCCGACTCTTGCACGTGTTCTTGAATGCACTCATTTACGTAATTTAGCAACCCGTCATGCAGCAAGGAATAATACAGGTCTTCGATATCCATACTAAAAGCTGTACAATTACGAGGATTTCATCTCCTAAATACTGAACTAGTGCCTGAAAATTACGCAAGCAAAAGGGGGGTCAGAAAAAACTAGTCAAGCTAAGCAGTTCTGTAGGCAACTAGTGACACAGACCTGCCACGTCCCTTTCTCTGACACTATACCACGAAAAGGAATTTCTTGCTTATTTATCTTCGCCGAGAAGCCAGTTCTAAGGTGAGGGATTTTGCTTTCTTCGCATTAGAGACAACCCTATCAAAATTATGTCTTGACAGGAGGTGAACCGCACGTTGCTTAACTGCTGAAGGCGTGAGTTCTACTGGCTGGTATTTCCTTTCTATGGCTGAAATAGCTTTTTCTGAAAACATGTTACCTGGCATAATTACAAAATAACCTTCCTTGTCAGATATTACTGGTCTAAGATTATGCTCCACAAGGTAATTAACTAACGGTCGGACAGGGTCAGACGTCTTAAAATCAGAATTTCATTGGTTAATGCTAGCAATGCAATCTGTAATACAGCGCGAGCATTCTTTTTCCTGAACGAACCTGGTTACGGAGCGCGGTATGCTTAAAACGTCAACGGGTTTCGTGTTAGGCTTAAAACAGTGCTTAGGACCTAAAAGAAGGCTTTTCTATGGGTATCACTTACGATGGCGTCTCCAAGAACCAGTACGTTATTTCACGGTGAATTATTACAAAGGTGGTTTAAGCAGGAAACATCGGCTGATACTAGAGGGAGGAGAAGACCGGGGCGATGGGAAATGACGAAATCAAACTGTTAGGTATAATTTGCCATCTAGCGATGCGTCCTCTTGGGTGCGTCATGCCAAGAATGTGAGTCAGTGCCTGGCGATGAGTGAAAAAGGTGAATCTCGCACGCTCTAGGTAAGTTCAAAAATACTGCACAGCTTTCAAGACAGCCACTGCTTCTTTTTCTGTTGTAGAGTAACTTATTTCAGCTGGCTTCAGTGTATAGCTGTAGTACCTTACTACATAATGCTTTTGGTGGTTAGACTCGGATGATTTCTGGTGGAGAATGGCGCCGGTCTCATTATATTACGCATCTGTATTCAGCACAAAAGGCAAGGAGAAGTCTGGTATTCGTAGGATAGGGTCCTTTGATATCATTCTCACACTCGTCATCCCACTCTGGTAAGGTATACCGTTCTACGTCAAAAGTGTGAGACATCGTGTCTTAACGACATCGTCTTTGATGAAGGCCTTGAAATGTCCGGCTATGCATAGGAAAACACGCAGTGAGTGTATATCATAGGGTCTCACGAATTTCGAAATTCTTTCAACCAATTCCTGCTTTGTACTTTTCGTGCACCCATCAAAAATTTTTCCAAGGAACACCACCTTTTCTTGTAAGAAGGCACTTTTTTAATTTCACTGGGAGATGTGAAAGACTGAGAGCGTTCAAAACTTCTGAAAGGTGTTTCTGATGCTCTTCATTAGTTTTGAATAAACAATGATATCATCAACGTAAACGTTGCAGAACGTGCCAAGGTTTGGCTTCATGGTTTCGCCCATAATTTTCTGATACCACGCTAGGGAGTTCTTCCAGCCGAAAGGTAGTTGATTATATTCATATAAGTCGAATGGTGTAGTGAACGCAGTCTACTTTTTCGTTTTCTCAGTCAATAGAATTTACCAGAAGCCCTTGCAAAAGTCTAATCTTGAAAACCAACGACAAGCATCGGTCTCTTCAATTATGTCATCAATACTCGGCATTCGGTAAAGTATCAGCTCAGTTTGTTGAATAAGAGCTCGGTAATCTGTGCAAAGACGGAAAGCTCCGTCTTCTTTCGGAGCAATAGTTACCCACGATGCAAATGGTGACACGGACGGTCGAATAATGCCAGCGTCCACCATTGCTTGTAGCTCTCCTTTCAACCATATCTTCTTTTTTTCGTGACTTATTATACAGAGTTCTTCTAAACACTGCCTTGACCGCGAGGTCAAAAGGAACCGCATAAGATTTTATTGCCGGTGGGTTACCACCAGCGATAAAATCTGGTAGATACCTGATGGTAGTTACCTTTGCAGAAAAGCTCTGGGAATACAGTTTTCATGTCATTGTCACCGATTCTGATGCACTGTTTGGGTTGCTGGTACCCAACACATTTAACTATCCTAAAGAAATTAATCACGTGAAGCTTTGGGAGGGCACCGAAGAAATGAAGTTTATCGATGGAAATATTATGTTCCAGCCACAATCGTTCCCAAATACTGAATTTCTACCATGACACCCCAGAATCCGGGGGGCATAATGGTTTCTGGCGCACGTACAATAAGCTGCTCAAACGATTTACGTGGCCAGGTATGAAGAATGATACAAGAACCTACATCCGAACATGCCATCTGTGCCAGACAAATAAAGTCAACTTCAGGCAGCCCACAGATATAACGATAACCACATAGCACTCAAGTACAAAGTTTGAATCATTCATTTGGTATTCGTGGAGCTCAGAAAGAAAGGGGAAGGCGCCAGGAAAACACAAGCTTTCTTGCTGGCTGTTGATTAATCTGCAATGATGGTTATGGCCAGTGCAGGAAAGGAAGACGCCAACAGCGTCATTGCTCTTCAATATGCTGGGTTTTTTCGAAACACAAAGATCATAGTCTGTGCTCCTTTTCAGAGCCAAAAGCTTGCATGGTGGACGGGAGTTAAAGGAATGACAATAAAGTTTTGTTCACCATATCAACCAGCAGCTAATGGCCACGCTGAACGTGCTATACGACACACGAAACAGTACATAAAAATGTACTCGAACTTTGCAGGTGCTTGGAAGTGCTACCTCGAAGCCGCTCTGAGACATCACAACCGTTCTTGCACGAGTGGTCCTGGATGCAGCCCCCTTTTCGTGGCTTCAGGAACTGTGCCCATATTTCCAGCGGATCGCGAACTGGGCCTTCTTAAGAACCTAAAGCTTTACGAAAGGAAGAAAAGGGCGCAACAACAAGACGCATATAAACATCGAATGAAGAGAAATTTTGACAAAAGACGCATCAGCGTTATACCGGACATACAATCCGGCGACCGGGTTCTAGTACGGAGAGGCAATTACAAGTTTTCTTCCAATGACAAGTTTTCTGGACCCTTTCAAGTAATCAAGACTGCTTCGGAGCACGGTATCCTGAAGGCCATCTGATAGTTGGGAGACTCTGGGCAAACGGAGTACGCCTCAATCAGCAATGATTTCAAATAATACACCAGGAGGTGTGAACAATGAAGTCCGGAGTAGTGAAGCGGTCTTCTCCAGCACAGTCATAGAAGAGGAGGAAGAAGATACTAGGGGGAGGAGATTAAAATGGGGGACGACATCCGTCTCTTTCCATACGTGTCTAAGTGACTCACTTTAGGAACATTACACACTATATACCG
Source organism: Dermacentor andersoni (assembly GCF_023375885.2). Lineage (NCBI taxonomy): Eukaryota > Metazoa > Arthropoda > Arachnida > Ixodida > Ixodidae > Dermacentor > Dermacentor andersoni. The sequence goes on from NC_092818.1 coordinate 5,995,251, forward strand.
TGTGTAACGTTATACCTTCGAGATTGCTGATTATATTACCCGGCTTATCTTTCATTGCGTACATCTTGGTTTGTCCTATGCCGAGTTTCCTTTTCACTGATTTCAGGGTGCGTCCGTATTTTACGGTTTCTTCAGTCTTGGTCGCGGTATAATTTCCAATATCCGTTATTTTCGCCTAGTTGATCAGTTTTGACAGTTCCGTGAATTCTGTCTTGTCTGTATAGTCGGACACTTTCATTCCTTATGGTTTCTTTTTGAGTCTTCGTTACTTGAGAGAGCTTACCTACTGGTTGCCTTGGTGCCTTGCTTCCCAATTGAATTGCTGCCTCTGAAGCCAGCCTTGTTACGGTTTCCTTCATTATCTCTATGTCGCCGTCATCTGCCTGCTCTAAGGCTGCATATTTGTTTGCAAGTACCAGCCTGAATTTGTCCGGTTTTACCCATACTGCCTCTAGGCTGACCTGTTTCTTCTTGACCAATTTCGTTCTTGCTCTTTTCAAATTTAGGAGAATCCTAGCCTTCACTAACGTATGATCACTGCACTTTACCGTACCTATCACTTCCATATCCTGCACTATGACAGGATTGGAAGAAGGCATGAAATCAATTTTTGTTTCACCATTATTGCTTTTCCAAGTCCGCTTTTTGTTGCTGCACTTCCTGAAAAAGGTGTTCATTATTCGCATTTATTCCTTTCGGCGAGGTTTTCCGGCACCTCTCCTCTAGCGTTTCTAGAATGGACGCCGTAGCTGCCAATTGCTTGTTCAGCAGCTTGGTTTGCCTCAGCTTTTGCATTGAAGTCTCCCATTACTACAGCCCAGTTAAAAAAGACAACAGGAATTCTTCTTGCAACTACAGAAATTTCTGTCGCGACTACAGAAATTTCTGTTGTACGACAGAAGTTCCTGATGTTTCTGTAGTTGCGACAGACATTTCTGAAGTTACGACAGAAATTCGGATGTCGCAAGAGAAACATTCTGTCGCGAAGACCAAGAGTTCTGAAGCCTCAACAGAAACGTTCTGTCGCGTCAACAAGAGTTCTCTGTCGTGACGACGAAGACTTCTGAAGTCGCAACAGAAACTTTCGGTCAAGACAACAAGAGTTCTGTAGTCACAACAGCTTTCTATTGTGACAGCGACTTTGACGTTACGACAGCAATTCCGACGTCGCAACAGAAACACTTGGTCGCGACGGCCAAGAGTTCTGTAGTCGCAACAGAAATGTTCTCTCGCGACCACAAGAGTGTATGAAGTCGCAACAACAACTTTTTATCGCAACAGCGATTCTGACGTCGCAACAGGAACTCTCTGTCGGGACTACACAAAAATGTGCTACTTTCTGTCGCAGCGACATAAGTTCTGACGCCTCGACAGAAGCGCTTTCCGTTGCGACGCTTTAAAATTGTATGTCAGTTTCGCATAGGTGGTGTACACTGTACTTTTCTCTTGCACTGTATTCAATCGTGCTTCTCTGAAGCCGGAAATGCTGATAGCACCGACACCGGTATTAAAGTCGACGTGGCCAATTGTTATAATTGTGCCTTACTACGAGGCACTAGAAACGCCATATCGGCCTCATCAAAATCATACCATCTGCGGGAATGGCTGCGTATCCGTTTTACTTTATTTGGTAAGATGTGGCACACAGGCCTGTAGACTTACATGTGCCGTTACACTGACACATTAGTTAATTTCCCAGAAATATTGCATAAGCTTTTGCGAAGCGAAAAGGAAGTATTGGGTTGTTCCTTAAAGTTGCGTGAAAAGCTGTCTCGCTCTGGTCTCATTATTCTGGTACAGCGCTGCCGTGAGAAGCCAGTATGCTGTCAGAAAGAACACTTATCCACGAATGTTCATGTAGCTATTTTGCATTGAACACACGAATTATATGCGTGCTCGAAAGTGTAAAGAACGAGCGACAACTGTCAAAATTAGCAGTAACAACCCTAACAGTCACCGTTGTCTATTTCTGAATTTCTTATTTAATATGGATATCGTACATCAAAATTGATGTTCTAGCACTCCACGATGTACCTGTCGATGGCAACAACACTCTTTCTCTTCTAGAGATGCGGCAGTTGACGCGGTGGAGTGATAGCGGAACTTGGCTCTTAAAATGAAAATGTAAACATCAGCGCATCGTACTATTGGCACGGCCAAAATGTACACTCGGAAGACATGTTTGGAGTGGTGCAAACGACTGCAGAGCGTCATCAAATGTCTAGTCGGACCACACCAGACATGTGGCATAAGAGGTCGCTCTATCTCTACAAATGTGCATGTAGCCCGTAGTATTCTTGAGTGCTGTGACATTTTTGGCGGACGGGTCGCTATGTTGCAGCTGGACTTAGCAAAGGCATTTGACCGTGTGTCGCATGAAGCTCTTTTTTGTATCCTTGAACACGTTAACATAGGCACAGTTATACTCGATGGTCTAAAAATGATATACAATGACTGCATAGTAAACATCGTGCTGAATAAGACACTAACTGAGAACATTAAACTCAGATCATCAGTGAGGCAAGGTTGTCCATTGTCACCGCTGCTCTTTGCAATTTATTTAGAGCCTTTCTGTTTATCTCTAACAAGTAACGAAAAAATCAATGGTTATAAGCTTGAATCGTCCCATGTTAAAGTGCATGCATATGCTGATGACGTCGCAATCTTTTGTACAGATCGCCAAAGTGTACTAGAGGCGATAAGCGATGCTAAAAGATATTGCAGGCAAACCGGATGCGAGATCAATTGGGACAAGAGCATCGGATTTTGGAACGGAACTTGGGACAACACACCGTCTGTCTTTGCAGATTTACAATGGACCGTGTCTCCTTCGAAATATTTGGGGGTGCCGCTTGAGCACTACGAGAGTGCCGCGCAGTACTGGGAGGAAGAGACGTCGCGCGTAAAAGAGAAAACCGGAGGATGGGAGGGTCGTGATTTGTCAATGTTTGCAAGGGCAACTGTTTGTAATTTGTTTTTCATTGCCAAAGTGTGGTATGTTCTCCAATTTTTGTCGATGACCCGTGTCAATGTACAGAAAATACACAGAGTATTTGCTGTTTTTATCTGGGGTTCCACTTGGGAAAGGGTCAGCCGTACCAACTTGTTTCGTCCTGTTCGAGATGGTGGTCTTCAGGGGCGTAGCCAAGGGGGGGGGGGGGGGGGGCTTATGGGGCTTCAGCCCCCCTCGAAATTTTTTCGTGCTGTCCATGCACCGCCGGCAAAAGCAACCCCCACCGCCGGAAATCATTCTGGATTTTGTCTAGAGCGTGTTTTTCACGCTCGAAAACCCATTTTACCGCGAAAATTGCGAACTCGGGCTGAATTTCGCGGCAACGCCCATACAGCGGGAGTCACATAACGCAAGCAGCCCCATTCAAGCACAAAGTTTCAAGGATGTTTTCATGGCGAACGGGCTCGCCGCGGCATTTCGCGGAGGCCGCGGAATCTACACTCTATCATGGAATTTACGGAGCGCGTGGATATCAATTCCGAAACTTTATGGGTATAAAGTTCTCATAAACTTTTGACGTGAAAGGTGCATTGACATTTCCAAACGTGTGCTTTAGATTTTCAGTTGCGCAACTTTGTAAGTTTAATGCTCCCATAAATATTTGACGCCAAAGGTGCATTGACTTTTCCAAAGTCGCACATCGGGCCATACAACGAGACAAGCCAAATGAACACGCTATCAGACAAGATGACAAAGCCCGCAGCGAGGCCCGATGAGACTAAGCGTTGGGGTGGTTCATTCGTGCCGTCATGTCACATAAAAAAATATCATTTTTTTTCACCTGCGCCAAAGCATCCAGTGAAGACACTCAAGCCAGCCAAGGCAACTATGTTCTTATTTATTTTTTCTACTTTGACCTTTAATCGCGAGGACACATTGAGCCTCTTCAATTTTTTTTGTTCTCGCTCCCGTACCCGCGCGCTGCCAGAGCCAGCCAGAGCGCATGCGTTTTTCTCGTGTTGCCCCGACCACCGCGCGGCGCATTTCGGTGCGCGTTTGGTTTTCTCTGGCCGAGGGCATTTTCGCCTGGCAGAGCCTTGGAGGCTTTCTAGCTAGCAGACGAGAAAAAGAAACAATGGTCGCGAGCCGCCATCCCTGTGGGGACTCGACGGATTGCAGCGCGTTCGCTTGAGCGCAACCTCTCCAGAAAGTCTTGTCTCGCCGGTGTAGGATACCGGGCAGTATGCGCATGGTTCTTGGTGGACCAAGCGTCTCGTGTTTTCTTCGACATTCCTTTAATAGCCATATCAGTTGCCTAAAGTAGGCATTCTATTGTGACCAACATACTTTTCCTCGCGTTTTTTTTTTTTCATTACCGTTCCCCCGCCCCACAAAATGAAAAAAGAAGCATTGTTGCGGTGCAGCGAATTGTCGCATGGTGAAAGTGCTATTTTGTTACTTCTTTTGCGGAAAGTAATGGGCCATGGGACGCTTCAGCTGCCGGATACACTTATTATATTATTGCGATAGCAATTATATGGACACTCTAGGCGCATTCCTGCCGTCGCCGTCGCCCTCATGTTCCGCATAAAGTCCAAGCGCGATAACATCGTGACCCCGCACCGCATGCTGTATGTGCGAGTGAAAGCGTGTGGGGGGTGGGGGGGGGGGAATGGGTGAGCCGACGATAGTGGCTCAGTCTTGTGTGCGCAAGGGAGAAAAGGGAGGAGCAAGCGCGCCGCCTTCCGTCGGGCGCGATACATCGGGGGGAGTGGATGGAATGGTGGCAGGATCTAGGATTCTGTTAATCTTTGATTGCGCAACACGTTTATTTGCTTGTTTGACGCATTATATACCGTGACTTTTTCTTAGACACGTAGATTTATTGGAAACTTACTTATACGTATGTTTAAATATCTTGTTGCGAGGTTTTGTGTATACGTGCAGTGAACTTCATTTCCAGTGGCACTTTTTTGCTCTTTATCAAGCTGTTTCTTCCCATTTGTATATTCCATTGTATCTTCGCATTTCTAATGTACGAGGGCGAGTCAAATGAAAGTGAACCTACCCACCGCGCGCAATTATGGTTCTGTTCATTATCTGCAAGGCCTGCGCGTAGCACACAGGCATCTCTTATTTACAAAAGTGACACGCAGGTGTGAGGATAAATGTTCTTTAATGCTCTCATACACTGAGTTGAACATGGTTGCGTGCCGTAATGGACTCTCCAGAAGTTGAGCAGCGTGGGGCCCTCAGGTTTTTGACAGCTGAAGGTGTTTCCCAAAAAGAAATTAATCGCCGTATGGCTGCCGTGTACATGGAACATTGCATTTCATTGGCCACTGTGAAGCGTTGGAACGGTTCAAAGAAGGACGGGAAATTTTCAAAGACGATCCCAGACCGGGCCAAAACCACCGTGCAATCACCTCCAACACAATTTCAAAGGTTGATGAGCTGATTAGACAAGAACGGAGGATAAGCATAGATGAACTGGCAGAGTGTTTGAACATCAGTCACGGTTTGGTTCACGCCATAATTCATGAACATCTCGGTTATCGGCTCTTGTGTGCGCAATGGATGCGCTAGATTTTGAACCACCACCAGAACACGGAGAAGATCAGCGCTGCCTTTACTCATCTGATCCGGTATCACAATAAAGGTGACGATTTCTTGTCTGCAATTGTTATCGGCGACGAACCATCATGCCACTACTAAGAGCCTGAAACACGACGGCAAAGCTTACAATGGAAACATTCAAATTCACCTTCCCCAAAGAAAGCAAAGGCCGTCATTTCTGCCAGAAAGGTGTTGTTGACTTTTATTTTTCAATCGTCAGGGGCTATTACTGATAGAATTTGCTAAATCTTGAGAGATTATCAATTGTTTCCGATATTGTGAAACGCCGGATCGGCTGCGTGTCACAATCAAGAGCAAACTACGTGGAAAATTGACGAACGGGGTCATCTTGTTCCACGACAATGCCCGTTCCAACGTCGCTGACGTGGTTAATACAAAACTGGCAAAGTTCAAGCGGGAAACGCTGCATCATCCGCCATACAGCTCAGACCTGTGGCCTTGCGGCTTCCACATTTTGGGGCAACCGAAAAAGCAGCTCAAGGAAATCAGATTCGTCTCGGACGATGTCGTCAAAGTCAGTTGCAGACGTTTTGAAGCAGCAACCCAAGGAGCTTTATGAGACGGGAATCGCGCGACTCTTTAGTCAATGGGACAAATGTCTAAATGCTCATAGGGGCTACTTTTAATTAAAGTACCCCATTTGTTATATATTCGCATTGGCTCACATTCATTTGACTCGCCCTCGTATATTCTGAAGAACTCCTGCTTTTTATACGTGGTCTCTGTTGCGACTATAATTTCGGTGCAATTACTCACGATACGCGACCGGTGACAGCTGCTGCTGCGTAATACATTGGAATAAATGGCAGCGTCATTGAGATTTTTCACTGGCCGTTGCATATGTACAAGACTGTAAACAAGGATCTTGAATGACAAAAAGTTATTAACATATTGGTCCTCAACTTGTTCATTTCATGGCCTTTACATTTTGCATATCAGCGGCATGCGCTGCTTTGCTGGCTTCGAACTGATGTAGTTCTAAAGTTCGTGTGATATTTTCTTTACCTATTAAATAGACAAAATACATGGAAGCATTGACATCAGTTATGTTAGGCACAATTTTTGGCACATACGAGTACATTCTTTTATGAAAAAAATACATATTTTACTTGTATTCACAGTGCGTGGCGTTCAATGATTCGTTTGCAGCATCTGTGGCAATGGCAATTCAGTTATTATTGGTGTATTTGATCCCTAGGCAAATTGTTTAAGAGGAAGCTTTAGCTAGGGCCCAACTCCGACGCGGCCTATTCAGATACATGTAAAACGCAGAAACGGTTTTCTGATATAACTCCTGAATCGCTTTTAATGAAATGTGTTGCATTTGAGACAGCATGTTAAATTCTAGTGTCTGTTGGAAGCGAAATTTCATTTTAGGGCCTGGACTCTATTTAGAATATTTTGAAAAATTCGAAAGTTCGAAAAAAATGGAAGCACGAAGTTTAAATATTAATAGCTCTGCATCAGGAACAGATATCGCGGTTCTGTAAACGGCATCCATTACACACACCATTCAAAGCGGAGAAATTCGATATATCAATTTGTATCTTACGTGAATTGGTTATGTTATGTACATGGGTTCTGCAAAAGCCGTATTTCCCTAATACTTAATTTTTTGAGGCTCATGCGCAACATATCAATTTTGTCCGCTGTAGATGTACTATTGTGTGCAATTCACAGAATTGTGATATCAATTTTCATTGATTTACAGAGTTGTAAACTTAATTGTATCGTTTTCTGAAAATTTTAAATTTTTTCCACTTTTCAATAAAATAATGACGACCTAAATCGAAAATTCGAAACGAACCGTCACTAGAATTTAAGTTTTTCTTTTAAATGCAACAATCCTCGTCAAATTTTGTGCAGTGGTTGCCGAGAAAAACGAATTCTCCTTCTACATGTATTTAGATAAGAGCATCCGACCTAATGTTTCCTCTGAAGGAGGTGGTCCACCTGCAACGTGAGCCCTCCCCCCCCCCCCCCGAACGAAATTTCTGGCTACGCCACTGGTGGTCTTGGATTGTCGCATTTGTTCTTACGACAGATTGTTTCTCGTTTTGTCTTCTTGCGAGATCAAAGTTATTCATTCTTGCGTACGATGATCCAGATCCGTTTGAAAAGCGTTTTGCCTGAATTTATTGTGTCTAGTGCACAGCCTGTACACTATCGGCTTAAAGGCTACTTGCGAGAGGTAGTCGACTCCCTTCGAATATTAAAAGCTCGGTTTTCCCTTCAGTACCTGAGCACAGTAACAAGAGAGAAACTTTAGAAGGATTTAGTTGAAGTTATGATGCCAGTGCCATTGTACCGAATGGAATACTATGGAGGCCCAGGACAAGATGTTTTAAAAAGAGTTAAAAGGATGCCAGTGAGAGCAAGCGTAAAGTCCTTCTACTTTAAATTGCATACATCTACCCTTCCGGTCAAAACATGGATAGCCGACAAAGGAATATTTGTACCATGGACGACAAACTGTGCGCTATGTAACAAGCCGGAGACTATTGAGCACGCTTTCATTGAGTGCTGGGATGCAATATTTTATTAGGACGTCTTGCAAAGAACTCTTAAAAAGGAACTGCCGATAACAGCACAGGGTATACGTTTCCTGCCGGTAGACAGCCATCAGGGCTTTCCGTACGACATGATAATGCTCCTGGGCCTCCATAGTCTTTGGAAGACACGGATGGCGGTAACGCACGCCGATGTGAATGCGCGCTCAGCACGAGAAAATTTTGTTGAAAGCATTATTTTCATACGTGAGATATATCGTGTACAGGCAGATCCGCCTGACTGGTTGGGTTTTCTTGATGAATTAGTGAATTTCAAAAAATTTTAGCTTGTCACGGTGGTCCAAGTAGACCAACGTGTTTTTATTTATGTATGTCATTTTGTGAATAAAGAAAAAAAAAGAGTGGTGCAGTGGTAAGCTGCCGGGTGCGGAATCGTGAGGTCGCAAGTTGGAATCCTCGGCGGGGACGTTTTTTTCTTACTTTCATATTTTTCTTTTTTGTACTAACAAATTTACATAGCCTTAAGGAGGTCTCTGTCAATTTTTAATTAAATATTGATCAAGAACTACAGAACTCTCTACTACAGGACGTCACACTACAGACTACAGACAACAGAACTACAGAAACAACGTCCCAAAAAACGACAGGCTGAAATTTCCTGTTGTGTTTTTCAACTGGGAGTATACTGAGTTTGTACTTTTCTGATCGCTAATTCTACATATTCATAAGACTTATATACTGCACTATGATCATGACTAGATGTTTATTTATATATATATATATACGTGCCACGTCCGCCGCCAAGGTCTGTGAGTGGTGGCGATGGCTAACACTCCCAGGGTTCTACTAGGACCCATAATTGCGCAAGAAAGTGGATGGGGAAACAGCGCCGCGGTAGCTCAATTGGTAAAACATCGCACGCGAAATGCGAAGGTTGTGGATGCGGTTCCCACCTGCAGCAAGTTGTTTTTTCATCCACTTTAATTTCTGTTAACTTATCGTTTCTTTATTTCATGTATTAAGCACAAGTAATTTCACCTATGTTGTCCTTGGTGTCAGTGTTTGTTGGCTTCTCATGATATGACTATATATATATATATATATATATATATATATATATATATATATATATATATGTATATCCGAATCGGAAAATCAAGCCCGTGCAGTACTCTAAGTGGAGCACCATATCTTCTAAGCCACTGCGGAGGGTTTTCTGTTAGGACGACCACTATTATGAAAGTTCTTTAAAAGCTTTATACAAGGAATGAAATGACCCGTACGCTGACCAAACATGCTGCTGTCGAAAGAGCTTGGACGTTTGGGCTTCCGCACAGAAGCCTTGCTTGCAGTCTGAAAAGAGCTTGCGTGTGGCAGCCAAAACGTCTAGCTGCCTTTGACAACAGCATTTTGGTAGGTGGTCTATTTATTGCTGTTCTAATTTGAGTCTACTCCAAGACCAGACGACAGGTGTTCGAATTGCTTATTTTGTTTAAAGAACGGTTCATACAAATAAATAATGAAGAACTTTGTTAAATATTTACGGAGAATTAACGATTCCCTCATCAGGCTACATTGCAACTTTCGGTTATACGCTGGAAGTTGTTACGTGCCCTCTAGAGAACACAATGCCGCAAGAATCTTTTAAACTAGTTCATTAATAGCCGAGCGTCACTGCCAAGAAAGACACTCTCTCCACATGCCCCGTCTAGCTTCTGCAAGCGACAATCGTTCCCTGGCTTCTCCCTCGCCGGAGCTCGACGATTGCGTGACGCCCACAACACTCGCCCCGCCTTCGTGTTTTTTCCTCGCGTCGTTGCGGTGCGGCTCACTTTCGATGACGGCGTCGCGCGCGAGCTGTTGCGTTTGCCTCGTTTCGCGCAGTGCACAATTCTGGGCACTGTGCACGAGAACACTTGGCTAGCGGTATAAGTCAGTGCTACACGAATACTGAAACGGACACAAAGCGGATTGAAGAGCACGATTACGCGCTGGAAGACGGTAGAAAGTGGCATAGTTTCGTTATCTGCGCACGCGTCTGCACGGCGTGGGAACAAAGAAACGAAACGGAAGTAAAAAAAAAAAAAAGACGCAGAGATTCGGTTTTTGTGTTTTATCATTTCTCTAAACATTAATTCGATTATTGAAGCAACCGATTAAAAAAATAACATATGTTGCGCTGAATGACTCTGTAAATCACGTGCCACGACGAGTGACGTTACAGCACTACCGTGTACGTAGGCTAACTTGCGCGTCGTGCGTCGACTCTCCAAGTGAAAGCGCGGCGCCCGTAAGGAGAAGGGAAAACGGTGTTCGGTTTGAAATTTCGGCTCTTTCCGTGGCGCGTAGCGATGTAATACTTAGCAGACACAGTCGTTAGCGCGGATTGTATGCACTGGGCTTGTCAGCTTAAATGCCAGACCTGGTGAGGGGCCCTTTAAGGAAAGAAGAGGCAGCGAACAACAGTCAACTGAATAATGTTTGCGGAGGAGCCATTCTAAGTGAAAAGAGGTGGGCACAGAGAACAAAAGACCAGATAGCGCACGCACTCTGCACGTGATCCCAATCCTGTTTTCTCTCCCTTCTTCAGAAGAAGCTTTCTTTAGATTAAGTTGATTTCAAGTAGTTATTTCTTTCTAACTTTGTACCTGATGACGGTGCAGCACTCCTTCCTGTTTCCGTCACCCATTTTCCTAAAAGGCTTGTGATATTCAACAATGTTAGTCGTAGGAGGTAGCACATGGTGCTTAATCAATAATGTCGCCTTCAAAGCATTTCAATTTACCTTCGTAATTGTTGAGGCGAAGGTTATCCAGCATTTATAGTACATGTACACCATAAGATAATTTCAAGCCGCGTAATAAGGAACTTCAAAAAGGAAGAACGTGGCAGTCGTTCCCGGTAATTTCCCCCTCATTTTCTTCTGTTTGTCGTCTTTCGTGTCTGGTTATTTCGACGTATATATAAATGAGCTTAGTAACAGAACCAAAAATTACCTATTACGTTCTTTTAAAGTGACCGATTGATGGACTGATTCTTTAATTGATTGATTTATGGATGAAATAATTGATTGATTGACTGGTTGATTCATTTTAGTTATTCATTCATTCTTTCAATCATTCGTTCGCTCATTCATTACATGATGTGTTTTAACTCGAAGGCCGCACATATGCTATCAGATCCAAATTCAGAAATGTTCTGAACTAATTTTCATTATGAACGATTTGTTAATCCTATTTTACCGCTGTGACAGTTTTCCTATTGCTTGCCCGTCGGAATGCCGCAGCCGCGGTCAAGAAACCCATCAACAGCTTCGGTAGGAACAGCAGAACGCCAAAGACAATGAAAGAGCAAATTGTGGTATTTGCTTTGTTGAGTATACGTCTAGGGACCATGCAATGGAAGTGCTTTGCTGCTGAGGACAAGCGCACACCGAAGGAAAAAATGTTAAATGAGTCCACGAACCTGAATGCCCTTCTCTCCTGGTGATCCATCCTTGCCAGGTGGACCCTGAAAAAAAAAAGACTCAGGCTGAGTGCCACGCTTAGCATACTAGCCAGCAATCCCAGCGTTCTACTAGGAAACATAAATACAAAAGAAAGAGAATGGAGAAACAGCGCCGCGGCAGCTATATTGGAAGAGCATCGCTGGCGTAATGGAAGAGGTGGGATCGTTGCCCACCGGCGGCAAGTTGTATTTTCGTCTACTTTCATTTCCAATAATTTATAATTTGTTTATTTCATTTATTAAGCACCAGTAATTTCCCCTAAGTTGACTTTGGAGTCAGTGTTTGTTGGCTTCTAATGATATAATTATTCAAAATCGGCCTTTTCGGTTAACCCCCTTTCTTCCCGTTTATGCTCAAGAAACTAATGTGAGTTTTCTTTGTATAATGGGAAATAGTATTGCTCTTCCCTCGTTCGCTGCGATGCTTTCAATGAAAATAACACGTATAGTACAAGCTGCAGATATGCTAGCGTAACCTTGCAGCGCGTAGTTTTCGAAGAGTCTAAAACAGGTATATATATATATATATATATATATATATATATATATATATATATATATATATATATATATATATATATATATATATATAAAACGCCACTTTAGGTCGACATTGCGGCCGGTGACCGGCCTGTAGTATCCACACTTATAAGGAACGCTCATAATCCCCTTCTTTAGTAGAGTAGAAAAAAATGCAGCGGCTATCATTTAACTACGGTTATGCGTATTTGCTCGACGTTAACGTATAGACTGTGAAATCGCAATAGATGAATGTTCTAATTGCAACGGTAATCTGGGCATGTACACGGCCCTTGCACGCATGCGTCGCACTGAGAGTAAAGGACATCGTAAAAGGCGCTGCGCTTATTTGGCAGCCACAGACGCAGCTGGATAAAGCACACCCTAAGAAACCGACTGCCTTCCACGGGAACACAACAAAAAAGCAGCGCTTATCGAACGACGGTGCTCGTTACCTAATAGCGGCAAACTTGTCGCCGGTGTGAACACTTTGGTTATATATCCTGTCCAGATCGGCAACCTACGGAGTAGAGGGCGCCTGCGAGGATACATCGCACGGCATATAAAGCCCACATTCAATATACCCCTCATCAAATTCGCCAGCTGCAGAAGCAACAAGAACGTGCCATCTCTTGCACGAAATTCGCCCAGTAACACAAAAAAGCAGCGATCATCAAACGACGGCGATCGATATTTGATCGGGGCTAAGTTGCCAACTGCGCCATTACTTTGGTAAATATCCTGCTCAGAGCGGCGATTTACGGAAGTACACGGCACTTGCGAGGATTCTTCGCACAGAGTGTGAAGGCTACCTTCAAGAAACCGCTGGTTCGATTGGAATCCGCAACAACAGCTCGATCAAGCTAGTGTCTAGAGTTGAGCATTTTGCACGAGAAAAAAATGAAGCATCAGTGATCATCTAACAACGGCGATCGATACTTGATCGGGCCTAAGTTGCCCACTGCACAACTACTTTGGTGAATATCCTGTTCAGAGTGGTGATTTACGGAAGTACACTGCACTTGCAAGGATTCTTCGCACAGAGTATAAAGGCTACCTTGAAGAAACCGCTAATTTCATTTGGAATCCGCAACAGCAGCTCGATCAAGCTCGTGTCTAGAGTTCGGCATTTCACATCAGAAAAGAAGAGAGCATCAGCGATCATCAAACGACGGTGATCGCTATTTGATCGGCGCTAAGTTGCCCACTAAGCGATTACTTTGGTGAATATCCTGTTCAGAGGGGCGATATACGGGAGTACATGGCAATTGCCAGGATTCTTCGCACGGAGTATAAAAGCTACCTTCAAGAAACCGCTGATTTCATTTGGAATCCGCAACAGCAGCTCAATCAAGCTCGTGTGTAGAGTTGGGCATTTTACACGAGAAAGGAGAAAGCTTAAGTGACCATGGAAACACGGCGCTCGGTACTTCATCGGCGCTATGTTTCCCACAGCGCGATGACTTCGGTGAATATCCTGTTCACAGCGGCGATTTGGGGAAGTACACGGCACTTGCGAGGATTCTTCGCACTGAGTATAAATGCTACCTTCAAGGAACCGCTAATTTCATTTGGAAATTGTAAAAGCAGCTCGATCAAGCTCGTGCTTAGAGTTCGGCATTTTACACGAGAAAGGAAGAAAGCATCAGCAATCACCGATCAACGGCGCTCGGTACTTCATTGGGGCTAAGTTTCCCACTGCGCAATAACTTTGGTGAATATTCTGTTGAGAGTGGAGATTTACGGGAGTACACGGCGCTTGCAAGCATTCCTCGCACGGAGTATGTAGGCAACCATCAAGAACTCTTCATTTTATTTGGCATCCACAACTGCAGCTCGAACAAGCACGTGTCTAGTGTTCGGTATATTGCACGAGAAAAGACGAAACCAGCTGCGATCATCGAACAAGCCGCTAGGTAGTTCATCGGCGTTAGATTGCCCACTGTGGTATTACTTTTGTGAATATATTGTTCAGAGTGGCGATTTACGGAAATACACGGCACTTGCGAGGATTTTCCGCACGGAGTATAAAGGCTACCTTCAAGAAACCGCTGATTTCATTTGGAATCCGCAACAGCAGCTCGATCAAGCTCGTGTGTAGAGTTCGGCATTTTACACGAGAAAAGAAGAAAGCAGCTGCGATCATCGAACAAGTCACTCGGTACTTCATCCTCGTTACATTGCCCACTGTGGTATTACTTTGTGAATATCCGGTATAGAGCAGAGATTTACGGGAGTACAAGGCGCTGGCCAAGATTCCTCGCACTTCAATTAAAAGCCTACCTTCAAGAAACCGCTGATCTTATTTGGTATCCACAACCGCAGCTTGAACAAGTACGTGTCTAATATTCGGCATATTGCACGTGAAAAGAAAGCAGCAGCGACCATCTAACACGGCGCTCGGTACTTCATCGTCGCTAGGTTGCCCACGGCGCGAAAACTTTGGTGAATTTCCTGTTCAGAGCGGCGATTTACGGGAGTACACGGCGCTTGCAACACTTTCTCGCACGGAATATAGAGGCTACCTTGAAGAAACCCCTCGTTTCATTTGGAATCCGCAAGAGCAGCTCGATCAAGTTCGTGTCTAGAGTTCGGCATTTTACGCAAAAAAAGAAGAAAGTGTCAGCGACCATGGAAACACGGCGCTCGGTACTTCATCGGAGCTATGTTGCCCACAGTGCGATAACTTTGGTGAATATCCTGTTCAGAGCGGCGATTTGCGGAAGTACACGGCACTTGCGTGGATTCTTCGCACGGAGTATAAAGGATACCGTCAAGAAACCGCCGATTTTATTCGGAATCCACAAACAGCAGCTGGATCAAACTCCGGTATCAAGTCCGGTATTTTAACCGACAAAAGAAGAAAGCATCAGCGATCATCGAAGAACGGCGCCCGGTACTTCATCATCGCTAAGTTGCCCACGGTGCGATTACTTTTTCTGAATATCCTGTGCAGAGCGACGATTTACGGTAGTACACGGCGCTTGCGAGGATTCCTGGCTCGCAGTATAAAACCCACTTTCAAGAAATCGCTAATTTTATTTGGCATCTAAAACAGCAGCTCAAACAAGCACGTGTCGAGTTTTCGGCATTTTACACGAGAAAAGACGAAAGCATCAGCGATCCTCGGACAACGGCGCTCGGTACTTCATCGGCGCTATGTTGCCCACAGCACGACAACTTTGGTGAATATCCTGTTCAGAGAGGCGATTTGCGGAAGGACACGGCACTTGCGAGGATTCTTCGCACGGCTAAAGGCTTCCTTCAGGAAACCACTGATTTCAATTGGAATCCTCAACAGCAGCTCGATCAAGCTTGTGTCTAGAGTTGGGCATTTTACACGAGAAAAGAACAAAGCATCAGCAATCATCGAACAACGGCGCTCGGTACTTCATCATCGCTAAGTTGGCCACGGCGCGATTACTATTTTGAATACCCGGTACAGTGCGGCGATTTACGGGAGTACACGGCGCTTGCGAAGATTCGTCGCACGGAGTATAAACCTTACCTCCAAGAAACCGCTGATTTTATTTGGTATCTACAACAGCAGATGGATTATGCACGTGTCTAAAGTTCAGCATTTTAGATGATAAAAGAAGAAAGCATCAGCGATCATCGAACAACGGCGCTCGGCACTTTATCGGCGCTAAGTTGCCCACAGCGCGGTTACATTGGTGAACATCCTGTTCAGAGTGGCGATTTACGGAAGTACACAGCACTTGCGAAGATTCCTCGCACGGAGTATACAGCCTACTTTCAGGAAACCACAGATTTCATTTGGAATCCGCAACAGCAGCTCGGTCAAGCTCACGTCTAGAGTCCGGTATTTTAACAGAGAAAAGAAGAAAGCATCAGTGATCATGGAACAACGGCGCTCGGTAGTTCATCGGCGCTAATTTGCCCACTGCGCGATTACTTTGGTAAATATTCTGTTCAAAGTGGCGATTTACGGAAGTACACGGCACTTGCGAGGATTCTTCGCACGGAGTATACAGCCTACTTTCAAGAAACGGCTGATTTTATTTGGCATCTAAAACAGCAGCTCGAAGGAGTACGTGTCGAGTGTTCGGCATATTGCACCAGAAAAGAAGAAAGCAGCAGCGATCATCTAACACGGCGCTCGGTACTACGTCGTCGCTAAGTTGCCCACGGCGCAATTACTTTTGTGATTATTCTATACAGAGTGGCAACTTACTGTAGTACACGGCGCTTGCAAGCATTCCTCGCATGGTGTATATAGGCAACCTTATATGATTTATATGGGATTATATGATTTTATATAGGATTTTATATGGCATCCACAACAGCAGCTCGAACAAGCACCTGTCTAGTGTTCGGCATGTTGCACGAGAAAAGAAAAAAGCAACAGGGATCATCGAACACGGTGCTCGGTACTTCATCGTCGCTAGGTTGCCCACTGCGCGAAAACATTGGTGAATTTCCTGTTCAGAGCGGCGATTTACGGGAGTACACGGCGCTTGTTAGGATTCCTTCTACGGAGTATAAAGCCTACCTTCAAGAAACCGCAGATTTTATATGGAATCCACAACAGCAGCTTGAACATGCACGTGTCTTGTGTTCGACATGTTGCTCGACAAAAGAAGAAAGCAGCAGCAATCATCGAACACGGTGCTCGGTACTTGATCTTCGCTAATTTGCCCACTGCGTGGTTACTTTGGTGAATATCCTGTACAGAGCGGCGATTTACGGGAGTACACGGCGCTTACGAGGATCCCTCGCACGGAGTAGAAAGCCTACCTTAGAGAAAGCGCTCATTTTATTTCGCATCCACAACAGCAGCTCGAACAAGCACCTGTCTAGTGTTCGGCATATTGCACGAGAAAAGAAGAAACCAGCTGCGCTCATCGAACAAGCTGCTCGGTACTTCATCGGCGTTAAATTGCCCACTGTGGTATTACTTTTGTGAATATTTTGTTCAGAGTGGCGATTTACGGAAGTACACAGCACTTGCGAGGATTCGCCGCACGGAGTATAAAGGCTACCTTCAAGAAACCGCTGATTTCATTTGGAATTCGCAACAGCAGCTCGATCAAGCTCGTGTGTAGAGTTGGGTATTTTACACGAGAAAAGAAGAAAGCAGCTGCGATCATCGAACAAGCCGCTCAGTACTTCATCCTCGTTAAATTGCCCACTCTGGTATTACGTTGTGAATATCCTGTATAGAGCAGATATTTACGGGAGTACTAGGCGCTGGCCAAAATTCTTCGCACTTCAATTAAAAGCCTACCTTCAAGAAACCACTGATTTTAATTGGTATCCACAACCGCAGCTCGAACAAGTACGCGTCTAATATTCGGCATATTGCACGTGAAAAGAAAGCAGCAGCGATCATCTAACGCGGCGCTCGGTACACACTAAACATTTTGCACCCTTATGGCTGTTAAAAAGGGTGCTTTCTGCATTTACACCCATATCCACACCTTTTAGCACCCTTCTTGGTCAAAATACCCTATCACAAGGGTGTACAGTACACATAAGGTGCGACTTTGCTAGAAGAAGGGTGTTAAATCAACGACTGAAGGGTGTTGAACGCATTGATGCATAAATCTAAGTAACCTGTACACCTCCACGCATTGAGCAATGTGTGTAGGTATTGCATTTTTAATGATAAAGCATTTTATGGCCTTTCAGGTAGGAAAGATGGAGTTCTCCGCAACAACAATCCATACGGGACCCTGCTCATGTCAATCTTGTCATTTCCCTTGAAAGCATTCAGAAAGTATTCAGAACCGCGCCGCCCTTTTATTCTCTCATATTATTCACGTCGTTTTAGCGTCACGTCCATGAAAAGAAGAGTAGGTCAACCTGACCTTTGGTTACGTCGTAGGTACCTTAGTCTGTGTATTTTTCATAGAATATGGTACTTTAACCCTTCTCTTAAAGAAAATATTTCACCACACCAAGTTATATCTCGTCTCGCATCGGCCATCAACAGAAAATTGATGTGCCATTCTTCCTTTTTGCCAAGAACAGCCACTGAATGGAACCACCTTCCCGCATCCACAGTCTCAATTTGTGACACCACTACTTCAACATCGCTGTTCAAAGTGTCTTACAGTTTAATTTTCTATTCTTGCCCTGCACTGCAAATATTGTGTACTTTCACCCCTTCTTTCTGTTGTGTCTACTAGGCCTTGAAAGTATGTATAATAAAGGAATAAAATGTGACGTCATCAGCGTCTCGTATGACGTCGGTAGTGATACAGAAGGTAGTAAATAGAACAACGTTAATTATAAGCAATTATGGGTAAATAATTTGAATTAGGCTGGAATAAATTCGGCTAAGGTTCGTACAAACTGTAGCAAGGTGGATTACGGCAGATCAAGGTAGAATCGTGAAGGACACGTGACAATGTATGACGTATCACGGTTGCAAGTGTACATCCATGAAGTCATTAAGTTTTCGCATTCCTAAGTGACTGTCGATCTTTTTCTAGGATTCTGATGTTACTGGCATGACAGCCACTCCAAAATGTATCATTGAGAAAATGTACGCACTTTCACTTACAATTTAATTATCCCTATATTTTGTGCTCACAATTATATTATCATGCAATTAAACTCTTCTAAGACAAACTGCAGTAGCAGAATGAAAACGCGCGAGCAACTTGCACAATTCTGCACGAATATTTCGGTGCCCTTAAAAGCCTAACGAAAAATAGCGAAATTAAAGAAGCTGTCAGGATACATTGCTGAACAAACAGGGACGTGCTATTAGACGAGCCTCTGCTGTACAATAGCATCAACGTACAATTTGCTTGGACATAACGAATACATTTATAGCGGCGAGATCACGCTGGAAGTTCTCAAATCCGAATCTCCACGTACCTTGCCTAAGTTATTTAGAGTTTTACTAAGCTACTGGTCTGCCTTCTAAGCGCGTCTTCGAACACAGTTTGTAAGGCTCAGCCTATATATTAGGGGCTGGTGTCGTCAAAGCTGTAATTGCTTATCCACAGCATACGCTCTTACAAACGCATTCTTCAGTCGCCTCATAAATGCTTACGCGTCGCTGTCGCACGACCAAGATGTGAGGGTCTTTATCGAGCCAGGATATCGCTGTAACTACGCTGTGACCTCGCAAGGTTGCTTCGTTCGGACGCAGCGAATAATCTAATTGCACCAGCAGACGAGCGCCGATCGTCTCGCTCACGGTCCTGATTTGTGTACTGTACCCTCAATCATGCAGCACAGATTGCGCCTCCACCCCCCCCCCCCCCAAAAAAAAAAATGCTCGGCACGAAACCTAGTAGCAACTACCCGCATCACCACTCTAGTTGGAGACCACAACGAAGCAGCAGCAAACAGGCGGCCATGCGAGCAAGCAAACCTGCCAGAATAAACGTTCAATTTGCGCGCCCGCCCCCTGCCCAATGAAAAGCGACCGGAAGTGACGGGACGACGCTGTACAGTCACTTCGGCGTGCGGCACGATGGGAAGGCGGAAGCTACGCCATTATTGCACTCTTCAGCTACATGAAATGCGTTCGCGCCTCGTGCTGTGCGAAATAATTTTAAACGTGTGATTCGTTTTGTGCGCGGTGTACAAAAAGGTGTGGCCTGTGCTTTGTGTGTTACTCGTGCTCCACTTCAAAGCAAAGCGTTCGTACGCACTGGAAGATGGATCCACGGACGCCGAGACGAGCAGTTGCAACGTGCCCTGTGTCGGCGGTCGGTAGTACTGCCATAATGGAAATTTTCAGGCAAGTGCCCATTTATTTGGTATTCCTTTGGTGGGTTACGTGTTTTTGTTCGCTCTAGAAGTATCTTACTGTGATCTCGTAGCATAATTCACTAATGTAAGAGCAAGAGCAGCTGCACTCCTAGTAGGGCAATTTAACTACCTCGATCGTGCCCCGTCTTACATCGGGCGTGATGCGCCTGCATAGTTACGCTTTTCTCAGCGCTTGAACGTTCATAGATGTGATTCTTTTGTGCGTTCAGCGCGGATTCTTGTAATACGGTCGCTCGCACTTAAGTTAAATGTGGTCGACCACTTTAGCGTCGCGTAGAAAAAGGACGACTGACTTTGCCACCTTTCGAAAGAACTGGCGCGGTATTGGTTCTCCCTGATGCGGTCGCGTGCTGCTGTTGCTGCTTGCCGGGCGCCCTTAGCATGTTTTCGGCTCGCTTTGCCCCTGCGTGTGTGAGCGCTCGCGCTCGGCTCGATTCGTGTGTGTGCATGCGCTCAACTCAGCTCGCTTTGTGTGTGTGTGTGTGTGTGTGTGTACATGCGTGCGTGCGTGCGTCTTGCGCGCGCATACATGCCGGTTTGTATGGGCCGGCGTGCTTGCGTGTGTCTAGTGCGTACGTGTTTTGTGAGCGTGTTTCTGCGTGGGTCACTGTGTGTGCGTGCACGTGTTAGCGTGTCTGCCTGCATGTATGTGTGCTTACTTGTGTTTATCAATGTGCGCGTGCGTGCTTTTGTGTCTGCGCTTTGAGAGTGCGTATATTTGTGTGCGCGCGAGTGCGTTTTGTGTGCGTGCGTATGTATTGCATAAGGCCGGTAGAGTTTTACTCGCAATAAAGCTCTTCCAATTTGGTGCAGCGAGTGTTGCCGCCTGAAAGCCGAGTTTGGTTCCAAGCCAACCTGGACAACTGCTGTATGAGGCGCTGTTTCTCAGGAGGATCAGTGGGAAGGCGTCAGGTATACGTTTCCTCCTTTTTCCCGCCTCTGCCCTGATGAATCGATATCCTTGATTGTTATTCTAAAAGGAACGTTACATTCAGAGCATAAATAAATGATTAAGAAATCTGGTAGTGTGTTTCTCCATTGCACTAATTCTGATCTTAAAGACGTGAATTTCTCATTAGCCCACATTTCCGTTGATGCAGACAACCGCTGAAATTGTGAACAGCAGGTTATTCGAGACCCCCCGTCCTACGTATATAGCAATTTTCTTCAGGAGCTTTAATAAATTTTGAAAATTTGAAGTGTTGTTGTTGCGCTTTAGAGGTATCATATGCAAGCTTTAGGTCTCTCCGGGTAGTTTGCATGCCCTTCGAGAGCTGTCGCCTATAGCCCTATTGAAATTCGTAACTACAGTTTGGAGCACTGGGGAAGCTAGAAGGCTTGTCCTGGCTCTCGAGTAAGTGTATAAGCTGGAAGTGTAGGTTGAGGAGTTTGGGGTTGGTCACACGAAGGCTTTTTTATGCTTTAGCAGTAGGAGTGTCACAGGATAAAAAATGGAGTGTGTCAAGCGTGGGAAGCTGCTTATGTGGTAGAGGCTTGTGCGTGTGTGTGTGTGTGCGTGCATGCCTGCGTGCGTGTGTGAATTCGCTCCTCACAAAGGAGTGTGTGTGTAAGTGAGCTACTTCTTTGCTGGTGCTATTTGCCAAAAATTGGCAAGAAAACACAATAATCAATATAACTTGAAATAATAAGCTATGCAAAGCATGCTGGCACAGTAGCGACAGCAGCATATGAGCATACAAACATGCAGCTGTGTGACAATCTTAATGCATGACTGCAACATCTGCAAGGAAGCTTGCTTCTTTTTCAGTAAGCAGTGCAGAGTCCATATTTCTTGCTTTTCTCGTGCAAACCAAAACGAGGCTCATTGCCAGTTATCTTGTCTTTTATTCTAATAACATTTGTTTATCTTAGAGTGTTGTTTCTCGCAGCTCAAGCAGAAGATAGCATAACTTTCACAATGCCCAGCCTTGGTGCCCTCCATCAAGAGCAAGCCACTTGCGTTCGCCTACAGGTAGATGGTTGATGTCTTCTAGGAAGCAGTTGGGAAGACAACATTGTAAGTAGACATAGGTGTGTAGTTTAATATTGTAAGTCAAGTAATAATTTAAAACTCTGAGGCTCCTTGGCGGCCTAAGCTTGATATCATATGCAGTTGTGTGTGTGTTTTTAAATATTGCCGATTGTAATGCATACTGCAGGTATGACTGCTGATCCAAAGCATACACTTGCATTTTCTTGATGGCCTTTCATAATGATGATTTTCTTTGTGCAAGAATATTCACAGACGGGGCCTTCCAGCATGATATTCTTTATTGTGCATTCAGTGCTAATTTCGTATGACCTTCCTGCTACCAATGTTTTTGCAGCAAAGGAATATTTCTTTACTCTGCAATGAGCTTGTTATTTGCTCGTTGCATTACTCTTCTACCTTTAATTTGATCCTGTATAACTCTCAAAACCTTAATACTTGAGCTGTTTTTATTTCAAATACAATATTAAAATGCGCCGAATTGCAATCTAGACTGCAAGGGATTTGAAGAAATTACAAGAAACTAGGACCTCTCATGGGTGTTAAAAAGCATTTCCGTAGGCATTGCGCCTATTTCTTGCACTGAGCTAGCTGCTCATGAAAATTGCAAGCATATGTCATTTCACACAGTTTTGCAGGATATAGCAGGTCTATCATTGTCACTAAGCACAACCTTTCCTCATTTGCTTCATGAAAATCTGCCTCATGCTTAATTTAGGACAAGTCTTGAAAAATGAATGTTTCATAATTTTGAAACTACACAAAGTATTGGTTGGGGCTTGGCAGTTTTCAGACAACTTGACCATGTTGAACCTAGCCATTACAAGACGATAAAAAAAACATGCACAGGAGGACTCATTCAATCAAATGCAATGCTGTGGTCATTTTCCATGTGGCAAAATGTACTTTTAGGCGGGAAAGGGTGGGTAGCCAATTTACAACCATTGCGACTCATGCGGGTAGTGGCAACACAGGATGAGAAATGGTTGTGGCTCTGAGGTTCATTGAATATGTGAACACTTATATACAATCCCTCCCCACCACCCAAGTGAGGGGTAACCGTGCAATATATTTTGGGCGGTAAAGTTTATTTTTTTTTTTGGAGACAAGAAATTTCAGGCTCTAGTTGAGAGGCTGCACAAAGAAGGACCATGTATGTATTCGCAGAATAACATAAACTGCCTAGGAGGGGTATCACAGTTTAGAGCATGAAATAGAAAGTGGGAGCATGACGAAGGATCATAAGTTTATTTAAACTTATGATCTTTGAGAATACTACTTGTCACCGTTTGCCAAGCTAACCCATTGAAAGAAAGGGGCGTGCTCTAAAACAAATAGTTAACACATGCTAAATTTTCAAGGAAGGTATGCCGAAATGTCAATTCTTACTAAATTTGTAAATAAGAAATACAGAAAGGGTCTAATAAACTGCATTGGGGAGTTGGAGATTGTTGGGCTGGATGCATGTATTGCAGGGCAAATGAGAATGCCAGTGGGGGTTCTCTCATTTTCATTTTGTGTGCACTCTGTAAAACTACTCTTTGTCTCCTAGGGCAATGTTGTGTAAAAATAGTCATTTTTTAATGTCTTGTGCATGTCAGTCTTAATGTGCCATATCCCGTAAGGTTCTCAGCTGCAGTACTTATAAAGTGTAATGCAGAGATATATTGCACATTTGATGTAAATTTTATATTAAGGTCACATACACACTCTTGGACAAATTTCTGTTGTTGAGAGATGTCATTGGTAGTGTCCTTAAATTTTATTCACTCTTATTTTCTATGATGAAAAGGCTACTGTAAATTTATTTGCTTTTGCTGCTGTATGTGCCTTGTATTCACAGTGACATAGTGGTTTAGTGTTCACAGTAAATGCAATTCCTAAATTTGCAAAATAGAAATTTCTCCTACCTTTCACCCGTCTTGCCCAGTTGCCTGAGCTGTTCATTGTTCCCAGTCACATTAATTAAGTTTGTTACTTTCAGGAGCTTGTTGCCTTATCAAAGTTTCCACAGTGCACATGTGTAACTGCACAGACTGGACTCTCATGATTCTCTTCTTATTTTGCTAATGCAGTATGCAAGATTCCAGCAATGCCATGCGCTGCATTTATTGGTCAAGATGCTCAGAGAATGGAGTCCCTGCACCTCGGGGTTAAATGTGAATTTTTTTTTCTTTTGGAAAGCTAAACGTCATTTGCTGTATCAATTGCATTCTTGCAGCTCAGATGTGTACTATATTTTTTCTAATTTTGAATCAATTAATATTCACTGTTCAGTATAAAAATGACGTACAGTGTGAAGGACAAGGACTGCGAGAGATGACATACACTGCGCTGACTTCCAACAATATTTTATTGCGTTTCCGCATGGTGTGTTTATACACAAGAAGGGTCATGCACAGAAAATGAAAGGCAGTCACAAGGGGTGTTCTAACAGCAAGTCATTGTACTAGGAACATGGTCACTTAAAAAAAATCGCAATTTCTATCTGTGGAGATACAAGATTTCACTAGGGGTCAGCGTGATAGAGGGGGCACTAATGCACACACTACCCATTTTTCTGGTGAAATAAGCTCCAATAATGTACCGGGTGAGCTGTGTCTCGCTAGAACTTGCGCATCTTCAAAGAGGGGCATGCAGCGGCAGTACTAGCAATGAATGCCCAAGTGGCCTTGAACAGTGTTATGGATGTTGTAGTGCACTCTTAAACGATCATTTAGGCACCTGCCTGTCCGTCCAACGTATTTACTGCCTCAAAACGGGAATATGGTAAACCACATTCGTTACACATATCGCAAAACGTTTTCTGTGCCCGACAGAGCAAGAACTCTGACACGATTTAGGCGCTTTTACACGCTTACAGAGCTTTGCCAGCTTTTCCGGGGCTGAGAAAAGGACTGGGATTCCTGAAGGTTGCCAAATCTTTTTTTAGCCTATCGGAGACATCATGCACATACGGTAGCACTGCGACCCTGTCTTTCAACCGGCTGGTTCCTTGACTGAGTGCGCTCATCACGTTTTGTGCCCTTCAGAAGCTGTTCCACTGTGGCTGAAATTAAGGCCAAAGGGTAGCCAACCCAAGAAAGGGGATCAACCTGTGCAGCAAGACTATCTTGCATTTCATGTGAGCAAGATTTATTGAGGCTGTGAACGAGGCAAATCTTTACAATACCTCGTTTAACAAGCTTTGAATGTGCAGAGTTAAAGGGCAAGAGTGACTTCTTGCTTCTCGGTTCAAAGCACTAGCCCACCTGTTTATTTGCGAGGCACTGTCTGAGATCTAAAAAGCGCAAAGAATCATCAATGGGGAGCTCATTTGTTAGTTCTAGAGGCCGCAGCTCTCAAAGATCTCGAAGTCTCTCAAGCAGCAGGCTCAAAAGCATGATCAGTGCAATCAATAAATACCAGGTAGTCGTCCACAAACGAGCACACTTTGACAGCGGGAGACGCATCTAGGTGACCTTGAATATTTAAGTCATGATTAGCTAGATAAATATCACTCAGTGGCGGCGCCAGGCATGATCCTACACAATATACAAATAAATGGTGTTTGTATAGGATCATGCCTGGTGCTGCCACTTGGTTATATTTATCTAGCTCATCATGATTGCAATATTGAAGGTCACCTAGATGCGTCTCCTGTTAAAGTGTGCAGGTTTGTGAATGACTACGTGGTATTCATTGATTGCACTGATCACGCTTTCGAGCCTGCTGCTTCGGGAGTCTTGGAGATGTTTAAGAAAGCCTCTACAACTAACGCATGAGGTCCCCATTGATGATTCCTCGCGCTTTGTAGATCTCAGGCTGGTGCTTCGAACTGAGAAGTAAGAAGTCACTCTTGCCCTTTAACTCTGCACACTCAAAGCTCGTTAAATGAGGTATTAAAAGTTTTGCCTCGTTAACAGCCTCAATAAATCTTGTTCACACGAGATACAACATAGTCTTGCTGCACAGGTTGATCACCTTTCTAGGGTTGACTACCCTTTGGCCTTAATTTCAGCCACAGTGGAACAGCTTCTGAGGGTCACAAACCGTGATGAGCCCGCTCAGTCAAGGAACCAGCCAGTTGAAAGACATAGGTTCGCAGTGCCACCGTATGTGCACGATGCCTCCGATAGGCTAAAAAAGATTCGGCAACCTCCAGGAATCACAGGCCTTTTCTCAATCCCGGAAAAGCTGGCAAAGCTCTTTAAGTGCGTAAACGCGCCCAAATCACGTCAGAAATCTTGCTCTGTCGCGCACAGAAAACGTTTTGCGATATGTGCAACGAATTTGGTTTACCATATTCCCCTATTTTGAGGCAGTAAATATGTTGGACGGACAGGCAGTAGCCTAAATGATCGTTTAAGAGAGCACTATAACGCCCATAACACTGTTCAAGGCCACTTGGGCATCCATTGCCCCGGGACTGTGACTGCGAGCCTCTCTTAGAAGATACGGAAGTTCTAGTGAGACACAGCTAACAGGTCATCCGGGAAACTATAGAAGCAAATTTCACCAGAAAACTGGGTAGTGTGTGCGTTAGTGCCCCCTCTATCACGCTGACCCTAGTGAAGTCTTGTACTCAAGAGATAGAAATTGTAATATTTCTTTTTTTTTTCAGGTGACCACGTCCTTAGTACAATGACTTGCTGTTAGACGCCCCTTGTGACTCATTTTCTGCGCATGCCTGCTCTTGTATACATACACACAATGTGGCAACGCAATAAAATATTGGAAGTCAGCGCAGTCTATGTCGTCTCTCACAGTCCTTGTAATTCATGCTGTACGTAATTTTTTCGCATTAATTGCCAACTATCCCACGAAAGCACCGTTTTCAGTATACTTATAATGTTTGATACGACCATTTGCTGGCAAATGTTAACGGTGTGATATTAAACTTGAACTTTTACATGACTGCCTGTGCCTGTGTTCTTTAAGTAACCAGAGTATGGCTTAATTATTAAACCATATTTGCTAACTTGCATACTCACATGCTACAGCAAGCCCTAATCTTGTATTACTGGATCTAAGTGCAAATAATTTTGAAATTTACTATGTATTTTAAAACACTGTCCACCTTTCGTGCTCAGCAAAATTGTTTAATCAACAGTGGTTTGCTTTTATCAGGCCTTCTACTGCACCTTGCACCCACACAATAGTTAATGTGCAATACTCACTCTTGATTTATAGTAAGAAAAGAACCTATTTTCAAACTGCATATTGTATATGTACCAGTGCCTCCGGGTTACAAGACAGAAACTTATAGAAACTGGAATTGTAGTTAGAAAATCTGCTACACAGCACTTTTAGCACAGAGAACTCTCGTTTCACAAAAGAGGACAAACTATGTAGGCACTATAAATTCTACATATTTTTCGTGTTCAAGTAATCTTGTTGGAAAGAGAAAATTAGCAATAATGCTGCTGGCTTAAACCTCACTTAAAGCACATCTATGCTTGGAAAGTATTGTTTCAGTCCGAAAAATGTTGGCCAGTTATGCTTACATCGACTTTCCAAACTTTTCATAATGCTTTGCGATTACATTAGTGTACAAAGTAACAGGTGTCTTGTGCATTTGCTCTGCATTTCAATTACTCCCCTAATTCACCTTTGCAATGTTCCTTTTTTTAATGGCATCAAAACTTGAATTTTCGTTCATTGAGCCTTATACTGTAAATTTATTCCTTTATGTGGCCCAAGACTGCGAGGTCAACTCAGGCTCTTTCAGTGCTGCTATACATAGTTTCTTCTCTAATAACAGATTTGATCAATACATATATTTTAGATACTTTTGTGGGAAATGTACATGTTCTTGTACTTACCGATGTGTTTAATGATTGTGCATGTTTATATTTCATGTGATTTATGTATATATTGTACTCTGTATTGCAGCATGCGATAAATATATTTACATTTTTCTTAAAAATGCAGCATATATCGTACCAGTCTGTGTTGCATGTTATGTGGATCTGGAAATCGTGATAACCATTGGTGTTGATATACATGCTCAAAAGTGACATTTGCAAGGTTGTATTTGTGCAGCGAAGACAGGTTTTGCAATATACACCGTGAATTACTAATATGTAATGTGATCCACACGTATAGGTGTGTGTGTGCCCATCGAAGCTTCAAGGCCGGCTGTTCCACGGTGCGTTTGGTAGCCGAACTTGAACCTTCTGGCACACGCGAGAGTTACGCGTGGATCGCTGTACATAGTAGTAATTGAAGGCGTGTACTGCCGAACCTGCCTTCCGTACACACTAGAAATAAAAGGGTGTACACCCTTCCAACACCCACATAGATGGGCGTTAATATGTACTTGCACCCCTACACTCTAAATTTATTTTGCTGGACACCCTTCCTCAAGGGTGCTATAATTGCACCCCAACTGTAGGGTGTAGACAAGAGCACCCTTAGGGTGTTCGTCTGGCGCCAAACTGATTTACACCCTTAAGGGTGTTGAAATGTTTAGTGTGTACTTCATCGTGAATAAGTTGCCAAGTGCGCGATTACTTTGGTGAATATCCTGTTCAGAGTGGCGATTTGCGGAAGTACACGGCACTTGCGCGGATTCTTCGCACGGAGTATAAAGGATACCGTCAAGAAACCGCTGATTTTATTCGGAATCCGTAACAGCAGCTCGATCAAGCTCACGTCTAGAGTTCGGTATTTTAACCGAGAAAAGAAGAAAGCATCAGTGATCATCGAACAACGGCGCACGGTACTTCATCAGCGCTAATTTGCCCACTGCGCGATTACTTTGGTAAATATTCTGTTCAAAGTGGTGATTTACGGGAGTACACAGCGCTTGCAACGATGCCTCGCTCGGCGATTAAATGCCTACCTTGAAGAAACCGCAGATTTTTTTTTTTGTTTGTTTGTTTGTTTGTTTGTTTGTTTATTGGTTTCTTTCCAATATTGGTTTCTTTCCAAATACAATATATTTCTTTTCAATACAATACAATCCAAAACCGCAGCTCGAACAAGTACGTGTCTAGTGTTCGGCATTTTACACGAGAAAAGAAGAAAGCAGCAGCGATCATCGAACAACGGTGCTCGGTACTTCACCGTAGCTAAGTTGCCCACGGCATGATTACAATTGTGAATACCCTGTACAGTGCGGCGATTTACGGGAGTACACGGCGCTTGCGAAGATTCTTCGCACGGAGTATAAACCTTACTTTCAGGAAACCGCTGATTTTATTTGGTATCTACAACAGCAGATGGATTATGCACGTGTTTAGAGTTGAGCATTTTAGATGATAAAAGAAGAAAGCATCAGCGATCATCGAACAACGGCGCTCGGCACTTTATCGGTGCTAAGTTGCCCACGGCGCAATTACTTTTGTGATTATTCTATACAGAGCGGCGACTTACGGTAGTGCACGGCGCTTGCGATGATTCCTCGCTCGGAGTATAAAGCCTACTTTCAAGAAACCGCTGATTTTATTTGGCATCTAAAACGGCAGCTCGGACAAGCACGTGTCTGTGTTCGGCATTTTGCACGAGAAAAGAAAAAAGCAGCAGCGATCATCGAACACGGCGCTCGGTACTTCATCGTCGCTAGGTTACCCACTGCGCGAAAACATTGGTGAATTTCCTGTTGAGAGCGGCGATTTACGGGAGTACACGGCGCTTGTTAGGATTCCTTCTACGGTGTATTAAGCCTACCTTCAAGAAACCGTTGATTTTATATGGAATCCACAACAGCAGCTCGAACAAGCTCTTGCCTAGAGTTCGGCTATTTACACGAGAAAAAAGAAAGCATCCGCGATCATCGAACAACTGCGTTCGGTACTTCATCGGCGCTAAGTTCTCCACTGCGGGATTACTTTGGTGAATATACTGTTCAGAGTGGCGATTTACGGAAGTACACGGAACTTGCGAGGATTCTCCGCACGGAGTATAAAGGCTACCTACAAGAAACCGCTGATTTTATTTTAAATCCGCTACAGCAGCTTGATCAAGCTCGTCTGTAGAGTTCGACATTTTGCTCGAGAAAAGAAGAAAGCATCAGCGATCATCGAACAACGGCGCTCGGTACTTCATCGTCGCTATGTTGCCCACGGCGCGATTACTTTTGTGAATATCCTGTTCAGAGTGGCGATTTACGGAAGTCCACGACGCTTGCGAGGATTAGTCGCACGGCGTATAAAGCCTACCTTCAAGAAACCGCCGATATTATTTGGAATCCACAACAGCAGCTGGAACAAGCAGGTGTCTAGTGTTCGGCATGTTTGACGAGAAAAGAAGAAAGCAGCCGCGATCATCGAGCACGGCGCGCGGTACTTCATCGTCGCTGAGTTGCCCACTGCGCGATTACTTTGCTGAATATCCTGCTCAGAGCGGCGATTTACGGGAGCACACGGTGCTTACGAGGAACCCTCGCATGGAGTATAAAGCCTACCTTCAAGAAACCGCTGATTTTATTTGGCATCCATAACAGCAGCTCGAATAATCGCGGGTCTTGTGCTCGGGATTTGGCCCGAGAAAAGAAGAATTGCTTTGGATCAATACCCTGCTCAGAGCGGCAATTTACATGTGTAGAAGGCGCTTGTGATGATTCAACCGCATGGAGTGTAAAGCCAACCTTTAGTAAGCCACTGACCTTATTTGGAAACCGCAACAGCAGCTATATCAATCGCGCTCCCACAATCCTCGGTATTTTACACATAAGGAGAAGAAAGCGACAGCGATCATAGAACGACGGTGCTCGGAAACTTATCGGCGCAATGTTGTCGGCTAGGCGATTGCCTGGATCAATATCCTGTTCATTGCGGCAATCTACGGCAGTAGGGGACCGTTGCGAGTTTTCATCGCACGGAGTATTAGGGCTACCTTGAAAAAAAAGAAACGCTGATTTTATTTGGCAGCCGGAACAGCAGCTTGATCGTGCAGGGACCTAGAGGGTGTCCACCGAGATGGAATTTTCGAATTCCCTGAGTCTTCCAGGTTTTCCTTAAAAGTCTTTAGAGAATACAGCCTACCTTAAGAATACCGCAGATTGGATTTAGAAGCCACAGCAGCAGCTCCATGAAGTACGTGCAAAGTACGTGTACGTTCGGTATTTTTCAGGGGAAAAAAAGAAATTAGCAGCAATCAATTAATGAAGCCACTCGGTGCCTCACTGGCGCTAAGTTGCCGACTCAGCGATCACTTTGGTGAATGTCCTGTTTAGAGCGACAATATATGAAAGTTCGCGGCACGTGCGAGGATTGATCGCACGGAGTATAATGCCTACCTTAAAGATACCGCTGATTTGCTTTCGCAGCTGCAGCAGCAGCTCCATGAATTACGGGCACAGTAGTGTTCGTCCTTTTTCCCGGGAAATGTAGACACCGTCAGCGATTATCGAGCGACGGAACTCGGTGCCTCACTAGCCACAAATTGTCGACTGAGCGACCGCTTTAGTGAATATCCTGTTCAGAGGGAGAATCTAAGGGAGTTGGCGGCGCGTGCAATGATTGATCTCACGGATATCAAGCCTACCTTAATAATACTGCTTACTTGATTTGGCAGACCTAGTAGCCGTTCCATGAAGTACGTGCCGTGTAGTATTCGTCATTTTGCACGGGAAAAGAAGAAAGCAGCAGTGATCATCGAACTACGGAACTCGGTGACTGCTCGGCGAAAGGTTTCCGACTGAGCGATGGCTTTGGTGAATATACTATTTAGAGTGATTATCTATGGGAGTTAGCAGCACCTGCAAGGATTGATCGCACGAAGAATAAAGCCTACCTTCAAAATACCGCTGATTAGATTTGGCAGCCGTAGCAGAAGCTCATTTAAGTACGTGCCATGTAGTGTTCGGCATTTTGTAGGGTAAAAGAAGAGAACAGCACCGATAATCGAGCAAAGGAACTCAACGCATCACTGGCGATACGTTGTCGACTGTGCGATTGCTTTGGTGAATATCCTGTTAAGAGCGACCACCTATGATAGTTGGAGGCGCGTGCAAGGGTTAATCCCACGCATAATAAAGCCTACCGACAAAATACCACTGATTTGATTTGGCGGGCACACCAGCAGCTCCATGAACTGAGTGCCATCTAATCTTCGTCTTATGTCACAGGAAAAGAAAACAGCACTAGCGATCAACGAACGAGGGAACTCGGGGCCTGATCGGCGTTAAGTTGTCGAATGAGCGATTGCTTGGGTGAATATTGTCAGCTGGTGTTTTGAGCCAGCGAAGCCACGTTTTGACCCACGTTTTGAGCCAGTTTTGCGTGCCCAGCAAAACGGCGACAAAGACGACGAAGTCAAAGATCCCGCGTCAGCGTCGCTTACAGCCTGGCATTTTTCGTGTCTGGCTGCTCGTACTGTTGCTTACTCTTGCCTTAGCGCGTGACAAGCTTGTGGAGGTGCGGGGTAATCTAATCTATGCACCGAACCCCTCCGAGCAGCGGGAGCTCCAGCCCCAGACCGGTGGTTACGCCTGTACACCACGCCAGCAGAAGGATCCATGGACAAGCCCCTGAGTTTGGACTCCTCCCAGAGAGAGTGGCAGCATTGACCACCCCAACTGGTATTGACAGCACAACGCCGATTCATTGTACTCTACTCAACCCACGAACGTCGAATCCCTTCCACGGCGCCATACATGAGGATGTTGAAAATTGGCTGGTGCACTATGAACGTCTTACCGCATTCAACAAGTGGGATGAGGCAGACAAACTGACAAAAACGTATATTTCAGCTTTAATGATGGCGCACGTGTTTGTAGTGAACCGTGCAGATGCCCTAACATCATAGGCAAAATCCTAACGCCGGATTCTTGAGAGGTATGCGAGCCCTGAACGACGAGAGCGAGCTGAGCGTGATCTCCAGTTCCGTATACAAATGCCGAACGAAGGTGTCGCAATGTATGTCGAGGACAGGACGCGTCTCCTTCGACGAGCCGCCCCCAGCTTGTCGGAAGAAAATAAGGTGCGGTACCTGATTCACGGAGTGAAAGAGCAGCTATTCGGCGGTCTCGTGCGCAAGTCTCCCAAGACTGTGTCAAAATTTCTTTCCGAGGCCGTCACCAAGGAACAGACTCTTCGGCAGCGGGTACCATCATACGAACGTCAAGTGAACGCTGCCTCACCTAAGGACTTCTTTGGAGCTCTCGGGGGCCACGCCAATTTCTTTAGAGAGCTCATTCGTTCCGTGATCCGCGAAGAACTCCAGAAACTCGCCACCCTCACAGCCGACGCCCAGCCCCTTGTCCAGCGTTCTCCGTGATGAAGTCCAGTATGCGCTAAGAGAAGCACCCTTCAACAAAGAAACTCGACCGCTAAGAACTGACAGCCTCCGTATGTAATATTCGCAAGCTTTGAGGCAACCTGCCCTACCTCCCTCTCCGCTTCGCACCGCGTGCCCACCAATGCTACAGCCCGTCCAAACAGCCGCGTATTACCAGGACCACCGACAGGCCCCAAAGGAATCAGACGTGTGGCGGGCACCTGATCGCCGTCCCTTTTGGTTTCATTGTGGCGAAGCTGGGCATGTCTGCCGACAGTGCTCCTATAATGAGCTTGGACTACGCGGATTATCACCAAACTCGCCGCAATCTAGGTTCGGCGAGCGTCCTCCTGAAATTTAAGAACACGTTGCCCAGCAGCGCTGATCCCCATCAGCTCAACGCCAGTCACGCTCCCCTTCGCCGCGGCGGTTTTCGCCGACTCGCCGTACGTATTCGAGCGTGGTGCAGGGTCGGTCTCCCAGCCCGCGCCGGCAAAACTCACCACAGCGGCCTTCGGGGGCGAGGCCGCTCTGTCTGGATATGCTCAAGAACCCCTACTGATGTGTACGCCGACCGACGATACATCGACGACGACAGTACCTGCTGATTACAGAAGAAGAATTTCCTTGGACATTCCTGTACTGCTCGATGGTCGTGAAATGACTGCTTTAGCTGGCACTGGAACGGATTCTATAATCAACGAAAAACTGGCCACCCTTCAGAAGAAAGTGACGACGCCTTGGAATCAAACGCCAGTTCGTACACCTGGCGGCCACATTGTCACACCACTCAACATGTGCACGGCAGCAATACAGATTCATGGCTCTAGGTTTGTTGCCATCTTGAGCATTCTCCCTCAGTGTTCTCGAGACCTAATCATCGGCATGGACTTTCTCAGGGAGCACGGAGCTATCATCAACATTCGACAACGCCTCGTCACTTTTTTGACAAAGAGCGTCGCAGCGACGACCAACACCATCCACCCTCGAGCCTTCGTGTCATCGACGAGGCTGCCACATTACCGCCGCGTGAAAGTGTCGTGGTTCAAGTGGCATGTGACAGACATTTACAAAGTGAAGCAGTCGCAGAAACCCATCGCTCTCTCCTGCTTTATCAAGGTGTTTGCGTAGCAAGAATCCTTATTCATCTGCATGATGGTCACTCTGGGGTTCTTGTCATGAACTTCAGCTGCGAACACCGGCACCTTTTCCCCGGTACTCTCATCGCCTACGCCGACCCGATCGCCGATGTCACTGAGTGTTTTGTTTCCGAGGCAATCGACACTGCTGACGCACCTCTACGCAACGTCGACATTAGTCCAACGCTTCCTGAAGAGAACCAACAATCCCTGCGCGAGCTGTTGCTCGAGTTCCACTCTTGCTTTGCAAGGGCGTCGAAGATACGTCAAACATCGATTACGAAACACCGTATCATCACCTATGATAACTTGTCCCCCATAAGGCAACAGCCTTATCGTGTTTCCTTGACCGAACGGCATGCCATTCAAAGGCAGGTGAAGGAGTTTGCTTCAAGACGGCGTAATACAGCCTTCATGCAGTCCCTGGTCAACGCCAGTCGTTCTTGTTAAAAAGAAAGATGGCACGCTTTAGTTTTGTTTTGACTACCGGAACCTACACAACGTCACGAAGAAAGACGTGTGCCCGTTGCCTCGTGTCGACGATTCTCTGGACAGGCTGAGACGCGCGAAGTATTTCTCCTCTGTTGATCTGAAATGTGGCTACTGGCAAATCGAAATAGGTGAGCGCGACCGCGAGAAAACTGCGTTGGTGACTCCAGAGGGCCTTTACGAATTTAGAGTACTCCCTTTCGGCATCTGTACCGCTCCAGCCACATTCCAGCGAATGATGGATACCGTTCTCGTTGACCTCAAATGGAAAAGGCGCCTCGTCTATCTCGATGATGTCGTTGTCTTTTCGGAAACGTTTGACGAGCACCTTCGACGTCTTCGGAATGTACTCGAAGTCATTCGATCGGCTGACCTTACACTCAAACCAGAGAAATGTCATTTCGGTTACGAGGAACTGAAGTTCCTTGGTCACGTCGTGAGCGCAGCAGGTGTTCGGCCCGATCCCGAGAAGACTGCTGCCGTAGCTGCTTTTCCCGCTCCAAGCGACAAGAAAAGTGTACCACGATTTCTGGGCTTGTGTGCATATTATCGACGCTTCATTAAAAAATTTTCGAAGATTGCAGAGCCGCTATTTCGCATTACGCGTGACGACGCGCCATTCCTCTTCACTGATGAAGAACAGACCACTTTTGCGGGGCTACAACGTCGATTGTCTTCTCCTCCCGTGCTGGGTAATTTTGGTGAGGATGCGGACACAGAAGTACACACTGACGCCAGCAATATAGGTCTCGGGGCTATCGTGGTGCAACGGCAAGACGGGACTGAACGAGTTATCGCCTGCGCAAGCGGCACTCAGTCACGCGCCGAGTCCAGTTATTCCACCACAGAGAAGGAGTGCCTCGCAGTTACTTGGGCTACTACAAAGTTTAGACCCTATCTCTACGGGGGCCATTTAAAGTTGTGATCGATCATCACGCTTTGTGCTGGTTGACCAACCTTCGAGACCCTTCTGGACGATTGGCACGTTGGAGTCTGCGACTCCAGGAGTTTAACCTCACCATAGTATACAAGTCAGGCAGAAAACATGATGCTGACACGCTATCAAGAGCACCTGTTGATTTTCAGAATCCTGACGAGGACGACGACAGCGCGTTCCTGGGAGCCCTCAGAAAGCCGGATCTGCTCCCTAAACAGCGATCGGACGCTGAGTTAAGGCCCATCATCAATCACTTAGAAGGCGGCATCGCGTCCATTCCTCGCCCTTTTTCGCGGCGGTTGTCGTCATTTTGCCTACGATAGGGCATCTTATACAAAAGAAACACAGGTGTCGGCGACAAACCTGATCTAGTAGTGCCTCAAGCCCTTCGCGAAGACCTCCTATTAACCTGCCACGACCAGCCGACATCTGGTCACTTGGGCTATTCTAGGACTCTGGAAAGGGTACGGCAACTGCACTACTGGCTTAGACTGGCTGCTTGCGTCCAGCGCTACGTGAAAGCATGCCATGAATGCCATCGCCGCAAGTCACCACCCTTCAAGCCTGCAGGCCTTCAACAACCCATCGACCCTCCGCGTACACCGTTTGATCAAGTTGGAATAGACCTTCTTGGACCATTTCCCTTGTCTTCCGCCGGCAATAAGTGGATCATTGTCGCAACTGAATACTTGACACGTTACGCTGAGAACGAAGGCACTACCACGCAGGGCTGCATCTGAAGTTGCCCAGTTTTTTATGCATCTCATTGTGCTTCGGTATGGCACACCGTTATTCATTCTCGCTGACCGATGGACGGAATTTACGGCAAAGCTTCTGGACGACATCTTCAAGTTGAGTCACACGAGTCATCGAAAGGCCACTGCATACCACCCTTAGACTAACGGCTTGACAGAAAGACTAGACAAAACACTGGCACAGATGCTCACTATGTACGTCGATGTGCAGCACAAAACGTGGGACGAAATCCTGCCGTACGTAACGTTTGCGTATGACACTGCCACGAAGGAAACTACACGATTCATGCCGTTTCGCCTCGTTTATGGTCGAGATGTTCAAACTATGCTAGACGCCATTATTCCATATGAATACATCGATAAGCTCGATCAGCTAGCTCCTGACGTCGAGGAGTACATTCAGCGCGCCGAGGAAGCACGTCAACTGGCCCGTGTGCACATAAGACAGCAGTAGTTTGCAGATGCAATAAGGTACAATCTTCAGCATCGACAAGTTACCTGTGAGCCTGGTGACCATGTTTGTGTTTGGACCCCCATTACAGTGGTGACTCAGCGAGAAACTCCTGAGCAAGTACTTCGGACCATACACAGTACTACGGCATGTAAGCGACGTGAACTATGAATTGATTCCAGACGGAGACCTACCATCGCCCAAGCGCCATTTACCACACGCAGACTGTACATATTGACGCGTGTACTTATCTTTTCCGGGCGACCACGTTTCGCCGCTTAACAATCTGTAATCGCACAGCGCGGGACGCGCCTGCATTGTCCGACGTTTCTGGAAAGTCGTTTTCTGGAGTAACAGTATTGGAGTTTCTGGAGTAACACAGTATTGCTACTGTGTTACTCAACGTCACCACCACGTGACAATATCGTCCACCTCAAGCCGTATTTAACACGATGATGTTAAGTGTAGTGGTGAAACAAACTTTGTTTTTGCCGTCGTCGCATCGTTCTCCAAAAAATTTGCGAAGCGTTTTTTTTTTTTTTTGTTCCCGACCTCAGAACACAATTTTTGCCTCGTGTGCATGTCCGTATGTGTGCTGCGCGTTCCCCCCCTTTTTCTTGTCTTACCCAATTTGTGTACTTTCCGTGCACGTCTTGTCTTTAAGCATCGAGTCGATGCTTCATTAGGAGGGGGAATAATGCCCCCTGGGGGGGGGGGGGTGTTTTGAGCCCGCCAACGGTCAATCTTGCCTGCCCAGCAAAACGGCGAAGGAGACGACGAAGTCAAAGATCCCGCGTAAGCTGGAGAACCGTCGCTTAGTGTTTGGCATTTTTCGTGTCTGGCTACGCTTGCCTTAGCGCGGGACGATATGATGTTCAGAGCGGCAATTTATGGGAGTAGACGGCACGTAGGAGGATTGATCGCACGAAGAATAAAACCTACCTTCAAAATACCGCTGATTTGATTCGGCAGCCGCAGCAGCTGCTCCATAAAGTGCGTGCCATTTAGTGTTCGGCATTTTGCACGCGAAAAGAAGAAAGCAGCAGCGATCATCGAGCGACGCAACTCGCTGCCTGATCGGCGCGAACTTGTCGACTGAGTGACCGCTTGAGCCATTATCGTGTACATACCGGTAATATACAGGAGTAGACGACACGTACTAGGATTGATGGCACTCAGTGTGCATCCTACCTTCAACATACCACTTATTTGATTTGGCAGCAGTAGCAGCAGCTCCATGAATTACGTCCCATATAGTATTCTGCATTTTTCACGGGGATAGAAGAAAGCAGCAATGGTCATCGAGCGACGGAACTCGGTGCCCCAGTCGCGATAAATTGTCGACTGAGCGATCGCTTTGGTGAATATGCTGTTAAGAGCGACAACCTATGAGAGTTGTCGGCGCATGCAAGGATTATTACCACACATAATAAAGCCTACCTACAAAATACCGCTGATTTGATTTGCCAGGCACACCAGCAGCTCCATGAAGTAAGTGCCATCTAATGTTCGACATATGTCGCGAAAAAGAAAACAGCAGCAGCGATCACCGAAAGATGGAACTCGGGGCCTGATCGGCGTTAAGTTGTCGACTGAGCGATGACTTGGGTCAATATTGTTAGTGTTGCTGGAGCCCAATGCTATATACAATTTATTTACAGGGAAGCTAACGGAAGGCTAAAATGGCGACGCTATATCAAGCGGGGCCCACGTCGTCTTCTTTCTCCTCAGTGCAGCCACACTGTGGCGGCTGTTCCGTAGCATCAACCCCGGCAGTAGAAGCACTGTCCCGGTGCTTAATCTACACATCCGCGGTGAAAGGTGTGTGGTATGGCTTTAGTCTCGCCACGCGAACGATGTCACTTGCAGGCGACGATGACGCTGAGAGGCTGGCGGGGATGACTTCATACGACGTGACATCGGTCACTTGTCGCACCACACGGTATGGGCCAGTGTAGCGTGACAGCAGCTTTTCGCAAAGGCTCACACGTCGGATGGGTGACCAGAGAAGCACCAGAGAACCCGGAGGAAAGTCCACGTCGCGATGGTGGCAATCATAGAGGCGTCTCTGATGCTCCTGCGAGGCCTCGAAACGGGTGCGAGCGAGCTGGCTCGCGTGGTCGGCGTGTGCGATCGCGTCGAGGGCGTATTCAGTGGCTGAACGTGTGACCGCGGGGAACAAAGTGTCTAAGGGCAACGTGGGTTCTCGGCCATATAGGAGATAGAATGGTGAATAGCCGGCGGTGTCGTGACGCAATGAGTTATACGCGAACGTCACATATGGTAAGTGAAGATCCCAGTCGTGGTGGTCGGTGGCAACGAACTTCGAAAGCATGTCGGCGATGATCCGGTTGTGGCGCTCCGTGAGGCCGTTGGTCTGTGGGTGGTAGGACGTGCTGAACTTGTGCTTTGTCGAGCAGGAGTGGAGGATGTCCTCGACGACTGCCGACAGAAAGCTTCGGCCACGGTCAGTGAGTAATTGGCGCGGAGCACCATGCAGTAAAATGATGTCACAGAGCAGAAAGTCAGCAACGTCAGTGGCACAACTTGTCGGGAGGGCTTTGGTGATTGCGTACCGCGTAGCATAATCAGTAGCGACGGCGACCCATTTATTTCCGGAGCCCGAGAAAGGAAACGGTCCAAGATGGTCTAGACCAACACGGGAAATGGGTTCCGGTGGGATGTCGATCGGCTGGAAACATCCAGCTGGAGGAGTGGAGAGCTTCTTCCGGCGCTGACAGGGCTGACAAGCGGCAACGTAGCTCGCACGGAGCGGGCGAGACCCGGCAAAAAGAATCGACGGCGTACACGGTCGTATGTGCGCGAGACGCCCAAGTGTCCAGCCAAGGGAGTGTCGTGAAGTTGTTGGAGGACAGTCGAACGCAGGTGTGATGGAATTACGAGCAGAAGGTCAAGGCCGTGTGGATCGAGATTGCGGCGGTATAATGTCCCCTCCTAAAGGAGAAACATCCGCAGAGAGGCGTTGCCAGGCGTTTACTCCAGATGGTCGATGAGGGCTCGTAATGGGCCAGAATTGGAGGCGTGGTAAGGAGAGTAGTGAGCTCCGAAAAGGATGCGGCATGGTCAGGTGCCCAAGAAAAAATGGCTGTGGCTTAGCTAAGGTTAAGCCCAGGATGCGAAGCATACTAGAGTAGAAGTACTCCCAGATACACTCGCAACTTCATCCTTTACCTCGGACTCTGTGGAGGAACGCTGCTGTTTAGCCGCGTACTCTGCACGTCGCTTGGCAAGCCGAACTTCTCGTTCTTCGGCCGTTTCCGTGGCTCTTTGTAACTTGCGCTTTGCGGTCTGACTAGTGGCCCTCTCCTTTCCCGCCATCGCGCTGTACAACTGGCCTCGACGAGAGCGCGCCGCTCTTTTATACAGCTGTTATGACGCCAGTGCCCTAGCGGGAGGAACGGGAGTTAGGCCGCAGCACCGGCTGTGAGACTGCAGGCGAGCGCAAGAGTTGAGCCCGGCTTGCAGCTGTTGTGACGTCAGTGCCCTAGCGGGAGGAGCGGGAGTTAGGCCGCAGTACCATCTGTGCGACCGCAGGCGAGCGCACGAGCTGAGACCCGGCTATGTAGCTACGCGGCCGCAAGGGAGCGCACGAGTTGAGCCTCCGCTTTTGCAGCTGTTATGACGTCATATGGTAGCTACGCGGCTACGCGCGGCGCAGCAAGGAAGAGCGTGGTTGTGCGGCTAGTATGCTTCGCATAATAAAGCGTCTTTCTTCAAGAGGTCGGTAAGGGGACGTGCGGTGGTCGCAAAATCCTCCACAAAGCGTCGGAAATAAGAGCACAGCCCTACGAAACTACGAACGTCCTTGGTGGACTTCGGAACAGGAAAGTTCGTAACGGC
Source organism: Dermacentor andersoni (assembly GCF_023375885.2). Classification (NCBI taxonomy): domain Eukaryota; kingdom Metazoa; phylum Arthropoda; class Arachnida; order Ixodida; family Ixodidae; genus Dermacentor; species Dermacentor andersoni. The sequence continues at coordinate 6,035,959 of NC_092818.1, forward strand.
GCGAATTTTGTCCGGATCAGGTCGCAAGCCTCTGGCGTCCACGAGGTGTTCAAGGACGGTGATTTGGCGGCGAGCGAAGTGACATTTTGACGAGTTCAACTGGAGACGAGCGCTGCGGAACACGTCAAGAATCGATGAAAGACGGTCTAGATGCGTGTCAAATGTAGGCGAATAAACGATGACGTCGTCCACATAGCACAAACAGGTGGACCACTTGAACCCCTCAAGCCATGAGTCCATCACTCGTTCGAAGGTGGCGGGCGCGTTGCAGAGACCGAAAGGCATCACCTTGAACTGATAAAGGCCACCAGGGGTAATAACTGCAGTCTTCTCTCGGTCCATGTCGTCGACGGATATCTGCCAGTAGCCGGACCGTAAATCGATAGAAGAAAAATAGGTGGCACCGTACAGGCAGTCTAGAGCGTCATCAATACGTGGAAAAGGGTACAGTCCTTTTTTGTGATTTTGTTCAGGTGGCGATAATCTACACAAAAACGCCACGTGCCATCCTTCTTTTCGACAAGTATGACGGGAGAAGCCCAGGGACCTCAGGAAGGCTCGATGATGTCTTTTGCAAGCATCTTTTTGACTTCCTCTTGGATAACAGCTCGTTCAGACGCAGAAACACGATATGGACGTCGGTGAATAGGATTGGCATCGCCAGTGTTTATGCGATGAGTCACGACGGAGGTTTGACCTAAGGGTTGATTGTCAAAGTAAAAAATGTTGCGACAGCCTTCAAGAACGCGGCAAAGAGCTTCAGCTTGAACAGGTGTAAGGTCAGAGGAAACCATCTTCTTAATGTCGACGTCAGTACCGTGCGATGACGTCATGGTATGGGCCGAGCTGTGACGATCTTCCACTGTGAATGGCTCGATCTCATCATCCTGCAAAGCGCTAATTATTGTCAATGAAATCCCCTGAGGCAGAACTTGCGCGGTTAGCGTGAAATTGACAAGGGGAAGGCAGTTGCGGTTACCAGTAATTGTCAGCACAGTGTGCGGCACGGTAACACCATGTGTAACTATAACTGCCGGAATTGGTGCGGCCACGTAATTACCGTCAGGTACAGCTGATGAGGACAAGTCGACGTGTTTCACAGATTGAGGCGGCAGGCGAATAAAATCCATGCAGCTCAAACGGCTTGGAGGCGGGTCCACATGGTCGGCAAGAAGAGGCAAGTTAAGGCGAAGTGAGCCGGCCGAACAGTCGATGAGGGCAGAATGACTGGCAAGGAAATCCAGACCGAGAATGAGTTCGTGAGGCCAATGCTCGATGACGGTGTAGAGAACGACCGCGTGTCTCTCAACAATGGTGTGCCGGGCAGAGCGCATGCCAACAATAGCGACAGTCCCTCCGTCAGCGACTTTACAACTCGGTTCGGGGCGGGCGTCAGAACTTTCTTGAGCCGACGGCGAAGATCAGCACTCATAATAGACCTATGCGCCCCGGTGTCAATCAACGCGCACACAGGAACATTGTCGACGAGAACGTCCAAAAGATTCTTGTTCGTGGGTAGGGTGAAGCGAGGATTTCGTGCCAATGTCGTCAATGCAGCTTCACCTCCAGCAGCTGCACTGTCTAGTTTTCCGGTCGGGGGTGCGGCGAGTAGGTCGGAGAAGGAGCACGGCGTGACGGGGGCGTGCGAGATTGACGACGGGAGGGAGAAGGCGAGCGGGAGCAGCGGGGTCGTGTCAAAGGTGTCGCAGGGTCAGATGATGGAGCGGGCATAGAAGGGGAGAAGGAAAAGGACGCGCTAGAGGGGCGAGGGTGGTAATCAGGAGAATAGCGCATCGGAGAAGTCCAGCGGCTGTGGCAGTGGTGAGCGACATGTCCTATGCGTCGGCAGTTAAAACAGATCGGCTTGTCGTCCACGGTTCGCCATTCGGAGGGGTTGCGCTGTGCATACGAGGAGTAAGAAGAGCGCGGTGAGGACGTGCGTGGAGAAAGAGGTTCCGAGCCTATGGAACGAATGGATTGCAGCCGATGTTGGACAACTTTTGACGGACGACGCCCTGGATCAAGGAGATTGTTACCGGAGAATGATTAGGTGACGGGAATCAGGGGGCCGCCGGTTGTGCCGCTTCGACCTCACGACGAATGATGCGGCTCAAGTTGTCACATCGCGACGGCTGGTGGAAGAGGTCGTCACAGGATGACGTAGCAGCTGTGTTGGGAAGTCGCGTGATGTGCTGGGATACCCGGCGGCTTTTAGCATGCTCAATACGGCGGCACTCCTTGAGGATCGTATCGATGCTGGTGACGTTCGTAAACACCAGTAAATTGAAGGCGTCGTCAGCAATGCCTTTGGGGACGTGGTTAACCTTATCGTCCTGAGACATGGTCGCGTCAGCCTTGGCACAAAGGGCCAAGACGTCGAGAATGTACGACACGTAGGACTCGGTCGACGTCTGTACACGTGTGGCAAGGGCTTTCTTGGCGTTAACGTGGCGACCGAAGGGATTGCCAAAAAGGTCGCGGAGCTTCTCTTTGAAGAGATGCCAGCTCGAGATCTCCTCTTCGTGTGTCTAGAACCGTGCAAGTGGAGCTCCATCGAGGTAAAAAAGAACGTTCGCAAGCATAATAGTCAGATCCCACCTGTGACTGCTGCTGACACGTTCGTATAAGCGGAGCCAGTCGTCAACATCAGGACGGCCGACTCGGTTGAAAACACCAGGATCCCGAGGGGGGGGGGGGGAAACGGCGACGTAGGTCGGGGCTGCAGGCGGAGACGGTTGCGTAGATGAAGTGCCGCCAGCAGGAGCCGAAGTTGCACTGTCGCCGTTGCGACCGCTGCGAAGCTCCATGACGGGTATGGGGAACGTCCACCTCCACCAAATTAATGTTACGTGTAGCTGGAGCCCAATGGAATATACAATTTATTTACAGGGAAGCTAACGGAAGGCCAAAATGGCGACGCTATATCAAGCGGGGCCCACGTCGTCTTCTTTCTCCTCAGTGCAGCGACACTGTGGCGGCTGTTCCGTAGCAATATGTATGATGTTCAGAGCGGCAATTTACGTCAGTAGAGGGCGCGTGCAAGGATTGATCTGGCTGAGCATACAGCCTACCTTCAAAATACCGCTGATTTGATTTGGCAGTCGTAGCAGCAGCTCCACGATGTACGTGTAATTTAGTGTTTGGAATTTTGCACGGGAAAAGAAAGAAACCGGCCGCGCTCAATGAAGGACGCTACTCGGTGCCTCACTGGCGATAACGCTGTCGACTGAGTAATCACTTTGGGGAATATCCTGCTTAGAGCAATAATCCATGGGAGTTGGCGGCACGTGGAAGCTATGATCGCACTGAGAATAATGCCTATCTTCAATCTACCGCTTATTTGATTTGAAAGTCGCAGCAGCTGCTCCATGAAGTACGTGCCATTTAGTGTTCGGAATTTTGCACAGGAAAAGAAGAAAGCCGGAAGCGATCAATGTATGACGCCACTCGGTGCCTCACTGGCAATAATTTGTCGACTGAGCGATCGCTTTGGTGACTGTCGTATTAAGAGCGACAATCTATGAGAGTTGGCGGCGCGTGCAAGGATTGATCGCGCGGATAATATAGCCTACCTACAAAATACCGCTGATTTTAATGGGCAGCCTCAGTAGGAGCTCCATGAAGTAAGTGCAATGTCGTGTTCCTCATACAGAGAGAGAGAGAGAGCGGTTGGGATCATATAGCAAAAAATTGACACTAAAAGAAAAAAATGGCGCTGGGCACGTCATGTAATGCGCAGATTAGATAACCGTTGGGCCATTAGGGTGGCACAATGGGTACCAAGAGAAGGGAAGTGCAGTAGAGGACGGCAGAAGACTAGGCGGTGCGACGAAATTAGGAACTTTGTGGCTGCTAGTTGAAATCGGTAGGCGCAGGGGAGGGGTAATTGGAAATCGCAGGCAGAGGCCTTCGTCCTGCAGTGGACATAAAATAAGATGATGATAATGATGATGATGATGAGGAGGAGGAGGAGCAGTTTTTGTCATTCTGCACAGGAAAAGAAGAAAGAATCAGCTATTCACGCATGACGCCACTCAGTGCCGCACTGACGATAAGTTGTCAACTCAGCGATCGCTTTGGTGAATATGCTGTTCAGAACGACAATCTATGGGAGTCTGCGGGGCGTGCGAGGATTTCTTGCAAGAAGTATAAAGCCTAGCTTCAAAATACCGCGGATTGTGTTTGCCAGTAGCATCAGAAGCTCCACGAAGTACGTGCGCAGCAGTGTTTGACACCTTGCACGGGAAAAGAAGAAAGCAGCAGCGATCATCGAGCGACGGAACACGGTGCCTAGTCGGCGCTCAGTTGGCGATTGTGCGATCGCTTTCGGGAATATCCTGTTTAGAGTAATTATCTAGGGGAGCTGGCGGCGCGTTCAAGGATTGCTCGCACTGAGATTAAAGCTAACCTTCAAATACCGCTGAGTTGATTTAGCGCCCGCGGGAGCTGCGTCATGAAGGACGTGCCAACCAGTCTGCGGCATTTTGTACGGGAAAAGAAGAAAGCAGCAGCGATGAACGAACGACAGTACTCAGTGCCTGAAAGGCTCTAAGTTGTCAAATGAGCGATCGCTTGGGGGATTTTACTGTTTAGAGCAGTTTTCTATGGGAGTTGGCGGTTCGTGCAAGGATTTATCGCAAGGAGTATAAAGCCTACCTTTAAAATACCGCTCATATGATTTGGCAGCCGTAGCAGCTGCTTCACGAAGGATGTGCCAACTAGTCTTCGGCATTTTCCACGGGAAAAGAAGAAAGCAGCAGCGGTGAACGAACTCGCACCTGATCGGCTCTAAGTTGTCGACTGAGCGATCACATTGGGGAATGTCCTGTTCAAAGCGGCAATGTACGGGAGTAGACGGCAAGCAGGAGGATTGATAGCACTGAGTATATAGCATTCCTTCAAAATATCGCTGATTTGGTTTGGCAGCCAAAGCAGCAGCTTCATGAAGTGAGTGAATGAATGAATTAATTATTTAATTTCCATAAATATACAAGTTTATGGAGGATATAAGGAAAAAAGTTACAAAAGAGCAACTTGACTAGTCCTTAATCCTTCTCGTGACAGCAGCAGCAGAAAACAAACACGTGGCAAAAAAGGGAGGGTAAGAGATAAAGAACAAAAATAATAATAATAAACGTTTGCATACAAGTGCACATACAGCAGATAGCAATAGAAAAAATACATAACTCAATAAAAAGAAGCATACTTATACAGAGATTAAAGGCTAATAGGCACCAAAGTAATTTATTAACTTGTTTTCACTGCAAGCAAAGACACCAGTGCCATCGTTCATTACCTTTTTTAATAAATGCGGTAAAGTGTATGAAAGCTTTTGCTTCGCATAGTTGGTACGTGGGTATGGCACAAACCAATATTCCAGAAATCTTGCAGCATAATAGCTTCTATTTCGTGTCAAGTTGGCTATAGACCTGACGTGGTTAATGTTTTTCTGGCATTCCTTACCATATGTTAACGCTAAGCGAAAATTCAAGAGATCAGGAGCTTTAAGTATCTTTAAGTCTTTAAATAATGAATTAGTTGGAAAGTCAAATGGCACGGATGGCTCTCTTTTGCAGACAAAGATACGATTAATATTAGTGGCAGATGTTGTGCCCAAAACCTGGCAGCCGTAATTTAGGTGGCAAGAAAATAAAGAGTTATAGAGCAGAAGTTTTACCTTCTGTGGAATCTGTTTAATAGTGAAAAGAAGACCTGAAACTTGAGAAAGCTTGTTTGTTAAAAAATTAGTATGACAGTTGCAAGACATGTCATGATCAAAGAAAACAGCTAAGGTTTTAATGGAATTCACGAGCATGATTTTTGAAGAGCAAAGTTTAATGTCATCCTTCAGGAGAGCATTCTTATTCTTGGCTTGAAACAAAATTGCTTTAGTTTTTTCTGTGTTGATTTTCAACCCATTTTCGACAGACCAAGTATATAATTTCTTAAGCACACAATTCGCAACTGTAAGCACTGTTACAGCATTACTTGAGGAAAACAACGCGGTTGCATCGTCAGCATATAAAATAAGCTTAGTGGGGAAATATACATTAACAATATCATTAATAAAGATATTGCTACGGCATATTATTTCCAGTGACGAAGAGCCGAGCAGTAAGAAGACGACGACGACGATGGGAAGCTAGCGCGGGGTGTTGCCTCTTGGCCAACTGCGGCGTATTGCCTTGTAAATATACTTGTACATAGCTTTTCGTCGGTGTCTTCCTACGTAACATATCTGGTGGAGGTGGACGTTCCCTGTACCTCGTGACGGAGCTTCGCAGTGGACGGTACGTCGAGCCTTCCTTCATGGCTCCCGGCGACGACAACTCGACTCCGCCGGCTCCGACACCTGCTGCCACTTCGACGACCTACATCACTCTCCCCGCTCCCCGTGATCCTGGCGTAATCTCGGCAAAAGATGGGGAAGACGTTGAGGACTGGATCAGCCTGTACGAACACGTCAGCCGCAATAACCAGTGGGACCCTACTATCATGCTCGCCAACGTAGTCTTTTACCTCGGTGGCACACCTCGAGTTTGGTACCGGACGCACGAAGATGAGCTCACCAGTTAGGATTCGCTTAAGCAAAAGCTTCGAGACTTGTTCGGCAACCCCTACGGTCACCAACTTGCCGCGCAGAAGGCGCTTTCAGGTCGTGTGCAGACGTCAACGGAGCCCTACGTCACGTACATTCAGGACGTCTTGGCTCTGTGCCGCAAAGTTGACGCACACATGACTGAGTCCGACAAGGTCTCCCACATCCTCAAAGGCATTGCCGATGACGCCTTCAACTTGCTCGTATTTAACAACGTGGCGACGTTGGATGCAGTTATAAAAAAGTGCCGCCGCCTGCAACTCGCTAAAAGCCAACGTATCGACCAACAGTTTGCCTGTCTGCCCAACACCCCGGCGACATCTTCTTGTGCTGACGCTCCTCGTCCCAACAACACTGGCGATGTTACCAGGATTGTCCGGCGTGAGATCGAGGCCGCCTATCCAGCTTCCTTCGACTCCAGCCCCTCCAATGCACCTGCAGTCACTGTTTCCCTGATCCAGGCAGTTGTCCGCCAGGAGTTCGCCAACATGGGTATTCACACCATCTGCTCGGCCCATCGCCCTGATACCCACCCGGCTTCTTCGATTCCACCCCGTCCCGCCGCTTCTTACCCACCACGTTTCCGCAACCCCTCTGAATGGCGCGCTGCAGACGACAAGCCAATTTGTTTTCACTGCCATCGAATTGGGCACATTTCTCGGCACTGTCGCAGTCGCTGGAGTTCCGTGAACCAGTCTACATATACTGCCCACTCTCGCCCCCCAGGTGGCCTGTCTCGTCCCTATGCTGCCCGCTCAGATAATGCCGCCACCGATTCTCCTGCGCCGAACCGCCCCTATTCTCGTTCGCCTTCGCCCCAACGACGACAATCTCGCTCCCCTCAAGCCCCGTCGCTCCTATTCGCCGACTCCCTTCGGACGCCGCTCCCAGCCGGAAAACTAGACGATGCAGCGCCTCGAGGTGACGCTGCATTGCTCCCTACGCCGCCAAATCCTCTCCTGGCGTTGCCCACTCATCTGAACCTTCTTGACGTGCAAGTCGACGGTGTTCCTGTATCTGCTCTCATAGACACTGGGGCGCATTTGTCGGTAATGAGCGCTGACCTTCGTAACCGGCTGAGGAAAATAATCACGCCCGCCACGACGCCTGTTGTCCGTGTCGCCGATGGTGGAACAGCCCCTGTAATTGGTATGTGTGCCGCCCGCGTCTCCTTCGCCGATAGCTCCACTACCGTGCTATTCACTGTCATCGCTCACTGTCCCCACGACATCATCCTCGGCTTAGACTTCCTCTACGCACATTCTGCTCTCATCGATTGCTCCGCCAGTACTCTCCGCCTCGACCTGCCTGTTCTGGATCCCGCTGAACAACACCCTACTCGCCTCAGTTCCGTCGACTTCGTTCGCTTGCCACCTTCGGCACTGACTTACGTTGACTTCGTGTCATCCCCACCAGTCCCCGATGGTCACTACATCGCGGCTCCTATGCAAGACGTCCTCCTTACACACGGGATCACAATACCTCTTACAGCTTTAGCTATTACGGCGAATTGCGTCTGCCTGCCAGTGGTCAATTTTAGCTTGACGACACAAGTGCTGCCACGCGGGATGTCTCTGGCCCAACTTTGCCCATTCGAGGATCACTCTGTAGCATCGATTTCAGTAGACGACAACTCAGCCGATCCTCCTCTACCATCGCAGTCGGCAACTTGTACCATCGCCAACTTGCACAAAATGATTGCACCCGATATGCCGTCCGAGCACGCTCGTGCGCTCTACCGCGTTCTGATTTCCTACCAAGATATTTTTGACTTTACCGATCGTCCTTTGGCCCAAACAAAAGCTGTTAAACATCGCATTAATACCAGCGATGCCCCTCCTATTCATCGCCGCCCGTATCGAGTATCACCGGCTGAGCGTCAAGTTATTCACACCGAAGTTCGCAAAATGCTTGCCAAGAACATTATTGAACCGTCATGTAGTGCATGGGCGTCACCTGTTGTGCTGGTAAAAAAGAAGGATGGCTCATGGCGCTTTTGCGTGGATTATCGGCACCTTAACAGGGTTACCAAAAAGGACGTGTATCCCCTACCTCGGATTGATGACGCCCTTGACTGCTTCCACGGTGCCCGCTATTTCTCCTCTGTTGACCTTCGCTCCGGTTATTGGCAGATTGCCGTGGACGATCTCGACCGCGAGAAGACCGCATTTGTAACACCCGACGGTCGTTATCAATTCAAAGTGGTGCCGTTCGTTCTATGTAACGCTCCTGCCACTTTTGAACGCATGATGGACTCCCTTCTTCACGGTTTCAAATGGTGCACGTGCCTGTGCTACTTGGACGACGTTATAGTTTTCTCCCCAACATTCGCTACGCACCTCGGGCGGCTCTCAGCAGTCCTGGACGTTTTTCGGCGAGCCGGTCTCCAACTCAACGCGTCGAAGTGCCAATTCGGCCGTCGCCAGATTACCGTCCTTGGACAACTCTTCATCGGCCTTTGCTCGTACTTCCGCCGTTTCGTAGAAAATTTCGCGGCCATAGCACGACCACTAACCGAGCTTTTGAAAAAAGACGCCCCTTTCCAGTGGGGCGATAACGAGGCCTCTGCATTCTCGCTTCTAATCGACCTTCTCACAACGCCTCCCGTTCTGGCCCATTTCGATCCTTCTGCGCCTACCGAAGTCCGTACTGATGCCAGCGGTCATGGAATTGGCGCAGTACTGGCACAACGCCAGCGTGGCCACGACCGTGTTATCGCTTACGCCAGCAGGCTCCTCTCGCCCGCGGAGCGCAACTATTCCATCACTGAACGTGAGTGTCTGGCCCTAGTTTGGGCGGTTGCAAGGTTCCGCCCATACTTATATGGCCGACCCTTTTCCATTATCACAGACCATCACGCGCTTTGCTGGTTATGCTAATTGAAAGACCCTACAGGAAGACTTGGTCGCCGGGCCTTACGCCTCCAAGAATATTCGTTCTCTGTAACCTACAAATCTGGCCGACTACACAAGGACGCTGACTGCCTGTCTCGCTACCCGGTAGACGAGCCTGACGACGCCGACAGTAGTACCGCAGACGGCATTTTCTCTGTGTCTGCCTTCGCTAACATCGCCGATGAGCAGTACCGAGACCTATCGCTGCAAGTACTCATCGAGCGTTTGCGCTCTACACCTACCGACGCATCCGTTCGCCGATATGTCCTCCAGGGCGGCATTTTGTACCGAAGGAACTTTCTCCGTGATGGCCCTGATCTTCTTCTTGTCGTGCCAAAACACCTACGACAGACTGTGCTCTTTGAGATGCATGACGCACCCACTGCAGGACATCTTGGGGTAACCCGCACGTACGACCGCGTCCGCCGCCGCTTTTATTGGCCTGGCCTCGCTCGCGCCGTCCGACGCTATGTTGCTGCCTGTGATCCCTGCCAGCGTCGGAAAACACCTCAGGTGCTACCTTCCGGTCATCTCCAGCCGATCACCGTCCCTGTGGAACCGTTCTTTCGTGTTGGATTAGACCTCTTCGGTCCCTTTCCCACGTCATCCTCTGGGAACAAATGGGTAGCCGTCGCAACTGATTACGCCACCCGATACGCTATCACGCGGGCTCTCCCTACCAGTTGCGCCACTGATGTCGCGGACTTTCTCTTGCGTGACATTATCTTAATGCATGGCGCTCCGCGACAGCTGCTTACTGACCGTGGTCGTAACTTCCTCTCGAAAGTTATCGCCGAGATTGTGCGTTCCCGCTCTATTCAACACAAGCTGACTACCTCATACCATCCTCAAACCAATGGCCTGACAGAGCGGTTAAACCGTACTCTTACCGACATGCTGTCCAAGTACGTTTCGAAGGACCACCACGACTGGAACGTTGCCCTTCCTTACGTCACATTTGCTTATAATTCTTCCCGGCACGACACCGCAGGATTTGCTCCATTTTATCTACGGTCGCGAACCAACCTTGCCCCTTGACACGGTACTTCCTCCTGCTGTGACCTCAACAACCGAGTATGCGCGCAACGCCATCGCCCTCGCCGACCATGCACGCCAGCTTGCCCGTGCTCGACTGACGGACTCGCAAACCACGCAGCAGCGTAAGTACAACGCCCGCCACCGTGACGTACAGTTTTCGACTGGTGCACTTGTGCTCCTGTGGTCGCCCTCTCGTCACGTCGGACTTTCAGAAAAGCTCCTTTCGCAATACACAGGGCCCTACCGCGTGCTGCGCCAGGTGACACCTGTGACGTACGAAATTGCTCCTGTGAGCTCAACCTCGTCATCTACTTTGGCATCTAGTGATGTCGTGCACGTCAGTAGGCTCAAGACTTACTACACTGCTTCAGAGTCCGGCCTTTAGTTGCTCCGGGACGGCGCTTTTGCCGCCGGGGGTAGTGCTACGGCATACTATTTTCAGTGACGAAGAGCCGAGCAGTAAGAAGACGACGACGACGATTGGAAGCTAGCGCGGGCTGTTGCCTCTTGGCCAACTGCGGCGTATTACCTTGTAAATATACTTGTAAATAGCTTTTCGTCGGTGTCTTCCTACGTAACAATATTAAAGAGAAGAGGGCCTAAAATGCTACCCTGCGGAACACCAATATAAACTGGTTTAACTTGGGATGAAGTGTTATTAACTTGCACAAGTTGGCATCTATGACACAGATATGACCTAATCAGGTCTGAAGCGATGCCACGAATGCCATAGCGATTCATTTTATGTAACAGAAGCTCGTGGTTAATACAGTCGAAGGCCTTGCTAAAGTCTATAAAAATGCCCAGAGTAAGAAGGCCTTTATCAAAATTATCCAAAATGAATTCTTTTTGGTGAAGCAGGGCAAGTTGAGTAGACCTATTTTTACGAAAGGCAAACTGACAATCAGTTAAAAAGTTTTTGCTTTCGAGGAAATCAGAAATGCGTTGAAAAATAATTTTTTCCAGACCTTTTGAAAATACGGGGAGAATAGAAATTGGTCTATAATTTGTCAACAATTTCTTATCTCCTTTCTTGAACTAAGCCAAAACTTTTGCAGTTTGCATCTGACGTGCAAATACACCGGAAGTAAGGCAGACATTGTAGACGTGCATTAATACAGGCGCAATCAAATATAAGACGTATTTCACAGGCTTAATCTGAATACCATTGACATCACAAACGCTGCTGTTATTGAGTTCACTGAACTTGCATATGTCAGTGCCATCTAGGATTCGTCATTTTGCACGGGAAAAGAAGCGACGGAACTTGGTGCCTGATCGGCGCTAAGTTGTCGACTGAGCGATGGCTTGGTTAAATATCCTTTTCAGAGGGGCAATGCATAGGATTAGACGACACGTACGAGGATTCATCGCACTAAGTATACAGCATACCTTCAAAATACTGCTTATTTGATTTGGCGGCCGTAGCAGCAGCTCCGTGAAGTACGTGCGTTTTAGTGTTCGGCATTTTGCATGGGAAAAAAGAGCAGCAGCGGTCAATTAATGACGCTATTCGGTGCCTCACGGGCGAAAATTTCTCGACTGAACGATCGCTTTGCTGAATATTCTGTTCAGAGTGACAATCTATGGGAGTTGGTGGCGCGCGGGATGATATATCGCGCGGAGTATAAAGCCGTCAAAAACTGCAGCTTTTATTTATCAGCCTTATGCGCTGCTTAGCTTCATCGAGAACGCGCTAACTTGTCTACGGCATCTTAAATGGGCAGCGAAGAATGCAGCGGCGATCATCGAAACATGGCGGTCGGTAACTCTTCGAGGCTAACGTCTCGACAGAGCAACTGCTTTGTTCCAATATCTTGTTGGGAACGCTCATCTACCTGAGTACACGGCGCTTGCGCTTATTCGTCGCAGAGAGTATAAATCCTGCCGTCAAATATTCGCCGCATTCTTTTGGCAGCCGCAAACACAGCAATAGCTCGATCAAACACGCGCTGGTAAGTTTAGTGAATTTTTCTCGCACATACGAAAAAAAATCAAAGGTTATGATCGAACGCCGGTGCTCGGCATCTAGTAGGCGCGAATCTATTGACGGAGGTATGACCTTGACCCAATATTCTGCTCATTGTCTGAATCTATGCTTTTCTACGACTCTTCCACCAATTCCTGCTCGGTAAGATAAATTCTACCGCCAAAAGATAGGCGGGATATTTTTGCAGCTGTAGGCGCTAGCGCATGTACACGCACTAAAGAGTCCACTGGATATCGCAGAAAAACAGAAGAAAGCAGCGGGTACCATCAAAAGACAGCGCTCAGTACCTAATAGGCGCTCACATGTACCCCCCAAAACATTATGTCCCACTTTAGCTGCCATAGCCTTGAGTGGCGTTGGCTCTCACTATCTATCATGCACATAATACGGTGCAACCCAGACTGGCGCCAGTAAAAAGACCACGATTTGAAGTGTGAAGGTGGAATCTGTCTTGACAGCCATCTTGTTTATGCATGGTAGTCTCTCTTGTAATATTGTAAATACATCCTTATATGTGACCTTTGCAACGGAAGAGGGATCTGGTAGTGGGGCGCCGACTAGTGCAGACAAGGAAACATCGGCTCCCGATATTATCAATGATTTCACGAGGTTTTTCACCCCAAATCGAATTGAATTGCGCACCAACGAAAACAGCAAGTTACACGGATTCCGTGGATGCCGGATTTATTTCGGTGGGTGGCCCCCTTCTCAACAATTTCTGCGTTCGAATTTTCAACCTCGGCGCGCAAAGGTGGGTCGGCCTAGGGCTAACACCGCAAGTCAGTCACTACCGCCATGGAAATTGTCACCGGTGAGACAATATCGCTGGAAGACGCGAATGACCCGTGCTGGATCGCGGCGTATGACCGGAAACTACGCAAGGGCAAGGCCAGTCAACCCCAAGGAGCAAGTTCGTCAATTACACGTGGCAGACGAAGGGAAGGCGATCGCACCACCGGACCGAACAGCGCATACCTGCGCCTCGTCGCTATATCGGGACTCCCTCAGCTACCTAGGGACTCGTTCCTATTCAGCGTGAGACCTCGAGATGGTCTCAACGTGGCCAAATCCACACCAGTGCAGGTTGAGCAAGCCCTGGCAATGGCGGCAGCCCTGGCTCCTCAAGACTTCACGGAAGACTCCATATGCCCCAACGTAACTCAGAATATCTTCATCATCTGCACCCCCAGCGAACGTAACGCAAGAGCATATGCCACGGTGCAACAGATTCGCATGAAAGACACTACGTATCGAGTCGTGGTATACCCGGCCCCATCCGATAATACCTGCAAAGGTGCAGTCCGACGCATTGACCTCGAGCTCAACGACTCCCAAGTCCCAGAACTGATCGTCACGAAACGCAACCCCAACGCCTTGGAGGTGAAGAGAATCAAGAACACCACAGCCGTGACAATCCTGTTGCAAGGAATGCAAGTACCAAGTTATATCTACTGCGGAGCAAGCATTGTTCGATCCACGCTCTTTCGCACACACCCGGAAGCTTGCTACAAGTTTGGCAACATCGGTCACCACGCCGATGTCTGCCCTAACCCCAACACCACGTGGTGCCGGAAGTGTGGCCTCAAAACGCCACCAGAAGATCACCAGTGTACTCCTAACTGCACCCTGTGCGGTGGACTACACCCCACCACCGACAATGTCTACAAACGCAAGTTTCAAGTCTCTTACATCGTGCGACAGAGACGCCGCCGCAGACGCAACCAACGCGGCCGCAGCCGCTCCCGAGGACTGAGCGGTGCCAGTCACGGCGATTCGAGCGCCACCTCTGGAATTTCCGTAGCGACCACAAGGAATCGCTCAGTCACACCGACACCCGAGCGCCGCAGCGCCCTCCACAGCAGTTGCTCCCGCTTCAGGGCACGACACAACAGCCGCTCCCGCTCCAGGGGGAGCCCTACATCCGGTCACACTGAACTGACGTGGCTGACCGAGTGCGAGGGAAACACCAGCAGCAGCAGCGGGACGCCTCCTCTACCAAACAGGTAACGCGGTCTTCATTGCCCGAGCATGAGAGCGAGATAGTCACAGCCCTACGACAGGAACTAGCGGGTCTCCGAGCCACCACACAAGTGCTTACAGCGCAGCTTAATGACGCGAAACAGCAGATTGAAAACCTTAAATCTCCCAAACAAGCACCACCCCAAGAGCCAAACGCAAACCCCCTCCGCTCTCAGGGGCGGAAGAAGAGAGTGATGCACCGCAAGACACCCTAGACGAAATTCTGTGCCTTACGCGAGAGAACATACAAAGTATTCGTACCCTAGCGAATCGTGTAGAGGTTGTCGAAAACAAAGTCGCCATAAAAATTAAAAACAAAGCTAGTCAGCCACAACAGATGGACACGACGACGCACCCTTCGGCGCCAATAAACTCCTCGCAAAACCATCATGGCTAACACGACACAGGATACTTTAGAAAGTTGGCAGTCGGATTGTGCTAGCTACACGAAACGCAAATCCTCGCTGCAACAGCACCTCAAAATTCAACCCAAAAAGCCGTACGTATGACTATAACAGGAAACCCTATGAGAAACCATTACGCTCTCAAGGTACTGCACCGTCCCCCAAAGAGGAGGGGACCCCAGGAGAGGCATCGCCACGCTCGTTAGTAGAAAATTCGCGCACATCGTTCACGACGTCCTACCGAAAAACAGTCGCATCGAGGCGATCCTAATCGAGCTTGTACCTAACCGACTCTTTAAACAAAGTGTTTTTGTACTTAACGTCTACAGCTCCCCCGCGCAATACAACCAATCCTTCCACGAAATCCTTACTAAAGCCACATCATTTGTATGAAACTTACCGCTAATTATCGCAGGTGACTTCAACGCCCCCCACCCGTCCTGGGGTTACCCCACAATAAGGCCTAGTGGCAACAACCTCTCGCGCGCAATAGACGACCTGTCCCTCACCCTGGTAACGGACCACAGGTTCCCCACCAGATTGCGTACGTCGACGTGGAGCGATACTACGCCGGACCTCACGTTACTCCGAAATGTTGCAAACTACACATGGACGAACACGCAAGCGAACCTGTGCAGCGATCACTTCGTCATACGCACAGAAATACCAAACGCGACCGCCCCGCCCCGTTCTTTCACCCTCACAGACTGGGATACCTTCGGTAAGTTACGGAAGGAAGATACGAACACTTATCACTCCTTCGCGGAATTCTTCTCTGCGATAAAGGGCGACGTAACCGGAGCCACGAAAACCATACAAACGGAACTGAAGGTCCCAAGGGTTGACCCTCACCTCGCCCACTTATTCGAGGCCAAGGCTTCAATACTTGCGCGATGGAGGAAGCAACGTCTCAACAGACGCCTGCGCAAACGCATCGCGATCGTCAACCGAGACATAGGCTAAAACAGTACGGAGCTCACAATACTCCAATGGCACAAACTCTGTTCAGCAGTCGACTGCCGCATGCGTACAGGAGGTAAGTGGAACCTCCTGAAACGCATGTTAGACGACAGCCAAACGAAGGATTATCAAAGCCACGCGCTTGACCGACTTCTACACTCACATAAAGAGAAAGGGGAACGGAAGAGTCCTTCCTGGAAGAAATTGCCAAATGATACCTTCCGCTAGGCGATGCTCACCGCAAATTATTACCTGAGCATAAAGTGCGAATCCACACCCGAACTAGACGTTGCCTTCACGGAAGCAGAAGTCCGCGAGGCGCTACACAACCTAAACAGCAGGTCGGCTTAAGGACCCGACGGGGTAACCAACCGACTGTTGCGTAACTTAGACGACCAAGCCATTACATTACTCGCGAAAGACGTCAACCACGTGTGGGAAACAGGCGAGGTACCAACGCAATGGCGCACTGCCACGGTGGTCCTCATCCCAAAACCCGGCAAACCACTTAACCTCGACAACTTACGCCCCATCTGCCTTACTTCATGCGTGGTTAAAGTAGCCGAGCACGTAATTCAAAACCGAGTGTCACGCTACATTGAGGAACACGAACTCCTCCCACACAACATGGTAGGGTTTGGACACCACCTATCCACCCAAGATGTCATGTTACTCCTAAACAGACAGATCTGCGACGTTAAAACAAGAGACGTTCGAGACATCCTCGCCCTCGACCTCACGAAAGCATTTGACGCCGTCTCGCCCCGCTTCGTACTGGAGTCTGTGACAGGCCTCGACCTCGGCCAGAGATTTCAGGAATACGTACGCGCCTTCCTAAAAGACAGAGAAGCCCCACTTCGACCACGCCAGGGCCCTGTAACGCCGTCATTCCGCCGCCCACCACCGCCGCCGCCACCACGCCCACCCGTCGCCCCGCGCAGCTACGCGAGGAAGACGGACATTTCGTGCGCTCCCGAATACCGCCCGCTCTGCTAACATTGCGGGGAAGCAGGCCATGCCGACCGCCGATCTCCTTACCGCGAGATGGGACTGCGAGGGTTCTCTGTCAACGCACCGCGCCCCAAGGTGAACGCCCACGTAACATCACCGATTACCTGGTGGCCACTCAATGCAGCCCTCGAGGACTATCGCGTTCACCATCACCAGGCCGCTAGCAGCCGCAGCAGCGCCGGAAGTACACTGGCCCAGCCCACGGCCTGTCCGTCAGGCCCTATCCGGCAAACTACTGACTCCTGGCTGAAGTTTGTCAGCAACACTTCAGTTCTCCCTCCATGCAGTCGAGCGATCCCTCTTGCGTCGCAAATTTCACGGTATAGCAGTAGACATAGCAGTAGACGCCTTCTAAGTCGGCAGGTGTTTTGGTGCCGACGGAAATGACAATGCTGTAGCGAGGCGGGATGCTGACTTGACTTTCGAGCACGCCTAAGGCATGGTGACTACGAGAGCTCTCCGGCGGTATCGCTCCACCTTCTGACCGCGGTATTGACTTCGACTTAAGGTCGATGATTGCGCCGTGTTGGTTCAGGAAGTCCATGCCGAGAATGATGTCTCGTGGACACTGTTGGAGGATAACGAAGGTGGCAGGGTAAGTCCGGTCATGAGCGGTAATTGTTGCCGTGCAGATTCCAGTCGGCGTGATGAGGTATCCTCCAGCGGTCCGAATTTGAGAACCTTCCCATGCAGTTTCAACTTTCTTCAACTGGGCGGCGTTGTGTCCACTCATTACGGAGTAATCGGCCCCTGTGTCCAGCGGTAACTGCGTGGCCGTCGAGAAGCACGTAGAGGTCGGTGGTTCTTTGTCTGGCGTTGCAGATAGATCTTGGTGTCGGATCACGGCTGCGTCGAGTTGAACTGAAGCTGGTACGTCGCGTCCTCTTTCGTCGGTGTAGTTTTGACTTCCTGACTTCGTCGAGACGGCGGGGTGTCGTTATTATTTTGTCATCGTCGGCGGCGGAGGGTCTTCGCCAGTTTGACGAACAGCAACCGCACCTCCATCGGTTGCTGCTTCTAGTTTTCCGGATATGGGCTCGCAGACCGGCCCCGGGCTGGGCCAGTATATGGTCGGCCCTGCGGCGACAGGTAGCGGCCTGATGACGGCGAACGCGACGGTCGTCGAGAGCTCCACTGAGTGGTGCCGACGTAGTCGGCGATATCGCGAGGTCGTTCGCCAAGCTGTGGTCGTGGCGCGTTAACAGCGAACCCTCGCAGTCGGATTTCTCTGTATGGGCACCGTCGGTAGACGTGGCCCGCTTCTCCACAGTGGTAGCAGAGTGGGCGGGTGTCAGGAGCGCGCCAAATGTCCGTCTTGCAGTCTGTGGCTAGCGCGCTGGTATTGGGCGATGTTGGTTTTGTCCTCGGGCTTCGGGCTTGAATCGCGGTTTTGCGGGGGCGTTCGGTACATTAACGCACTAGCACCTCCACCAAATGTCACGTGGTAGCGACGGTTAAGGCAGAAAAACTGTGATTAACGAAACGAGCGTTTTATTGGGCGAACTAGTGCCCTCAAGAACAGGCTACACTCAAAAAACAACGGTAGCGGCGAACACACTCGGCGATCGTCGAAGATCTGATCAGCGGGTCAAACGCGTCGGCTTTTATACATCAGTCGTCGAACGTTTCAGAGTAATCGCTGGGACCCGCGTGCCTTCCACAAAGTTCTACATCATTCGCGTCACGCACACATGCAATCAGATTAGACAAGGTTCGATCACAGACAGCGGATGGAACCATCAATAACATTCCAGAAACTTCCAATACATGCAGGCGCGTCCTGCGCTGTGCGATAACATTTGTTAGGCGGTGAAACGTGTCGCCCGATAAAGAGAAGTACACGTGTCAGTATGGTCTCTCTTGCCATTGATGGAGCCGCCACCTAGGAGCGATGAAGCGAAGTACTGTGTCATGACAATAACGAGCGCAGATAGTGAGCGCTTGGGTAGTCTCAGCGCGGCAGATTCTCCAACGCGGTTACCCTGGTGTAGGCGGTGTAGGCCTTCTGCTGAGGTGACGAAGCATTTGGAGACATGGTGTACCTTTCGCGTACGATTAGCCAGTAACGCCTCCTCACCTGCGGAGTGCAGCTTCAACATGCACCAGTCATTACACGCCACCAACTGCTCCGCTTGCGATGGCACCAACAACCGCTGCGCTAAGCGGCGTACAAAAGCAACGACCTCGACGGGTGAATCTCGCTTTGGTCTGCCGAGAGTTACGCCAGCGTGAAGGAAAATGCGTTTACGCGTTCGCTGAGCACATTGCAAGCTCTGCCATTCGCATTTCTAAAGCTGAGCACGTCGTATCTCAAATGGCGGCCGGATACACTACGAAACCGGATCAAAATGCTCTTACCTGCGCCGAAGCGACGCAGAAGGAGGACGCCTATCGCCTAGAAGACGTCGCCCACTAAGAGATCCTGCAGCACAATAGCAGGCCACCAAATTGTGCGCATTTCGCGGACGAGAACCGTGAATTCACGAAGCAAATATGAAACCGCTTTTTAAAGACACGTTTCAGTTTCGGGTCCTACCGGTTCCTATGAAAGAGTGGGGAAGCACCTAGTTTTTGGTAAATATCCTGTAAATACATTTCGCACTTCTGTTTTCGCCGTAACATTTTTGGTGAAGGTTTCTGGCTAAAGAGCAAAACGTATTTACGTAGCGGACGCTCTTTGGTAGCATCGGCGACGCCACCTCAAGGGGAGGATACATCGAGTACGTCGGCACCCACACCTACCATCATTCTGACATATTCGTGCTACCTAGGAACCTTTTCCTGCCTTGGCAAAATCGATGCTGAACATTGGCTTCAACTATATGAGTGAAGTCCGGCACTTTGAAGAAACCAAAAGCCGCCGCATTGCCGACCCATTTTGCCCGTCATCCCAACACAGCTGCTGCGTCAACCTGCGAATACCTCCGCAGTCTCCACGCCCAATCGTTCTGATGGGATCATACATATCATCCGGCCTGAAATAGAAGTGGCATCTCCAAATACAACCTTTGGCCGCGGTGATTGCCAGGTGACCGTCTCACCGATCGAGATCGTCGCACGCCAGGAATTGTCCACCGTTGGCTTGACCAACGTCTGCTGAATTAATCGGCCTGGCTCAATAAATCGGCCGCTGTTACACGCAACGCAAACCTGAATCCTCCTACGCGGTATCGCAACCCGGCTGAATGGCACATTCTTGACGACAGGCCTATATGCTTCTCTTGTGGCCGTATCGGCCATATTTCGCGTCACTGCCGCTCTTGATGGAATTCAACCCTTAGCCCAATCTCACATCCCACCATCCACCTCACGCTGCTTCTCCCTTCCCACAGCAACAGGAGTAGTAACTCTCGGGGACACTTCTCTAACCACCCGATCTAGCCGGCCTCCTTTGCGACACCGCCGCTTCTTCCGGTCTCCCTCATTTTGTCGATCAACGCCCCGTAGCTTCTACAGGCCCACGCTTTTACAAAAGTAACGGGTGCAACACATGAATGTGATGCTCCCGTAACGACCCGGCGCCAAAATATACTTCTGACTGCCCGCACATCGGAACCTCATCAAAGTGAACATGGGTGGTGTACCTGTCATGGCTCTTAATGGCACTGGCGTGCAAGTATCTGAAGAATGCTGAGCTTCGTAATCGTCTCCAAAAAGCCTTCACTTCTGAATCGGCGCCTCTGGTCCCAGACGGCGACGGTTGAACAACTGCCATTATTGGCATGTGTCTGGCTCGTGTTAATATCACCGGACATCATACTTCTGTTTTATTCTGTGTTATAGAACACTGCCCTCACGACCTAATCCTTGGGCTTGACTTTCTGTGAGCACATTCCGCCATAATAGACTATTGTGCTGGTGCTGTATAACTTGCTCAACCCGTTGCTATTGATCATTCCCATAGTACTGCGATCCGTCTATGTTCCACAGAGCATATTTGCCTCCCTCACCTTGCCGTTACCTACACAGGTGATTGACTCATTCCGACTATACTAGACAGTGACTACGTCGTGCCTCCTAATTCGGATGTCCTGGGGCCCTATAACGTAAAACTACTTCAACATGTTTTTATTCCAATCTCCTGACGTCCGATTTGCGTAACCACTGACGCGAGCATCAGGCGGTCACCCACAGGGTTGTCTAACAGACCAATCAAACGCTCTCCTCGTTCATAGGAGGTCACTTTTCTATGCTTGAACAACGAATAACATTGCCTACACGGAGCAGCTTGTCTTATCTAATTGGCTCACAAGAGGCGAAGAGCAGCTCAAGTGGAGAGAGATTTCATGGGTCAGAGCCACTGCACTGAAAATCTATAACCGAATAGAGAGAGTGCCGGCGTCGGTGATTGGTCCGCTTTCCCTTATTCAGCTTACGGCAGCTCATCGACAATCGCGGTGGCATGCAACGGAAGCTCAAAAATGACGCTAAAACGAATCATCAGCAACGGAGAGTTGGCAGAACGAGGTCGTAAACGTGCCGAAAGTGTTCGAAAACGTTACACGGCTACGCAAAAAGTTTTAGTACACGCAAATAAACCCATGCTCTCCTGCAGGTGCGAGTAGCCAGCGCCTCAGCGATCGGCGGCCGCCATCATTTATTCCTTTCGGAATGAGGCAGCCGGCGCGTATTCAGAAGAAAATTCAGTTTTCTTCGGCATATTAATGCATCATTAACGCGTACACGTCACTTTGACGCCGTGAGATTTTGTTGTTTTGTGGTGTCGCGTGACAGGCTAGTGAAGCAGGTGCAGCCCCAAAACTTTTGAACAATAGTCGAGGGCTAATGGCGCAAAGCCAGTCGAATCAATATACCAATTTTTCTTTTGTGCGGTCAAATCATGCATAATGAGTGTGTACACGTCATATCAGATGGGGAGCTATCGCGGATTTCGTGACGTCGCGTGACAGACAGGTGAAGTGGGGTTGGGCCATAAATGTTTTTTATCAATCGCGGAGGGCTGATTGCAGAATTGGAATGGAGAAGTTTCGAATAGTTTTACGTTATAGCACCCCTGCTATCGCATATTGCCGCACTTTCTGGCACCATCATTACCATTACGGATAACACGTCCCGTCTTCCGCTTGTGAACTTTGGACTTCGTGCACGAGGTTCTCCGGCGTGGTGTATCGCCTGCGTAAATCACGCCGGCCCGAGGCTACTACATTTTGACTTTACCTTGGGACAGCTCCTCGCGTGCAACTTTTGCTTCACTTCCTGCTACTTCAGACTTGAATGCCTTAAAGAAAATTATTGCTCCAGACCCTCTGTCGCCAGCGTGCGCTTTAACGACATTCATTCCTTGCCTCGTACTGGGACATATTTGACCTTGGAGACCGTCCTCTAGGGCAAACATCTGTTGTGAAGCATCGAATTAACCGCGATGATGCGAACTCGATCCATCGGCGGCCCAATCGCGTCTCGCGTACTGAGCGACACATCGAGCTTGAAGTTGACAAATGCTTTCTAGTAACATCCTTGAACATCCTTGCAGCCCATTGGCATCCCCTGTTGTAATAGATAAACAGAAAGACAAACTTTGGCTATTTCGCGCCTGAGGAAAGTAACTAAGAGGGACGTCTTGGCAATAATTTACCTTGGAAAAGAATATTAGGTAAATTTCGGTCTGGGCGGGATTCGAAGCAGAGCTTCCGGGGTGCAAGACGAGCACTCTTCTCCGACGCTACGGCGACTCCGCGGTTTTTATTGACTTATTGTGTAGCTATGTATGCGTCGTTGGGCACATGGCAGCGCAGCCAATGGGTAGGTGGTGGAGCCAGAACATGAGTGCATAAACTAAGTGTGCAAAGTAAAACGCATTAATGCCCAATTTAACGCCGCTGAGCGGTCTTTTGAATTATGACCATTTCGCAGGCAAACGAGCGCATTGAGACAGTTATTGTTCCGTTTAGACACTTGGCGCGTTTTTATTTGGCCTTACCGAGGCGCAGTTAAAAGCAAGGTAAGAGCTTGTGCAAACATGAAATGCGCAAAAAAAAAAAAAAAAACATTTCACCAAAAAGAACTATAGTGCTTTCGCGTTCTCACAGCTAAGCAGTCTTAAGTGTCGCTGCCAGATGTATTACCCCCAACGGCCTCGAACAACTCAAGTTGATGCCTTTTGATTTAAGTACGCCCCGGCGACAGTTTAACCACTGATAGACGCCCTCTTACAAGGTTTGAAATGATCCATCGGCTCCTGCTATCTGGACGATGTGATCGTTTTTCTCGGACATTTGCGACGCACCTGAAACATCTATCAACGATCCTATCTATTTTCCGTCAGGCGTGACTACAACTAAATTCATTGAAATGCCACTTTCACCGTGGTAAAATTTGTGTGCTCAGACATCTCGTTCATTCTTCTGGTGTAGGCCCTGATCAATATAAAGTACGCGCAGTGAAGTACTTTCCCGTGCGATGGTAAGCCAAATACGTTCGCAGCTTCTAGGCCATCTGTGCTTCCATTTCCATTAGTTTGTGAAAAAAATTGCAGACGTTGTGGGCCCTGTTATTGAGCTCCTCAAGAAGGTAATTTCCTTCATTTGGGGCGCTGAGCAAGCTGGTGCTTTCCCTGAACTGATGCGGCTGCCCACCTCCCCTCCCATCCTCGCTTACTTTGATTTGGCAGCTCCGACATAAATCCGTACTGCTGCCAATGGTCACGGTATTCGAGCTATCCTGGCCCAGAAACAACAAGGGCAATAGCGCGTTATTGACTACACCAGCCGCCTTCTTACCGGCTGAGCGCAAGTTTTTTATCGCTGAACGCCAATGTCTGCCTCTGGCTTCGGCATAGAGTAAATTCCGCCGCTATTTGTACGTCCGGCCATTCACAATTGTCACTAATCGCCACTCTCTGTGTTGGCTTTTGTCCCTGAAACATCCTCCTGGGTGGCTTGGACGCTTAGCTCTGCGCCTTTAAGAACACAACTACTCAGTTGTACACAAGGCCGGTCGGTTACATCGGGATGCGCACTAGTTCGCGCGTCATCCCGTCGACCCACCTGACGTTTCTGAGACTGGTATACCTGTCACTGTACTCTCTCTCTAACGCCTTCTCAAAAGGCCTTATTCAACGGCTGATATCAATGACCCGCGGCCCATCCCTTTGCGTCTTTGAACTTCAAGATGGCATATCGTACCGTTCTAACATGCGCCCTACCGGCCGTGATCGACCCGTTGTGCCTGCGCATCTGCGTCAGACTGCTCTCGCCCAGCTTAAGGATGTGGCGACTGCCGGTCACCTTGCATGTCACATACTTGTGACCATATTCCTCGGAGCTTCTTTTGGCCTTGTCTTTACCATGACGCTGCCGTGATATCGCTGGGTGTGGATTTTGTCAACGACGTAACAGCCGGTCACACTCCCTGCTGGCCGCCTTCAACCACTTGACGTACCATCAGAACATTTCTTCTACGTAGATGTTGATCTCTTACGCCCTTTCCTACGTCAGTTTACGTAACATAAGTGCATTGCTGTAGCAACAGACTACGCCACCCGTTACACAATCACCCGGTCTCTTCCGACAAGCTGTCCAACCGACGTCGCCGACTTCCTCTTAGAGAAGGTCATCCTTCACCACGGTGCCGCTCCACAACTCGTCACGGACCAAGGCCGACACGTTTTTTCTAAAATTGGTGATCACATTTGTAAATAAGATGCATATCGCGGTACAGCCACATCGCCAAGGAGCGGCTCGGCTTGGATCGCACTGCTGATTGCTGTCGTTTTTTTGGACAGTGCTTCAGGCTGCCTCGCCGTTCCCGGTCACTGTGCCTTTGCACAAGGAGCCGCTGTTATACCTCTTCTCAACTGGTGGAGGTGCTGGGCTTCAAACCCGTAGCTTGAAGTCCTGGAGCTGCGATCAAGAACGCTACCTCTTACAATGACCGACCGCTCATCCCAAATGGCACCGACGCCACACTCCGTCTCCTGCATTAGCGTTCCACGACAATGGAAACCCAAGATCTTTAACGGTGCAGACGACGAATACGTGGATAACGAACGGGTGAGTGCGCACAAGTGGGAAGGTCCAGCCAGGCTAACCCAGGTCATCTCTACGCTGGCTGGCGTTACCCAAGTCTGGTTTAACAACCACGAAAGTGACGTGCCCACTTTTTCAGTCTTCAAAAATAACGTTTAAGAAATTGTTCGGCCGTCCCTCTGTTCGCAAGCTTCGTGCTGAACAATGTTCACGCGCCCGAGCACAGCAGGCGGCAGAAACGTTGAGGAACTACATTGAAGACGTCTTGGACCTTTGTTAACGAGTCAACGCTGCTATGCCCGAAGCTGAGAGAATTCAACGTATACTGAAATAAATTGATGACGGCGCATTCCAGATGCTTTTACCCAGGAATCCGTGCGCCGTTTCCGAAGTCGTCAGCTTATACCAAAGTTATGATGAGTTAAGGAAGCAACGCGCTTCGCCTCGGCGTCCTCTGCTAACCAACGACTTGTTGGGCAGCCTTGACAACATGTACGACCAAACCTCATTCTTGCGGCAGGTCAAGGACTTCATCCGTGAGCTAGCAGCCCGCCAACTCTCTTTAGTCCCCTTTACTCGGGGGCCCACCTCCCGTCGTCCAAACATGCTCCCCCACATTTCCGAAGAGGTCGCTCATGTTGTCCCTTCTGCACACCACCAGCCGCCTGCAGCCGCTAACCTCAACTCTGCGCTGGCAGTACGGCCTGTCGCCATGCCTCTCACCTATGCGCAGCCAGTCCTGCCTGTGGCCGCACCTCTTACGTATGCGCAGGCAGTGCACAGGCCTCCGCTGCCTTTCTCGACGCAGTCCCAACCGGTGCTACCGGAAACCCATGCTGCATCTTGGACAGCACCACGAGCTAATCTTTGGAGGACGCCTGACGATTGTTCCTGCTGCACTCACGGACACGTCGCCCGATACTGCTGCCGTCACCGTTAAGCGTTCGGCGACGCCTCTCGGCCGTTCTATTACGGCAGCCAGCCCTTCCGCCAATACGCCGCTCCTTCCCCCAACCATCTGCTGCTGACCTCCCAGAATTTTGGTCACGTCGCTCGCCATTCCCTCACCGATGTACGCTCTCCCCAATGCGTCGTCGACCCACACCATTCGACCATGAAAACTGAACGTCGCACTCCCAGAGGCAAGTACTGTGTCCCGTTCGAACTGCCTAAGTCCTCGCGCCTGTCCTGCTAACGTGGTCGAAATTTTTGTAGAAGGTGTTCCTGCATTCGCTCTTGTGGATACTGGCGCAGTGTTTATATGATAGCCGCCAAACTGTGCCGTTCACTGAACAAGGTGAGAACGCCGCTTTCTGGACTATCGCTTCGTACGGCAAGTGCGCAGCACGTCATGCTGCGCACAGTCCGTACTGTACGAGTGATTATTCACTGCATTGTTTATATCGTCGAGTGTAGTGTTCTTCCCTGCCTGCCTAATAAAGGAAAAATCAGACATGCACCCGTTCGTAGCAGTTGCTACAAAGGAAAACCATACGGGTTCCTCGAAAGAAAAGCCTCACATTTGAAGAAAAATTCGGGACTCGAACCCGCGACCACCGCCTCTCCGGGGCAGCCGCTCTACCATCTGAGCTAACCAGGCGGCTAGCAGAAGGCCGGGCGCAGTCGAATTGGTCTTATTTGTGAGGCTTTTCATCCGAGGAACCCGTATGGGTTTCCTTTGTAGCAACTGCTACGAACGGGTGACTGTCTGATTTTTCCTTTATTAATTACTTCTCCCCACCTTGGGGGTTTCCGCACAACTATTACATAAAACTCCCGCCTGCTTCTATGACATCATCTTCACAAGGGACTTCTTATCCCGTCATAAAACTGTAATCGACTGCGCAAGCGCCGAAGTTGAATTTTCCCCTCTTTGTGACGTATCATTGTATGAAGATCGTTATCGCCCTTCTAAGCTTGCCGTGCGCGAGGAAACGTATATTCCGCCTAGCTCCTTCGCCCTCGTACCCGTATCCTGCGATGTCATCACTGACGCAACGGTCCTCTTCAAACCGTCCGCCGTCTTCATGACCAGCAAAGCTCTACCGCTAACCTTCGCCACGCTTGACATCACCGGCAGCTGCAGCAAGACATGCTTCTACAATCCCCTCTGAGCCTATTACATTGCTCGTTGGTGAATGCCTTGGCATCGTGGAAGCCTAAGGCGATCAATGAACTTGGAAGCTATGTGGGCCTATGCTCATATTTCCGGTGCTTTGCTCAATATTTTGCATCGATTTTGGCGCAATTGAATCAGCTTCTAAGAGGTGACGCCGACCCCTGCATGTGACGCGGCGTTTCCTATGCTGCGTCGTCTTCTCACTTCGCCACCTATTCTTCGCCATTTCGTCCCATCAGCTGCAACTGAGATACATATAGACGCCAGCGCGTTCGGTCCCGGCGCCGTCCTCACCCAACGATAGGCCAGCTACACCGAATACGTAGTCGCCTATGAGAGTCGCACGTCGACGAAGCCTCAAGCCAATTACAGCGTGACCGAAAAAGAGTGCTTGGCTATAGTATGGGCAATTGGCCATACCTACACGGGCACTCATTGGACTTGGTCGCAGATCTTCACGTGCTTTGTTGTCTCGACAACTTGAAAGATGCCACTGGCCGCCTACCCCGTTGGGCACTACGCATCAAGGAGTACAATATTCGCGTCGTATACCGAAGCGGGCGCACACACTTAGGCACAGACGCCCTGTCCAGTTCACCTTTAGCTCGAGACAGCCTGGGGAAGAACTTCGGCACACTCCGTGTCATCTCTCGACATGGACTCCTTTGACTCCTTCGCCACCGCACGACGTCGTGACCCGTGGATCGCTTCTATTTTCGACTACCTGTCTGGATCATCGACCAACCCTGTATCCCGAACCCTCCAATGCCAAGCAGTTTATTTCTACACCCTTGACAAGCCGCTCCGCTGACGCAATTGCACTCCTGAAGGCCTTAGGTGGCTTCTAGTGATCCCCGCAGCTTAAGGTCACAAATGTGTGTCACGCAATGTGGCCACGCCGGAGTTTTCAAGTCGCACGAACGAATTTTTCAACGCTACTACTGGCGCGGCATGTACAATTTGTACAATTTCGTGCAAAAGTTTGTTCGGTACTTTCTTGACTGTCAACGCCGCATACCGCCGCCTTTACTTTACGCCGGTTTGGTGCCTTGCAGCCACTCCCGTGCCCTGCCAAACCCTTCGATCGCGTCGGCATCGTCCGATACGGCCCGCTTCTTCTGACACAACACATCAGTGGATCACAGTTGCTATTGACCATTTGGCATGCTACGCCAAAACTGCTGCTTTACGAAGCGTTACAACACGGAATGTAGCTTCTTTTGAAGTATCGAAGTACGCCCGTGAAGCCATACTCTATGCGTATTAGGCGCGCCTATTACCATACGTCGCCTTGTGGACTCACCGAAAAATTTCACGCTACTCTGACTCTTAGGGCGTCTTTCAACAAGTAAACGACGTCACGTACAAAATTGCTCCTATTGACCTCCCCGTAGCTCAGCCTTGCTCCGACGTAGCCCACGTCACGCACCGTATTTTCCGACCGCCTTCTGACCAACCCTGGGTCGGTGCTTCCAGCGGTCATGTGACAGGCTGGTGGAGAAGACGTTTTAGATTAGTCCTAAGAAGACGACACTCTTGAGCTTCGCGAGCTAACTACCATCTTGTCAGCACTACAGTTTTTTTAAACATTCTGTAAATAAAGCTCGCACTTGCATTTTTCCATTACAGGGTGTCCATGCTATCATTACTCGCGTCACTAAAAAAATTAGCAGATTCGTCCAGAAGGCGAAGGATCGGTTGTGATAGCAAGTAATTAGATGGCTGTACGAAGTAAGAACAGTAGTTTTATCAGGCGTATTTAGCTTTAGCTTGCCGCCTAAATTAACAAGGATGGCGTTACGCATGCACAAGTAAATTTAAGCACATCTCCCTCGATGACCGCAGACGCACACTTTCACAACGCTGACGTGAGGAAGCGCGGCAGCAGCAGTGAGAGAATCGGCCTTCGTGCTGCTATTCGCTTCAACGTGAACTAAGCGGCGAAAATACAACGCACAAGAAGCTCTCAGCCTTCAGCACAGCTGCAGTGAAGCCCTGTCAATCTAAAACGGCACTTTGCTTAGGGCGGCTTGATCATTCTAGATCACATGCAGCGACTCATCGACTTGCAACCCCTTCGTTTTCCCAACGACCTTGGAGGACTTCGGAGCCTTTATCACACTACGCAGTCTCATACACGTGTACGTATGGCTGTCGGGATATGGGAAGGTCATTATACTTCTATTACCTGCCCAATCCCCTGAAGTCGCTTCCTAAGGATATTGCCCTCGATTTCAACAAGACCATTACACGCCAGAGGCTGGAGGAAAAGGGAGGAGGTGGAAGCACTGGTGATCAAAGACAGCGCACCGAGCTAGAGAAGAGGAGCATTAGGTCTCTCCTGCTCTTCATTAAGACAGAAGTATAATCTAGAGAATGAACAGTCATCCACCTTTCTTTACAAGGGCACGTGTTCAAGTGCAAAGAAAGGGTTTCGCAATAGCACGACATCCGCATCCCCCCCCCCCTTTACGCTTAATTTGAAGTGCCCTATAATCAACGCTCAACCACGAGGCCTTTGACCACATCCGCCTA
The DNA here is from genome assembly GCF_023375885.2 of Dermacentor andersoni. Lineage (NCBI taxonomy): Eukaryota > Metazoa > Arthropoda > Arachnida > Ixodida > Ixodidae > Dermacentor > Dermacentor andersoni. The sequence continues at coordinate 6,065,515 of NC_092818.1, forward strand.
ACCCGCTCGTGAAGAACCGAGCATTGCAACTGTGCAGTTCCTCTCGGAGAATAGAAAAAAAAACGCCTACTAGGTGGACATGGCGGCTTCCATTGTATCGTCTAGCATCATGTAGCAAAAAATTGCATAAGAAATTTCAACTGTTGAAAGTGCAATCGGCGCCACGCGGAAAAATGGGGGACCCTAGTGAGACGAAAGCCACTGCCGGACGCCAGACATTCCCTACACAGAGAGAACTCCAGATGACCGGAACGGGCACTTCGAAATAGCTGGCATACTTTCTAACACCTATTGCTTAGGCAGCCGGACAGGAAAGTAAATTCCTGTTGAGAGTTTATTGGATGGAGGCAGCCAGCACAGTTTTGTGACCGAGCAATTGGCTGAGGAACTAAATTGTCTTGTACTCGATCACGACTGTGTTGCAGTAGGATATTTTGGAGGGCATCATGACGAAAAGACTTTCCGGCGCGTATTTGTCGCTCTGAGTTCAATGCGTAGTTGCAAGTCACTGCTGATCCAAGCTCTCGTCACGAACAAGATCTGCGACCAATTCATTTCATGTCCGAGAAGAGATTTTACCGGCAAGCTCGAGCCCATCAGTTACTACTTCACCGACATCGATCAAGTTCAAAGCCAAAAAGCTGTGGACGTCTTAATAGACAGAGACTATTACTGGTCATTGATCAAGGGAAGCATATGGATGTTAGGAAAAAGACTCAAAGGCAGAGAGACTTCCTTAGGCGGGACTCTGCTTGAACCATTAGCCTATTCTGCGCCCGCGGGCACTGCAACGAGACAATGGTAATCAAAGCGGCAGTGACAGAGAGTAACATCACCATAGGCGACTACTATGACCTCAAACATATAGGGATAAAATCCAATGAACATAACAAGGCCTAAGACATAGACCTAGTTCTGCGATTTTTCAACAGCACAATAAAAATGAACAATAGCCGTTACGTAGTTTCGCTTCCATGGGAACCGACAATTCTAAACCCCAACAACCGAGCAAACTCACAAACGCGCTTAAATCAACTTCTTCGAAAGCTTCGCCGATGCCGTCACCTTCTGCAATAACAAGATAATGTCTTACGCCCATACGCCAGCGATGGGGTAGCCGAGAACGTTTTACACGCCGCATCATGTAGTAATCCGCATGCAACGTACAAGAGTAACGGGACAAAGAAAGACGTACACCGACCAAGTAAAACTTATTAAAAGACAAGACGTTTCGGCTTCCATATGGTAGCCTTGTTCACAATGGGGCTTGCCATCATTTATGTATTTTTAAATGTTTTACTTGGTTGGTGTACGTCTTTCTTTGCCATCTCTCATCCCTACCAGACGGGCTTCTGTCGAACTCTCGATTACAGCAAGAGTAACGGTTGAATTCGATGCTTCCTCCCATAAAAAGATAGAACTCTCGATTAACGGCAGCCTGTACTCAGGAGCAAACCTCAATTCCAATATCAAAGGGGTGCTACGTCGCCTCAAAAGAACATCGGATTGCTTTCACAGGAGATATTGAAAAACTTTTTTCAATATAAGCATCACAAGCACAGACCATGTCGCTTTGCACTGCCTTTGGTTGAAGAAAGCACCCAGGCCAGGCCAATCGTTGTCTAACGCTGGCATATGGCGTATGCCGAAAGTACACCACCAGCGTCTACCATTCGGCACGAGCTATAGTCCCTTTCTTTTGGTGGCGACCATCCGTCATCATCTGCAGCAAACGTGGTTTTTCACCCTGAAACTACAGAATGGCTGTGGGGTTTCATATGTGCTGACGACATTTTAACAGGAGCGGACTCCGTCGAAGTCGCGTCCAAGCTGCGGTCAGAAGCCACCGAGATATTCGTAAGTGCATCTGTGAAGCTACACAAGTGTGCTTCGAACGAAAGGCACGTTATTGACATACAATCAACGCAACTTACAGAGTTACCTGTGGGACAGCTGACAGGAGTACTGGAAGTCCTGCAATTGGTATGGAATCCTCAAACTGACATAGTGTCGTTTAGTCCGGGAAACGTAATGGAATTTGTTCAACAAAGAGCCGATACGAAGAAGTTCTCGATACAGATGACCCCTCACCTATACGACCCCCTCAGCATGCTGACACCTTTCACAATAAGGATGAACATCTGTTTTCAAAAGCTTTGGAGGAGAGGTGTTGATTGGGAAGGGGAGCTGCCACTGGCCGCTATACGGTTCCCCGATTTTACTGACCGGGCATGCATGCAGGTGTCAACAAATATGCACTACATTTTTTTCAATCACGCTGGTAGGTCAGCCTAAGGCCCCGTTTGCTACATTTGCAGAGCATTAAATACGTACGACAAAAGCTCAATGATTGCCTTGTGGAGGTTCAGGGTGGCGCCAGGGGAGGAGACACGCCAGGCCACATTCAAAGCGCTAGTTTGTCTCGTCTCAGCACGAGTGAACAAGTGCGTTCGTTAAGAGCTAGCCGAAGATATAAGACCCATAAAGTTTGGACTGACTCAATGATTGCATGTTGCTGGATTACCGAGGATACTAACAGATGGCTAGAATTGGTTCGCTATAGGGTAATGGTGATTCAGAGCAAAACGGATATCACATTTTGGTGCCATTGCCGTGGAAAACAGAATCCCGCTGATTTTTTTCACTCGAAGAGTATCGGCCCAACAATTGGCGCAAACTCACTCTGGTGAACTGGACCCCATAGGCTCAGTTGTCAACAAAATAAATGGCACCCATGCCCTAGGCCGAACTCTACCGGTCTTCCCACGAATGCCACGTAGGAACGTCCTCATCGGGCCCCATCCTCGCAAATCGCCATGCAATCCGAAAACCCGATTATAAACTTCCATGAATACAGCTCTGTTCCTTGATTAGGCCGTGTTGGATACTATGATTTGCCTCGAAGCTAAAGCGGCAAAGTTTTCCAGGAAGCCATAAATGCAGAGGAACCACAATACAAGCCGGCGAGCTATACTGAACGAAAACTTAAAAGTTCAGCCTTTTCGCAAAAAATTGACCACATCTCTGAAGGAGCTTATCATATAAAGGATTAAACACTTCGGAACGTGTCCTGCTTCCTCGACAATGAAGTTCAAATGAAAACAATGAAGTATTGCTGACAGCACGTCTGCAGTTCCGCAATAAATATTCTGATAAAATATGGCCAGTCGTCTTACCAAAGCACAACTACTATAGTGCGAGCGCCTCGTCTTGCAGTACCACGGACCAATTCTTCATACAGGAGGACTTCGGGGTGCACTTGTAGAAATAAGGGAAATATTTTGGATATTACGGGAATGGAAGCTAGTCAGCAAGGTCAGTGGTTACGCTCGAGCGTAAGACCACTGTCCGCACTAACTGCAGCGTTACCACCTCAAAGAGTGACCGCTTCGTAACCATATTTAGTAACACGACTAGATTTCATTGGTCCCTTTTACGTTAAACTAGATGACTATGCCCAACTGTATATATGAATGTTCGCGTACTCCATGACTAGAAGTGTTCGCCACAGACTAGTCGAACATATGACTGCCACAAGCTTTCTCAAGGCTTTCCGACGCCTTGTGTCGTGGTGGGAATTGCTTCTGCTTCAAATTCAGACACGCCTTTAGCGTTCAATAAGAGCAAAAAATGACTTTCGATATTGCGGCAATCGTTCAGAAACGAAGTTTGTAACTACATCGCTAAACATCATATAAAGTGGACATTCATCGGTGATCATGCGCCGTGCTGGGGCGGTTTTGACGAGATATTTGTCAGGTCTGTCAAGTTGACAGACCTGTTGTAGATGTGCATCCGAATGGGATTTCTTACGGAGAAACAGCTACAAACAACCTTAACTGAACTCTTAAGTTGTGACCAATTCCGGTTAAATCAGACACGTTTAGAGGGACTGTCAAGACCTCGAACCTCTGTCCGCGTCCCGCTTTCTCATTGGAAAGCGAAAATTTGCAATTCCCGACCTAGCACTAGGCAAGATCACAGTAGATGGTCGCGGTATAATGCCCATATGGGAACAACGAGATAGAACGCGAAAAACATTCTAGGAGCGTTCGTGCAAAAAACATCTCATAGTTAAGAATAATGCCCAGCACCAAATAAGCGATCTCCTTCCTCACAATTAGGAAAGGCGACTTCGTCCTTCTACAAGAGTACAGCAAACCACGGCAACTATGAAACATTTTCAGAATAGAAGAGCTCCATAGTGGAAAGTCCTGTACCTTGAGACTACCAGGTGGATCTACTATTAAAGGGGCAGTTCAATACCTGTGCTCTTGGAATTGAACTATTGTGAACTTCTGCGCGCGAGGCCGTTCGTTGGAAAAAAATGATGTAGAAGCACATGATATGCTCTCGTTTTGCGGACCAGGCGCAAGAGCAGCTACTCATGGAGTCGGGCTACGGTTTATTGTTAATGAACGCCTTTTTCCGTGCATCCATTGGCTTGATTTACTACATCCATTTCATGTTAAGGAGCATTCCTGGCTGACCTCTACCGATAAGCTATGACGGGGTGCACACTAGCGCGACATGGAAACAAAGTATTAGCAGGAGGGAGTAGGACCCAGAGCCTTCCCTTCTACTAAGGCTTTGTTCTTACATCACTTACAGCGCATACAGGGACAAGGGACCAAAAGAACGACGAAGACAAGAGCTGACTTCCAACTGATTTTTATATTGAGCAGCACGCATATATACTCAGACACCAAGACAAAAGTCTCCGTCGTTCTTTTGGTCCCTTGTCCCTGTATGCGCTGTAATGATGTTTGCAACAATGGAAAACCAACTAACCCGTACCCAAACCTTGCTTTGTTCTTACGTCGTGCTAATGTCTACCCCCTAGATTTGAATCAACTCGCCGAGCAATATAGCCTACGCAAACAACGTTCTGTACTACTGTTAAACGAACTGCAATGGCGTTTTGGACCACCCAAAAAGCATAGTTTTGGAGAATGTAGATGTAAAGCCTCGTCGGTGCGAAATTTTGCGCCTGATAAACAAATAGATACCTCACGAAAAGTTGGCAAAAGTAGACGTTTTTGAAGAAGGATGGCTGCTTAGGCAGCTTGGTGAAACGTTCTTCAGACAAGGCAAAATTCTTTTTAGCGTGCAAATGGTATAAAGGAAGAAACAAGGTGGCAGCCACTGGCTGGAAGTGACGCATGACCCAAAGCATGTGGCTTCGCGACATGACAACTGAAATAGGGCACAATCCTCGGCACCCTGAGAATTCTCAGAGGTAACAAGCTCAGATTTACGTCGTATCCGTTAGCCGCCAGATGCACGCGTCTGCTGCTAGGACGATATTTAAAGGCTGCTAATAAGAAAATGATAAAAGTAGCAGCCACGCAACTTTGCCGAAATTGACAAGAGAGCATGTATTACTCATATACATAGGCCTATTATTCTAAAGTTACATTTGGTTGCGTTGACCTTTAGGCAATAAAGGCATGAACGCAATGAAAGACCACATGAAAGATGAGCACCCAAGTTGGGTATGGCGTACTCACCGGCACCCCATTCTCTCCAGGAACGCCCGGCTTCCCCGGCTCGCCACGTGCTCCCTGGAACCCCTGGCTCCCTTTGGTTCCCGGGCCGCCTGCGTCACCCTGTGGGGGAGAAAAGTTGAGGACAAGGCGTTCGCCTGAACAAATAAACAGGCGCACAAATGGTCTATATTGCTATAGCATTGCTGTGATTAAACTGGCCCTAAAACTTTCTCAGCCAAGGCACATGCAAGCTTTAGGAGGAGGAAGACAAAATATGAATCTGTTTCTTTTTTTCTATTTTGATGGGCTCCGTCACTTCCATTCACAGAAGAAAGTATGTTTTAGATATGCTTGATCCTTTGCTCCAGTACTATATCACATAGGAACGCTTCATCACGACGTGATACTACAATCGACATCGAGCTTGTTAGTCACCTAAATAATGCTCACTTATGTTTTACTACAGCTCTTATTGGTACTCTAGGCATAAGTCAAATCAATTCATAGACAGATGTTTGATCTAGCCATGCCTGTCATTATCAAATCAGATATGCGTTGATTAGCTTCTTTTTCGTCTTTCACCTGATTTTCTTTTTATTTACAGTCACCTTTCGTGTATATGTTTGACTTTCAGTACCGAATAATAAACAGCTGAAAGTTTGTGCACATGTGTCTGTCTCTTTTTATCCTTTGTATAAGCAATACAGCGCACCAAGCAGAACGATGCCTTACCAACTAGACCCAGCCGAAGCTTTATTGCCTTAAGACCGTCTACCAAAGCTAATTCTGGGACTTTTTTCTTTGTTATGCCTATTCAATGCATGTGTTTTAGTTTCTTGCGCTCGTCTTTATTGCTCAGTGATATCGCTGTGTTTATCACTCAGTTATCGCTCAGCGCAAAACGCACATGCATGGTTGGAACTTACTGCAATATTATCGATGGTATGCGCTGTCTGTTGTCACTGAAGCTTGTATAATCTGATCGTATGCGTCACGCGAATTGTGCAGTGCCTTTTCGAAGAGAGAGATGAAACTTTAGCGTAAAGTGGTGTGGCCTGCAAGGACGGGGCAGAAACGGCCCCACTGGGCTTAAAGGTGCGCTAGTCCATGTCACTGCAGTATATCTGCAGCCCGCGTCGTGGCGGTATTCTGCCGGTGCAGGTCCGTCGCACGCCGTCTGGCCTCCCATTCCTCCCACGTGGAGAGCTCCTAGCTTGGCGGGGAAGGATAAGCCGGGCACTCCATAAGGATATGTGTTCGAGTATTCGTGGAGTGGGAGCATAAGCAGCAAGTTGGGGTGAAGCCATCCGGGTGGATGCGGAATAGTAGATAGAGGGTGGGGAGTGTTCGTGTCTGCAGGTGGCACCACAGGATGTGGTGGTGGTGAGTAAGTGATGGGTGGGGTGGGGGGTAGAGCTGGCGTTCGACCCTATAGGCCTGCGTCAGCTCGCTGAAGGTATGCAAGCTCTGTCTCATGTCGTCCGGGTCCGATTCCGTCACCGCCCGGTTTGTTAGTCCTCGGGCGTGGACATTGGTGGCCTTGTTACCAGGGTTTCCCGAGTGTGCGGTTAGATGGATGGATGTTATCAGCGTCCCCTTTGGAACGGGGCGGCGGTGGGTTGCGACACAAAGATCTTGCTATTATACTGCCTAATGTCCTACGTAGGTTACAAAAGTAAAAAAAATTGGAATCCAATCCCCAATCTAGCTTGAGATTGGGGATAGTATACAGAAAGCCGCTCAGTATGAAGGCATTGGTGAGGCTGCAAATGTTGTGTTCTTTGGCCCATAATATTTGGTGGAGACATGCCGGATAACATGTTTTTTTTTTAAAAATTATGTGGTTTTTACGTGCCAAAACCACTTTCTGATTATGAGGCACGCCGTAGTGGGGGACTCCGGAAATTTCGACTACCTGGGGTTCTTTAACGTGCACCTAAATCTAAGCACACGGGTGTTTTCGCATTTCGCCCCCATCGAAATGCGGCCGCCGTGGCCGGGATTCGATCCCGCGACCTCGGGGATAACATGTGGAAGTGTGGTTGTTGCGTTGATAAGTTTTCTTATAGTGAAACTGCTGTGTCTGTTGCTTTGCAAGTGGGGCCCAAGTATCTTTATAGTGTTTACCTTCTGTATGGATTGTCTCTATTGTTATGTTGTTGGACATTGTAGGGAGGGTACAGGGTTTTGGGCGCATTATTAGTAGTTCGGATTTGGTTGGGGAGCAAGTGAGGCCTATAGAGCGAGAGTACTGTAGTGTATGTGTGGCTACCTGGGCTGCCCGTTGGAGTGTGTCTTCTATTTGCCTATCGTTACTCGCTGTTGTCCACAGGGCATATACATCGGCATATGCAGTGTGTCTGAGGTAGGGTATACGGTCTAGAGAAGCAGCAAGGAGGGTGAGGGCGGCATTGAATAGGAATGGTGATAGTACCAAGCATTGTAGTGCACCCACCCCTTGTGTAAGAGGAGGAGTACTGGTGGTATGGTTGCTGATGAAGGCGCGGATGTAACAATACATTTTATGTCCAATGTTTAATGGACATAGTGCGGTCAGTATGACGGTATAGTGAGTATTCCCAAATACTTTCGGGAGGTCTAAGGCGAGAATGGCTTTGGTATGAGCTGGGAAAGTGGACTCGAGGACGTTGTGCGTAAGTTGCAGCATAGCGTCCTATGCAGATAGGTGGGGATAGAAACCGATCACGTGTGGGTACAGGTCGCGCTCGGTCATGTTGTTTCTAAGTCTGCACAGTGCTATGTGTTCTAGAAGTTCGCTGAGGTAGGATGTGAAGGAGATAGGTCTAAGGTTAGCAAAGGAGGCAGATTTATTACGGTTATGGATGAAAATGATTTTTGTGTGTCGCCATGACTGGGGGAGGGCGCCTGTCTGCCTGCATTCATTGAAATATTCTGTGACCTGGATGATGGATGCGCAGCCTAGACTGCATATTATTGTGTTGGTGATTCGGCCGGTGCCCTGTGCCCCGGAGGTGCGAAGTGACTGCATGGCAGAGCGGGCCTCCTGCTCTGTGATGTTTGCATCGAGTTCTGGGTTGCGCGCACCTGCGTAGGCTGGGAGGGGGATGTTAGTGCCCGATGCAGTATGAGTGGATTTGAGCTGATGAATTAGTTCTGTTGGTGTGAGGGCTGTGTTGTGAATAAGCCGGTTGATGTTTCGTAGCTAATCTGGAATAAGTGGTGCTGATGAGGTGGTGGAGGAGCTTCCACGCTTGTTTGCTGCTAAAATTACCGGACATTGTGTTGCAGATTTGGGCCTATTTGCCGTGGTTAAGGGTGTCGGCATAAGAGTTTAGTTGAGCTTTAAGGCCCACGAGCCGTTTTCGCAGTTTGCGGTTGTGTTTCTGGTGCTTCCACCTGGTTCAGAGACTGTCGTGTGCCTCCCACAGGTTTGGTAGTCTGCTGTCTAGTGTATGTGCGGAGGTGTGTATGTATTGTGTATGGGTAGCCACATGTGTGAGGAAGGTCTGAACACATCCATCGATATCTTGAATGGGCGTATTAGGAAAGTCCCCGCACGTAATGCAAAGGTCATCCTATTTGATTTGTCAATGCTTGCGGGTTATTTTGCATGGTACGTGAGATGGAAGTGTGATAAAAATGGGCTAATGATCACTTCTGATATTTTGTGTGTTGCGTTTCCATGTCAAGATTCGAATGGCGTGGCTCAGTGTGAGGTCCAGACTGCTGTCCAGTTGCACACTGGTGCTGATGTGCATGGGAAACAGGGAGTTGTTGTGTGCAGTGAGTTGAAGGGCCTGTATTGGTTGCCAGAAGCGCCTCCCCCTTGGTGTTGTGTAGCGGCATCCCCAGTCGATGTGCTATGAATGGAGGTCGCCACAAATAAGTAGGTGATGCGTGCCTGCTGCTTAACGAATGTGGTGTGAAAGGGTAATGAGTGTGTGTATGGATTGTGATGGGGTGTGATAAATATTAGTACTGTGGAGTGGTTGCTGCTTCGGTGTGTGGGGTATGACTTCTGTTAATAAACACAGTACTGTGGAGCTAATTTGGATGCGCTTCACCTTCCGCGTGCTGAAGACGAGTGTGGTGATGAATGGCGTGTCTGTGCCGTCGGAGGGTTGAGCATGGTAGCTGGGGAGGTTGGCTTTGAACTGTGTATAATGGATGATGATGGATAATAAACGAGGATGATGAGGGCTCGGGCGTTTAGCGTAGATAGGAACTGCTGCAGCTGCGCTCGCTCTGCCCTGAACCCGCGGCAATTTAATTCTAATAGTCTCAGATCAGTGTGATTATTGTCCCGTCCCGCCATTGTGGAACGTGGGTGAGCAGAGGATGGGAGGTGGAGTGTTTTTGCGGGGAAATAGGGTGGGATTGTGAAGGCGAACTTGGGTATGTGATGGTGCAGGACAGGTATGAGGCCCTCCTGTGTTTCTTCTCTGTGCTGTAGACAGAGGCCGAGTTGTGTGAGGTTAATCTCGAGGGAAGTCCTGATTCCATTTGCTGAGACAGTTACTAACGCTAAAAAGACTAACGGAAGAAAAAGTTGGGACAGGATAGAGCTCTAGCGCTTTGTCCTGTCCCAAATGTTTCTTCCGTCAGTCTTGTTAGTGCTAGTAACTATTCCTCAGCAAATGCATCAACATCAACTAGCCCGACCTTCTGCGTTAATTGCTCGTGATTCTAATAAGGACAGACTCCATTTGAGTCTCTAGGCGTATCATCCTTGTTTCTGCGAAATGCGCAAGCTTAGCGTGAATGCGTGACTCGAATTCGACTAGCTTGGCTTCAAACTTAGACTCAAATTTCGCGTCGAGCGTTGCCTCTAGCGCAACACTCGATGGTAATATAGGAGGACTCCATGGAGACATGCGGGCACCAGCGAATACTCTGCAAACTTCTACAACTCATGTATAAAAGCCGACGCGCTTGACCGGCGCATCAGAATCCGACAATCGTCGACTGTGTTGACTGTTATAGTTGCGCTTCGAATGTAGCTTGCTTTTGTGGGCACAGGTTCGCCCAATAGAAGCTTAGTTAAACTAGTGATAGTATTTCTGCTGGGTTTTTTTCAGCGGCACTACGATATGACCATTGTGGGGATGCGCGACTCTCACGCGTCCCCTGATATGTTGTTTTCCCGCACGGCCCGCGTGGCCTGACGCCCGCGGCGGTCGGAGTGGTTGAGGCGCAGTACGAGAGATGGCGCGAGTGGTGCGCTGCTAACGCTGTTGACAGGCGGTTACTTGGGCGCCGAAAGACAAGGCGCTTGCTTTTAGGTTCGGGACAGCAAGCAGTGCGGACGTGCCGTACCGCGCGTGCGCCGATCCATGCTTCTGCGAGACCGTCTCGTGTGGCCGCCTTCGAACGCGCCACTGTTCGCGTGACCGTATGGGTGAACGACTAGGCGTTGGGATCCAGCATGGGGCGAACATATTCGCTCGCTATCCGGTCGCGGTGAGTCGGACTTCTAGATTTGTCGCGAGCCCATCGGCATGTTTTGGGGATAGCAACTCGGCTAGCAGGCATTGAGCTATGAAAGCTGCAATAAATGCCCTTGTGATTGTTTGCACTAATGTGTTGTCGTTCCTTTGTCCCAAGAGCACGGGTTAAGAACCCCACATCTGGCTCCCAACGTGGGGCCTCTTGGGGCATCGGACGATAGATTTAAGTTTTGCTTCGTTCGAGACCTTTGTTTGAACCGAAGCGTAGGGCTAGCGTGGATTTTGATCGCTAGCGTTGGTGGAGTGCTTTCTTGAGCGAGACGATGGTGGTGGTAGTGTGTTTGAACATGTCAACATGCTAAGCCTTCTGCTAAGGTGCTAAGTCAACATGCTAAGTGTTTTAACGCGACAGCGTTAAACCACTTGCGTCGTGAGCTCGTGTCGCAGAAAAGCCGGTGTCGTCGGTGTGGGCGTCCGCGGCGTTGGCCGTGAGCGAGAAATTCCGGCAGGCAACTCACAAATAAAAACAACTTGCAACATGGGCTGCGTGGGAATCGAACCAGGGTCTCCGGAGTGTGAGGCGGAGACGCTACCACTCAGCCACGAGTTCGATGCTTCAAAGCGGTACACAAGCGCCTCTAGTGAATGCGGTGTTGTCTTAGAAACGTGCTGCAGAAAGTTATACTGCGGTGTATATCGGTAATTATGAGCATGTAACTTACAGAAGTTGCAGTTACACGAGTAACGCAGTACGTTTCCGTTACATTTCTCCTGCGCTTTCCGCACACGCAGAGCCATGTTGCGGCAAACACAGAAGATCCCCTCCTCTAAACGCACGGCGCTGCCCCGACAGGTGGCGCGCCACGCGCGCATTGAGGCTGTGCGGGGACCGGTGCGACGCGCGTCGCGGCCCCCACTTCCTCTCCCCTGACGACGCTTCGCCGTGCTCTCTCACGGGTTACAGAATCTAGCGTCCTTCCTTTCTTTAGTTCACTATCTATATATCTCTCTGCCCGTACCGATCATGACGTTTGGCTGGCGTAGATCGTTTCCCCCTCCGAGACACCGAGTTCTTTGGTTCGTTCCGCTTGCTCAGGCGCACGTTTCGTTGCCGCGCCGAACGCTGCGTTGCTCGACGCTCACCGCGTGATTGGTAGGTGCAAAGTCCGATGCGGGGCGCCTCGTAAGTGATCGCTGCGCCGTAGCGCATTGTCTTACACCCCTTGGCGGGTCGACGGGAACGTTGTCGCGTTTCACTCTTGAAGGCGAAGCTTAAGCGTCCTCCAATTTTTTTTAATGACATTCGTCTGTACAAGAGCCACGTGGTCTGCATCCTGGGAGAGCGAGGCTTAGCGCCCCCGGAGCATTCGCAAGTCTGAAGCGAGTGAGTACGGAAGCCTCGTGGGTGGTCCGAATTTCTTATGTAAATAGCTTCTTCTATCTCTTTGATTCGGATGAAGTCGCGGCTCTGGGAGCCGGGTGGCCGCGGGCCACGGGTGCCACTACGGGCTGACCGGTATTGCGGCCTGGCACCGGGCGCTCCGACACCGTCTGGGACGGTGGGCGCCGTCAACTCGGATGCTGTGTGCACCGAGCGGCGTAGGACCACCTCACAGAGCTGACGTCTCCTCGGGGCTGCCTGTCTTGCGCTCATTTTGGGTGTTGTTTTTGGATGCCGGTTGTTGTCAGGGTAGCGACGCTTTAGGCCTAAGGCTTTACGAAGCTGCCTGTCGCACGTGGAGGGACACAACCTGGTGGACCGTGGCGTTGAGGTGTTGCAAGTTGCTTCCCTCATTCTATTTAGCCTCGCACGAATTGAAATTACTCGTTCAACTCAAGGAAGCGAGCTTCGTTCACGTGAACTTAGCATCTGAGTAGCTGCCCGATCTTTTGCTAGCCCAGCCGAACATCGTACCACATGGGCGATGCGCATGCAGAATTCCTCTCCCTTCCACTACTTTAGTGTTTGCCGAGTGTTTTGAGTGTACGCAGCGTGATTGGAGTCACCCCTGGTTTGCCGTCACCTTCACATCGTCTGTGCTGCTGCCCCGGACTACGATCGAGCCACCGGGCGATGGTGATGCTGTGGCGAGTTCGGAGCAGCGACTTCGGCGGCGGCCGCCTGTATCCAGCTCGCAACCCTCGGCGGCGGAGAAAAGAGCCGGCGGTCACCGACAGCTGCTGCAGCCCTCGTCAGCAGGGCGCGTCGGCGCGAGCGACGCTTGCTCGTGCCGAATACTGCGTCGCCGTTTCCGGAGTCCTGGCCTGGAATCGTGCCATCGAGTCGGCAAAGCTGCTGCTGTGACCGGCGGACGCCAGCACTGTACCCAAGGACAATGTCGGCTCGCATGCTATGGACAGCGTGTGGACATTTTCTCAGTGCGGCCAATGTTGCATGCACTACCTTGTTCGCGAAGCACGCGTTGATGTTAGAGCGTGTGACATGTTTCGCCGGAATATGTAGTGATTTAAGGTTGGGGGGGTGTGGGGATGCGCGACTTTCACGTGTCCCCTGATATGTTGTTTTCCCGCACGGCTCGCGTGGCCTGGCGCCCGCGGCGGTCGGAGTGGTTGAGGCGCAGTGCGAGAGATGGTGCGAGTGGTGCGCTGCTAACGCCGCCGACAGGCGGGGTTACTTCGGCGCCGCAAGACAAGGCGCTTCCTTTTTTGTTCGGGACAGCAAGCAGTGCGGACGTGCCGTGCCGCGCGTGCGCCGATCCATGCTTCTGCGGGACCGTCTCGCGGGGCCGCCTTCGAACGCGCAACCGTTCGCGTGACCGTATGCGCGAACGACTAGGCGTTGGGATACAGCATGGGGCGAACATATTCGCTCGCTATCCGGTCGCGGTGAGTCGGACTTCTAGATTTGTCGCGCGCCCATCGGCATCTTTTGGGGATAACAACTCGGCTAGCATGCATTGATCTATGAAAGGTGCAATAAATGCCCTTGTGATTGTTTGCACTAATGTGTTGTCGTTCCTTTGTCCCAAGAGTACGGAGGAGACCCCGCACCATGTAGATTCTGTTACCTGAGGCGCTAGTCCCGGTCGTAACAGCACAGCGTGCAGCCGACCACGATTTTGATTCGGGCTTTATGTGTAATCACCAAAGCGTTCAATAGAGAGAAACAACAGGCAGCTGTCTGTGCTTGAGCTCCAATTACCTCTGTGCTGCGCCAACCGATTCCAACTAGCGCCCGCGAACTTCCTAATTTCATCGCTCCACCTAGTCATCTGCCGCCCTAGATTGTGTTTCGCTTCTGTTGGTACCCATTCTATAACGCTAATGGTCCAACGGTTATCCAACCTGCGCATTACATTACTTGCCCAGCTCCATTTATTTCTCTTGATTTCAATTAGAATATCCTCTATAACCGTTTGCTCTCTAATCCAAACTGCTCTCTTTCTGTCTCTTAACCTTATGCCTAGCAATCTTCGTTCTATCTCTCTTTGCGCGGTCCCTAACTTGTTCTCAAGATTCTTTGTTGATCTGCAAGTTTCTGCACCACATGTAAGCACTGGTAAAATGCACTGATTCTACACTTTACTTTTTAATGATAACGGTAAGCTTCCCGTCAGGAGCTGGCAATGTCTGCCATTTGCGATCCAACCCATTTTTATTCTGTGAATTTCCTTCTCATGATCAGGATTCCCTGTGATTGCTGCGAAACCTAGGTAAATTTACTCCTTCATAGACTTTGGAGGCCAACTGGCGATCCTGAACTATTGTTCCTTTGCATGGCTATTTATCGTTAACTTTGTCTCCTGCAAATTAACCTTCAATCCCACTCTTACACTTTGTCTGTTAAGGTCCTCAATCATTTGTTGTAACTCGTCTGCATTGTTGCTGAATAGAACGATGTCATCGGCAAACCGAAACTTGCTGTGATATTCACCGTCGATCTTTACTCCTAAGCCTTCCCAGTTTAATAGCTTGAATACTTCTTCCAAGCACGAAGTGAATAGCATTGGAGAGATTGTGTCTCTGTCTGACCCATTTCCTTAGACATCATGCCACGGTATATAGAATGTCATATTGTTACACGAAGGACGACTCAGTAAGACGGGCAACTATTCACAGGTTATATTTACAACAGTGGTTGCAGCGCTGACCAGTTAGATTCAAAGCGCGAGCACAGTTCGTTCTTAATCCTCTTTTCTCGAGTGATGGCGGCCACGCGCCTCGTTCAAACAATCAAATACCACACGCGTGTAGCATAATTACCGGGCGGCAGAAGCGACGCCCCGGAGCGTCTAAATGTCATTTCTAGGAGGTTGATACTGCTTCAGTCGTGTAACGTGCACGATATCACTGGACTGGGAAGCAGATGGGGCATCAGGGATGATCTGGTAGGGGACGAGAGTCACGGCAAAACACTCGGCATGGACCTGTGTATGGACATTAGTTTTTCTGACAGGCAGATCTGATTCGACGGAGACCATAGAAGCATCAAAGGACCAAGCGGGAAGTGCGCGTCTCGGTGTCACCGGTCGTACAAACGCTTTTGACTCTCTCAGGATTTCAGAAGGTGGTCACGGGCAATTTCCCTTGCGTGGGCACCACGGGGGATGGCGTCAAGTCATATTCACTGGTCGGGGCCGCGCGAACATGGAGGGTTGTGTCGAGGGGCAGTGCAGGTTCTCGGCTGAAGAGAAAGAAAAATGGGGAATAGCCGGCTGTGTCGTGGCACGAGGAATTATAAGCAAATGTGACAAATGGTAGAGCGAGGTCCCAATCAGTGTGGTCTGAAGAGACATATTTCGCCAGCATGTCTGTGAGAGTGCGATTGAGACTCTCCGTGAGGCCATTTGTTTGCGGATGGTATGACGTAGATAGCCTGTGTCTCGTGGCACAGGACTGCTGGATATCCGCGATAACTTTTGATAGGAATGTCCAAACGCAGTCTGTGAGAAATTGTGGCTGAACTCAATGTAATAAAATTACGTCGCGTAGAAGAAAATTGGCGAGATCTGTGGCGCAGCTTGTAGGAAGCGCTCGGGTGATGGCGTAGCGCGTGGCGTAATCCGTGGCCACAGCGCTCCACCTGTTCTCAGAGGTAGAAAGAGGAGAATGGCCAAGTGAGTCAAAACCAACCCGAAAGAATGGTTCCGCCGGGAATGTCGAGTGGTTGAAGGTACCCAGCAGGGAGCTTCGATGATGTCTTGCGTCGCTGGAATTTCTCACATGCAGCTACGTATCTTCGAACGGAGCGAGGAAGCCCTGGCCAAAAGAAGCGTCGGTGGATCCCGTCGTAGGTACGTGACACACCCATATGACGAGCAGTGGGGAGGTCATGACTTTCGTGGAGAACAGCCGAGAGAAAGTGCTTAGGGATCACAAGGAGTAATGCAGGGCCGTCGGGGTAAACGTTGTGGTGGTAGAGTACGTCAACTTGAAGTGCGAAGGAGTGATGGGAACTGTCGGCGAGTGACGATTCCAGGTGGTCAATGATGATACGCAAGGACGGGTCACAGCGCTGCTGCTCGGCGACATGGAGCAGTGGAAAAACAGAGAGGACACAGGCGTCGGTGTCAGCATCAGACGTAGAGGTCGCGTCCTCGACTGGCTAGCGAGAGAGGCAATCTGCGTCGTGGTGCTGGCGTGCCGACTTGTAAGTCACTGTCTAGGAATATTCTTGTAGTCGGAGGGCCCAGCAACCGAGCCAGCCAGTAGGGTCCTTGAGAGACGAAAGCCAACAGAGCGCATGATGGTCTGTGATTACTGAGAAGGCCTTGCCATATAAATATGGGCGAAACATTGGAACAGCCCAGACGAGAGCAAGACATTCGCGCTCAGTAATCGAATAGTTGCGCTCTGCAGTTGTCAGGAGCCTGCAAGCGCAGACTATGACGCGGTCGTGTCCGTGTTGGCGCTGCGATAAGACGGCGCTGATCCCATAACCACTGGCTTGGGTTCGGACCTCTGTAGGTGCGGACGGGTCCAAGTGGGCCAAGACCGGTGGATTGGTGAGAATCCTGATAAGGCGTGAAAATGCGCCAGCCTGAGGGGGACCCCACGTAAAAGGCACGTCTTTCTTCAGAATTTCAGTGAGTGATCGACCGATTGCTGCGAAATCTTTCACGAACCGTCTGAAAGAAGAAGAGAGCCCCACAAAACTCCGGACGTCTTTGACAGACTGAGGGAGAGGAAAATCCGTTACTGCTCGAACCTTCTCCGGGTCAGCTTGTACTGCGGAAGCATCGAAGAAATGGCCTATCACTGTAATCTGTCGGCGCCCGAAGTGGCACTTCGATGAATTTAATTGGAGCCCAGCCTTGCGGAAAACTTCAAGGATAGCTATGATGTGCTCAAGGTGCATCTCAAATGTAGGAAAAAACACAAGGACGTCGTTGAAGTAACGAAGGCAAGTTCACCATTTGAAACCTTGAAGCAGAGAGTCCATCATTCGTTCGAACGTGGCGGGGGCATTGCATAAACGAACGGCATAACCTTGAATTGGTAGAGGCCATCTGGAGTGACGAAAGCGGTCTTTTCTTGGTCTTCGTCATCGACGGAAGTCTGCCAATGACCAGATTGAAGGTCGATAGACGAAAAGTATTTGGCACCGTAAAGACAATCAAGAGCGTCGTCGATTCGTGGTAAAGGGTAAATGTCCTTTTTAGCGATTCGGCTTAGGTGGCGGTAATCAACGCAGAAAGGCCACGTGCCATCTTTCTTTTTGACGAGCACGACTGGTGATGCCCAAGGACTCAAGGAGGGCTCTACAGTGCCTCTGGCGAGCATCTTGTTTACTTCCTACTGGATAACTTGCCGCTCTGACGTGGACACACAATACGGTCGGCGGTGAATTGGAACAGCATCACCAGCGTTGATCCGATCCTTAACAAGGGACGTCTGATCAAGAGGTCGATTGCTAGTGTCAAATAATTCACGGTAGGAAATCAAAAGGCAATGTAAGGCGGCTGCTTGGTCAGGTGCGAGGTCCACAGCGACCATGGAACGTAATGGGCCGTCGAGGTTTAAGGCAACCTGCGTGTAATCAGGCGGATATGGAGACGCGTTGGCTGCAAAAGCAGTGACGGTGTTGTCTGTCACTTACTGGAGCGTGGCCAACGCTATGCCTTCAGGTAACACTTTGCTTCGTCAATCGAAAATTGATAACGGGGAGGCACATCCGGTTAAGGGCAAGGATTACGACGGAGTGTGGCACAAGTTGTCGCTCGCCAGGAGGACATCATGAATAGTGCGACGACATAGTCGTCATGAGGCATGGTTGCCGCTGAGGCCAATTCGACGAAGGTTAGGGCCTTCGGTGGTAACCGAACAAATGCTGTAGTGCAGAGGGTAGTCGGTTGTTCGGGGCGAACGTCTGAAAGAAGAGGAAGCTCGAGGCACAGCGTACCGGTGGAACAGTCGATGTGGTCAGAATGCGTCGTCAAAGTTGAGCCCGAAGATAAGGTAATGAGGGCAACTGGTCAGCACGGTGAACAGGACTGGAACTTGGCGGCCAGAAATTCCTATGCGACCAGTGCACATACCCCTGGCGGCAACAGTAAGGCTCGAGATGGCAGGCGTAAGAGGTTTTTTCAGGCGACGACATAGGTCAGCGCTCATTATGGACACCTGGTCTCAAGTATCAATAACGCCATCAACGGAAAACCATCTGCGTCTACTTCAATGAGGTTTGTGGACGACCGTAATGCAGCACTACCTTTAAGAGCTGCATGGCCTAGTTTGCCGACCGTCGGTTTGACGAGGAAAAGTGGCGAGGTTGGTGTGACGGGGAGCGACGGCGCTGAGGCGACGGCGATCGCACGGAGGAGTGGCTGTCAGTGGCATCGGAAGTAGGTTACAAATGGCGAGGTGAATAACGGCGAGCGTCGGCGTATGGGCGAGAAGCAGGGAATAAGCTCCAGTACGACGGCATCCAGGTGGTGCGGCAGTGGCGGGATACCAGACCCACGTGGTGGTAGCGGAAGCAGATCGGTTTGTCGTCTGGGGTTCGCCATTCAGCAGGATTGCGGGGTCTGGGAGCGAAATACTGGTCATTACAGGTCTTGGACACAAGAATGGGGGCCGAAACAGGGCGGGAGACAGAGCAGGCGGTAGACATGCCAAGGTTGGCAATTTCTTGCCGCACAAGTGCTTGAATAACGGAAATAGTGGGGGCGCTTGGTCAAAGGTACCGTCAAGGGGTCGTGGATGAAGGGGGCCCGACTCGCCGGTTCAAGCTCACGGCGAACGATACGAGTGACGTTCTCTTGAAATGGCCATGTGGTGGTAAGAGCGGAGCAAGAGGACGTGTAGGAGTGTTTGGGAGCCGGGCAAACTGTGGGACGACGCGGTGGCTTTTGACTCCCTTGAAGCTGCAGCATTATTTGACGATGGCGAGGAAGACGAAGTGATTCTTTGATAGAACGCTTGTACTTTTGTCTCCGCTTTTTCGCTTTGTTTCCCTGCATTTCTGGGAGCTGCCGCTCCCTGCTTGCGGCAATGGATGAAGAAATCTCCGAGGACTTTCCTGATGTGCAGCCGTCAGGTCGGCTAGCGTCCAGGAAACGTGGAAGTGCGTCAAGCGATACAGACAGCGAGGTCACTGAGATATGTTCGGACAGCTACGACTCGTCGGACGATGACTTCCAGGTCATGATGAGTAGATCATCGAAAAGAAGACTACTGCAGGCATCTTCGTCGCCAAGTGCTTCTGCTGTGAAGAGTGCACCGCTGCGCTGGCCGCACACTGTGCTCTTTATGCCCGTGGACCCGGCGACCAATTTGCGGCTCCTCAACAGGCAGGTCCTCTCTTCCTTACTCGAGAGAATCGCACCAAATGAGATTAAAGACGTGCGAATAAACTCGCGGAAAAATGTCCTAGCAGTTGATGTGTTACATCGCAGCGCTCAACAATACCTACGTAATATAACTGATATCGACAATGTAAAGCTGCGATCAAGGATCCCTACAGGCGGCGATGGTACTGCGGGCGTCATTTATGACGTCGACGTTGCCATTCCTAATGGCGACTTGCCAACGCTGATAAAGCCAACGACAGAAGGCAATTCCATTACAAGGATTTTCAGATTGGGAAACACACGCTGTGTGAAGATTTTGTTTGAAAAAGACAGCCTTCCTTCCCACGTCAAAGTAGGACATGTCCGCCATCCAGTACGACCATTCGTACCGAAGTCCCTCCAGTGTTTCAAGTGTTGCAAGATTGGCCACGTGAAGGGTGTCTGCGTGAACAGCGTCGTGTGCCCGCGGTGCTCTGAGTCCCATTCAGAAGACGCCTGCAGCGCACATGTTCTAAAGTGTCCTAACCACAGTGGTCCTCACAAGGCCTCATCAAAGGATTGCCCGCGGATGCGGAAGGAATTCACGATTCTAAAACGAATGGTGCGGGACAACTCAACGCATCGAGAGGCTGCTACCGCTGTTCGGCGACGTCGGCATCGACACCGAAAACGCTCACAAATGTCCGCAACTGCAGATAGGTACACGCCAGCTACCGTCAGAACGACTGCCGCATCACCACACTCCGCCACCAAGACAGATACAAGGAAAGCAAACAAAGCGGACAGGCTCGCCCATCTTGAAGAATGGCCTGTGCTACCGAGGGGACAACTCCCTGCTAAGTTACCTCAAAACGCACCGACTTCGACGGCTTCTGCAACTGTTGAAACGACGCTGGCTGATGATCTCCAGGTCATCAACATTCTGCGGTCACTCATGAGTGCCATTCGCGTTTTACTTACCAACATGAAGTCTTCGTCTGCGCAAAGCGCACTACAGGTGCTGGACATTTTGAGTCCAGTACTTGCAGCTCTTGGTTAAAATCATGGCTCTCCAGAAGCCGTCGTTTCGTGACGAAGTCCGAAACGCGTCGATATTTCAGTGGAACGCCAGAGGACTGAAGTCACGCATGTCAGACTTTCGACAGTTTGTGTTCACGAATAAGTTCCCAGTCATCGTCATCTGCGAGCCCCTATCAGATAACATCAGACTGTCCGGGTATGAGTGTTTCATGTCCGCCACCCACGGAGAGTGCAGCAAGATCATCGTATTCATGCGACGTGATCTTACGTATGACCATCACCCAGTGTCGCCTGACTAAAAAAACCAATACGTATGTCTGACAGTGAAGAAAGGCAAGCTCACTTTCACATCAGTTGGAGCCTACATGTCGCCCTCAGGTCGGTTGGACTGCGATAGATTACGGCGAATCACGACAGCGACTCCGCAGCCTTTGGCGATTACTGGAGATTTTAATGCCCACCGCCATCTCTGGGGAAGTTCTAAGATAAACTCGAGAGGTAGGAGATTAGTGTCATTTGCCTCCGAACAAGAACTGTGCTTGTTAAATGATGGAAGCCCCACCTTTCTACGTGGAACTGTCTACTGTAGCTGCCTGGACCTGACCTTTGTTTCACGCTCCTTCACTAGAAAGATCAGGTGGTTTCCGGATATTGAAACGCGGGGAAGTGTCCACCTACCCACTTATCTTAGGGTTGAAGGGTTGACGGACTCCAGGTTAGCCGCCGTCACACAATGTATCGACTGGCCAATGTTCAAGTCAGTTGTCGAAGACGGCTGTCGTGATGACTAGTCCTCTAGCCTAGAGGACATCATAAAAGGTGCCCTAGAGGCTGCGAAACATTCGCTTCTGAGAACGTATACACGCACCGAATACGACATTGAGCTAGAGAAGCTTCGTGCAATTCGTCGTCGTGCAGAACGAAGATACAGGCGCACGAAGTCTGTACATGACTTGAGGTTGGCCAGAAGAGCTCAAAAGAAAATTCAGCGTCGCATGGACAAACTTGCATCGCAAAGATGGAAATCATTGTGCGAATCTTTGGATCCACGAAAAAAACCTTTGCCTCACATATGGAGAACTGTTCGTGGTCTCCGTGGAATCCCTCAGCAGCGCCACTTTTTTAAGTCTTCGGCCCTTCACCAACAATGCAGCGAGACTGACGTAGCGGAAGCTTTCTGCAGGAGGATTGCTGGCGAAACTAGCTCCGCTGGAACATCGACGCTCCGCCACTCACCAATTTCACGCGACCCCCGCATGGATAGTCCTTTCTCCATGGACGAGCTCGAAGCTGCACTGGCCTTGTGCAAACGTTCATCTTCACCAGGACCCGACGGTATAACCTACCTGCCATGTGTAATCTTGGCGAAGAGGCTCGAAAAGTGCTCCTGCTCTTGTTCAACAGCTCCTGTCAGACAGGTACGGTTCCCCAGGAATGGAAAACCAGTCGCCTAATTCCACTGATCAAGCCTGGCAAGTCGCCCGTAGACATTGCATCATACCGACCAATTGCGCTTGCCAGTTGCATCCGAAAACTAATGGAGAGGATGGTTCTAGCACGGCTAGAATGGTACCTCGAGCATTACCAGGTATATCCAGATGCAGTGGCCGGTTTCAGGCGTGGCCGTTCTTTCATAGACAACGTTATCGACTTGGTGACGTACGTCGAGCACCAGAAGTCCTGTAAAAGATTATCTGCTGCCCTGTTTCTGGATGTTAAAGGAGCGTACGTTAACGTAACGCAAATAGGATTTTGAAGTAGGACTTGGCGGCAAAGTCTATTTCTGGATAAGTAGCTACGTACATAATCCTTTTTTCGTACTTACCGAGGATGGCCCGACTTCCCAGCGTTACAGTAACCGTGGGGTGCCTCAGGGGGGAACACTCAGCCCAACGCTCTTCAGTCTAACACTCATTGGACTCACCGACATCCTGCCAGGCACCGTTAGGCTCTCCATCTATGCCGACGACATTTGCATTTGGACGTCGGCTGTGACGCGACTGCAGCTTCGCGCGCGGTTTCAAAAGTCAGCCACTTTAACATCATCCTACCTTCGAGAACAAGGACTTCGTATATCACACGAAAAGTGCGCAGCGGTGGCATTTACCAGGAAATCAATGTCTCCATACGTGATATCCGTCGACAGACACATGATCTCGTACAGCGCGAGTCAGATTTTTGGGGGTGGTCCTTGACGAAAATCTCTCCTGGACCCCTCATGTGAATTATGTGAAAAAACGCCTGACAGGAATTTGCCATATGTTTAAGTTCCTTGCAGGAAAGACCTGGGGAGTGCCAATGCACTCTATGCTGCAACTGTACAGGGCCCTCTTTATTGGATTCCTGCGGTAAAGCCTACCGGTCATGTCCAGCACCTGTAGAACTAGCCTGAATATAATCCAAAGCATCCAAGCCCAAGCCCTGAAGATATGTCTCGGTCTACCGTGGAGTGCGTCAACGACTGAAGTTATCGCAGTTGCTCAAGATTTCACTATTAGAACGCACATTAGCATTGAAACAATGCGTGTGCACATAAGACACTTCGCCCGGACCCCTACCCACCACCTAGCAAGTCTCCCAGTAGGTAGGCCCCACACGACATTCAGTGCGACTGTCTTCGCGCACCGTGCCTCTTTCAGGTCAGGTTACACACCTGCGGCAAGGCCTTCCATTCCTCCATGGTGTATGCGCCGTACTCAAGTGAAGCTTACAATCCCAGGACTTCAGAAAAAGCCGGAATTGCCATCATCAGCGCTCAAGCAACTAACTTTACTTCTCTGGTACGAGAAATAGAGCGACTGCACACACGCCTACACTGATGGATCAACTACATCAACAAGTTCTGGCGGTCCTAGAAAATGGCGGTCCTAGAAACAAGTCCTAGAAAATGGGCAGTCTTCTGCGATTCAAGGCCGACCTTGCATTGTGTGCAGTCATTTCTCCGACATGGAACTCACGATCAGCTCACGTGCGAAATCGCGGAACTTGTCCATCACTTAAGAGAAAAAGGCCATGATATCTCTTTTCAGTGGATACCAGGTCATTGCGGTATCATAGGAAATGATGACGCCGATAAGGCAGCTCAAACGTCAAACCAAGAAGACCGCTGCGTCCCCATTCCTCTCTCAAGGACCGACGGCGCGAGACAACTTGGCACTCTAGCACACACGATCTCCTTAGCAGAGTGGAATACCGTACATACAAGGCGCACAAGACTGTACAAACTAAACCCGTCACTTCAACTCAGACCTCCAGCCGGTCTGCACCGGCGTGAAGTGTCTCTTCTGTGTCGGTTATGGCTTGGAGTGGCCTTCACGAATGCCTACTCAGCACTAATTGGAATGGCTGATAGTCCTGCATGTTATCTTTGCAATTGCGAGTAGAACATTGACCACTTATTGTGCCATTGTCCTCAATTTCAAGCACAAAGACAGTATTTGTCCAACAAATTGAGGAAACTAGATGATCGTCCTCTGAGTGAACAGACAATATTAGAGCACCGTCCCGACCGATCATCAGCTCAGAAGGCAGTGAAAGCAATTCTGTGTTTTCTCAGAACTTCTGGTTTGCTCGAGTGACTTTAACTGAAGTGCTCTCCGTACACGTACCTTCACCTTCTCTCTCCCTTCTTTCTCTTCCCCTTCTCCCATCCCCCAGTGTAGGGTAGCCAACCAGACAATTGACTGGTTAACATCCCTGCCTTCCTGTATTCTTCTCTGTCTCTCTCTTGACGATGGCGTCGACGGTAGAGACGTCGTTATAGACGAGCAAATTGAAGGCGCCGTCCCCGACGCCTTTTAGGATATGGCCCACCTTGTCATCATGTGCTCGTCGACTTCCCGGCAAGGCGCGAGCACTTCCTGTATGTAGGAGACATACGATTCGGTCGACGATTGTACACGTGTGGCAAGCTCTTCTCGCTCAGCCTGATGGCGACCTGACGGGTTGCCGAATAGGTCGCGAAGGCTCTTTTTGAAAATGTCCCAGCTGGAGAGTTCGACCTCATGAGTGTGAAACCAGACACGCGGTGTCCCGTCCAGATAAAAGATCACATTGGCAAGTATGATGGTAGGGCACCATTGGTAGCTTTGGCTAATACGCTCATATATCCTGAGCCAGTCGTCGACGCCCACGCCATTGTGGGTGGAGAATGTCCCAGAATCACGGAGAGTGGGAACCGTACGGTACATTGTGGTTGGCGCCGCAGGTGTAGGTGGCGACGGGGTTGTTCCATCGGAAGCCATGCATGAGAAGACAATGGTGCGGTCACTTCGGAGCTCGGAGAATGTTCCATCTCCACCAATATGTTACGCGAAGGACGAGTAAGTAGGACGAGCAACTATTTAGAGGTTATATTTACAATAGCGGTTGCAGCACTGACCGGTTAGATTAACAACGCTTGCCCAGTTCATTCTTCCTCCTCTTTTCTCGAGTGATGGCGCCCATGCGCCTCGTTCAAACAATAAAATACCACACGCGTGTAGCAATAATATCGGAGTCGACAAGTCATTCTTGTCGTCGTGATGTCATTAGTGTTATTGTGCCTTCGCCTTCCCGTTGTCGCCACAAACGCGCTTGTGCCAAGCGCACATCATCGAGAAGCGTGGTGAGCATTTCGTCAGGCAGCGAAAATGGAGCTGTGTACTTATGCAGCGAAGAATGAATTCGAATAAAATTGTACATCATCATCATCAGCCAGGTTACGCCCTCTGCAGGGCAAAGGCCTCTCTCATACTTCTCCAACTGCCCCGGTCATGTACTAATTGTGGCCATCTCGTCCCTGCATGCTTCTTAATCTCATCCGCCCACCTAACTTTCTGCCGCCCACTGCTGCGCTTCCCTTCCCTTTGAACCCAGTCTGTAACCCTTAATGACCATCGGTTATCTTCCCTCCTCCTTACACGTCCTGCCCATGTCCATTTCTTTTTCTTGATTTCAACTAAGACGTCATTAACTCGCGTTTGTTCCCAAACCCAACCTGCTCTTTTCCTATCCCTTAACGTTGCACCCATCATTCTTCTTTCCATAGCTCGTTGCGTCGTCCTTAATTTAAGTAGAACCCTTTTCGTAAGCCTCCAGGTTTCTGCCGCATACGTGAGTACTGGAAGACACAGCTGTTATACACTTTTCTGTCGAGGGATAATGGCAAACTGCTGTTCATGATCTGAGAATCCCTGCCAGATGCACCCCAGCCCATTCTTATTCTTCTGATTATTTGTACATTAGCTTGTAATTGCGCATTGGAGTAGTGTCGACACCCCGTCGCACATCCAATCGTTTTGCCGAGCGCGAAAGTCACTCGTGGATACACACAAAACTGCCGCGCGACTGGCCGCTCGAGGCACTTCACGTGTATTCGCGTACTTCTTTCAGCTCGGAAAAACGTTTATGTAGCACGTATTCAGCAACAGAAAGCTCTATCGGTAGCTTTTCATGTTGCTCTACAATTTTCTCATTGACACTTTTCACCTAATTATAATATTTGAGAAGAGCAATAATTAAGTAAGACTAATTATGTAATTACGCGGCATGCAAAAGATTATTATCTGGATATCTCAAAGCGACGGCAAAGAACATTGCCTCGGCTCTGTCCAGCTACGTGGAATACGCATATCTTGAAATCTTGGTGTATGGTAGTTCGGACAACCTTTCGGACAACCGTTCGGACAACCGGGTACCTCCAAAAATAAAATTTATATTAATGTTCAGTGCCAGTGTGCACAGCTATTTTAAGTAGTTTGTCGTCCTTTCGTTTATGGATACATTCGCGATGAGAGAAGAAGTAGATGCCAACACCGAAGCCGTGGTACAACCCATGCAATACACTATGGCGTCCATTCTCACAGTACGAGTTTGAGAAACATTTCAAACTGGAAGAATTAGGTTCACGACGTAGCGAGAGACACTGCTTTCGGACTGTTATGTCTGCGTCCAAGGAGCATTCGCTATGGGAAAGAGAGAGAGAGAGATAGAAAGGGCAGGGATGTTAACCAGAGGCGAGTTTCAGGTTTGCTACCCTGCACTGGGGTGTGGAATGCATACGTAGGAAAGAGGGCACAGAGAGAAAAAAATGAACCGGAACAGGTAACAGAAAGGGCGTACCAATTACATGCAGGCGTTCACACCAGCCTGTATATCACAAGCAGCATACTACAGCTTGCACGGCCTTTTGATGCGCTGTAAAGTGCCTTCTATATTGTAGAGGCAGCGGTGGCGTAGAGGTAGAGCATCCGCCTCGCGTTCAAGAGGACCGTAGTTCTAATCCCGTTGCCGCGCAATTTCCCACCAGATCAAAAAAAAAAAAACTCCGCGTGTTCATAAAATTGCATAAACAGGCCGGAAGTGCGGCCTGATCCCGGTGACCAGAACTGGTAACGCACTCCCTCACCACAGAACGATTGCCCACCCTTGTGCAGTATTGGCCACAACATCCTATATAAATACAACAATCAAACCCCGGCCCTCAGTCCCCAGTATCTGCGAAGCAACTGACCACGGCGGTGGTCAGACCTGCGACGCATCAAAGGGTGCTAAGAATCTATGCTTCCGGACACGCCGCCATTGGAATCTTAACCTGGCAACGTTTAACGCTAGAACGTTATCTAGTGAGGCGAGTCTAGCAGTGCTGTTGAAGAAATTAGAGGGCAGTAAATGGGATATAATAGGGCTCAGTGAAGTTAGGAGGACAAAAGAAGCATAAACAGTACTAAAAAGCGTACCCTTCCTTTGCTACCGGGTCTTAGCGAAGAGACGAGAACTAGGAGTCGGATTCCTGATCAATAAGGATATAGGTGGTAACATACAGGTATTCTATAGCATTAACGAGATGGGTGGCAGGTCTTGTAGTAAAACTTAATAAGAGGTACAAATTGAAGGTCGCGCAGATCTACACCCCTACATCCAGTCATGATGACCAGGAAGTCGAAAGCGTCTATAAAAACGCGGAATCTGCGATGGGTAAAGTCAAAACAAAATACACTATACTGATGGTCGACTTCAATGCCAGGGTAGGCAAGAAGCAGGCTGGAGACAAGTCAGGGGGGAATATGGCATAGGTTCTAGGAGTAGCAGGGGAGAGTCATTAGTAGAGTTTGCAGAACAGAAAAAATATGCGGATATTGAATACCTTCTTCCGCAAGCAGTATAGCCGAAAGTGGACGTGGAGAAGCCCGAATGGTTAGACAAGAAATGAAATAGACTTTATACTCTGCGCTTACCGTGGCATCATGCAAGATGGGGACGTGCTCGGCAAAGTGCGCTACAGTGACTATAGGATGGTAAGAACTCGAATTAGCCTAGACTTGAGGAGGTAACGGTAGAAACTGGTACATAAGAAGCCGATCAATGGGTCAGCGGTAATAGGTAAAATGCAGGAACTCCGGATCAAGCTACAAAACCGGTATTCAGCTTTAACTCAGGAAGAGGACCTTAGTGTTGAAGATATGAACTACAATCTTATGGGCATCATTAATAGAGTGCGCAATAGAAGTCGCGGGTAACTCCGCTAGACAGGATGCCGTAAGCTATCGCACGAGACGAAAGATCTGATCAAGAAACGCCAATGTATGAAAGCCGCTAACCCTACAGCTAGAATAGAACTGGTAAAACTTTCGAAGTTAATCAACAAGCGTTAAGACTGCTGACATAAGGAAGTATAATACGGATAGAACTGAAAATGCTCTCAGGAACGTAGGAAGCCTAAAACCAGTGAAGAAGAAACTAGGTATAGGCAAGCATCAGAGTTATGCGCTAAGAGAGAAAGCCGGCAATATCTTTACTAATATAGATGAGATAGCTCAAGTGGCTGAGGAGTTCTATAGAGATTTGTACAGTACCAGTGGCACCCACGATGATAATGGAAGAGAGAATACTCTAGAGGAATTTGAAATCCAACAAGTAACGCCAGAAGAAGTAAAGAAAGCCTTGAGAGCTACGCAAAGAAGGAATGCAGCTGGGGAGGATCAGGTAACAGCAGATTTGTTGAAGGATGGTGGGCACAATGTTCTAGAAAAACTGCCCACCCTCTATACTCAATGCCTCATGACTTCTAGCACACCGGAATCTTAGAAGAACGCTAACATAATCCTAATCCATAAGAAAGGGGACGCCAAAGACTTGAAAAACCATAGACCGATGAGCTTACTATCCGTTGCCTACAAACTATTCACTAAGCTAATCGCAAATAGATTCAGGAACTCCTAAAACTTCTGCCAACCAAAGGACCAGGCAGGATTCCGTAAAGGCTACTCAAAAATAGACCATATTAACACTATCAATCAGGTGATAGAGAAATGTGCGGAATATAACCAACCCTTATATATAGCTTTCATTGATTACAAGAAAGCGTTTGATTCAGTCGAAACCTCAGCAGTCATGGAGGGATTGCGGAATCAGGGTGTAAACGAGCCATATATCAAAATACTGAAAGATGTCTATAGGAGCTCCAAAGCCACCGTAGTCCTCCATAAAGAAACCACAAAATTCAAATAAAGAAAGGCGTCAGGCAGGAAGATACGATCTCTCCAATGCTATTCACAGCGTGTTTACAGGAGGAATTCAGAGACTTGGATTGGGAAGAATTGGGGATAAAAGGTAATTGAGGATACCTTAGTAACTTGCGATTCGCTGATGATATTGCCTTTCTTAGTAACTCAGGGTACCAAGTGCAATGCATGCTCACTGACCTGGAGAGGCAAATCAGAAGAGTGGGTCTAAAAAGCAATCTCCAGAAAACTAAAGTAATGTTTAACAGTCTCGGAAGAGAACAGCAGTTTACAATAGGTAGCAAGACACTGGAAGTGGTAAGCGAATGCATCTACCTAGGACAAGTAGTGACCGCAGATCCGGAATATGAGACCGAAATAATCAGATGAATAAGAATGGGCTGGGGTGCGCTTGGCTGGCATTCTCAGATCATGAACAGTAGGTTGCTATAATCCCTCAAGGGAAAAGTTTATAACAGTTGTGTTTTACCAGTACTCACGTACGGGGCAAAAACCTGGAGGCTTACGAAAAGGGTTCTACTTAAATTGAGGACGACGCAACAAGCCATGGAAAGAAGAATTATAGGTGTAACGTTAAGGGATAAGAAAAGAGCAGATTGGGGGAGGGAACAAAGGCCAGTTAATGACACCTTAGTTGAAATCAAGAAAAAAAATGGGCATGGGCAGGACATGTAATGAGGAGGGAAGATAACCGCTGGTCATTAAACGTTACGGACTGGATTCCAAGGGAAGGGAAGCGCAGCAGGGGGTGCCACAAAGTTAGGTGGGCGGATGAGATTAAGGCATTTGCAGGGACAACATGGCCACAATTAGCACATGACCGGGGTAGTTGGAGAAGTATGAGAAAGGCCTATGCCCTGCAGTGGGCGTAACCAGGCTGATGATGATGATGATGGTCAATGTTGTAAAATTCTTTCCTACAACAGAGGCTGGTCGTCCCGCTAGTTGAGCACGACGGAAAGCGATTGTATTTGCACACCGTACTGCGGGTCCTGGCATAGAGCATGATGAATGTTTTCCTCATCACATCAGTCGGCGCATGCTGCGGTGCCAGCCATCCCTATGCGGAACGCGTAGGCATTGGTATACGCTATGTCCAACCATAGCATACACAAAAGGGGCGCGTCTCTTCGGGCCGGTTTTGGTGGAAGTCGAAGGCTTGCAGGGGGTATAATCTGGCGTGCATAAAAAGCGGTTTATTCCACTCTGATGTGGCGCATTGACGTACAAGTAGGCGGAGCATCCTTGCAGCACCTGTTCTAGAAAGAAGGATTGATAGGCGGCGGTCTTCTACAGGAACTAAACGAGCAGCTTGATCGGCGCGTTCATTGCTCATGATAGCACAGTGACTTAATAGCCCCGGAACAGTAATTTTGTGTCCTTTCTTAGTCACATGATGTATGGCTTTTGTAATTTCGAACACCATCAGTCGCACTGCCCTGTAAGACTGACAGTAAACACTGCAGACTCATCTTCGAAATGCAAAAAATTGTCGATTTGTGTATGCCTTCGTCATTAATAAAGTGTAGTGCGACTCGAAGCTCTGCGAGTTCTGATGCCGCCATGTTGGCAAGTGAGAAGTTTTCAACTAGATGGTGATGACTTTTTCTTTCATGACGACAGCAACCGGTAGAGCTGTTCGGCAGAACAGGCTAATCGGTGTATTTGTGTGTGTAATTCCGTTACTTCTCACATAATAGGGGTGACGTAAGCTGTTCAAGAACAGGAGGTGAAATATCTGTTTTCTTCTTCCCTAACGCTACGTATGGCCAGGTTCCCGATAGGAGAGTTTATGTTGAACGAGGCGCTTCCCCGAGCGGAGATTCGTCATGCGCTCTACTTGTGAACTGTATTTAAAAACAAGAGTGTCCCTCGCAAAGACCGTGTTCTCTTAGGCCAATTTTCACTTTGTGTCGAATCCGCATAGTTTATTTCTGAACTCCTGAATGTCGGCCAAGACGTGGTACCACTCACGTTCTCGCACTGTGCGCGCTGCAGTGGCGCTGGAATACAAGTGCGACATGGGCATTAGTCAACCGTGACTATAATCACGCTACTTATCGTTGTAGGTATCAAACGCTGTACGATATCCGGTGACGTTATGAAGAGTTGATTGTTGGGCTAGTTGGTTGTCCATAACTGAAGTAGTAACTTAGCTCGTTGTTGCCGTGTTTTGATAGCTCTAAGTTACTACTTCAATTATGGACGTTATGAAGGAAGTTTTAATAAACGCAAAGGGGAGGACTTTATTCCAGAAAGCTTTCCAAAGTTTATCCTGGAAGTTGAAATACCTGGACATAAAACACACTAATTAGGCGTTTTGCCGTCTCCTTGCTGTCCCATCGCAAATGCATCAACACATGGGCCAAGGGATATTACTGCGGCTGGATGGCGCTGAAATTGGGCTCCTTTCATAACTTTACCACTTCCTGTCTCCACAAAGCGGCGATAGTCGTTTACACTAGAAAGAACAGATATATTCGTCTGACACCAGTCGTTCACAAAGGCTTCTTGATGGCACTTCCCTACATGGTTTTAATGGATGTGATCAAATGCTGATGATTTGGAAACGCCCCCACGCATAGATCACTTGTCGTTTCGTTTTCTTTTTGTAATGGGAAGCAGACTTTCTGAAGAATTAAATATCTCTACTGCTTTAGCTCAAGAATACAAGAACAGGGATGCGAAGGACCAAGGTACAAGTTGTCGGCACTTCACTCGTGCAGTATGGTATCTTCGTGTGCATGACCTTGTATGCTTGAACCACAGCGGTAGGCTTAGGAGAGTTCAGCCATGTTGAAGCAATGAAAAACTCGAGCGACGGAGCTTGCTGTGATACATGATGTTATTTCACAGCGTAATGGCTTGTACTTGAAAAGTCAAGCACTATTGGCCTTGAGCTACAGTATACGGCAGAACAAAATGCTTGATTTCGATTCTAAAGACGACGGCGGCCCAACGACGTCTTTGGGAGCCACCACCTTCCTGGTCTTATGCATAGGTTAGGGTTCAGCCGCATTTGAGTGCACATCGCGAAAACGAATAAGCTACCCTGCCCTTTTTATCTGCGCCGTAGTGGCGCACAAACAGATCCAGAGCCATCGGAAGAAGGCAAATGCATGCCATTATTGAATGGGAAAGAAAAGCAAGCACTAAATGGCTGGACACAGAACTGCCTGAGGCGACATATTGTGTGGCCACTAGCAGCCTAGCTTTAACCCCTTGTGGTGTGGGCATACGTTTTATGCACACGCTGCGAGTATTATTGTAGTAACATATTTACCCAAATATTGTTCGTGCCTGCTTCACAAAAATAAACTGCACAACAACGCAGAATTGGTTGCTCGTCTCGCTGTCCTTGAGACTCAATTTTTAAAAATGACGCATAACGACCAAGATGGACTCAACTCACCTTTATTCCTGGAGACCCCGGGAATCCTGGTGGGCCTGGGCGCCCGACAGCACCCTGGAAAATTTGACGTGCGTGTTAATCGCAAAATAAATCACACAGATTAGAAAAAAGACTACATTGCCTGAACGTCGGCTGTTATAGTGTTTATGGATGATGAGTAGTCCCACGCGCTTGCAGCCGCACATGGGACTTATGCAAAGAAAATTTTGGCATAGGGCCTTATTTTATTGTGGGTGAGTATTAAGGTCCGGGGATGATTGTCTGCCTATAGCTTAGAACGAAAGAAAGTTAAGCCATTTGATTCATGTTTGAAGCGCCGTTTAAGTTTCCGACTTCTTGCATCCGTGTGTGCAAGCCCAATTTTTTCTAGCACGGCTCAATGTTGCGTTAGCTATGATTCGGTTAGATTTAAAGCCAGTAAAAATTAAAAAGCATGGACGACAAGAAAGTGCAAACAGGAAAGCACTCTTGGCGTTGAATTTTCCCGACACTGGACACGTGCTAGTTTAGCGGTTAACTCTATTATCTTCCACTGGACATTATCAAAATGCATTGCTCATTGGAGGCTCTGTCAATATTGGTAAAATGCAATGAGGTAAAATTTTTCTGTCTTTCTTTATTTTATTTTTGTGTGTGTTTTTGCTTTGGCGAATGTGGGATGCTTTCGAAGGGGGGGGGGGGGGGCAGTTCAATTTATTTTAGTTTTTTAGCAAAGCTCTCAATAAAGAAGTAAAAGCACCTCAAAATAATTACCCCGAACCGAGTGGCTTCGTGGCGCTGAGAAGGCGAAAGCTTACCGTTGAGCCTGGTGGCCCAGGGAGACCATCAATTCCTCGTATTCCCTGCATCAGGACATACGCAGCAATCAAGCCACATGCGATAGTTTAAAGACAGGGATCCGTCAGCATAGCTTTCCAGAAGCGAGAAACTAATAGCGCTGCATGAAGCCGTCTTACAGCTGCAGATATTTCGAGGATACTTTCTATGTTTTACGTACAACTAAATTTCGCCATCAACGACGAACAGAAAAATGCGCGCAGTATTATAATGCGTTTTTTTCTATATTAAGATGAGCAATGCGCGCCACCCATTATTGACAAAACGCTTGCGGCTCGCAGGAGGGATGACTATGGGAGGTGCTGTTGCTGGTGCAAAGTCGAGCACGAATCAGTGGAACAGATAAAAAGAAAGAAGCGTCAACTGTTTATAATCAGACGGCTAACAAACGCCCAACGCACAGTGTAGAGAACGTGTGACGCGAAACACAGCACCATGCTATGTGCCTCTCGAGAAAGCACATTTCTGGAGGAAGCAACATGAGAGATGTGTAACTCACACGAGCTGACCCTTTCTTTCTTATAAGAAACGCTTCCAATAATTGCCTCGCGATTTGATCTCTGGCATTCGCTACAATCTTATTTGGAGAAAATCAGGCAAGCATAGGCAGGTCTTGTGATGTGCAGGATAACGTGCACCCTCTGATTTACCAATGCTGTTCGCGTGCTCGCTCAGCCGGATATTATTGACGGGTGTCGTTTGTGCAATGCAGCACTGGCTGCAGGCAAGGAGGACTTCATAGACAACGCCCATGGCACAATGCCTAAAGCGTTTCGCATGCCTGGCACCTCCACTGCTGAGCATAAGTGATTCGAACGCACAACTGTGCCAACTTGTTTAGATGGGGAAAGAACTACAGGAATCCGCTATCTGGCAACCAGATTATGGTTATGGCTAACAGTGTGCATATAGGGCACCAGACTTCCAATCTCTATTACTTTCGCCGATGTGCTCCACTCCTCGGCACTGATTTTCAACTGCAACCGGGACTCGACCACAGCATTCAAAAGCGACTTAGGTAGCCAGATTTTATACGTTTGTTGAGCTGGTTGTCAAAGGTCGCCTGCATTACATGCCTGCCCGACCTTTGCACAGTCGACCGCGAACCAAGCACAACATGGAGAAGGTCACGTGGTCTTTCTTTTTGTACAACTCGACTAGACGGCGCATTTTATCAAGGCCAACGCGCAACCAGTTGCCTAAGGCTTTTGCCTTATTATGCAAGGAATACAGTAAATGAAAGGAAAAATGAACCAGAAAGCATATGCTGTGGATACACCAGCCACTTGTTTACGCAGCAAAAATAGTTAGTTTGAGTTTCCTGCTAACGTTCTATGAGATGAAGTCGAACCACGAACCAATATTTTGCAATGGTGGGACTCAAATTCAAATTTTTTTCGGTGAAAAAAAAACAAATTATGGAGTTTTATGTGCCAAAACAACAATCTGATTATGAGGCATGTCGTAGTGGGGAATTCCTGTGGGGTTTCATTAACGTGCACCTAAATCTAAGTGCATGGGTGTTGCCTTTCGCCCCCATCGAACTGGAACCACCGTGGCCGCGATTTGATCCCCCGACCTCGTGCTTAGCAGCGCAACGCCAAAGTGATTAAGCAACGACAGTGGGTCTTCGGTGAAAACGCAAACTATATTGATTAAGCTTTCCGTGGCGAAAGTTGTTATGCTTCAGAACTATACCTATTTTTTGCCGTATCTTTTTATGGACTACCTATGTCTGGACTACGTATGAAGAAAAGCCAAAATAGCATTTTTTTTTCCGAAACCACGTTTGTATTTTAAAGCCTGTGGGCAACACATTCGTGAAATTAAAATTTCCAAAGATAGCACACTTTAGCGACGGCTCGTTAAAGATAACTCCAGGTCTTCTTCCAAGACCGTCCTGTATGGAAAGTTTCCCCAAAACGCTATAATTCTCACACTTTTGCCTCTGTCTTACGGGTTAAAAATCACACAGTTATTTTGTGAAACTGTTTCGTAATGAAAGCATGGTGTTCAGACAACCCAACATTTGGAGGAAGGTGTGAAACAGTCGATTTTCGGCAAATTTTGTTTTCTCACCTAGTTTCCCAGCGTTTCGTGAAATTGAAATGCCCCTGACGGGCACGAAAGGTTTTTTTTCCACTCGAAATATTCTTGGGAAAGAAATGATAAGCTATTGCTTAGATACATGCATTTCTTTAACTTGTTGAAAAATAGATACTGCTCAAGTGCCATGGTTGGGATAGTTGGCGTGGAATAAGCCTAGCTGAAACTGCGAATTTCCAGAAACCTGCAGCACCAGGATTTCCCCTGGTGGTGTCTCTTTGCGAGAGGTGCGCCGAGCATACGCCCGCAATGCAAATGTGCAGGCGTCGTGGAAATTTTTCGATTTTCTTCAAAGCTTTAACTTAACTTTTGTAATTGTCGGTTGCGTAGTACTAGTGCGCATATTTCGGAACCTTCGTTAAGGATTTGAGGATTATTGAACCGCCCTAAACATTTCGCAGAAGAAACAGGAAAGATGGCAGGTGAACGCGCTGTGTATCACAATAAGTATTCGATAGCAACCAGAGCGACAACAGAAACTTCACCACCTAACTGTTTTCTAAGGTGGTGAAACGCACACGCTGTATTGTTGTGGAAAAGGCGAATCGTGGACAGCCGATCTTCAAGGCGAACAAAACCCCCGACAGGATGTGACAGGCCCCGCCCATGGACCATACCTGAAACCTGGCGCAATGCGCTTGATCATAACCTCGGGAGTTCTCCTGATGCCTCCGTTTGCGGGTGTTATTTTTATTTTCGCATGCTAAATGATGCCGCCACAATCTTTATTTGTATTCAGGTGAAGCTTACCTCAGTCACTGTGGAATGCGCACGGCCGTAGAAAAAGATTTCGCGCTTACCGCAGCTTCCTGCTTGATCGAATTTTCCAAAAAGATCCAATTCGAAGCCTAGATCGTTAATTTTGCCACTTGGCTTTGCTTACCTAGCTTGTAAAAAATGAACTGTGTACTTGGCTTCGCCAGCTCCTCTCAGATGTACCCCGAGCAGTTAATGGAAGCTAATTTCCAAGGCCATGCTCTCCCGTAATGCAGGCGAGATACCTCATTCCCGCCCTCTTTTCGACAATATTTATACATATAAAACTTTCAACAATTACTTGCCTTGTTTGTCAAGAACAAAACTGCGAATTTGCCTTTGTCTGCGTTTCTCGCAGTTTGTAATGTCTTTAATGTAATGTCGGTTGCAGATTTGTAATATGTAATGTCTCGAATTCCGCAGCAAATGCCCTTTGACATTCGCTTCAAATTGCTGGGTCCAAAAGACGCAAACGCACTTCTCGCACTTCTCCTCAAACTAGGCAAGGAACAACGCCAATTGTTCCTTCCACCAACACGATCCTTCTGCAATATTTCAGCGCGAACAGAGCTGTGGTAAGCGCAAAATCGTTTTTGTTGCGATTTTAAAAAGACAAACACATATCCCTTGGCGACGTGCATATGAGAACAATTCAGGCTGCTTGCACCTCACTTACATGCCTAAAACAGCAAGAAAACACTTGACGTGGCCTGTGCCCGTCAAAGCAAACTCATAGCTGTATAGTTGACAGCAGCGGAGCCAGCGCGCATTCATCCGGGCTCTCCAGCGGGCTGGGCTTAAGGCGCAGGCGACTTTTCGAAAATCCCCATTTCTGCAGCATTTCCGATCAGAAATAAAAGGTCAGCTCGTGTTAGCGACGCATCAATTACGCTATTTTCATCAGAAATGTGCTTTTTCGAGATACACATGCTGAGATGTTGTGTTTCTACATCACACATTTTCTGCAGTCCGCGTACGTGGAAGTTTTCCTTTTTGTCTACTAATAAAGAGTTGGCGCTTCTGAGTCTGCATCTCTTTTTCTGTTGCCCTGCTTCACTTCGCGCCGGGAAGAATACGTTCACAAGACCTAAGCATCAACTTGCGCAAGAAAAAAAGTTATTTTATAATATCTGGTCGAAGCACGAAGTCACGAATGCGCCAGTTCTCTGTTTTAGGTTTCTGAAAAAAATAAAACGAAGCTATTTTCTTTGCATTTCAACAGTCAGCAGCTGCAAAAACATACCTCGAAAAGCCTGTTGAGTTTCCCGCATTGCGCGGTACTTAAGCCTCTCGTTTTTAATAAAAAAAAATCTTTGCGTGTCCAGCTGCTCCTCTCCACAGTTCTTACCTTCCTGTCGCATTGCGTATATCAGGCATCAACCCACACAAACTGCTCCATCCTTTTGAGAAGCTTAAGAAAGAACAAAACATGGGAATAAGCCACATTATGATTCCAAACCTTCACAACACTTCTGTGTGACTTGCCTCACGTATATACGTCTAGGTGCAGAAAGCGTCAACATATTTGATTACTTCAGCCAGAAAGCTACAATGTGCAGTTTTTGCGAGTTTCGCTAACGATAGAAATTTGCGAACTCATTTATAGGTGTGCTCATTAAGCAAACAAATAAGGGATCCCATGTTTTGCTACGTAAATCAGAAATTAGGGACGCGACGGCTCACCGGTGGCCCCGGGGGCCCGTCTCTGCCTCGCTCCCCTCTTGGTCCGGCTGGCCCCTGGAGAAAGAATGTGAGCAACGGTTAACGACATTGTTCCAGCAGTTATCAACACTAGAACATGCAAGAAAATGCGTAAGCAGAGCTGTAAAGTAAAGCACCATCCTTCGGACAGAATAGAAAAAAAGGCTTAATACACGGAAAAATGCTGGTACACAACTATAAAACGAGATACAATTTTTATTGCACTCGTTCCAGAACATCCGCACAAAGCTATTTTAACTATGGTATATTGAAACAAATAGAACACTACGTGTTACAAGAGTACGTTGCCTTTGATATGTGCAGTGCTTCCATATGAACGAACACAGATATGAGTAATTATGACGTACACTCTAAGATTTCTACACAGGTTTGTCTAATGGGCAACACCTTACTATTAAAGCTTTACACAAATTTATAGCTCACAACAACGGAGCTCGAACTATATGTGCTAAAAGCATAATTATTGTTGAAAACTGTGTAATAACTCTGACAGTTCTAGAAAAGCCCAAATATCTGGCAAGGAAATGTGCGAGTGATACCTTTAATAAATTAAAGCGCTTCTCGTGTCGTGTGTCGCACCTGTCATTTATAGTTGCCAGAAAAAGCCAGAACACAAGATGTACTTCATTGGTCCCCCAGACGATTCGATCTTTCCCCTTAAACGTGAGGGTGTTATCGATATGACGACGGAACACACTTTATACACCGATAGAGGCAATAAATTGTCGATTGTGTCCACTTGTCGCCATGATCTTTCGTTCCGCAATTTGCTGTGCTAGTCTGTCTGGCTGGAGTTCGACCGGAATGTCCTGTCACTCAATAACTGGAATACAATGCTGGCATCCGTTTATCGCTCCCCCACTATCGTCGTATTCGGACTTTCGTTCACAGTTCGAGGAAATACTCAGCGTATTAACCAATGAAAACAAGATCATCATTTGTGGTGACATTATCATCATCATCAGGTTATTCAGGTCCGCTGCAGGACGAAGGCCTCTCCCTGCGATCTCCAATTACCCCTGTCCTGCACCAACCGATTCCAACTAGCAACCGCAAATTTCCCAATTCCGTCGCACCATCTAGTCATCTGCCGTCCTCTTCTGCGCTTCCCTTCCCTTGGTACCCATTCGGTCACCCTAATGGTCCAACAGTTATCTAGCCTGCGCATTACATGACCTGCCAAGTGCCATTTCTTTCTCCTAATGTCTGTTAGAATATCGTCTATACCCGTTTGCTCTCTGGTCCAAACCGCTCTCTTTCTGTGTCTCAAAGTTATGCTTAGCATTCTTCGTTCCATCGCTCTTTTCGAGGTCATTAACTTGCTCTCAAGCTTCTTTGTCAAAATCCAAGTATCTGCGCCGTATATCAGCAGCGGTAAAATGCACTGATTGTACACTTTCCTTTTCAATGATAACGGTAAGCACCCAGCCAGGAGCTCACGAAGTCTGCCATATGCGATCCAACCCATTTTATTCTTCTGTGAATTTCCTTCTCATGGTCAGGGTTCCCTGTGATTAGTTGACCTAGGTAAACGCACTCCTCTACAGACTTTAGAGGCTGACTTGCGATATTCAACTCTTGTTCCTTTGCCAGGCTATTTATCATTATCTTTGTCTCCGGCACATAATCTTCAGCCCCACTCTTACGCTCTCCCTGTTAAGGTCCTCAATCATTTGTTGTAACTCGTCTGCATCGCTGCTGAACAGAACAATGTCATCGCAAACCGAACGTCCTTCAGGTATTCGCCGTCGATCTTTACTCCTAAGCCTTCCCAGTATACTTCTTCTAAGCACGCAGTGAATAGCATTGGAGAGATTGTGTCTCCTTGTCCGACCCCTTTCTTTATAGGAATCCTCCCACTTTCCTTGTGTAGAATTAATGTGGCTGTGTAATCTCTGTAGGTATTTTGCAGTCTATTTACGTAAGCGGTCTGTACTCCTTGATTACGCAATGCCTCTATGACTGCTGGTATCTCTACTGAATCAAATGCTTTTTCGTAATCTATGAAAGCCA
This sequence comes from Dermacentor andersoni, assembly GCF_023375885.2. NCBI lineage: Eukaryota > Metazoa > Arthropoda > Arachnida > Ixodida > Ixodidae > Dermacentor > Dermacentor andersoni. The sequence goes on from NC_092818.1 coordinate 6,105,556, forward strand.
TATAGATTGACTTATTGCACTCTGCGGATTTCTCGATAACCTGGTTAATGACATCAATTGTATGATCCATTGGTGATCCAATGTAGAATGAGTTTTCCTGAAGCCAGCCTGCTCCCTTGGTTGACTAAAGTCCAGTGTTGCCCTTATTCTATTGGAGATAATTTTGGTAAATATTTTATATAATACTGGGAGTAAGCTAATGGGCCTATTTTTTAGTTCTTTAACGTCGCCCTTTCTGTGGATTACTGTGTTTGCATTCTTCCAGTTTTCTGGAACCCTAGCAGTCGATAGGCACTTCGTATAGAGAGCCGTCAGTTTTCCTAGCATTATGTCTCTTCCGTCTTTGATTAAATCGATGTTATTCCATCCTCTCCTGCCGCTTTTCCCCGTTTCATGCCTTGCAAGACCTTTCTGACCTCATCTGTAGTTATAGGAGGACTTTTTGTATACTGTTCATTACTGTTTCGAATATAGTGTTCCTGAGTCCTCTGAGTGCTGTACAAGTCAGTATATAATTCTTCCGCTGCTTTTATCATATCTTCTAGATTGCTCATGATGTTACCCTGCTTATCTTTCAGTGCATACACCTTGGTTTGTCCTATGCCAGGTTTCCTTGACACTGATTTATGGCTGCGCCCGTTTTTTTACGGCTTCTTCAATCTTTCGCACGTTATAATTTCAATATGACTTATTTTCGTTTTGTTGATCAGTTTTGACAGTTCCGCAAATTCTGTCCTATCTCTTTAGTTGGACACTTTCATTCTTTGTCGTTACTTTATTAGGTCCTTTGTTACTTGGGAGAGCTTACCTAATGGTTGCCTTGGTGCCTTGCCTCCCGCTTCGATTGCTGCCTGTGAAGCCAGCCTCGTTACGGTTTCATTCATTACCTCTATGTCATCATCATCATCTATCTGCTCTAAGGCTGCATATTTGTTTGCAAGCACCAGCCAAAATTTGTCTGCTTTTACCCTTCCTGCCTCTAAGTTGATCTGTCTTTTCTTGGCCATTTTAACTCTTTCTCTCTTCAAATTGAGGTGCATCCTAGCCCTCACTAACCTATGATCCATGCACTTTACCCTGCCTATCACTTCTACATCCTGCACTATGCTGGGATCAGCAGAAAGTATGAGGTCAATTTCATTTTTTGTTAGACCATTAGGGCGTCTCCAGGTTCATTTTCTGTTGCTACGTTTCCTGAAGAAAGGGTTCATTATTTCCAGTTTATTCCCTTCTGCGAATTCTATCAGCATCTCTCCTCAAGCGTTTCTAGAATCGACACTGTAGTTGCCAATTGCCTGTTCACCCGCCTGCTTTTTCCCTACTTTTGCATTTAAGTCCCCCATTACTACTGTATACCGCATTTGCACTTTTCTCATCGCTAATTCAACATCGTCATAAAACTGATCTACTTCCTCATTGTCGTGACTGGAGGTTGTAGCGCAGGTTTGTAATACCTTTAATCTATACCTCTTATTGTGTTTGATTACGACTACTGCTACCCTCTCGTTGACGCTGTAGAATTCGTCAATGTTGCCCGCTATGTCTTTATGGTTTAGGAATCCTACCCCGTATTGCTTCTTATCCGAGATACCTCTATAGCAGAGGACATGGCCGTTATTCAGCAATGTGCAAACCTCACCAGTTCTTCTATTCTCACTAAGGCCGATAATATCCCAAGCAATGTCTGATAGTTCTTCGAAGACTCCTGCTAAGCTAGCCTCACTCGAGAGGATTCGGGTGTTAAATGTTGCAAAGATCAGTTTCCGTTGGCGGCCTGTCCCGACCCAGGTATTTTTAGCTCCCTCTGCTGCGTTGCAAGTCTGACTGCCGCCTTGGTCAAGTGCTCCGCAGCCGCTGGGAACTGAGGACCACTGGTTCATTGAGATCATTTCATTGGAGAGGTTGTGGCCGAATACTCCACCAGGGAGGCCAATTCCTGCTCTGGTGAGGAAGCGTCTTTGTTCAAGCTTAGTGGGCCTTCCTAATTTGTTTGTACCTGGATCAGTATAGCCCTACACGCTCGCCGCATCTTTCGCCGGTGTCAGGCGCCACTCCAAGCCTGCAGATGTAGTGCACTGGAGGATGCCGTACGCAGATACACCACCGTAATAAAAAGCATTAACATAAACATACTTAATGCCAACTTTCAGTCATACTCTGATTACTCCAACTGCTCATTTAGCTACGGTTTTTTTTCCTTGATCGATCTTCCAACCAGGTGCGACACTTCTGGTTCTTGCACATTGATAGACCATATATTTTCCTCGTCATCTTCTAATTATACCACTGCAGCAATAGATTATTTCGTTACTGACCACTATCCTCTGTCCTTCTTTCTGGGTGTCGCAAAACTTACGCAGTGACACCAATATTCTAAAAAGTTCTTTCAATGAAACTTTATTTATACAGAAGGTACAAGGCACTTGTTGGAACAGCGTTCTTCGGGAGAACTGCCCTGAAAGGGCGTATTCGATATTTGTATCAACAATAAATTATATTAGTGAATGCACGACTCATCTGTCATTTAAGCATAGATTCTCGTCTCCCAGAAATCCATGAATTACAAATACGTTGCTGCGCTCTATAACAAGAAAAAATAATCTTCTCAAAAAGGTGAAATTGCAGCCTTTCAACACAGCTTTGCGGACTAAATTTCAGAATTATAGGAATATTGCACACATCCTCTATGGTCGCCGCGGGTATGTGCCAGGTGATGAAAACGACGCTGAAGTAGCGCGCGAGTAGAAAAACAGAGACGACAACGACGTCGCGTTGACTGCGCTGATAAAGTGCTTTTACACGTCCTCGACACCGGCTTTCCCGTCTCCTACTGGCTGTGACACTGGTGGAGGTGCGGGGTAGGATTGCATCATGCTCGGCCCCCCTTCGCGGAGCCATACATCGAACACGGAATCACCTGCGTTCGTCGAAACTCCTGTTCAACGGTACAGTCACCACCTGCTAGGCCTGACGCCCGAGTTCAACCCTTTTCAGGACACTGCAGAAACGCGTCTACCTACTTCAGCCATGACTACTGCAACTGCGTCGCAGGTGACGCTACAGAATCCTAAGATCCCAGAAAGTTTCCATGGTGACGCTTTTGAAGATGCCCAAGATTGACTGGAGCAATTTGAGCGTGTCGCCAGTTATAATGAGTGGCGCTCCCAGGAAAAGCTGGCTAATGCCTATTTTGCGCTTCAAGACAGTGCGCGAACGTGGTTTGTGAAAAGGGAGAGAAATTTGACCACATGGGATGCCTTCCGCACCCAGCTGCTAGACACATTCACTAGTAGCGAGAGAAGAGACAACACGCAGCGGCTGCTCTAATCCCGTATTCAAAAATCAAACGAGAGCGCCGCCATGTTTGCAGACAACATGACCCGCCTTTTCCGCAGAGCAGACCCTGAGATGGCCGAAGAAAAGAAGTTATGCTATCTCTTGCGCGGAGTGAAGGAGGAACTGTTCGGGTTCTTGGAGAAGTATGGAAGAGGCCGTTGCCCTGAAGTGGGTGTAACCAGGCTGATGATGATGATGATCATGCAATCACCGCCCGTACTTGCGCACTTCGACGAGCACGCCGATACCGAAATCCACACTGACGCCAGTAGCCTAGGCCTCGGTGCCGTCCTAGTCCAGAGAAAAGATGGACATGAACAGGTGATAGCCTACGCTAGCCGGTCGTTGTCAAAAGCGGAAGACAATTATTTTACAACCGAAAAGGAATGCCTCGCCATCATTTGGGCTACAGCGAAATTTCGCACTTACCTATATGGCAGGCCATTCAAAATGGTCAGCCACCATCACGCGTTGTGTTGGCTAGCTAACTTAAAGGACCGTTCAGGACGGCTGGCACGGTGGAGCCTCAGACTACAAGAATACGACATCACTGTAACCTACAAGTACGGAGGAAAACACTCAGATGCCGATTGCCTATCACGCGCCCCCATTGACCCGGCGCCGCAAGATGACGAGGATGACGACGCCTTCCTTGGAATAATAAGCGCGGAAGACCATGCCGAACAGCAACGAGGAGACCCGAAGCTAAAAGCCCTAGTCGAGTATTTGGAAGGGCACATCGACGTTGTTCCTAGGGCATTTTAGCGTGGATTGTCTTCTTTCACGCTTCAAAACAACCTACTCGTGAAGAACTTCTCACCAGTCCGCGCCAACTACCTTCTTGTTGTTCCGTCGGCGCTGCGTCCAGAAGTACTGCACGCCCTACATGACAATCCAACCACTGGGCACCTCAGTTTCTCCCGGACGCTATCGAGGATACAAGAAAGGTATTACTGGCCGCACCTAACCGCCGACGTCGCCCGTTACGTCAAGACATGCCGAGACTGTCAGCGACGCAAGACACGACCGTAAAGCCCAGAGGGATTACTACTGCCGATCAAGACTCCTTACCGACTTTTTCAGCAGATCGGGATGTACTTGTTGGGACTGTTTCCGACATCAACTTCCGAAAGTAAGTGGATCGTCGTGGCGACAGACTATCTCACCCGCTTCGCTGAAACTAAAGCTCTACCGAAAGGCAGCGCACCCGAAGTGGCGAAATGTTTCGTCGAGAACATTCTGCTGCGTCACGGTGCCCCAGAAGTCCTCATTACCGACAGAGGAACAGCGTTTACAGCAGAGCTCACCCAAACCATTATGCAGTACAGCCATACAAGCCACAGGAGGGCAACTGCCTACCATCCGCAGACGAATGGTCTCACGGAGCGCCTGAACAAGACCCTCGCCGACATGCTAGCAATGTACGTCGACGTCGAGTACAAGACGTGGTATGCGGTCCTGCCGTACGTAACATTCGCTTACAACACGGCGGTGCAAGAAACAACACAGATCACTCCATTTAAGCTGGTTTACGGCAGGAACCCGACGACGGCGCTCGACGCCATGCTGCCGCACGTCACTGACGAGGAAAACATTGACGTCGCTACGTATCTCCAGCGCGCGGAAGAAGCCCGACAGCTCGCCCGCCTGCGGATCAAAAACCAGCAGAGCACCGACAGCCGGCACTACAACCTCCGACGACGCTTCGTCGAGTACTAGCCCGGCGACCGTGTTTGGGTATGGACCCCGATACGCCGACAAGGACTCAGTGAGAAACTACGGCGACGCTATTTCGGACCCTACAAGGTCATCCGACGTATTGGCGCACTGGACTATGAGGTCGTGCCAGACGGCATTTCGCATTCACAGCGGCACCACTCACGATCTGAAGTGGTCCACGTGGTGCGCCTTAAACCCTTTTACGGACGCTGACGAACTTCCTTATTTTGTTGTTTTCTTTGCTACGAGTACTTTTCTCTTCGTTTGTTTGCAGCATCGGGTCGATGCTTTTTAAGAGGGGGGTAATGAGACGTGCACTTATCTTTATCGGGCGACCCCGTTTCACCGCCTAACAAATGTTATCGCACAGCGCGGGACGCGCCTGCATGTATCCGAAGTTTCTGGAAAGTTATCGATGCTTCTATCAGCTGTCTGTTCTCGCCGAACCTTGTGTTATCTGATTTCATCGCCTGACGCCAATGGTGTAGAACTTTGTGGAAGGCACGCGGATCCCAACGATTAGTCTGGAACATTCGACGGCTGCTGTATAAAAGCCGACGAGCTTGACCCGCTGATCATATTTTCGACGAATGCCGACCGTGTTCGCCGCTGTCGTTGTGCTATAAGTGTAGCCTGTATTTGTGGGCACAGGTTCACCCAATAAAAGTTAGTTTTGTCTTTCACAGTATTGCTACTGTGTTCTTCAACATCACCACCACGTGGCAATACATTTATGTAATGTCTCTGATGGGAAAGTCAAAATCAAGTATGCTCTCTGGAGATAAACACATAGGAGCAAGTGTAATTTAAGAGTTTGAAATGCGTTAAAAAAAAGCTGATCAGTTTTCTGAGAAATGACTGCTTGTTTTCTTGCCTCTCAGCATATATATCCATGTGATAAAAAAAATAGTGGTAAAATGATATTGCGCATTTGCTTAGTGACATAATACATACTTGCAATGAGCACGGTGCCTGTGTTCACTATAAAAGCAAGAGCTCATGCTTAGTTAGGTGCTCACATAATTTAACAGCGCGTGAATGCAAGGGTGTAAATACAAACCACTGTCATTCTGTATTTGAAATGCTGATATGAAGCAGGAAGATTTTCATGTCTTCCTTTTTATATATTTTTACACCTAATTTTAGAATTATGGCTTCCTTTTAGGTTCCAGAAAGGGGAAGCATTGGTGGAAGAGAATCCCATGTTTAAGAAGTCATTATCGTTTACGTGAATGTTCACGACATCAGTTCATTAGAACCGGTCGTGCTTCCTGAAGCGAAAGCAAGGAGCAACTAAGTCCTTTAACTATGTACACCGTGGTGCACACCTTACGTCTTAGAAGCCAGAGAGTCACTTGGAATTGAAAATTATTTTAAAAATGTAAAATTGTGGTTTCTCTTTCCTTGAAATAGTCGTATGATAGCTTGTGTCAGGTATTTGATACTTTAATTATGGTGACTCCATATACTTGCCAACCAAGTATGCTAGTGAAGGTAGATATGTGTTCAATGCAAAGAACTGAGAGCATCTGAGTGGAACACTTGTTCATCAATTGGCGGATGTGAGCATATACTGTTAATCAAGCAAAGTTCCCTTAGTTAGATGGCTTCTGCAGACATAATTTTTATAAGGCCAAATAAAATTAAAGCATTTTTGTACATTGTAATTTTCTGGACTTAAGATAGAGTGCACAGTGAGGCGATGTATTAATCGTCCCAGGCACACATGTAGTTGTTTTGAGACGAAGATAAGATTCTGTGAAGCGCGATAATTTTTCTTACTTTAGCGCATCTTAACTAGCTCAGTAGAAAAAGAAAGGTTTGCTTTCAGGTAGTTGGTTCGTTGTGCAAGTTTATGCATAGCCGCATGCAAAATCCACGTAGGATGGTGCCTTTCCCCAATTTATGATTTTCTTCTTTGTTTGTCTTTTTTGTGCACTTCCTTGCCTGTACTTATGCTTATGTCGCCTTTGATGCATCATATTCATCACATCTTATTTTTGGCTCACATCTGCAGCCATGCTATACTTTAGTTAGATTGCATTTTCAGCTAGCCACAATAATTGATCATGTATTTAAGCAAGCTGCTCTTCAGAAATATAGCATTCTTACCGCAACGGGAATGAAAAGCTACCATATATGACAAGAAATTTGATGTGAAAGATTCTAATGCCATTGCCCCTTGCAGTTTTATACTCACTTGCTGCACATTAGATAATACTGTCGCGAGAGGAAAAGGCAAGCAGTCAGTTCCAAGCAAACGGCCGTAAAGCTCTACCGAAAGGCATCGCATCCGAAGTGGCGAAATGTTTCGTCGAGAACATTCTGCTGCGTCACGGTGCCCCAGAAGTTCTCATTACGGACAGAGGAACAGCGTTTACAGCAGAGCTCACCCAAACCATTATGCAGTACAGCCATACACGCCACAGGAGGGCAACTGCCTTTTTCGGACTCATATCTCTTTATTTTTCCCATCTAAATGAGCTAATTAGCATTGCTTAAGTTCTTCGAGAAGCTTGGCTGTTCTTCCAGTAAAGAGGTTGTCATCCACGCGTTTATTACGTCTGTACGTAAGGCATGCTTAAAAATGAAATATTAAAGCTCTCGCGCTCCACTATAGCCAACGTAGTGGAACATTTGAACGGCCAAAGGTAAACCAGTATGGAAAGCATTGCTATGGAAACCGGAACCAAAACAGAGCGAAACCATCCGTCCAAAATCACGGAAGCCAAGCGGTTCGACCAGCCGCTCGGGCGCTGGCGGCAGTGGAGCAGCTCTTCCGAAGGGCCCTATGGGAGTGTCTGTGTCTATGGTACTGTGTTGAAAGAAACACATAAAAATGATGTTGACACTGCGCCGCGTAGTGATAGAGTGGCCGAAATTCATCCCTAATTCATTGCGTGCGCCTAGCTAAGAATTGGTTGTGCTGAACAACGAATTCTGCGTTTGAGGGTTCTACATTTTGTCCAACACAGTGCTTTGCCGAGTCACTATCTGCAGGTTTACGATCTTACGTCATGAATAAGGTAATTTAACCTCTAATAATTTTAGCAAGCCCTTCTAATTTTAGATATTTCCTACGCTTACTTCGGTCCGAAGTGACTGAACAGCACTTTGAAACCCACCATATTCAGCAACAATATTAGAACAGACAGTATGTAGAAGCAGAAGCTAGCATTATCTGACCATTAAGTTACACAAGGTGCTGTTCTTCATTTACTGCAAAATACCCAAACCTCTCAAGCAAAAGGAGCAGAAATGAGTGCTGAAAGTTTCAAACGTAAAATTAGGGAGTAATACATGTCGATTTAGCAGAGAAACTTAATTACAGGTGCATGAACATAGAGCAAGGGACAGTCAGGGTGCCAGTGAGGCGTGCCCTAACATAGCAGTGTGGGTAATGGTCTATTTTTATGCAGCGCTCACGATTAGTCGAAGCACAAAGAAGATACACATAGGACACGCGCGTACAGTCAACTGATATTTATTTTGAAAAACATGAATAAAAGAAGTAACCCGTATATACCAGGACACGTGATGAACCCCTCCCCTCCCCCCTCCAGGAACCTTGCTGTCTTCCCGGCACAATCTCAAATATTAAGAGCATCAGCGGCTTCTGTCTATGTGTGAGAGATGATGATCCGGGCTTACATCTACGTTCCGGGGGTTCGTCACGCATTTTGAGATATACGAATTGCTTTCTTTGTTCATGTTTTTTAAAATAAATGCCAGTTCACAGAAAGCGATAGTCCTGTGTGTATCTTCTTTGCCCGTCGACTAATTGTGAGAGCTGCAATAAAATATATAGATTATGAACGCTTACCAACTTGCTCAGTTTTCTATCCCAGTGTGGCTTAGCTTATGCATTCGTCTTGGTACCGTTTTTTGGAAATCTTTATGCCGAAGTGCACAGCGTGTGACAACTTATGCTCTTTCGCACTTTAGAGAAACCAGCCCATTGGACCACGAATATCCTCTTGACATCCCGATTAGATGCGAAAGTGCAAGTCCCGGTTAGGACGTCGAGTGAGTAACATGGGGACATTAATTTTGGGATGTCCTATTTAAGACATCTTTCGGACATCCACATGATTAAATTTCTGGGATCTAAACAAACCCCTAAAGTTTAATCCTATGGATGTCCGACGGATGTTTTCAGCGGGATGTCCCATGCCGGACTTACCTGGGACCAACGCATACAATCCAAGACATAGTACGCGATCATTTCGCGTAATGTTAGGTCTCGTCCATGGCTGCCTTCAGCGCAGGCTCTTGCGAATAGTCATGTTATCCAGAAACCATGAGGCTGCTGCACTCAGAATCAAATTTCCAATGCAGACGATAAACGGAGAAGCTCCAATGAACGACCCAAAACCGCACAAACATGTCAGGAGGAAACGTCACAAAGCGGTAGGCCGGAGCACCGGAAAATCTGCGCATTACCAAGCATTACCACCTACCGCAAGGCGTAGTAAACGAATCAATTGTGTCATCCGCTCCTGCACTCTCCGAACGTGTCGAGAAGGCCGAGTACTGCAACGTCTGCAGCGTCTGCAACGGCTGCAGCCACTGTCGTAGAACGAAGCAGTGACTGCTATCACCCAGTCGAAACGCCACTGTCTGTTGCATGCACGTTTCGCGCTGATTTGCGCGTAGTCGGTCACATGACTTAACGCCCCCGTTTTATTGGATCGCTTCGCCCTTCTTTGTAGGCTCGGAATGCCTGAAGGTTGGTACGCCCTGCACTCAGTGTCAGGGTTGCCAGAATTGTCTATTAACAGCCAAATTGGGCTACTTATTATGCGAGTTGGCATTGAAAATTCCGAGTTGGCTAATAGTTATATTTGCGCTATTTTTGCCTTAAAGATTTCCGAGTCCGAAGGACACGTCAGCACTGACAACATTCGGGAACGCCGGTTAACGAAAACACACCCAAAGCTAATTGGTCCTACAAAAATATAGAGGCAATCTCGAAGGCTGTGCTTTTAGGAAATCTTGGCACTGGGAGAATGGCGTTCATTCATGGCTGCCATGTTTATACGTCATTCCAGCGCTACGCTCTCTTCTTTTGCTTTTGGGTTCGGCACCACCTGCGGCCGGTTCACGCGTAATCCAGTAAGGAAAACAGTGGGGCTGACAGCTGTGGTGCAAGTGTTTCGTGCCGGCTGCTATACAGCAAACTATTATGTAGACTTACATAACAGCTCCAGTATACGCACGCATGCCGTGGCGCGGCATTTTCACCCGTGGTCCTTCAATGTTTATCAAGGGTTGCTTATTGCTTGGTTTTCCCGAAAATCATCGCGTCATTTATCCAGTAACTTTACAAAGATATGTGCAAGTCTCTTTAAACGAGAAACGTGACCATTTGAGTCCTGATGTGAAGTGCGCGTTAACTCCTGTGTAGAGCGCGGGAACGACGGCCACCGGGGCGCTCCGGAGGCAACACGTCTAACGGTTGCTGTTGGGCTCGAGACAAGGGGTGTTCAGGTACGCAGCGGCCGACGCATATACTCTCGGGCCCAGTCACTGCAGTTAGACCTCGCTGGCTGACTCCGGAGCGACCCGGCAGCCGTCGTTCCTACGCCTTACACAAGGGTGACGCTCACTGTGCAAGCTCAGCGAAACACAGTAGCCTCGACTGTCCACCAAAACCGAATATTCTGCTCTACTATCACCAAGCATCAGCAAGTTGTGGGCTAGCATAAGGAATGGAAAAACAGTGCCGGCAATCCAATGTACGGCCTGTTGTCTGAGCTTGCTGTCTGAGCTTGTCGTAAAAATGTTGCGCAATCCAACCTCTAAGAGGATTCGACGGATTGCACCGCGTTCGCTTTTGCAGAACTTCTCCGGAAAGTCTTGTCTCGCCGGTGCAGGATACAGAGCAGTATGCGTATGGTTGGTTCTCAGTGGACCAAGCGTCTCATGTTTTCTTCAATATTCCTTCCATAACCACATTAGGTGCCCAAAGTAGGCATTCGATTGTAGCGCCCAAGATTTCGATCCACCGCCAGAAGACGGAGAAGTTTGGTGCTGCTTTGACTAATCTGATCCGGTATCACAATGAGGATGACGATTTCTTGTTTGCTATTGTGATCGGGGACGAACCATGGTGCCACTACTACGAGTCTGAAACACGACAGCAAAGCTTACAGTGGAAACATTCGACTTTACCACGGCCACAGAACGCAAAGGCCGTCATTTGCGCCGGGAAGGTGTTGCTGACTTTTTTTTTTCGATCGTCAGGGGCCATTACTTAAAGAATTGGCTCAATCTTGAGAGACTATCAATTGTTTCCGATATTGTGAAACGCCGGAACCACTGCGTGTCGCAATCAAAAACAAACTACGTGGAAATTGACAAATTGACAATCTTGTTCCACGACAATGCCCATCCCCACGTCGCTGGTGTGGTTAATACAAAACTGGCAAAGTTCAAGTGGGAAACCCTGTAACATCCGTCACACAGCTCAGACCTGTCCCCTTGCGACTTCCACATTTTGGGGCAACTGAAAAACAGCTCAACGGAACTAGATTCGTGCCGGACGATGGCGTGAAAGAGTCAGTTACAGACTTCTTGAAGCAGCAACCTAAGGAGTTTCATGAGACTCGAATCACGCGACTCGTTAGTCAATGGGGCAAATGTCTAAATTCTCATGAAGACTACTTTTTAATAATCTACCCCGTTTGTCATATATTCGCATTGGCTCACATTCATTTGACTCGCCCTCGTATAGCTTGCAGAATTCCTGCTTTTTATACGTGCTCTCTGTTGCGACTATAATTTCGGCGCAATTATTCACGATTAACGACCGGTGACAGCTGCTCCTGCGTAATACATTGGAACAAATGACAGCGTCATGGAGATTTTTCACTGGCCATTGCATATATACAAGAATGTAAACACGGTTCTTGAATGACTAAGTTTCATTAACAAATTTGTGCTCAACTTGTTCATTTCATGGCCTTCTCATTTTTCATATCAGCGGCATGCGCTGGTTTCCTGGTTTCGAACTGATATAGTTCTAAAGTTCGTGTGATATTTTCTTTACTTATTAAATAGACAAAAACATGGAAGCGTTGATATCAATTACTTCGGGCACAATTTTTGGCACATACGAGAATATTCTTTTATGAAAAAATACACATTTTACTTGTTTGGACAGTGCGTAGCGTTGAAGAATTCGTTTAGAGCATTTTTTGACAATGGTAATGCAGTTATTATTCATGTATTTGATCCCTCGACAAATTGTTTAAGAGGAAGCTTTAGCTGGGGTCCACTCCTTACAATACATGTAAAACGCAGAAACGCTTTTCTGAGGTAATCCTGCTAATTGCTTTTAATGAAATTTGTTGCATTTGAGAGAGAAGTTAAATTATAGTGTCTGTTGGACGCGGAATTTCGAGTTACGACCTGAATTTTGTATAAAATGTCTTGAAATTTTGAAATTTCGAAAATATAGAAGCACGGCGTTTACAAAATAATAGCTATGTACCAAGAACAGATATCTCGGTTCTGTAAACGGCAACTATTAGGAAAGTCAATGGGGACAAATTTGGTGTGTCAATTTGTATCTTGCGTGAATTAGTTACTTTGTGTACAAGGGTTCTGCAAAAGTCGTATTTGCATAATACAAATGTTTTTTTTTAGATTCATGTTTAACATATCTATATTGTCCTCTGTAGATGTACTATTAGATGCAATTCACAGAATTGTGATATCGTTTTTCATTCTTGAGTTACTGAATTTTAAACTTGATAGTTCCGTTTTCTGAAAATTTGCGATTTTGGCCAATTTTCAATAAAGAATTGACCGCCTAAATGAAAATTTCGAAACCAACAGTCACTAGAATTTAAGTTTTCCTTTTAAATTCAACAGACATCGTCAAATTTGGTGCAGTTGTTGCGAGCAAAAACGAATTACCCTTCTACATGTATTTCAATAGCAGCACACGAGCTAAAGCTTCCTCTTAAGGAGGAGGCCGAGCTGCAACATGAGCCCCCCCCCCCCCCCCCCCCGAACGAAATTTCTGGCTACGCCACTGATTCACCTATTCTGTTGTTGGGCAGCAGGTCGTTCAGTTTGTTCCCACTCAAAGGCGATTTGCCGTCACGAGTGCCGCTTCTTCGCGCGAGCAAAATGCGAGAAGTTTTCTCCAGAGTCGAGTACGCCTCCGAGCATTTGCGAACTCAGAGCTGAGCAGCTTTCGAGTGAATTGAAAGAGAGGGAGAGAGAGCGGGAAAGAAATACCATGTTTGCTTTATAAGTCAGGCCTATAGGACAGGCATCCCTATTTTATTGCCTTAAATTGGGGCTGCCTCTTGGGCACTCGATTGTGACCAGCCGAATCTGATCCTCGAAGTTGGAAAAATTATATAGAAAAATTACTCGGTAAAGAGAGGCGAATACTAAAGTTAGCTCAGAACGAGGCTCAGTAAATACCAGTAACGTCGTGAGTAAATCGGAAAGGAAATTCTTCGGGTCAGTGTGAGAATAAGTGGTGTCTTTATCCAAGTCTGAGTGGCAGCTAGCTCTCACTAGAATTCTTTACGGAGATGTTGAGGCCAGTGTTGTACTGGTTGCATGCGGCGGAAGTAATTTCAGAGCTGGAAAAGTATGACACGAGGTTTGGACACCATGTACACCATCTATAAGACACCTGCCGAGCATCATCAAACGTTGTGGCTACGTTTTTGGCTACTCTTTGTTCTCGGAAAATATTGATCTGGCTATTCTTGGGCTACATTTTGTGATAATTTGGCTATTTTTCTTGGGACCATCTGGCAACCCTGCTCAGTCTGCGCGTTTTCTCTGAACGTGGTCGTCATGTCATGTGCTCATGAGTTCCAGCGTGAACGCTTGTCGACTCCAGGCGAACGTTTTCGTCGCGCGCTTTAAACCTTCATCTCCGCGGCACGCGTACGTCTTACGCCTATGAAGAGGTAAATGCACTTCATGAAATCAATGTTTGTCTATTAGCAGCCCTGCAATCTCTTTCGACTAAAGTGTCGTCGTATCTGCGCGTAATCGAATGATGGGCAATGTATATACCTATGGTTTCCGGCCATGATAACATCAATCGATGATTGACCATTCATTGTGCTGCGTTTGGCAGCATCGTACTGCTTTTCTGCACACTTCCGAGCTTACTCTGTCCTATATTGCTTCTGCACAGCGCTGGGGTCCGTCCAAAAGAAATTTCTGAATTGAAAACATTAAAACCGTTAACACCCATGTAGCCCACAAGACAGGTCCGCTAGATATTTTGTTGTGTCTTTCCTGAATGGTGGCGAATAATAACAAAATTAACATTAATAATAATAACTATTCTCGACACGCACGGTCCGGAATAGGCTTGCTTGAGCTTCGTTTGCTTTTTGTTTGCGTAACCGCAATTGCGAGAGCTATCGTACAACTGTATAAGTTTGGAGTAGCTGAAATTCTGTACGTATTTGTATCGCGGTCGCGGCCCTTGCTGCACATTATGGCCGACCGCGCTACTCAGTTTTATCACGCCTGTCTTTGGGGTTGCTATATTGTTGTTGCCAAACAGAGCCATGCACGTTTCTTAAATTACGAAAATTTTGGGCGACTTCTTAGACCTCTGCTTACTTACACCTGATCGGTTGTTAGTATAGTGGTGACGTCAAGTGTCGCTTATTCCTTAACTGTCTGTGGCGAACGAAATGTGCGCGCCGACTTAATTATTCGTTCGCAGGTGCTCGTATTTTTTAGTACGTAACAATGAAACCTTTTCTCAATTGACTGTTTGTTTCACGCGGTCGTAGTGGTGAATGTGTCGCTTAAACTTTGGTACGTGTGTTGTTGGCGTTTTGTTTGCGTAACCGCGATTGGCCAAAGTAATCGTAAAACAGCGTACGTTCGGAACAGATAATTTTTAGAGTTTGTATCGCGATATGAGAATTTGCTGCCGTGATGGCTGGTCGCGCTGCTGAATTTAACCACGCATGTATTGAAGGCTGGTATGGTTTTTGACTAAAAGTGCCGTGCGCTTTGTAATAATGACAACAACTTTGGGTGGCTTGTTAGACTTCTGCTTATGTACACGTGAACGGATGCATTCAAGTGTGGTGTTAGTAGAGTATGGTCTCAACTTCACGTCTCAGCTCTGTAACGTCGAAGCGTGTGCACTGAATAGCTCGTTCGCATGTGGTCGCATTTTTGTTATTGTGAAAGTTTGTCAGAATTCACTTTCGCGCGCTCGTAGTGATTAGCCGTGGCGCTTAAGCTTCGTCTGCCATTGGCGTTTTTTATGTGTAACTATCGCAGTAGCAATCGTAAGAACTGCGTTAGGATGGATGTACTGAATTGACTTTATTTATTTATTTCAATACTCTGAATATCACGTGGGGCGTTACAAAGTGGAGGGGGACTATACAATAAGTGGAAATCGTGGTTTTCAAGAATGTTCTAAGAGCTTGTCGCTTCTCCTTAGAATGAAGGAATAAGCACGTGAGGTGCATTTGGGACGTGAAATACAGATGTAGGCATCTCTATCACGACAGGGGCACTTGCACGTGATGGTGAATTGGCTGGCTGCACTTCTGAACATTGCGACGCTAGTCTTTATGGATGATATACTTAACAGGGATAGGCGGGCTAGATGGTGGTCGATATTGGAATGCATCATGTAACCGCGCAAACAACAAGGGACAAAGAAGGAAACACAAGACAAGCGTGGAACTTCAACTACAGTTCAACTAAAGTTAAGGTTCCGCGCCTGTCTTGTGTGTTTCCTTCGTTGTCCCTTGTTGTTTGCGCGGTTACATGAAGGATGATATACTCATGCCACAAAGCGCCATGCCTATTTGCGTGTGGTCGGATGCATGCTATTATGATAAGATGAATATTAGGTCTCAGCTTCCTGTAACGATCAAAATATTTACGCACCTTGTAGTACTGTTTAGTGTCAGTAACGGCGAACGTTTGTCGATCTTTATTGACTGCTAAATTTATGTCACGCGTCCGCCCTGACTGATTAACCGTGTCTTTTGAGCTTCGCCTGCCGTTTGAGTTTTCCTTGCGTAACCGCGATTGCGAGAGCGATTGGAAAAGGGGGTACGGTTGAAACAACTAAACGCTTGTTAGTATTTGTATCGCGATCGCAGCACTTGTAGCACATGATGGTATGCCGGTGACGCTACTGAAATTTCCAACGCGTTTACGTAAAACAACGCCGTACACGTTCGTTTCTGGAAATAAAGAAACTGTTGGGCTACTTGTGAACTGCTGCTTATTTACGCATTGTCCGGTGCATGGTAATATGATTGTGAAGTCAAGCTTTTAAGTCTCAGCTGTCTGTTACGATTGCAACGTTTACACTACTTATTAGACTACTGCTCGTTTGCACGCTGTAAAATACTTATTTAAGGGGGAACGTTTGTCTCTGTTGACTGTTGTTTAAATTTCTGTCACACGACTTCGCCAGTTAAGCATGTCGCCTTAGCTTCCTCTGCTGTTTGAGTTTCCTTTGCGTGACCGAGCAATTGCGAGAGCAGTCGTAAAACAATGTAAGGTTGGTATAACTAAACTTTCGTAAGTACTTGTATCGCGATCCGAGCGCTTCCGCACGTGATGGTTGGGCGGCCAAGCTGCTGAAGTCTCACGTTACTTCTAGGCAGGTATATTGCTAGTGCCAAAGAATGCCGTATACTTGCATTTTAGGAGATAATGAAACATTTGGGCAACTGCGAAAACGCTGCTCATTTAACGTTCTCGGGTGCATGTTGGCATGATGGTGAGGTCAAGCTTACGTCTCAGCTGTCTGTAACGATCGAAAGGTTTTCGCTCATTAGACTATTGCTCCTTCGCAATTGTTCTATCTTTAGTAATGGATTCCCGGCCACGGCGCCCGCATTTCGATGGGGGTGAAATGCGAAAACGTCCGTGTATTTGGATTTAGGTGCATGTTAAGAGTCCTAGATGGTCCAAATTATTCCGGAATCACCCACTACTGTGAGTCTGATAATCAGATCGTGCTTTTGGCGCGTAAAACCTAATAATTTCATTTTTTTGGTGGAGGAGAAAGTTTGTCTCTTTTGACGGATAAATTTCTGTCCAGTGATTTACCGTGTCGCTTAAGCTTCGTCTACCGTTTGAGTTTTCGTTGCGTAACCACGATTGCAAGAGCAAGCGTAAAACCGCGGAAGGGCCGAATAAGGGAACTGTTGTAGGCATTGGCATTTCATTGGCAGCACCTCTCTCACAGGGCAGCTGACCAACCGTGCTGCTTCAGTTTTTTTTTTTTCCTTACGCATTTTCTATCAATTGGGCTGGCGTATGTGCTGACAAGTGTGCGCAACAAACTGGACCAGATTACGAGACTGTTGTAACCCCATATTGTCATTGTATTCTTAGTGAAGCTCTCTGTCGACATTTGTCTGATCCTTTATTATGGTGATCGAAATTGTTGGGACACTCCTGAGGAAATTCCGCCGATGCGAACGCGCGCCGCGGTGGGTTGTGGCTTCGTGAGCAGCTTTTCCCGGGCAGCTGTAGTGTCGGAGACCGCGTAAACTTGGCTCTGGAAACGCATTCTAGTTGGAAGCAGCAAAAAGTGATCGCTTGTCACTGCTTCTTTGCTTCATTGCGCCAGCGTTCGTGCGTCGAGTTTACTGTCAGTGAGATGTGTTCGTGTTTGGCTTTACGCACGACACCAAGTTTGTTAATTTATTAAGGAAGCGAAAGTTTACTGTAATGTACACTGGCGATGACAAGTACAGTCACCTAATTATAACTGTCTGGCAATTTGCTGTCGAAATCACTGCGTCGGCTTTCGGGCGAAACTTCGACATTTTTTACTGCTATCAGCTCGTTTGAGAAAGATATGCTGTCGTGAGACTAGGAGAATTACTTTTATCTTTGCACAGAGATGAAATTGTTAGCATTGCCATTTGTGGGGCGTGTTGATAAACTGACATAGAAAGCATATTTAGCACCAAAGAACAAAGACAGAAGGTTGGTCTCGTCTCCCTTCTGTCTTTGTACGCTGGCGCTAAATGTGCTTTCAATTGAAGTTATTACAACTTTTTTTCTGATGGCAGTAGCTCAGCAAGTTCGTATGAAGCCAAGTGGAGCCAAAGTTGCTGTCAGAAACGGCAGATTGCTGTTAAAAGTGATGCTTATTAACATGCACGTGGTGGATAGTAATTTTCGTACATATTTCTAACAGCTTTTCTTGCATGCTTTACAACCGCGCTGTATTCCTGCCATCGGCCTGGTGTCACTTTGGGTCGACATCATTTTTCGTTGATGATCAGCACAAAAAGAAGCCCATAGAAATCTGCTTTGTTAGTACCTCTGATCTTAGCAGTGCACTTTCGTGCTTGCGACCACTGGAACTAATGCTGCAGGATGACTAGTAAATTGTGCAGCATACCCGTGATCTCTTCTGTTCTGTATCTGCAACCATGGATGAAAGCATGGTAGAATGTATAAGCGCGACTGGACGAGGACGTAGAAAGAAACAGATACACAGACACAGCGCTTAAGAAATTTAAGTATCTGTTTCTTTCTACGTCCTCGTCCAGTCGCGCTTATACACTCTACCATGGATTCTAACCAACTAGCCCGCCAACGTGTTTTAACATAAGTGAAAGGCTGCAGCCAGAGAATGGTAACCTTCATATAGGCCGACGTACCTGTAAACTCTGGGTTAATTTTTGTCTCTGTGATTGTTGAAGCAAGTCCACAGAAATTCCCCACTAAATTTCTTATTACATGTTAGCTGCAATGTAATTGTCTGCGATGGCTGAAGCCAGCCTGAAGCAAGCCTTAGTAAAATGTTTAGTTGCCAAGATACCAGTGATCTTTTCAGAAGCATATTTACTGGCTGGCATTGAAGAACAGCCACGCTCTGCCTCTGGTAACTTCCATAAGACTGTCCGATACCAATGAATATTTAGGATGAACTTGTGTTTGAGTGTAACAGCTGAAGGAAGCACCTACAAATCTTCTGTTACCTATTGGTACAGGTGAATTCGTACAATGCATTTTTGTGTCAATGACTGCTGAACGATCATGCTGCAAGCCTTTAGTTAATTGTGTAATCACCAAGGTACCTATGACGGCGTCAGCAACATTTGGCGGCGACCACGGTAAAGTTCCATGCAGCTTCTGTTTATTTGCTTAGACGCCTTCGAGCCTGCGAACACCTAGGCTGAATTTGTGTTTGTCACAACTCAAGTACAGCAAGTATCTTGTAACCTCTACTACCAGTGAAATAAAACAATTAGGTTTGGTGCCGAAGTACGTGTCTTGTAACTGCTTTTGTACCTGTGAACTATCTAGTAATCTTCCTGTCTGCAAATGCTTAAGTGATGTTTTAGTAATTTTATTAATGCTTAGTTTATCTATCAAATCTTCAATTTTACTGTGATCCACTGCGGGAGCAGGCCCGCAGAAAGTCTGGAGTAGGCTTCCTTCATGGCTAATATAGCTCTGAACTTTCCAGCATATATTTCATTTATGTGCCTGCGACCGCTGAAGTGAGCCAGCCTGCAGGAGCAGGGGCGTAGCCACGGGGGGGCCTTATTGGGCTTCAGCCCCCCCCCCCCCAGAAATGTTTTCGTGCTGTCTATGCACCGGCGACCACAGCAACCCCCGCTGCCGGAAATCATTCTGGATTTCCGCTAGAATGTATTTTGCACGCTGGAAAATAGATTTCATCGCGAACATTGCGAACTCGGGCAGAATTTCAGGGCAACGACCATACAGTGGGAGTCACATAACGTAACCAGCTCCATCCAAGCACGTAGTTTCAAGGGCGTTTTGATGGCGAGCGCGCTCGTCGCGGCATCTAGCGGAGGCCGCGCAATATACTGAGCGTGTGGATTTCACTTCCGAAACCTAATGGCTATAAAGTTCTTATAAACTTTTGATGTGAAAGGCGCATTGACATTTCCAAAGTTGTGCGTTAGATTTTCAATTCTGGAACTTCGCGGCTTTAATGTCGTTATGAACATTTCACGCCAAAGTTGCATTGACTTTTCTAAAGTCCTACATCGGATCATATGGCGATGCAAGCCAAATCAACACATTATCAGACAAGTTGACAAAGCACGCAGTGAGGTCCGATGAGACGAAGGGTTGTGGTGGTCCATTTGTGCCATCATGTCACACAAACAAATAAAATGAACATTTTTTTCACCACCGCCAAAGCATCCATGTCGAGACACTAAGCCAGCCAGGCTAACAACGTTCTAATTTATTTTTTCTACTTCGACTTTTACTCGCGAGGACAGGTTGAACCTCCTCAATTTTCCTCTCGCTACCCACGGGCTGTCAGATCCAGCGAGAGCACATGCGTTTTCCTCGTGTTGCCCCGAACACCGCGCGCTGCATTTCGGTGCGTGTTCAGTTTTCTCTGGCAGAGTGGATTTCCGCCTGGTAGAGATTTGGACCCTTTTGGCTAGCGGACGAGAAAATGAAACAATGGCCGCTCGCCGCCATCACTGTGGGGACTCGACGGATTGCACCGCGTTTGCTTGAGCGCAACCTCTACGGAAAATCTTGTCTCGCCGGTGTAGGATGCCGAGCAGTATGCGTATGGTTCTCAGTGGACCAAGCGTCTCACGTTTTCTACGATATTCCTTCGGTAGCCACATTAGGTGCCCAAAGTAGGTATGCGATTATGGCCAACATACTTTCCTTTTCGTTTTTTTCATTTCGGTGTCCCCTCACCACAAAAGGAAATAAATATATACAGTTGCGGCGCGGCGAATTGTCGCATGGTGAAATTTCGACTTTGTTGCTTCTTCATTTGCGGACAGTAATGGGCTACGGAACGCTTCAGTTGCTAGATACTCTTATTATATTATTGCGATAGCAATTATATGGACACTCCAGGCGCATTCCTGACATCACGGTCGCCCTCATGTTTGGTATAAAGTCCAAGGGCGATAACATCGTGACCGCGGGCCTCATGCTGTATGTGCGAGTGAAAGCGCAGGGGAGCGGGAGGTGGGTGGGGGGTAGAATGGGTGAGCTGACAATGGTGGCTCATTCTTGTGTGCGCAAGGTAGAAAAGCGGGGAGCAAGCGCGCCGCCTTCCGTGGGGGGAGTGGATCGGCGGGAGTGGATGGAATGGTGGCAGCTCTAGGATTCTGTGAATCTCTGATGGCGCAACATGTTTGCTTGCCTTGTTTGACACATTTTATGCACTGACTTTATCTTAGATACGCTGATTTGTTGGATACTTATCATCATCATCATCATCAGCCTGGTTACACCCAACTGCAGGGCAAAGGCCTCTCCCATACATCTACAACTACCCCGGTCATGTACTAATTGTGGCCATGTTGTCCCTGCAAACTTCTTAATCTCATCCGCCCACCTAACGTTCTGCCGCCCCCTGCTATGCTTCCCTTCGGTTGGAATCCAGTCCGTAACCATTAATGACCATCGGTTATCTTCCCTCCTCATTGCATATCCTGCCCATGCCCATTTCTTTTTCGTGATTTCAACTAAGATGTCGTCATCTCGCGTTTGTTCCCTCACCCAATCTGCTAATTTTTTACCCCCTAACATTACACCTATCATTCTTCTTTCCAGAGGTCGATGCGTCGTCCACAATTTAATTAGAACCCTCTTCGTAAAGCTCCAGGTTTCTGCCACGTAAGTGAGTACTGGTAAGACACAGCTGTTATACACGTTTCTCTTGAGAGATAAGGGCAACCTGCTGTTCATGATCTGAGAATGCCTGCTAAACACACCCCAGCCCATTCTTATTCTTCTTATTATTTCTGTCTCATGATCCGGATCCGCAGTCACAACCTGTCCTAAGTAGATGTATACCCTTACCACTTCCAGTGCCTCACTACCCATCGTAAACTGCTGTTCTCTTCCGAGACTGTTAAACATTAGTTTTCTGCAGATTAATTTTTAGACCCACCCTTCTGATTTGCCTCTCCAGGTCAGTGACCATGCATTGCAGTTGGTCCCCTGAGTTACTAAGCAACGCAGTATCATCAGCGAATCGCAGGTTAAGGTGTTCTCCATTAAGTCTTATCCCCAATTCTTCCCAATCCAGGTCTCTGTATACCTCCTGTAAACACGCTGTGAGTAGCCTTAGAGAGATCGTATCTCCATGCCTGACCCCTTTCTTTATTAGGATTTTGTTGCTTTCTTTATGGAGGAATACAGTGGCTTTGGAGACGCTATAGATATCTTTCAGTGTTTTTACATACGGCTCGTCTACAGCGTGATTCCGTAATGCCTCCATGACCGCTGAGGTTTCGACTGAATCAAAAGCTTTCTCGTAAACAATTGATAGTGTGATTATGGTCTATTGTTGAGTAGCCTTTACGGAATCCTGCCTGGTCCTTTGGTTGACGGAAGTCTAAGGTGTTCCTAATTCTATTAGCAATTACCTTAGTAAATACATTATAGGCAACGGACAGTAAGCTGTTCGGTCTATAATTTTTCAAGTCTTTGGCGCCCGGTTTCTGATGGATTAGGATTATGCTAGCGTTCTTCCAAGATGCCGGTACGCTCGAAGTCATGAGGCATTGCGCATACAGGGTGGTGAGTTTTTCTAGAACAATCTGCCCACAATCCTTCAACAAATCTGCTGTTACCTGATCCTCCCCAGCTGCCTTCCCCCCTTGCATAGCTCCCAAGGCTTTCTTTACTTCTTCCGGCGTTACCTGTGGGATTTCGAATTCCTCTAGACTATTCTCTCTTCCATTATCGTCGTGGGTGCCACTGGTACTGTATAAATCTCTATAGAACTCCTCCGCCACTTGAACTATCTCATCCATATTAGTAATGATATTGACACGTGTACTTATCTTTATCGGGCAACCACGTTTCGCCGCCTAACAAATGTAATCGCACAGCATGGGACGCGCCTGCATGTATCCGAAGTTTCTGGAAAGTTATCGATGCTTCTATCCGCTGTCTGTTGTCGCCGAGACTTATGTTATCTGATTTCATCACCTGACACGAATGGTGTAGAACTTTGTGGAAGGCACGCGGGTCCGAACGATTAGTCTGGAACATTCGACGACTGCTCTATAAAAGCCGACCCGCTTGACCCGCAGATCAGATTTTCGACGATCGCCGACTGTGTTCGCCGCTTTCGTTGTGCTGTAAGTGTAGCCTGTTTTGTGGGCACAGGTTCGCCCAATAAAAGCTAGTTTTGTATTCCACCGTACTGCTTCTTTCTTCACCGTCACTACCACGTGACAATATTGCCGGCTTTGTCTCTTAACGCATACATCTGATTCTTGCCAATTCCTAGTTTCTTCTTCACTGTTTTTAGGCTTCCTCCCTTCCTCAGAGCATGTTCAATTCTATCCATATTATACTTCCTTATGTCAGCTGTCTTACGCCTGTTGATTAACTTCGAAAGTTCTGGCAGTTCTATTCCAGCTCTAGGATTAGAGCCTTTCATACATTGGCGTTTCTTGATCAGATCTTTCGTCTCCTGCGATAGCTTACTGGTCTCCTGTCTGACGGAGTTACCACCGACTTCTACTGCACACTCCTTAATGATGCCCGCAAGATTGTCGTTCATTGCTTCTACACTAGTGTCCTCTTCCTGAGGTAAAGCCGAATACCTGTTCTGTAGCTTGATCTGGAATTCCTCTGTTTTCCCTCTTACCGCTAACTCATTGATCAGCTTCTTATGTACCAGTTTCTTCCGTTCCCTCCTCAGGTCTAGACTAATTCGAGTTCTTACCATCCTATGGTCACTGCAGCGCACCTTGCCGAGCACGTCCACATATTGTATGATGCCAGGGTGAGCGCAGAGTATAAGGTCTATTTCATTTGTAGTCTCGCAATTCGGGCTCCTCCACGGCCACTTTCGGCTATCCCGCTTGCGGAAGAAGGTATTCATTATCCGCATATTATTCTGTACTGCAAAGTCTACTAATAACTCTCCCCTGCTACTCCTAGTGCCTAAGTCATATTACCCCACGGCCTTGTCTCCACCCTGCTTCTTGCCTACCTTGGCATTGAAGTCGCCCATCAGTATAGTGTATTTTGTTTTGGCTTTACCCATCACCGATTACAGGTCTTCATAGAAGCTTTCGACTTCCTGGTCATTATGACTGGATGTAGGGGCGTAGACCTGTGCGACCTTCAATTTGTACCTCTTATTAAGTTTCACAAAACCTGCCACCGTCTTGTTAATGTTATGGAATTCCTGTACGTTACCAGCTATATCCTTATTAATCAAGAATCCGACTCCTAGTTCTCGTCCCTCCGCTAAGCCCCGGTAGCACAGGACGTGCCCGCTTTTCAGTACTGTATATGCTTCTTTCGTCCTCCTAATTTCACTGCGCCCTATTATACCCCATTTATTGCCCTCTAATTCCTCCAATAGCACTGCTAGACTCATCTCACTAGATAACGTTCTAGCGTTAAACGTTGCCAAGTTCAGATTCCAATGGCGGCCTGTCTGGTGGCCTGTCCTTATACGTATGTTTAGATATCTTGTTGCAAGGTTCTGTGCATACTGTGGGCTTCTGACCCGTGCTCTTGGGGCAAATGGACGACAACACAGTAGCGCAAACCATCACAAGGGCATTTATTGCACCTTTCATCGACTAATGCCTGCCAGACGAGTTCCTATCCGCAAAACATGCCGATGGGCGCGCGACAAATCGCGGAAGTCCAACTCACCACTACTGGACAGCGAGTATGTTCGCCCCATGCTGGATACCAACGCCTGGTCGTTCGCGCGTACGGTCACGTGAACGGTGGCGCGTTCGAATATAGCGTTCATCCATTCAGGGGTGCGCTTCGCGAGACGGTGTTGCAGAAGCATGGATCGGCGCACCCGCAGAACATCAGCGCCGCTTGCCGAAACCGAGTGAAAGAGGAAGAGCCTTCTCCCTTTTGCGCCCAAGTAACCCCACCGTTAGGTGGCGTTATCAAGCAACACTCGTGCCACCTCTCGTAATGCGCTTCAACCACACCGACTGCCGCGGGCACCAGGCCACGCGGCGAAGCCAGATTAAAAGAGACGGAGGCTGTGCGGGAAAACGGGATATCAGGGGACGCATGAGAGTCGCGCATCCGCACAATGCGTGAAGTGAAATTTGTTTCAACTTGCACTTTTTTGCCATTTATCAAGCTGTATCTTCGTATTTGTGTGTTCCTTTGCATCTTCGCATTTCTAATGTATGAGGGCGAGTCAGATGAAAGTGAGCCTACCCACCCCGTGCAATATTGGTTTAGTTTTAGGCTTATCGTCTGCCGCCATTGGCACCTGCCAATAAACAGAGCGCAAATCGAGAGAGGAAAAGAACTCTGTACCTTTTAAGCAGTCTAGGACGTCGTTGATCCGCGGCAATGGATAAACATCCTTTCAGGTTATTTTGTCTAGGCGACGGTAATCCGCGCAAAAGCGGATCGAGCCAACCTTCTTTTTAGCTAAAACTACTGGCGATGCCCATGGGCTGTCGGACGGTTCAATGACACCACGCTTTAGCATGTCACTTACTTGCTCATCAATGACGTGTCGTGCTGTCGACGATACGCGGTATGGTCGCCGCCGTAGCGGTGAGTGAGAACCCGTGTCAATCTGGCGACCTACAGTTGTTCGGACGAGAGAAGTGCTATGGCTGTCAAATGCAGCGAAAATTTCTCGAGGAGACGGAGAAGGTCATGGCGTTGCGTGGGGTTTAAGGCGTGATCGATCACGTGGCTGAAAACGTCAGGCGATGTGGCAGTTACGGGAGTACAGTAGAGGGTGTTGACCTCTGACGATCCAATAGGAAGTTCCAGAGTGGTAATTGTGTCGTAAGGCTCCACAGTGCCGATAAATTCACCCCGAAGCAACGTAATCGGGAACGGTACGTGGTTGTGTACAGGAAGGTGAGTCGCACCAGCTTGAAGGCCAAGCAGCGCAGTTGGAAGTGGTGAGAGGTGGCGATCAACGAAAGCAGTGGAAGGTGTGAAGAGTACGGTAGAGTCGGAGGCAACGGAACAGGATACAGGTGCCAGAACAGGTGTATGCGTCAGTGAGGGACAACTTGGTGAAAGAAAGCGAAACGTCATCAGATATGGCATTGCCAAGCGAAGAAAAGGCGACTTCTGCACGCGTGCAATCAACGACAGCTCGGTGATGGGAGAGAAAGTCCCAACCCAAAATAATATCGTGGGAACAGTGGGGAAGAACGAAGAACGATTGCGTAGAGCACTCCTTGAATTTCAAATCTGGCGGTGCACGCAGCCACCGGCTGTACGTGCTGGGTTTTGGCTGTGCGGAGTAAAGGACCGAAGAAAGGCGTCGTGACTTTTCGCATTGAGCGCCATAGTGTTTCGGTACTCATCAGATATGGCGGCAACAATGCCAATGAGGGCAAGGATAGAGACACCTTCAACAGCGACATCAATAACGTCGGGCAGCGAAAGAAGAGGGCTTGAGCGTTCCGACGATGACGCAGTTCTTGCCTCGGCAACTGCGCCACTTAGTTTTCCTTGTTAGTGGTAGAGGGACGTCGACGCATTGGGGAGAGCGAGCGACGACGAGTAAAAGGAGGGCGGTGGTCGGAAACTGGGCGAAGGCTTGGGCGGGGAAGGGGTGAATCGCGGTCTGGAGCGCAAGACAACGGAAGGTCGTTCGCGGTTGTGCGTGGCGACGGCACAGGCGTGCAGCGTGCCCGGGAATTCCGCACAAATAGCAGATGGGCCAATTATCCGCTGTGCGCCAGGGATTAATTATTCGATGGGCTGGAAGTCGTGGCGGTGTGGCGGTAAAAAAAGGATAGGCATCGGAAGTGGAGCCCGGAAGTTCGGCAGTCGTGGTCATGCGACGGCGTCGGCGTAAGACAATGGGGCGGTGAGCTGAGGCGCCCGTTCCAGAGGAAGGACTTCGGACACTTGTTCCATAACATGTCGTAAGGTCGGACTAGGGGACGAACTTGACTCCGGCGGGTTAGAGATGAGGGAGAGCTGGCGAGCAACTTCTTCCCGGACGAAAGCCTTGGTCTACGAGAGGAGAGTGGAATCTGGAATAGGAGAGGTCAAGCCGGACAACAATTCTTGATGGGGAACAGCACGGCGGTTGAGGATGCGTTGACGGCGGAGCTCGTCATAGCTTTGGCACAGTTCAATAACTTGGGCAACAGTAGAGGGGCTCTTTGAAATGAGCATCTGAAATGCGTCCTCGTCGATACCCTTCATGATATGCTTGATTTTATTTCCGTCAGTCATGGATGCATCGACGCGTTTACAGAGATCGATGACATCTTCGATGTAGGTGGTAAATGTCTCACCAGGCTGCTGAGAGCGCGACTGCAGACGCTGTTCGGCACGAAGACCTCGCTGAACTTTATCTTGAACACCATCTAGCTTGGGACTTCGCTTTCGTGGTTCCGGAGCCACAAGTGGGCAATTCCGGTGAGGTAAAAACGGACGGTTGTCAATTTCGTGATGTCATCCCATTTGTTGTTCAGACTGACGCGTTCGTACGATGAGAGCCAGTCATCAACGTCGTGGTCGTCAGTGCCGCTGAAGATGGGAAGGTCCCGCTGACGGAGTGTGCCGAGGCATGCAGAGGACTGGGGAGCAGGTGGTGGTAAGCTCGTGGTGCTTTCGGTAGTCATGATGGCAGGGAGAGTCCGGCTGCGCAATTCCAGGATTACAGGAAAGCTAGCAAACCTACAGCAATTATGACGAGGAAGTCCGACGTGGCTGTGGGCGACACGAAGGACGCCGACATGAAGACACAACAGCCTAGGCTTAGCCAGTCACACAAGGAACATCGTCTAGCCAGAGCCCCACTTCAGTAGCACTGGGGATCCGGCTACGGAGCTCTCCACGGCACACGTCTTCTTCTTCCTTACAAAGCATACAGCAGCTGTTTGTTTCTATATAGGACCACTTAACTACCCTCAAATAATTTCGGTAATGCCTAATGAAGTTGTGACGCCTTTAGTATAAGTTGTGTTAGTGTGTGTAAGTATTAATTATGGCCTAGAGAAAGGCCCTGGTAAGTTAATATGGCTAACATATCTCGACTGTTCAGCAAATTTTGTTTTGATGTGCCTGCAACCAGGAAAGTGAGCGCACAGCAAGCTTCATGGTAACTTCCGTAGTGGCCCAACTGCGAATTCCTAAATTTTTTTGCTAGCCAAAGGGCACTTGTAAACTGTTTATTTCATGCACACTTTTGCAAACCATTGTGCATAATAAATAACTCCTAATGGCTGAGCTTGTATGATGAAATTTTATTTGTTTGCATTGATGCGCTTTACTGCGAACTAGTGAGTAAATTTTAGAGTTGCACTTGCGATATCCCTGCAACTCTTTTATTGAAATCAATGCTTGATTTTTATTGAGATAGTCAAATGATGCAGCAGCCAATATAACTTAGTTCTGTAGCTTCGTTCCTGCTAGCCCAAAAATCACAGCTTGCATGTCTATATGCTTTGATTTAATGCAGTTTTATCAAGTTTTATGGTATGTATTAGCTAACCATAGCAGAGAATTATGTCCACAATGTTTAACTGCACTGCAGCCTTCTTTATCATGATTTCAGATGAGGTGGGCAGTATTCTTGGTCTGT
Organism: Dermacentor andersoni; assembly: GCF_023375885.2. NCBI lineage: Eukaryota > Metazoa > Arthropoda > Arachnida > Ixodida > Ixodidae > Dermacentor > Dermacentor andersoni. The sequence continues at coordinate 6,134,153 of NC_092818.1, forward strand.
CTCCTCCTTCTTAAGAATTTACATGACAAAATGTTTCATCCCCTTATTGGACCACTGGGATGAATCTTCAAGAGCCATGCAGTTCCTTTTAATCATTGCCCTACAGGCCAACACAAAAGCAGGCCAAGCTTTGTTAATGGTATTTAACATGCAACGAGCCTGCTGCACTGTAAGGCACATTATTAGGAACGTCCGTATTATGTTTATTTATAATCAATATTCATGTCCTGTCAATATTCTAAATCCACAACCAAATGACCCACAAATGTCATTTGGGCGATAGGTAGCACAAAATGTACCAGAAGCGTCCTACATCCTGAAAAAATGTCCTTAGGATGTACTCTGAATAATAGAATAAGAATCATCCATATTTAGACATCTCTTGGACGTCTGAATATCCCATTATGACGTTCGTGGGACGTTTCTACAAACATCAATTCGCGTGCATGGGACGATCCCATGGACATCCAAGAATGACCCCACAGGCTCCTTACATATGTCCTAGGGACGTTCTAATGTCCTGCTTCGGATATCTGCTGGACATATGTAGGACGTTGGTGGTCAAATGGGAGGTTAATGACAACGGGTACAGCAGAATTCTGGTGATTTTCTGCAGATGATCTTCTGCAAAATTTGGCAACAGTGCCCACCGTTGCTATAAAATTTGACCGGAAGAAATTTCAAAATATTGCCAAAGTACTCACAATAGGTCCCGGTTGCCCTTGTCGTCCTGGCGCTCCGTTTGACCCCTGAGATAAAAATAAGAACAACATGAGGGAAGTGAAAACTGCCGCCACAAAAGACTCCGTGTTGAGCGATCCATAGCAATGCATACTCAAATAAATAACGTGGAACTAAAACTCTCATCTCGCTACTATCATCACCAAAAATGTTTTGTTCGATTTATTTCAAGCTAATACGAGCCAATGAGTTTGTATATATATATATATATATATATATATATATATATATATATATATATATATATATATATATATATATAATATATATATATATATATATAATATATATATATATATATATATATATATATGATATTTCATATTGCCCAATTTCCCCAAGAAGCCGGCGTTTGTAGCAGGGAAAGGGCACCTAAATTCCCATTGGCTGCGACTCCACGTCATGTGCGCGCCTCGACAGAGCAGAGTGGAAGAAGGGGAACACCTGCTGCCGCTCTGTTGCGCCAGGTGTTGCGCGAGGGGAAGAGGGCTTCGCCACGACGCCAGGTCACCCTCGCTTTCACAAGCGTGTGTTACCCGCGTATTCCTTGTCCGCTCACGCTCTCGCCTGCGTTACGTTCTCCTCGGTAACCGCTATAAAGAAATCATCGTATAAGAAAACAGAATTAATTTGAAAGGAAGAACGTTAGGGGTAGTGAGTTTTGAACCTACGAGCCCACTCTCCATAGCTGAGTGTCTTACGCACTGGACTAGGCCAGTGCACTCCTAGGCGGATGCACTCTGCTTTATCACATTATGCTAGTTGGGCCGAAATTTCCGTTGCCCAGCCAGGCGTGACGAAAGTGGTGATGTCAAAATCACTGTGACTTACTCCGGAGCGCGCCCGTTAGATACTATAGCATTCGAGCAAGGTAGTACGACGTCGCGGGGTTGTCGTGCACAGGCCATGTGGTATCCAGGAGGCCAAGCGTCTCAACGCGACCACTTGCCCGCGACGAGTTCACAGCTCGAAGAGCCGCTCAGCGGCATTCAGTTGGACAGTAATGCTGTCGCTTTCACAACTCACAAGAGCTTAGGTGTCCTCGCATTTTCAATTGCCTAGTTTTCTTTTCTATGTATTTTTTGTATTTGTCACTTTTTTTCAGTTCACTTTACTTTATACTACTGATCTGTACTGTGTTCGTTACCGAAATTTGTACGGTTGTTTGATTAAGTTCATTATCTTTTTTCATTGAGAATCAATACCTCGAGTTACTAGGTTTGTGCGTTGTTCATGTTCATATATATCTGGATATATAAGTAATAGTTATATTCATTATTGTGCCCATTCTACTGTATGATGTCTTTCTTTTATAAATTTGGTATACGCCTGCACTTTTATATTGGTTAATTATCGCTTGCTTGGGATCAGATTCAAAGTACTGCACCTTTATTTGTACCAGGCGTCCCCATGTGATACACTCAATCGAAGTGCCTTTAAGGGCTACTTGAATAAATATATTAGTAAATATGGCTTTATCACGCACAAAAATAAAGATGGACAACATCTGTTTTGGTTTCAAGAGATCCTAATCTTGCAACGGGGTATGTAAGGTGTGGCACTTGAAAATTTATTTGTAAATTCGCTTCCGCACTGCTGTAAACACTTACTTTTTCACCTGGAAGGCCTTGCTCGCCTTTAGCACCGTCAAGGCCTGGAAACCCCTAGAAGAAATTGAAGGTTTGATACAATGTAAAGAATTGTAACGAGCCGAAGTTTCGTTGAGTCAATCGACAGGTATGTTCAATGAGGCACTTCGATAAGTTGATTCATTCATTGGGTTAAAAATTCTCAATCCACAATCGAACTCTCCGAGATACAGCGTTTCTCACTTGGTCCTTACCGATATAAAGCACCGAGACGGGAACCGAACCCGTGGCCTCAAGAAGAAAAGCAGGACTGCACCAGCGCAGCAGGTGTGACGGCCCAACGAAGGTGATTTTCTAAAAGTAATACTCAAATACTTGCTCTCTGCTCTAGAACTCGCCGTGGCGGCCTATAGTGGCGACGGTGGTGCGCTGGTAAGCACAAGTTTGCGGGACCAAACCCTGGCCGCCGAATTACGGTGGGCACGGTATGCAAGAAACGCCCGTGGTGCAGCGCGCAGGGCGCATGGCGAAAACCGCAGGTGCTTACAATTATTTATCAGATGATAATCAGATCGTTATTTCGCACGAAAGCCCCAGAATTTCGCTTTCTTGAAACTCTGCTGTGCGATAGATAGTGTATTGGTAATTTTTACGAACGACTCTTTTAACAGTCAGAAGTACAGTCTTATAAGGCAAAATTTAAAATATCATGTGTTACGCCAGCCATTACTGATCTGGAAAAGGATTGTGAACAAAATTATCACCTGCATTTTTATTACGGTGGAGCTGTTGCCGCCCTCTGCAAGTAAGCGCAGTGCAACCGATGTACTGTGCTTTATAATTATAAGTAAGCAACAGCGCCAGTCCAAAGAGGACGGACCTTTCTGGCACACACGACTTAAAGGGACACCAAAGACAAATACTAAGCCGACGTGGACTGTTTAACTACCATTCTAGAAAGCTCGCAAAGCTTGTTTCGCGCCAAGAAAAGACATAGTTTAAGAAAAAATTTGATCCGATGGGTCCTAATGCCTTTTTCGAAATTCAAATTTCCCGCCACCTAATCGGGGGAGTGGTGACGCTGCATACGCCATCACCACCCTTTGCTTCCGTCGGTGAGTAAAGCCCCACCCGACAGACGGTGCCGCAGAGCCAAGACAGAGCGGTGGATTCGTCGCTTCAGCTGCTTTTTGTCAAGTGACATAGACTGTTCGGGCACGGATAGCACACTCTGAAGTTCAACAAATGGCCACAGAGGGCAAGAAAATTGACCGAGCGCCCGTGCTAATGAAACAAGCATAGTAGAAGCATTTAAAGGATGCCCGCGTTAGTTCAATATCTCCCACTAGAGGCGCCGTGATAAGCGCTATATTATCTTACAAACTATCTCCTTCAATTATCGAAGCGATTTTACTACATAAGAAAGAGTACAAAATTATCATTGATGATTAGATATTGCACTGTTTATCATTAAGTTTAAAGTTTTTTTTTCATCATAAACGCAAATAGCGTTCGGCCTCATCGACCTTCCACGTGACTGCTGGCCTTGATTTAAAATTTCTACTGGTATTTTTGAGTGCACGGACGCAAGGATTTATTCGTTCGTACACTTACACTGGTTGCTTCTTCGTTGCTAAAACTAATTTAATGTGCTTCGACGTCTCGCGTTTTTTAACCTTTAGTGACCTGTTTCCAAGCCGACATCTAAGCCCGAAAGCTAGGTTTCGGTCGTCAGCCGTACGGAACGCATCTGCATCGAAACGGGAGCTGGATTCTGCTGCTGCTGACAACGGCAAAAAGGATGAGTCGTTAAACAAAGCTGATTGAACCGTTATATAATATGCGTCTTATTACCTTACAGGCGGAAACAAGTTAACGAACTAGATCCTGCATTACATATGGAAAGTGAGGACCATCCGTTGCTGTTTCCTAAATAAACCTTTAGTTGCGAAGCTATCGTTATCCACACACAATCAGGAAAGAAAGAGAGAGCGATACCAGAAAGCACGTCACATTTTTTATCTTATTGTAGCCTTGGCCATAGGTTACTGAGTAGCCTTATCAACATATTATATATATATATATATATATATATATATATATATATATATATATACTTGTTTCGAGTCCACCGGAAGTATCTGTCGTCCACAAAACCGAATAATCCTTTGATAAATTGAAATCAAAGTGCAGAATTTAATGCATAAAACAGTTGCAAGCATGATAATTCACCCATAATTCGTACTTGTTGGTTCCGAATGCTCTCGCAGTTCAGCTTCGTTTACCGTAGGGCATTTATTATTGCAATTGCATTATTATTGCATCACGTTTCTGCAGAAGAAATAATGCATCTGTTTTAATAGCTTCATGACTTTCATGCATTCGCTTGTGGAACGAGCAGTGTGATCTCTTCTAGTGTATAAATGAGCGAACAAATGTACTCATTTGTGATCTTAATATACTTAAGCTGTTAATATGCAACATGTTAAAATGTTAACTGGAAGACGTCAATTTTATGGACAGTAGGAATATTTATTTAACAGGCTGCTTAAGCAACCTTGAAAAAACAGTCTACATTTGCATGTGTTCTGTAGTCGCAAGCCATTATAATATATGTCTTATTATGCAGTCATAATTTCTGATCAAGATATGCAGTGATGAGGATGGCGCCACTAGAAAGCAACACACTGCATGCACTAAAGAGAAGCTGCTGCCTGCTACAACAAGGCCACTCTGTGGACTTTGCTTGATACTACATGGTAAACAACACCTGTTTCAGAAATAAATGTGCTTGATATATGCTGCATTGGCTTGCTAGTCTTGAGATACATGTCATTTTTTTGCAGCAGATGATATGAATCTTTGTTCATATTTATGGTTTGGCATAATTGGTTCGAACATAAATGAACACTACGTGAGCTTGGCTAATCTGTGCTGCATCTCGTGTGTCACTGTTCTACCCCAACAGACTCTGTGCGAAGCACATCTTGGTCATCACAGGAGCTCCCATGCACAGGAAGGGGCTGGAGCTGAATTCGCAAGGAAGCGGATGCAGAAGAATTTGGATGAGATATCAAGTCTGCGGTGGACTGTGTCAAGACTAAAAACGCTTCAGCCACTATTCCACCTGCACAGACATCGGCCGAGTCATCCAGGTAACTCAAAAAGGACTTTCCAAAAATTCTTCGAGCTCAGATGCACCTGAAAATTCTGACCAAGCACGGACGACGCTGGCCAAAACAGTTCCTTCAGTGTGCCCTTAGTCAACTTCCTGGCCATGTCAATTCCATTTGTACCAACTGTAATTTTTTTCTGTAGATGCGAGTTTTTTATTGCCCATTCTCGTTAAAAAACATTTTTCCTCGTCCAAACACACATGTCTACCGATTCTTCGCTCGTACTTAACAGCAGTCACTGTCTAGTTCCACAACATATCCATACCAGTATTTTCTAGTGCCTGTTGCCATGTTTATTTCCTCTCCTAAAATAGCTGATTCAGCATCAGCATGTGTCTTGCATTAACCTATGCACCGTGTGCTATGCACCATTTTACTTTTCTTAATGTTTTTTTTAGCATTTAGTGCTTGCGCCGCAGAGTGGCTTCTTTCTTGAGTACAAGCTTTCTCATTTTACATATTCCTAGTCTCGTTGATGATTGCTCTTCTTCCTGGATAACCTGGGTCTTCGCCCAAGCTACACTGAAGTGATTGATTGCAGAATCTAGTTTCGCTGGCCCACTTCGTTGTGGTTGCCATGTTAAGTTTCTCGGATACAAGGGCCTGGTCAGTCACATTGGGAAGCATTCTGGCGAGGTAGGCATTTGCTCCTGCAGTCCGCACAGCGACTGTACGCTCGTTCGTAGAACTGGATCCAAGTCTCTGAGCTTGAGCGCTTTCCATTAAAGAACTCGGGCTTTACCATCTGCTTGGTTTGTCGTTGTTGGGCTTGAATAACAGAAGATTTTTTATGGGTTGCTGTCGCTCGGCGTGTTGCTGCTGCAGGCAAAGCATTTCTAGCAGGCACAAGTCCATGGAAGAATCGGTCTTGCTCGGTGCATTTCTTGCTGTCAGCTGCACCAGCGGCGTCATGATGTGTTCTTGAAATTCGGAGTGCTTCATTCTTATATTCACTGAAGCCTGAACATCAATCCCATGCAGCGTCTTCCCAGCCTTTTGGGCGACGAACTCATGAAACTTGGGCGTCGTCATGTTTTCGGGCAAATCATACTTGATGGCTTCATCCACTTCACACATTGAAAACTACGACTTATGTTGGGCGTGTCCGGCTTTACTCAGCGTTATCCACATAAGAGGCTTCTATCCTGTCGACTGCGCCAATGTAACACTCCACGACAAGCGTGCACAGAACCAAAGCATGATCTCTTTATTCTTCTTCTCCCCCCCCCCCCCCCCCGTTCCCACCAGATCTGTCCTTTGTCATCACGGCCCACTAAAAGGCCCCCAGTGTACACGTTCCGTAACTGGTGCTCCCTGTTCGTTCTTTCCTGTTGCAGCCATGGCAAATTGTGCTTGGGGCCTTCCTCGGCTGTGATTTGCTGAGAACGGAGACCAGCATACGTGCTTACATGGTTCGAAGTGTATGAAGTTGACAGCGACATACTTGCAAAGGCCCGTAAAAGTGGCTGCCAAAGGTGATGCCCACGAAATCGATTTGTCCATATTGAGACAAAGAAGGGAACCAAGTGCGAGCGACACATTAGTGGTTGGAAATGAGTTAACGCTAAAATGCCGGGTGTCCATGTCACTGTGTTGGTTGCAGCAGCAGATGCCTGCATCACCCGATTGCTCCGCAATGGAAGTTGGTGATCTTCAACGGCAATTGTCAATTCAAACAGGTGCGACGCTCGGTCCAATCTGTTTGCAATGCTGGATGTCGCTCGTTACCAAAACACCACCACGTGCGACGAAGGCAAGTACTATGCCTGTAAGTAGGCGGCTGAATTACCGTAATAGACACGTGTACGTGAATGCTCACTGCTGCCATACGGTTCGTAGCCAATGTATGATGTGCTCTGTGAACTTTATGAGGTGATTAATTGCTGTTTAATTTTGCTGTTATCGCACTTGGATAAGATCGCCGTGTTATGTTTCTTGGATGTGGCGGCCTGGTCAGCCGCATTGGGAAGGGGTCTCTCGAGGTAAGCATTTGCTCCTGCAGTCTGCACAGTGACATGAAACTCCAAATTTACACACACCGTGATTCGTGCTCCCCGTTCACCCTTTCCTGCTGCACCCACGGGAAAATTGTGCTTGTGGCCTTCCTCTGCTGTGATTAGGCATGAACGGAGACTAGCATACGTGATTACATGGTTCGAAGTGCATGAAGTTAATAGCCACATGGCGGGAAAGGCCTGAATAAGTGGCTGCCGAAGGTGATGTCCACGAAAGCGACTTGTCCATATTGAGACAAAGTGTGTTACCAAGTGTGAGCCACACATTAGTGGCCCCCGAAAGAAAAGAAACGTGCAGGTTGCAAAGAAGTTAACACTAAAATGCTCACTAGCCCATTTCGCTGACTTGGCTGCGGCATGGCGACGTAGTCGGCGATGTCACGAGGCCGTTTGCCAAGCTGTGGACACGGCACGTTGACGGCGAAGCCTCGCAGTCCCAAGTAGCGCTATGGGCACCTGCGTTAGACGTGGCCCACTTTCCCGCAGTGGTAACAGAGCGGGCGGTGGTCTGGAGCGCGTTATACATTTGTCTTTTTTAGGTAGCTCCGCTGACCGACGGGAGGCCCAGCTAGCGGCTGTGGCGGCGAAAGACGGAACTGGGCCATTACCAGACTCTGGCGATAGTGCGGAGGGGGAGCGTGACGGCGGGATACGGCAGAGTAGATCATCGCTTCCGGCTCAGGGCGCGGCGCTTCGTGGACTCCGAGTGACTGCTTAGTCTCCTCTCGGACAATGTTAGCAATGGATGCCAGCGGAGGCTGCGTCGAAAGGAAGATCCTGCGCAGTTCTTCGAGTACGACCGTTCTAAAGGTCTCTGAGAGCTCGTCGGAACATAGCGTTTGAATTTCGCTTTTCGGCGAAAGCACTTGACGGCTGTATTGGCAGGTGCGCATTTCCTGGATCTTCTCAATCGTTGTTGCCTTTGCCAAAAACTAAGCTATGGTCTTGGGGGGTTGCCGATCAGTCCGACGAAAAGTTCTTGCTTTATGCCGCATCACGAAGTGGACTTCTTTCTTCTCGGACATTTCCGGTTGGTGGGTCGGAAAAGCAAGGTCATCTCTTTCGTGAAGAAGGTGATGGTCTCATCGGGCAGTTGCTGTCGGATATCTAGCAGAGGTTGCGCTCGCTCTTGAGGTCTGTAGGAAGTCGCGGCGAATTAGGTCCCTCGTTGTTAAGGTTTCGTTTACTTACCAGACAATATGCTGGAAGGTTCGCTGGGCGAAAAGCCGTGAAAACGACTTGGCGAGACCCAGGTGACTATTACATGACAGCAGCTACAAAGGTGCACAGCTAGAGACTAAGATGCGCCGTGACAAAGGCAAAAATGAGAAACATGCAGATTACAATGCATATATACCATATTTATAAATCACACAAATGCACTTGAAATACGATGCACATGAAGATGCATATGCAAATTACAACAGATAGTACAACATGTTTATCACTCACACAAATACAGTGAAAATGCTGCATTAAATTTAAAGGTTGGTATGACTCATTTCCAAGCAGTATAGTAGATATCATTTATATATATTGAATCTTTTGCTAGCAAACAATAGAGCAAAGCGAGGAACGTAACTGGTTTTTACTACAACCGGTTGTGTTTTCATATCTTTTTAGTGTTGTTGGGACGATGTATGCCAAAGCTGGATATTTATAAGTTGTACGAAATCGAGGTTGAATCCATAAATGGGGAATTTTTTTCTGGGTACTGTAATAACATGACGCTCTACACATGACAAGGCTGCAACGAAGTTGAAGAGTTCTCTGTTTGAAAAGTAGAGTGTGTTCAACAAACGATATGAGTAAATGTTGTCAGTCCGTCCTATACTGAACCCTTCAAACGATTTGCAAGCCTAGGGGAGACGTACTTAAAAGGGTTAAAAATTTGTCGATACCGGCAACCGTTAAAACATTTTCTTCAAGCTTCACACAGGAGCCTTGCCTGTTAAGACGTTTTTAGAGGAAAGAGGAATTTCTGTGCCGTAGGGAAGCAGATGCTTTCTGCTCAACAAACATGAAAGAATCGAACATGTTTTCATTGATTGCAATAATGCCATATTATTTTGGGATATATTACAGAGAACATTAAAGATATGTCTTCCCTTCAATCCACGTGACATTCGTTTTTTACCACGTGAACTCAATTTTAAACATATGGATGTTATATTTTACTTGGACTGCACACCATTTGGCGTAGTCTGTTGGCATATAGACATTGTGATGTTAAAGGCCGATCTGTGTATGAATATTCTGTGGAAATGGTTGTTAATGTACGCGACGTGTACAAGACGAATGACTGTGATGAAGCTGTGGTGTCATTGCTTGATACTTTAACGCATATAAAACGAGTGCGATCTATGATCACAAACTCTTTTGAGGCTTGTAGCCAAGCTTAAAATAAAGAAAGAAACACCAGACGTTCTATGCTTTGAAAGTAGCGAATTATCTTTTTTGTAGAACAAGGACATTATTTATGTTTGATTTTGTTGTTGTGCCCCATATCGATGTATAATAATTTAAATGCGAGATAAACAACCCATGATATATTTGAAGTTAAAAATTAAATTATAGGGTTTTAAGTGCCAAAACCACTTTCTGATTATGAGGCACGCAGTAGTGGCGGGCTCCGGAAATTTCGACCACCTAGGGTTCTTTAACGTGCACCTAAATCTAAGCACACAGGTGTTTTCGCATTTTGCCCCCATCGAAATGCGGATATATTTGAAGTTTGGCTCTGAGTGGCCGCAGAGTACGGCAGCGAGACACGACTCCTGTTACAGGCGGGATCTGTCTACAGAGGTAGTTAACGTGAGACTCTCAGCTGAAGTTCCATGAAAAGTAAGCCCCAAGCATCTTATGCGCATCAACAATATCTATCCGCACTGAGTCAATAATTAACGACTGGTGAGTCGGCACTATTTCATTGTTAACACGAAATATAACAGCCTTATGTTTATTTGGATTGATCTTAAGTCGATTCATTTTTGACCACGAGGAAATCTCCGAAAGCACGTCGTTACCTCTGGATATTAGATAATGCAGCTTAATGTCAGAGATAAGTATAGCTGAATCATATGTCTATATTAGGTACATAACTGGTTGTGTCCATGTTCAAGATAACGTCGATATAAACATTGAACATCAGGGAACCCAGAATACTCCCTTGCGGTACACCGCAAGTGATCGATAAGAACGACTAGCTACTTATTGAGGTGTACACTCTGAAATCTATTTTGAAGATGAGATTCAAATAAAGATAAGCAATTACCACGAATGCCATTTGATTCTAGTTTGTGCAAGATAATATTATAATAATAATAATAATAATAATAATCTTTATTTCCATCGGGATGATGGAGGAGGTTGTGGGTAAAAGCTGCTCGTAAACGGCAGCTTGACAAAGGCCCACAGCCCCCTTCTACAGGGCAACAACAGCAAAGCAAGGAAAGACACACACAAGTATGCATATAATCTCTTCGCAATTTAGCAGAGCCAAAAATAACAGGATCATTTCATAAATGAAATAGAAACAAAGAAAATAGAACAACAATCAATACAATAAGTGCAGAGGGTATAAAGCTGTACAATAAACACAGGATTAAGTATACACATTATAGGAATACAGGTGAAGTTACTAGGAATGTGTGCAGTGAATCTGTCGTAATTCACGTTTAGATATTTCAAGTAGGTCAGTCCCGGATTTTTTGCAGTTGTTTAATAGAGTTGGAAGTGTGAAGGATAATTTTTCCATTGTGTAATTGGTTCGAGGAGTTGGTACAATCCATTCCTCTTTATGACGGGTAGTGTAAAACACAGTGCTCTTTTTCAGTAATGACAATTCATGCAGATATTTAAGATGATTTTTTAGTTCGCGCTGGAATGCAAGTGCCAGCTTATAATTGTAAAGATTGAATACTGGTATTATGCATGCTTTGGAGAAAAGACCTTGCGAGTGACTGTTGTATGGTAGATTAAAAAGTATTCTGATAAGCTTTTTTTGAAGTATAAAGATCCTTTGCAAATTTGTATACGTGGTTGTGCCCCAGACCAAGAAACAATAATTAAGATGAGAGTAAAATAGGGAATTATAAAGCAGGATCTTTACTTGATACGGGAGATATGATCTGTAATGGGAAATAATCAGTCGAGGGAATCAAAGGCCTTGCTGAAATCTAAAAAAAAATACCGAGTGTGAATTTGTTTTTTTTCTAATTTGATGAGCTATAGCTTCTTTCAATTTTAGCAGTGCAGTGTCAGTAGACCTGCCACTTCGAAAGCCAAACATCTGTTAGAACATCAAATTTCTTGAAAACCTGCGTAATTCAGACACACATATTTTTTCTAGGCATTTAGAGAAGACTGGATGGACAGAAATGGGACTGTAATTACTTTCTATATTACGATCTCCTCCTTGAATAATGACTGATACTTTCTTTTCGTAGGTTCTGGAAAAACTCGATTATTCGGCAATTCGATAATTAAGTTAAAGGTATATGCAATAACTTTTGTAATGAAGTATATAACGTGCTCTATGGGGCAATCTGCACATTATCAGCATCGAGTGATTTAGTATTATTAACAAAAACATACAAGTGTGATACACCTAATTTTTATCTGTTGGATCAAGAAAGCTGCTCTAATTCATATTACCGCATCCGGAAACGAATTCTACATCTTAATTAGATGGAGTTACTGCGCTTTAGAAGGGGCTGTTGAAGTGACTTGCGAGTGATGTGCCAGTTAAATGGCGACCGGCAAGTGTTAACGATTCAGGCTGAGTATTTAATTTTCGCACCCAACTATGTTATTGATGAGCTTCCAAATGGCATTACATCGTTGTCGACTAGCATATCCAAAAAGACGATGACAATAGGCATCTTTAGCACGTATAAGTTCTGCATTTATTCGATTTCAATGTTTCCTAAATTTTCCCCACACTTCCATAGAGCGCGTGTGCACGAATGAATAATAACAGATATTCTTACTTTTTATCATTTGCAAATGCTCGCGGGTGACCCAAGGCTGTTTAGCCTTTTTTATATGTTTGAAAGTTATGAAAAGAAAATATTTTGCGTAGATAGGAATAAAAATTTCGAGGATGTCATCATAAGCGTCATTTGCAGTTTTCGTCTCGCTTAGAGATGGCCATCTTTAATTCATTATTTCGTTTTTGAACAATTCAATACTCCAAGTTGTAGTTTCTTGAATAAAGAGCTAATCCAATCGGGAATTTCTATCTTGTGGTTCGTTATGGTAATTTAGAAAGACAGGACCGTGGTGACGAATATCCCATATGGTAGCCCCTGCGCTGTAGACAATGTTGTCAATATTTGTCCCAATAAGATCTAAAGCCGATGATGTAATACTAGTGGGCATCGTATTAGGCTAGTAAATCCAGTGGCATTTACCAGGGTATTTATATCACGCGTGACATCGCTTTATTCCGTCACATCAATATTTAAATCTCCTGCAAAAACCAGGTGTAAGCTGTTATTGCAAACATATTGCAAAAAAGTTTCAAAGAACCGCAAAAAACTGGCAATACTGCCATTAGGGGCTCGATACAGTACAGAAAACAGCTCAAGCTTACATTCAATTGTTAGTATTTAATAATCATCCGTTACTTCAGTAAATGTAGAGACAATATGGCAATTGTTCTTTATTATAACAAGCAGGGTCACACCTCCGCCTCGTTTGCTTGGGCGATTTAGTGAAAAGAAATTGTAACCGTCCAAATTCAATGACTGATCATTACTTTCTCCCCAAGTTTCCGTCAACATAATAGCTGTAAAGGTTAACTCAAATTGCTCAAGAAGAATTGCGACATGATCTTGCTTGTAGTTCAGTGATCTTGCATAAATAATAGCAATGAGTCACTTGTTTGGTGATGTGAGCTAACGCACTAGGGAAAGGCAAGCTCTAGGTAATCAATAAGAAAAAGAAAAAAAGTAAAGAGACGATAAATAAAGGCAACCAACAGTACTTCAACTTTATTTATGTAGGCGAAGAAGCGCCCTGCCTTATAAAAATCTTATCGATGTTGCGCTCACTTGGTATGTGCACAACAGCTGTTGCGTCGGACTGTCTAGCATATTCTTTCCGTTAAAAGGCCACACTGATTTCCAATTCAGATTGCTTTTTCACCGCGAGTGCTAGCAGCCTTTCGAGCGTCGGGCAAAGATGCTCACTGATGTACACAGGCGGCGAAAAAGGGGCTGTGCTGCTTATGCCCAAGTCTTCCTTAGTGATTCGTGCCTTATTGGCTTTTTTTTTAATAAATTGTCGCACTTTAGACGATACTTGAACTGAACGACAATATGGTTTTTGTTCTCTATTTTACTTTTACTTGGTACGCGGTGACATGGTTCCATGCCACCTCTAGCAATCGGCTCACCAATGGTTGCACCAAGTTTGCACAGCAGGGCATCGACGGATTCGTTTTCTTTCTTAATCACACCCTGTAGCTCCAAGTTCACATTCCTAAAGTATTGCTGACTGCTAGTTACTCGATGCCCTAGGTCAAAGAGCTTTTCAGGGTCACGTTTTCTTGGCGCAGAGCAGCATTTACCGTTTCCAACTGAATGTTTTTTGCGACAAGTTCGTCCAGTTCTTTCTTAAAGTGCTTCATTGTGTCATGATCATAATGAATAGTTTTCGTCATTTTAGTTTTTGCTCGGTTTTCAGTTCTCGTACTTCATTTATGAAATCTCTTTCTACAGTCTCGCGGAACATTTTAAGTTCCTTCTGTCATCATCATCATCATCATCATCCTGGCTACGTCCACTGCAGTATTTCAGTATTTTTACATACCGCTCGTCCATACCCTGATTCCGTAATGCATGCATGCCTCCTTAGGCTTCGACTGAATTAAACGCTTTCTCGTAATCAATGAAAGCTTTATATAAGGGTTGGTTCTATGCCGCACGTGTATGTACACCTGATATATATATATATATATATATATATATATATATATATATATATATATATATATATATATACATCTACATATATATAGAAAACTATCAGTCATAGCTCTCGTAGTATAGCCCTCTGGGCCGTTTCCTTTTTTTTTTCTTTCGAAAGTAGTCCTATTAGGGTTATTATAATTACACGAAGGTATTTCACCCTCGTCAGCAGCCGTCCTTGGTATAGTTATTCTGGCGGCTAGCTTCCCACGCTATGCGTGCCGCCATCGCACCTGGTTACGCTTTTCCTAGACGCTAGAGTTATGCTTTGTCCGCGCAACCTTGAGCGATCGGAAAGCGCGTTTCCCCTCTTGGCCGGCGGAGAGGGGAGGCTTCGTTCCGGCCGCGAAGCTCTCCACATCTCTGTAAGGTGCCTTGTGGTGGTCTCGTGCTGACGATGCCCTCTCGGTGAGCGCATATTTCCCCCCTCATCTTTTAAGAGGTTCAATACATAAAGCATTTGTCTCGCAAACCAGATTTTTTTCAAGGGAATTTTCCACGTCTCAGTAATTTCTCTCGTCGTATTCGAGTGCTGATTGCCGTGTTATAGTTTGTTAACGAAGCTTTCCCTCAAGTCTAAATATTTTAAGGCAGTTTTCCTAGCCTCTTAAGCCGCTCGATTTCGCTATTCTCCTCGAGCGGCCATTTTTCCTAGAAAGTATGCCTTCCAACCACTCGTCGAAAGGCTCGGAGCAGGAGCTGTGGCGCTTGAAAGTAGCCTGGGGCCTGACAAACCAACCGACTGAGCTATCTTTCCGGGCAACATCGAAGGGTCACGAGTTCAAATCACCTGTTATGTTCCTTTTTTTTTCCCCTTTTTCTTTCTTTTTTTTTCTTTCTTTTAATGTCTTTTCCTTTATTTTATCACTGTACGGTAACCCTCCTAAAAAAAAAAAAGAAAGATATATATCTTCAAATATGTATGGCCTCACATGTGCAGGTCATAAATACCAGGTTCTCTAGCCGAGTGCCATCCATGCGGTATAACCGAGCTCAGATTGGTCCACCTTGACTGATCAAATAGGGCACCACTGTAGGTTAAATGAGGCGTACAACTCCTGGGGGACCCGCCGTGGTTGCTCAGTGGTTATGGTGTTAGATTGCTGAGCACGAGGTCGCGGGATTGGACCCCGACCACGGCGACCGCATTTCGATGGGCGCGAAATGCGAAAACACCCGTGTACTTAGAATTAGGTGCACGTTAAAGAACCCCAGGTGGTCGAAATTTTCGGAGTCCTCCACTACGGCGTGCATAATCAGAAAGTGGTTTTGTCACGTAAAACCACATAAATTAATTTTTAATTTAACTCCTACGGGGACGGCAGAGTATCCGTCTCCAGTGCAAGAGGACCGTGATCCAAATCCCGGTGCCGCGCAATTCTCCACCGGAAAATACAAAAAAAAAACCGTGTGTTGGGAAAATTGCACAAACAGGCCTGGAGTGCGGCCTGATCCCGGTGACCAGAACCGGTAACGCACTCTCTCACCAGAGCAGGATTGGCCACCCTGGTGCAGTACTTGGCCACAACCTCCTATATGAATACAACAATCGAACCCCGGCCCTCAGTCCCCAGCAGCCGCGAAGCAACTGACCACGGCGGCGGTCAGATCTGTGACGCCGCAGAGGGTGCTAAGAATACCTGGCTCCGGACAGGCCGCCATTGGAATCTGAACCTGGCAACGTTTAACGTTAGAACGCTATCTAGTGAGGCGAGTCTAGCAGTGTTATTGGAGGAATTAGAGGGTAGTAAATGGTATATAATACGGCTCAGTGAGGTTAGGAGGACAAAAGAAGCATATACAGTGCTAAAAAGCGGGCATGTACTGTGTTACCGGGGCTTAGCGGAGAGACGATAACTAGGAGTCGGATTCCTGATTAATAAAGAAATAGCTGGCAACATACAGGAATTCTATAGCATTAACGAGAGGGTGGCATGTCTTGTTGTGAAACTTAATAAGAGGTACAAAATGAAGGTTGTACAGGTCTACGCTCCTACATCTAGTCATGATGACCAGGAAGTCGAAAGCTTTTATGAAGACGTAGAATCGGCGATGGGTAAAGTCAAAACAAAATACACTATACTGATGGGAGACTTCAATGCCAGGGTAGGCAAGAAGCAGGCTGGAGACAAGTCAGTGGGGGAATATGGCATAGGCTCTAGGAATAGCAGAGGAGAATTATTAGTAGAGTTTGCAGAACAGAATAATATGCGGATAATGAATACCTTTTTCCGCAAGCGGGTTAGTCGAAAGTGGACGTGGAGGAGCCCGAATGGTGAGACTAGAAATGAAATCGACTTCATATACTGCGCGAACCCTGGCATCATTCAAGATGTAGACGTGCTCGGCAAGGTACGCTGCAGTGACCACAGGATGGTAAGAACTCGAATTAGCCTAGACTTGAGGAGGGAACGAAAGAAACTGGTACACAAGAAGCCAATCAATGAGTTAGCGGTAAGAGGGAAACTAGAGGAATTCCGGATCAAACTACAGAACAGGTATTCGGCTTTAACTCAGGAAGAGGACCTTAGTGTTGAAGCAATGAACGAGAATCTCATGGGCATCATTAAGAAGTGCGCAATAGAAGTCGGTGGTAACGCCGTTAGACAGGAAAGCAGTAAGCTATCGCAGGAGACGAAAGATCTGATCAAGAAACGCCAATGTATGAAAGCCTCTAATCCTACAGCTAGAATAGAACTGGCAGAACTTTCTAAGTTAATCAACAAGCGTAAGACAGCGGACATCAGGAACTATAATATGGATAGAATTGAACAGGCTCTCAGGAACGGAGGAAGCCTAAAAACAGTGAAGAAGAAACTAGGAATAGGCAAGAATCAGATGTGTGCGTTAAGAGACAAAGCCGGCAATATCGTTACTAATATGGATGAGATAGTTCAAGTGGCTGAGGAGTTCTATAGAGAGTTATACAGTACCAGTGGCACCCACGACGATAGTGGAAGAGAGAATAGCCTAGAGGAATTCGAAATCCCTCAGGTAACGCCAGAAGAAGTAAAGAAAGCCTTAGGAGCTATGCAAAGGGGGAAGGCAGCTGGGGAGGATCAGGTAACAGCAGATTTCTTGAAGGATGGTGGTCAGATTGTTCTAGAGAAACTGGCCACCCTGTATACGCAATGCCTCATAACCTCGAGCGTACCGGAATCTTGGAAGAACGCTAACATTATCCTAATCCATAAGAAAGGGGACGCCAAAGACTTGAAAAATTATAGACCGATCAGCTTACTGTCCGTTGCCTACAAAGTATTTACTAAGGTAATCGCAAATAAAATCAGGAACACCTTAGACTTCTGTCAACCAAAAGACCAGGCAGGATTCCGTAAAGGCTACTCAACAATAGACCATATTCACACTATCAATCAAGTGATAGAGAAATGTGCAGAATATAACCAACCCTTATATATAGCTTTCATTGATTACGAGAAAGCGTTTGATTCAGTCGAAACCTCAGCAGTCATGGAGGCATTACGGAATCAGGGTGTAGATGAGCCATATGTAAAAATACTGGAAGATATCTATAGCGGCTCCACAGCCACCGTAGTCCTCCACAAAGAAAGCAACAAAATCCCTATAAAGAAAGGCGTCAGACAGGGAGATACGATATCTCCAATGCTATTCACAGCATGTTTACAGGAGGTATTCAGAGGCCTGGAGTGGGAAGAATTGGGGATAAAAGTTGATGGCGAATACCTTAGCAACTTGCGATTCGCTGATGATATTGCCTTGCTTAGTAACTCAGGAGACAAACTGCAATGCATGCTTACTGACCTGGAGAGGCAAAGCAGAAGGGTGGGTCGGAAGATTAATTTGCAGAAAACTAAAGTATTGTTTAACAGTCTCGGAAGAGAACAGCAGTTTACGATAGGTAGCGAAGCACTGGAAGTGGTAAGCGAATACATCTACTTAGGGCAGGTAGTGACCATGGATCCGGATCATGAGACTGAAATAACCAGAAGAATAAGAATGGGTTGGGGTGCGTTTGGCAGGCATTCTCAAATCATGAACAGCAGGTTGCCACTATCCCTCAAAAGGAAAGTGTACAACAGCTGTGTGTGTACAACCTGGAGGCTTACGAAAAGGGTTCTGCTGAAATTGAGGACGACGCAACGAGCTATGGAAAGAAGAATGATGGGTGTAACGTTAAGGGATAAGAAAAGAGCAGATTGGGTGAGGCAACAAACGCGGGTAAACGACATCTTAGTTGAAATCAAGAAAAAGAAATGGGCATGAGCCGGACATGTAATGAGGAGGGAAGATAACCGATGGTCACTAAGAGTTACGGACTGGATTCCAAGGGAAGGGAAGCGTAGCAGGGGGCGGCAGAAAGTTAGGTGGGCGGATGACATTAAGACGTTTGCAGGGACAACATGGCCACAATTAGTACATGACCGGGGTAGTTGGAGAAGTATGGGAGAGGCCTTTGCCCTGCAGTGGGCGTAACTAGGCTGATGATGATTATATATATATATATATATATATATAGTGCGTGTGTGTGTGTGTGTGTGTGTGTGTGTGTGCGCGTGTGCGTGTGCGTGCGTGTTTGTGTGTGTGTGTGTGTGTGTGGAACTTCAGCGACGCTACCAGGTAAAACAAGTCGAACAAGGCAGAACAAGTATTAAATTTGAAGTTTCGACCGGTCGAGCAATCTTCATCAGGGTTTACTAGAAATTGGCAGTTCGGCACTGATAGTGAAGACACCAGACCGGTTTCCGGGTCGTTCTCAGAAGCATCAAACCTATAGGGACAGTTGTGACAGCGATTGACTTTTTCTCGGCGCTTTGGGAGATATACAGCTGACTTATTCGCAAGAATGCCGCGCAAAACGAAGGCTGAGTTCCAGGCATCTAGGTCAAGGAAGTCAGTAAAGAAAGAAAAAAAAAAGAACGCAAGACAAGAGGAAGGAGTGATAAGTCGGAGTATGGAAGGGGCGCGGAGACTAGCGGCAGCTAGGTTCCCGTTGACACCGGGGAAGGAGGGAGAAAACGGCCGCTGAGCAGCACCAGTGCGCGTGCCACCGTTGTAGCGGGAGAGAGGGCAAGCTGAATAGGGCGGTGGCGGCACAGTAGAGAAGGGGCCTTGAAGGAAGACAGAAGAGCGGCAACTTGCGGAAAGTAACACAGTGTCACAATACACATGCAGGGCGTGGACTGTTCCGTAAACGTTGTGGTCCAGCTGAGGTGCGGAAAATACACGCCGGGTTCGCTAAGCAAGTGCGTCCCTGGGCTTACTTTTAGGGAGCCGAGTTAAGGAGCGTCCGTCTGGTGCAGTTGTGAACGTTTAGCGGACAACTCACACCACATGAGCTCGTGCGGATTCCAAGAAGGGGCAATAAGTCACTCAAAATGACTACTCGAGTGGTAGGGCAGAAAGAGAGAGAGAAAACTTTATTGTTGCTCAGTCTATTAGCGAGCAGGTGGCCTCAGTCCAGGCCACCTCTGTCAGCGTGCTTGATGGCGTTTGAGATGTACGCTGCCAGGTATTCCTGCTCCTGATATGTAGTGGCTGTAGTCAGCCACCCGAGTTTTGTGGTAGGGATAAAGAGGTGGGATAACGAAGCCTAGGAGAAGGCGGATGACTTATCCACAAAATATGATAGGTGTTCGGCCGGTCGCCACAGTGTATGCAGGGAGGGGATCTTCGCTTCGACCGTGGAGAAGGTAAAGGCGGGATGGGGTTGGAACGGTGTCTGTTTGTGCTTTGCGGATGATGGTGCCTTGTCGACCCATGAAGTGGGGGTGTAGGGCAGGGAATAAGCGGCGAGAACGCTTGTATGGCTCGACGGAAGGTGAGGCTGGGGTGCTCGTCTGCGTAGCTCCAGGGATGACGGGAGCCCGGAAAAGACTTTCTCGGGCGAGCAGGTTAGCCCTTTCATTACCCGGCAGGCCCTGGTGATCTTGGATCCAGATTTCAACATGTGAGTGTATGTTGCGTTTTATTTGTAGAGCGACGTCGTGTGGCAACGAGTTATGTGTCAGGCGCTGGCAAGCTGCCATGGAATCCGTGAAGATGATGGGTAGTGAGGTAGTGGACGCTGAAGGGGCGTGTGTGATGGCTGCGGCCATGGAGTGCAATTCCGCCGTGCCTGGGTCCATGGGAGGAAGAACGGCTTTGTGGATGGCATGCGAATGTTGATCTGTGACAGCTATGGCCGTATGTGTCGCAAACGTGCTGGCATCTGCGCAAAGGTAAGATCGGTGTGAATTGCGGGCAGTGTAGCGGATGTAGCATGCAGTGTACCAGGTGCGTCGGGCTGTATTTAGTAGGGGATGCATGTGCTGTGGCAGTGGTGATATGTGAAGTTTGAGCGAGTAGCGTTGGGGGGAGTAGCTTCGCGTAGAGGGTGGGTGGGTGGAACATGGTGGCCTAGTAGCGTCAGAATGTGCCGTCCCTGTCATGTGAGAAGAAGGCGAATTTCCTGACGGCGTCTGTAGATTGTCACAAGCTCATCAACCATGTTGTGACAGCATATTTCGAGCAGGCGCTGATTGCTGGCATTAAGGGAAGCCCCATAAACAACTTGGTGCCTTTACGTATCAAGGCATCCAACTTGGTTTTCGAGTGCACAGGAGATGGTAACGGAGGCGGTATGTTAATAGAGCGTCTCAGAGTCTGAACATATCCATTTGTTTCAGCCCACGACGGCAATTGGAAAGAAGTCGTTGCATGCCGAGAACATGCTCGCCCGGTTTTAGGAGATAATTGACAGTGGTACAGCCACCCTCATCTTGCTGGATGTGGAGTCCCAAGAGGCGAATAGTTTTACGCTGTGGTATAGGGAGGCCATTACGTTTGCGTTTTATGCATGGTGGCTGCCATCGCTGCTTCTGGACTAGTAGTAGTTCTGATTTGGGGGAGGAATATCTCAACCCAATGTGGCGTGAATTATGCAGCGTGACGTATGCTGTTTAGGTCATGTTGCAGGGTGTCTTGCGTGTGTCCTGCCGAGCCCCGATTCATCCAAGCGGTGATATCATCGACGTATATAGCGTAGTGTGAGTCTGGGATGTCGACCAGCGCTCGATATATGTGGCACATGGCGAGGATGAAAAGAGTGGGCGACAGTACGCAGCCCTGTGCAATGCCCCGTTGGGGATGGTCGTAGTTTGGGGATATGACGCCGCCTAAGATGAGACGGTATGTGCGGCTGCGAAGAAAGCAGCGGACTTAGTTATACAGCCTGGCTCCACAGTTCGTTGCTCGGAGCTTCTCTAACATGCTGCCATGATGGACGTTATCAAAAGCCTTTGCGGGGTCGACTGCAAGAATTGCCTTCAATTGAGCGGTGCTGGGGGTGGCGAATATTGCTTCCTGGAGTTGAGAAGCGCATCCTGTGTTCAAATGTGTTGTCTGTACCCAATAAGGAAGTGGCGGGTGGTGTTGTGTAGTGTCCAGCTGCGTGCGAAGTTGACGGAGGATATCGTATTGAGGGAGGATATCGTTGACGGAGGATATCGTTGACGGAGGATATCGGACGGCCACATATCGTATTGTATTAGCCACATATCGTATTGTATTGACTGATGGGGAAACACCTTTCTAACTTACCTTGAGCCTGTATTCCGTCTGCAAAAACGCGCATTAAGAAATATTACCTCATCTAGGTGTACACAATCCAGTACGTACTTGTATAGCTCATTGCATGTGTTGCCAGTGCAGGCATTGTATGAATTCATAGGTGCTGAGGTAATTCATAGTATTATCCAAAACAATAATCCACTTCCAATTATTTTGTTTAAAATCCCGTTACGAAATACAAGAGCTGCAAGTAATCAGTGTTTTAATTTGCCCCCATGTCAAAATCTGTACGGGAAAAGACTCGTGGAATTTAACGGCGTACTTATTTGGAATTCTTTGCCAATACATATAAAAGAAGCCCGTAACTTTAGGTCTGCTGTGAGAAAATACTTTTTTGAAAAATACGGTCGATAAAAAGAAACTACTTTAAATTTAGATTCCTGTCTAAGTTGTACATGTCAATTGCTCAAGTTGTGAATGTCAATGTCATTGTTAAGTATTATGTCTGTTTTGTTGCTCGCGCGCGTTGAGGATAAAAGAACGCTGAGTTATATTTACATTCGCGCCTGAGTTATCTATGTTTATATTACTATTATGTAATATGTCTGCTGCTTTCGTGTGCCCGCGTGTGGCGTTTTATAGCCTAAGTTCACTATGGACCCGGGACTAGCCAATGTCTATGGGTCCAGTGATGCTTTCGTATTTTCTAAAATATGATGTAAATAAAGAATGAATGAATGAAAGAATGAATGACTATAATTAAGGAAATGTGTGGAAGATTGTCAATGATACGCGGTTTTCCGGCTTGGGGATGAAGGTGATTGTGGTGGTGTTCCATTCTCTACATACTGTACCGGAATGCCAAACGCTATTCATCAGTTCAAGTAGGTTCTCGTAATGTTGGTTGGCTAGGTTGTGAAGTTGGGGTACAGTGAGCTTGTTGGTGCCCGACGCCGTACTTACACGAGTTCCCCCCCCCCCCCCCGGCCTCTTTGAGTTCGGCTAACGTGATGTCCGCAGCCAGGGAGGTGTTGTTAGGTTCATGCCAAGTGTAGTCTTTGTACGCGTGTTGCGTGGAAGTGGCGATATATTTTGCCCGTAAGGTACGGCAAGGGGGGTCGGGAGATGCGTATTCGTCCATAATTTTGCTTAGGGTCGTGCGTGCGGTGGTTTAATTTGAGAACAATTTTGTAGTCGGCCGACTAGACGCCACTCCGACGCAAGGTGCAGGGTATCGCTGAGTTTATCGCAAATGCTGTAGCACTGTTCTCGTTTGAGAGAGTCCAAATAAGTGGCAATTTTGTCATTGAGGAGGGATATGCGTTTGTACAGGCAGCGATTACACTTGTTTCGTCTCCACCTGCGTATACGGTTTTGACGTGAATCCCAAAGGTGGAGAAGATTGGAGTCCGCCGCCGGCGCATCCTCTGATTGTTTAAGGCGTGGATATGAAGCTGAGTGCGATGTTGAATTTGTTGCATCCAAGTGTCTAGTCGGTAGGTGTAGAAACATTGTCTGAGTTGGAGTCCTTACGAAACTTATTCCAGTCAGTAAATGAATGAAGGCAGACAGATCGTCTATAGTTCGGAACCTGGAGGGTGATCTTGATAAGTGTATGATCGCTACTGAACGTGTCGTGCGTATTGGTCCATGTGGCCTTGGTTGGACCTTTGAGGAGCGTGAGATCTGGTGTAGTGTCCCCTTGCACAGAGTTCCCGTGACGGGTGTGTTAGTCGGGATCGTTAAGAAGGGTGAGTCGTTCTTGCTTGGATTGCAGTTAGGAGTTCGGTGCCTTTGGCACTATTTTTGTTTTACCCCATGCTGTGTGAGGTGTATTGAAATCTCCAGCGATGAGGTAAGTGAAGACTCATGAGGATCGGAGACGGGCCGTTGATTCAAGGAATTGAAGGGACTGTATTGGTGGGCTGTACACGTTTCTCACGCAGACATGATGAGTCGAATTCTTCGACAAAGGGCGCGAGGGAGATAGGTTAACAGTGTAGCTGTACGGCGTGTGTTGGAGAGGGTTTCGGGCTTGACCTTTTCGTGGGAGAGTAAGGAGAGTGTGCTCACTCAGATTCTGGTGTAGTGTGTGTATTATATCCGGGTATGCAGATCGACGAGCTGGGATCTTTTATTAGAATTATGTCTGGTTTCGCCAGCTGAGTGGCAATGTACTGCGTCAAGATGCCACGCTTGCGGGTGAGACCTATGCAGTTCCACTGCCAAACGTGTAGTTTATTACTCATGATGGTCAACTGACGGCGTTGCAGGTAGGGGATAGGAGGCTGAGCGAGCGCTCCCAGATGGTTTGCGGACGCGTGTGAGCTCCGCTTCTTCCATTCTAGTTAAGCGGAGGGAGAGGGATTTAATCTCTGCTACGAAAGATGTCACGTTGGAACTCAAGTTTTCAGCTACATGATCGATTTTGCGAGCCAGTTTTGCCTCAAGCACTGTTTCGACCTTGGGAGTGAGTGAGGTTATGGCAGCTTCAAGTTTGGCATCAAATGATGAAGTAATAATTGCAAGCTTGTTATCGCAGCGTATTTCCATTTCGGTGATAGCAGCTTGGATATGCGTGTCGATAGTATCGGAAATAATGTCAAGGGGCATCGGGGGTACATGTGAGAAAGGGGAAGAGGAGCCGTTGTCGAGATGGGGTTGTTTGCGAGGAGGAGGATTGCACTCGTCCATGTTTTCTGTTGCTGACAGTGAGGCTACAGCGGCTGGGTCGAAAGTAAGTGTGCAGCATATCAGATTGACCGCAAATAAAGACAGGGACAGCGGGAGAGAACACATAAACAACACGGGCACCCGTGTTGTTTACGTGTTCTCTCCCTCTCTCCCCGTCTTTATTTGCGGTCAATATGATATGCAGTAAACACCAACTAGGCCAAACTGAAGTTCTGTAAGTGTACAGGATGCATTCGGGGGATAAGGTACAATAGTTTATTATGAGGGCCTGGCGATAATCTTGTGCGTTTTCTTTCGCGAGGGTACGGAGAGAGGTAGTTGGGAGAAGGCTGACTTACCGTTGAGTTCTTGAAGGCTGGAAGCGAAGTTGGGAGGGGGGGGGGGGGCTGCTGCGGCTGCGTTTAGGAATGTGTCCTGTCGATTTAGAGGGGATACGTCCACGAGAGGGTTCCGCTTGTTTCTTTGTTGTGGACGGTGTGGTCGAGTCCCGAAGGGGCTGTTGAGAATGCGGAGTGGAGTTGGTGTTGTCGGAGGAGTGGACGGTAGATTTGACTTCGCATAGGCTGAGCCGTGTGAGGGAGGTGGTTTTCCGGACGGCAACATCAGCCTTTTGACGTACCTCGCGTACGGGTTCATTGGCAGCGTGACCTTTGCCGCGATTTGGACAGCCAGGGTTGCACTCGTGCGGTATTTCGGGATCTCGGATGTCAGTGCCACAAATTTTGCAGTGGGGTAAATCATGGCGTAGATAAGCGTCCTGTCGGTGACTGATGGCCAGGCATGTGTGACAGAACTGCGCCTTGGGGTGGTGAGGTGCGCATCACTGCGCCCCGTTGTTGTATACGCCGTGTATGAGACATGGGATCCGTGAAATGTAATGTGAGCTGTGCTGGTCTTGCCCACCATTTGAGCAGACAAGACGTCGCAGCTGTCCGCCTAGAGGCGTTTGATGACGTCTGTCGATGAAGTGTGGGGTGACGCCCTTGCGGGAGTCATGGGGAGGCAGCTCGTATATCTTAATGAGGAAGGGTTGGTTGGAAATCTTCTCTTTTACGATGAAAGACAACTTTGCGAGTATGTTTAAGTCCGTGACATGGAGGTTGGCAAGGTTTTTTGATGCGTAAATTGTTGTAGTAACTCATAAGGTTCGAGTCCGTGAGGCGGGCTGCATGACTCCCTGCAAAATGCAGCACATGGCGCCATAGTGTGGCATGTTTCAGACCGGAAGAAGGACGCTAAATTAGCAGTCTCCGTTGGCTTACATCTTGGTCGTCGAGGAGCTGCCGTAGACCAGCCTTCGTTGTCTGTCACGTAGGGTGGAGGCATAGTGAGCAGGGAGGAAGCTAGCGACTGCACCTCGGCACGCTGCGTCGTCGTCAGTGGCTCGGGGCGTTGGTAGGTTTAGTGGTCGGCCGCGCTACAAAGGAAACTGACTACAGTTTCCTCCGCCATGCCACTCAAGGAGGAGCAATGACTACAGGACATGCCCAGGCATTTTGTACCGGCTGGATCATGTTGTGTAACATTTCATCGGCTTCTTTTCTTATACCTTCACGTTCTCGCGTTGAAATTCGGTAAAGGCTCTGGCGGAGTGCTCAAGCGCACTCTACAGTTATTTTGCAATGCTTTTAAGCTGGTGTTTGTCGAATCTTAGATGACGTTGAAAAGGAGTGTTTGTATGGTTGGAGAAGACAGTGAGCTGTTGCTGCATACTCATGACGAGACTGGGACGTATGTCTAAGTCTGGTTCGGGAACTATGGTCGTCGAGGTAGATACGGCAGAATCGGATAGCACAAACGCAATTGTTGCTTTCCACAATTTCTCCGATGTATGCGATCGTCGTACTGGTTGATGTACTTGAAGCTTCATTCTGCCTCTGGCAACAAGAGCGATCCCTCTTGCGATGCAAATTTCGCGGTGGAGCAGTAGACTTTGGTAGCCTTCGATGACGCTTTTTACGTGTTTCGGAGCCAATGAAAATAACAATGCTGGAGCCAGGCGAGATGCTGACTTGGTCTTCGAGCACACTCAAGCCATGGTGACTCCGGCAGGTCTCCGGTGGTGTCGCTTGATCTTCAGATAGCGTTGTCGACTTGGGCTTCATGTCCGTGATTGCGCCCTGTTGGCTCAGGAAGTCAATGCCGAGAATTACGCCTCGGGAACGCTGTTGGAGGATACCGAAGGTGGCAGGGCACGACCGGTCATGAACCGTAATTCTTGCCGTGCCATTCGGTGTTGTCAGGTGTCCTCCAGCTGTCCTGATTTGATGACCTTCCCATGCAGAACTAACTTCCTTCAACGGGGCTGCGAAGGATCTACTCTGCTCATTATTAAATTAGCTCATTATTATTATTATTATTAAATTATTAAATTAATCATCATTAAATTAGCTCATTTTAAAACAAAAGAAAACATTCTGTCATGCGGGCCCAAACTTAAAGACACGGTCTACGCAATCAGAGAAGATTTTGCCCCTGAAACTCGCCTTGCTTATTCCAAATTTCTGCAGTTTATCCGCCTCAAAAAATGTGCCTTCAAACTACGACTTGATAAGCTGCATGTTGGAAAATAGTGCTTTACGTACAACCCCACTACTGACACGGTGGCGGAATGTACGGCACGTGTTCCCAACGCTGACAGTAGTGAATGACGCGCAACGAATCATGTTCACAACAGACGTCCTCCATCTTACCTCGACATCCATATCGCATTTACCAACATAAGAAGCGTAATTCCAAAGCGTGACCAGCTTCTTAGCTTCATCGACGACATTGACGCGCACATTATCATTCTAACTGAAACCTGGCTAACTGAAGATATCCTCGATAACGAAGTCCTTCCCGCAAATCTTAACTTCACCATGTACCGTCACGATCGCAGCAACCTTAGAGGGCGCGGTGTTCTAAAAGCTGTAAGAAATACATTGTCATCATCCTTAGTATACCTCGATGACGTACTCGAATTATCATGGGTTTGTGTTCATACTTCGTCTGTGAAAGCTATAATTGGCATTTGTTACCGGCCTCCCGATTGTGGGACATTTTTCATCAACTCACTCTACCGTAGTTTAGCGTATATCAGGGATAACTTCCCCAAATCACCTCTTTTTCTATTTGGCGATTTTAATTTCCCCCAGATTAACTGGCCTCTACTTAGTGTACCTGGTAAATCGCAATCCAGTGAGCCCAAGCGATTCCTCGATCTAACCCTTGATTTCAGTCTCCATCAAGCCATAACACTTCCGACGAGAGGGAATAACACCCTTGATCTCTTGCTGACGTACACTCTTGAAGACATTAAAGGTGTAACGGCTCTTCCTGGACTAAGTGACCATGCACTTCTACACATTTCCATATCATTACTGCTGAAAGGTAGATCAACCGCTGAAAAGATAATCTTCAATTACAATAAAGCGAACTTCGATGCCATCAACGCGGAACTTACACGGTTTTATGAACATTTCCGCGAGTCTTATCTATCCGGAACAGCTAACCATAACTGGGAATTGTACAACACAGCAATGATAAACCTCAGAAACAAATACATTCCAAAAATAAATATTAGATCCGATCATAGCAATGAGTGGTTTACCGCAAGCCTGAAACGTCTCCTTAACAAGAAAAAGTGCCTTTATTGATCAGCAAAGAAATCTAACTCCCCTACTACAAGGGACCGATATCATCAATGTACAAAAACGTACATTGAAAACTTAGCTGCTGCAAAAAATTCCTTTCCGCCGATCTGCATAGAATCCTACAGTCGAATCCCAACAAATTCTGGCGCGTTCTATCCCCTAGGTCTCGCCCGAACCAAATAGGGCTTATAGGAACTAATGGAGAACCAGTTGAACCAGATCAGTGCGCCAACGTTTTGAACCGCTATTTCGTCTCGGTGTTTTCTCCTGTAAGCAAATCTACCGCCATAACTTCACCAGAATCCTCATCAGTGGCGATTCCTATGATCCAGGTTGATACTAACGGTATCAGCAACCTTATTGCCTCTCTAAAACTGTTGTCGTCAGCAGGCTATGATCATATCAATAGTAAGCTACTAAAAACACATCAACGACTTCGGCTCAGATACTACAATTGATCTTTACCCAGTCTTTACAATCCGAGGAAGTTCCGGATGATTGAAAAAGTGCCCAAATCATCCCAGTCTTTAAATCCGGTGACCACAAATTAGCCTCTAATTACCGTCCTATTTACCTAACCAGTGTGCCATCAAAATTACTCGAACACATTATATCCACAAACCTAATGACACATCTTGAATCTAACAACTTTTTTTATTCGCACCAGCATGGTTTTAGGAAACACCTTTCATGTGAAACCCAGCTTGCAGAGTTCATACACGATTTGCCCGAATCCATGGATGCCAACCTCCAAATACATGGTATATTCCTCGATTACTCCAAAGAATTTGATCGGGTCCCACACAATCATTTACTACAAAAACTTTCATCACTAGGAATACCCGTCAACCTAATCCGTTGGATCGAAAATTTTCTTTCAGGGCGCAAGCAGTTCACTTCTACAAATGATTGCCACTCTCCTCTTTCGAGTGTAACATCGGGACTCCCTCAGGGCGCCGGCCTGTCACCACTACTATTCCTCATTTACATTAATGACCTCCCTTGCAATATAAAATCGGAATTACGGCTTTTTGCCGATGATTGCGTCATATACAGAGTGATTAGGGCAACCAGCGATTCATCTTTTCTTCAGTCCGATCTTGACACTGTCTCCTCTTGGTGCGATAAATCCCTCCTCTCCTTAAACATTAACAAATGCAAATCCATGTCTTTCACCAGAAACCGCACCATGAATCTGCACCAATACAGTATTGGCTCATTTTCCATTGATTCCGCATTATCCTACAGATATCTTGGCCTCCATCTAACACCATCGCTATTATGGGTAACTCACGTTCCCACACTCGGATACCTGCGCCGTAACTTGAAGGCCGCATCCCCCGACAAAAAAAAACTAGCATATATAACATTCATTCGCCCAAAACTAGAATATGCCTCATCCATTTGGCACCCATCACAAGCGTACCTCGCCGCTGACCTTGAAGCCGTGCCGAATCGGGCCGTCCGATTTATATCATCATGCTATTCAAGAAAAACCAGTATTACCGCGCTGAAACACTCCCTGGCCATCCCATCACTCGAGTCACGCCGCATTATATCTCGCCTCTGTCTTCTTTATCATTTCTACTATCACCCACGCACGAGACACGAAAAGCTGCAACCCCCGCACAGGACGTCTAGCCGCCTAAGCCATGACCATAGCATCGCACGCATCAACGGTCGCACCTTAGCTCTAAAGTCATCATTTTTTCCGGACGCGATAGCACTATGGAATGGCCTGCCAAATACCATCGCATCATGCACTAACCGCAAATCATTCCGGGATAAACTAAATGACCATTTTTCATGAGGGCAGAAGGTTCCTGTCATATTCAATTCGGCACTCTGAACAGCTGATTATTCTTTATTTTTACTTGTTTCCCGTGTTGCCTTTTTCACTGTATTTTTCTCGTGTATTATTTGAGTGTTTCATATATATATCTATATTTTCTTTTCTCGTGTTTCAATCCCGTGAATTTTACTTTGCATCGTATACGCGTGACAAGAACATTTAACTGTTACATACTCTTTTTTTGTTATTGTTCTCTTTTGTCAATTTATTCTTTCTCTTTGACCTTGATTTTGCTCCCCCCTTATGTAATGCCTTCGGGCCTTTAAGGGAAAAATAAATGAAATGAAATGAAATGACGGAGTAGTCAGCTCCTGTGTCCACTAAAGCGGTCGCTGTGTGGACGTCGAGTAGCACTGCGAGGTCGATGGTTCTTTTTCGTGCTGCAGTTAGGTCTTGGCGTCGGATCACGGCTGCGTCGCGTTTACCTGGGGCTGGTTTGTCGCGCTATCAGGTCTTCTTTTGTCGGCATATTCTTGGCTTCCAGGCTTCGCCGGGATGGCGGTGTGCCGGAGCTACATCGTCGGCGTCTTCGTCTTTCGGCGTCTTCGTCAGCGGCGAAGGATCTTCGTCACTTCGGCGAACAACAACCGCATCTCCATCGGTTGCTTTCTTTAGTTTTCCGCATATGAGGTGACCAACCAGCCCCGCGCTCGGCCGGCGTCTGGTCGGCGCTGCGGCGACAGGTAGAAACAATGATCAGCTGGTCCGCGAGATTATTGAGGCAGCCGAGATTACCAGACTTCATGACCAATGCACGCCGTCCTTGTTACTGACAACAAGGAACTTGAGCTTTTGCACGTACAACCACTATCTTGCGTTCAAAAAAAGAACAAGTGCATGTTTCACATGATGTGCGATCACGTGACTGCGACACGTGTGGGCAATGGTATAAGAAGCCGTGTTTCAAAATAAACGTTGTTGAAAGTCAGCGCTGGTGGTTTCGTCTTCTTGTCTCGTCTCTCGTCTACATTTCGCGCTGTTAACAGCAGGACAGGTAGCGTCCTGGCGGTGGTGACTGAGAATGCCATAAAAGTCTCCACTCAACGGCTCGATGTAGTCGGCGATCTGACGTGGTTGTTCGCTTTGCATTGAACACGGTGCATTAATGGCGAGCCTTCTCAGGCCCATCTCGCGGTATGGGCATCGGCGGTAAACGCGGCCCCCTTCTCCGCAGTGATGGCAGAGCGGAAGGCGTTTGAAGGTGCGCCAAACGTAAGTCTTCCTTGGAAGACTGCGTCGGGCGAAGAGTTGGCGTGCTGGTGCCGGCGGTGGTGAACGACGGAACTCCGGCGCTATGGGGCGCGAATGCGGAGGAGGAACATGACGGTTGGCTACGGCGGGGTAGGTCATCACTTCAGGCAAGGTTTGCGGTGATCCCGGCTTCACTTGGGAACTCCTAATGACCGCTGAATTTCCTCTCGCACGACCTCCCCGATCGAGACAATGTGATAGTGGGACTTTGGGAACATCTTCTCTGTCTCCTCGCGCACAATTGCTCGGGTGGTCTCGCGCATGTCATCGGTGGCAAGTGCTTGGGCATCCTGCTTCGGCGTGATCATTAAGCGATCATATTGCTTCGTACGGATTTCCGACATCTTTTCGATGGCCGTAGCTTCCAGTGAAAATTGCGCGACGGTCTTAGGTGGGTTGCGAATAAGAATGACAAACACGTCTCGCATGTCCGCCGTCATCAGGAAACAGACTTTCTTTTCTTCTGGCATGCCAGGGTCAGCATGACGAAACAGGCAGGACATCTCGTCATTGAAGATGGCTACATTTTCGTTAGGTACCTGCGTTCGACCTTCTAGGACTTCAGCCTTTTCTCTCCGTATGACGGTTGTAAAGGCCTGCAGAAAGCTGCTGCGAAGCAGGCCTCGTGACGTTAAGGTTGACTCTCGATTCGGAAGTCATGTGCGAGCAGAGTCAGTCAAATAGAAATAAGCATAGCGCAGCTTGTCCTCGCAGTCCCAATGGTTGAATGTCACGATTATTTCGCAGGTCTCAAGCCAGGTTTCGGGGTCTTCAACCAATGATCCACGGAAGGTCGGTCGATCCCGTGGCTGCTGAAATAGGACAGGCGACGCTGGGGCTATTATCGTGCTTATTATCTTGGTGTTGGTCGTGCTGGTCTGCATGGGTATAAGTCCGTACTCGGGGTGCTGGTAGCCTGTGTAGCCTTTTTGTATCTGTGGCTTGCTCTATAGTCCCGGGTGACGCCGGTGTTTACTTCGGGGTGTGGGTCTCACGGGGCCGTCTGGTACATGAACGCAAGAGCACCTCCACCAGGTGTCACGTAGTAGTCACCAGATGTCACGTAGGGCTATTGGGAAGAACGCAGTAGCAAAACTACGCATCACGAAAGTAGCTTTCTATTGGGTGAACCTTTGCCTGCAAATGCAAGTGACACTGGAAGCACAAAGATAACGGCGAACACAGACTCCGGTCGTCGAAATCTGATCTGCGGGTTAAGGGCGTCGGCTCTTATACCTCAGTCGTCGAAAGTTAAAGCGTAATCGCTGGTGCGCGTGTGTTTTCCGAAAACTACTACAAAATTTCAGTCGCACAAGCCCTCTTATTATACAAGGTTTGGCGAGGATATACACAACAGATAGGATCAACCATAACATACCCGCAAGCCTTATAAATCTGGTAGGCAGATCTTGCGCTGAGCGATAGAGTTTACCATTTGTTAGCCGGTGAAAAATGGTCACTGGAGACAGATAAACAAGTACAGATGTCATTATCAGTATTGCCATCCGCAATGGACATAAACATGAGGCGGTCACTGAATAGCTGTATAGTCACGCTAACATAGGGTCACCAACGCCGAGATCCTACTTGCCTGAAGAAATAAATGGTGTTTGACGTTGCCGTAGGCTCTTTAGTATGGCACATATCACTAGTAGGTGTCTGCTCTCCCGTTGGACAGAGGACACCAGTTCAATCACACCGTCCATATACGATCGGCCTCTTCGAAATCTACAGATAAAACCAGATAATGCACCATTTTTGTAAAGTAGCCATTCCAGCCTACTCAGTACCATTCGCGGCACCCATTTACCAAACAGCTTACCGGGAATACAGTTCGATAGTGTGAAATATTACGCTGGCTTTTCGATGGCTTCAGCAGAGCCACAAAATGATTGCGCTTCCAGTTGTCAGGCCCAATCGCTGAGTCCTATGTAGAGTTCAGAGCGACAGGAGAACTTCTCGAGCTTCCATGGCAACATGAGGAATAATGCAGCACCTGATTCCATCTGGTCCTGGAGATGATGGCAGGCGGGAAGCAGATATGGCCGCGTCAATCTCGCGCATAGTAAAAAGCGCCTCAAGACCTTCATTATGAGATAGATGGTGGGAAGGCCAATTGTGATGGCGTTGGCAAATTGATGGGAGAACTCGCAAGTGATTTGCAGAAGTCTTCATTGACTTCGACTTCAGGCCGGCCTTACTATATGACCCCAGCACTTAACGAGTGAAGGCGATCGAAGGCTTCGCTCATTTTGTTAAATTCTAGAGATTGGTTTTTTCGGTTGGAGAGATCCATAGATTGTCCACCAGCGTCGTATGTAGAGCTTATCAATGTGCATAATGCACGACGTTGAGGCCAGCGAGATACAGATGCGTGTAACGGTTATTTAGCTTTTCTTCATTTCCGTTATGCTCGACGCCGTGTCATGCGAAGTCACTCGTGCTGGACATGAATAAGTGATTTAGGTGCCGGTGGGCTGCGATGATTTGTTGTGTTGCTCAAAGCCAATGCAACTACATCTTCAATATGGCAGGGTAATTAGGTGGTTGGACAGGTACCGTGCTGAGATTTTTCGAATGATGCCTAATTGATACAACGTACAGTGTTCGGAGCTGCAAGATGTAATCATTTCAATAGGATATATGTTGCCAGGTGGTCACTTCCATCGCAGCGAGCTCCAAGAATCAAACGCAATGTTAAGACAAATGCTGGGCTAAGGTCCTCAAAAGAGTTCCTGGAAGGAGTTCCTCCCCATCAAGCTTTGGCTAAGTGTGAATTGAATTGAACTTTGTTTCTCATTCATTCAAATGAGGGTAGGGTGAGACTAAAGGCATAAACCCTGACAACGGTCTCAGCCCCCGTAAGCTACAAGTTGGACCGCAGATCAGCAGACACGTACGCACCATTTTGCAAGCTACAGCAGACTTGATTGCTGACAAAAATCATAGGAACAATGTCAATTGTCATCTTGCTCATATACCGTCAAATTATTAATGGAATTTACACCACGCATCTTCACTAAGCGTGAAGTCAGCCAAGTCTATGCCACGTGCGTTTCTCGACAAAGAGTGCCCCATAGGATGGATCGTGGGCATTCGTGTCGTCGACGAGTTTGTGGGAACATCTGGAAATTTCCAGTATGAAGAGCAAATAAGAACATTCTATGCTCTATGTTCGACGTACATATCCACCAATAACTGAAAACGTGCACCGATTGTACTTTAGCGTAGTGCAAGCATGCTCGTTGGAAGCATGTGTCAAAGCGTCTTTACGAAGCTACGTTAAATTCCGAGGAACCAAAGTGACCCCTTTACTTAAATTGTGTTTATTCCTTGACCACAGTGGCACATATGGAAATACGTGCAGTGAGGAAACCATGTCGGGTTCACATATTACAGTCATGAGAAACCACTACTTGAGCATCCAAGTGGACAAAGAGCTGTTGTGTTGAGTATGCAAGGCCCCACGTATCCATTCAGGTCACTGGCATATTGTCATTCGCTGTGACGTGGTTTGGGAGGAGAGAACGGCACATTAAAACCGAGCTCCCTACGCTTAATGACCTCTGCACTAAAGAGGGATGCTTCGCATCTGCAGCAATGGCGAGTTTTATTGCTTCGATCAGACGTGCACCTGTACATAATTACCTAAATGAACTTTATATGGAAAGAACCGTTGTTTTAAGTGTAAAATGTTAGAGCGTCTAGGCGTCTTCTATAATGGCAATAAGTAAAGAAGCCGGTGGCAGTTAGTGAAGAAAACAGTTTGCCGCACAGGGAAGCTGTTCTTGACCTTGACTCGGTCAGTGACCACAATTTTCTGATCAACAAGCAAGCTGACCATGTCGAACTGAGGATTGAAGGTGCAGGGTAGCAGAACGTTTACTGTCATTACTTGCAAGTGCCTTCCGATTGAATGTGACAGTGTTCTCCCAAAAATCATAAACCTTGCCCATAAGGGCGGCAAGGTGAGAAGTGACTAACTTAGCAAGTACGAACAGTGGCTAATGGACAGGCAGCTTTGATAGTGGCAGCGTGAAATTTTCCTACAAGTTATTGATTAATCTCATTTCATCCCGAGATTATGCCGCATGGCAACCCGGACGAATAAAATAAAAGGCAGCATGAATTCATTTTAGTGCGCAAAAGTACCGTGTTACCATATTATAAAATATTACAATAAAACACATTCTTTTAGAAAGGCACGGAGTAGCCCTGACAGGGAACGGTGGGTAATGGTTATTTTAGCCATGAAGAGTTGCTCAACATATACACGCTGCTCTTACAGAAAATTACGTTTGTCCATTATCGGATGAGTGCATGCGCCACCGCCCGCAATGGAACCACTGAGCTTCAGACTTGCCTGCACTAGGTGTACCGCGGGGCTACCAAATGCGTTTCCATTCTTTAAACGTTCCAGCAAGCAAAAAAAAGGTTACGCGAGCGGCTCGCCCCTCTGACGCCGTGCGCAGTCACCGTTACATTGCATCATCTTGCACATGTGGAGAAAGTGTGTAATTTACTCACCCTGTGACCTTTAGCACCAGGAAGTCCCGGCATGCCAGGAAGTCCTCTTTGACCCTGCATATATAGGAGAGAGCGTCAATTAAAGCTTCATACAGGAAGAATGGGCTAACAAATAACGTCCGTTCCTTAATGAAGAAGACGCAAGGGTGCATTAACGCGCGCATTGAAGACAGGCTGTTCGCTAAACTTTCCCTTTATTAATTACTTCTCTCCAGCTTGCGGGTTCCGCAGAACTATTATGTCAAACTCTTGCCTTGGCTTCGTGTTGTCGACAAATTCGACTTCGCCCTGCCACCTGCTAGCCGCCTGGTTCGCTTAGATGGCAGAGCGGCTGCCCCGGAAAGGCGGTGGTCCCGGGTTCGAGTCCTGGACCAGGAGGAACTTTTCTTCAAATATGAGGCTTTTCTTTCGAACAACCAGTATAGGTTTCCTTAGTAGCAAACGCTACGAATGGGTGCGTGTCTCATTTAGACTTTTTCTCGACGGAATATTTTACAAAACGAATTCCCAGAATCCATATTCTAACTACGGGTTTCTTTTCCTTTTTTGCGATCATATGGAATCTTACAAAATCGCCTTTGGCAGAGAGCCTAGGCATAGCGCTTGCCCTGGATCACTCAAAGCGGTGGACATTGCTCGCTCAAGAAATCGATATCATTATTCAACTAATAAACAAAAATCTAATATAAAATATAACTTACTTTAATTACCACATATTGCAATTTACAAATTGTAGCAGGTGAGTTTGCAAAGGTCCCCTTCGAAGGATTTGTGAAGCTTGCACGTGTGTTGAGATATGCACCGTGAAGATTGCTCTTCGCACAGAATCTGGCCAATTTCGTGTTTTTTATTTGGATAAACGAAGGCTTGTTGGTATGATATGACATTACGGTGTGTGGCGCTGCAAAGGTGGCAGACACATGAACACCAGCATCTCAAAAACGGGAGTAACACCAACCTTCTGTCACTAATGTTTGTCATGGAGGTATACAGGAAGATGGCGTGTACAGATGCGCATAAAATTGATGATGGAGGGTAACAGACATGAAAGCACATCAGAAGCACATATGATAGACGAAACACTTGCCTCAAAGACGTTTTGCATGTAGTCAACCTGTACGAAACCTTTCCTCTAACGAATAAAAGAACATGTTCCTATGGGTGGGCAGCGCAACCCAGACGAAGGACGAGAGGCAGACCACAAAATGTTCAATCACCAACTCGCCCAGCTTGCCGTCTTAATTCAGAATAAAAGAAGTCTCTAGTTCTGAAACTACTGAAGGTGCCCTGGAATGTGTGGGGCCACAGTGCCCAATGATGTCAATAATTTCTCTTCCACTTGTGTTAATTCCGACATAAGCTGACATTCTCTCCTATCAAACATGGGGCGACCCTGGTGTTTGTAATTGTGCCCAGCTAGATTACCTGATATTAGTATCTCGAATACTGCTTTCTGATGTTATCGAAGCCTTTTGTTTGATCATGAACGTGTCTGGTCTACGTATGTTTTTTCCACACGCGAGTGCAATTTCATAAGCAGCCGTGCTCACACAATGAGTATAGTTATGTCGGCCTTGCTTGACGGCAAACTTGCTTTGAATCACATTTCTGCATTGGCCTCATCGTCTTAATGGTGCATATTTAATTCGGTAGCTATTTGGCGTGTCCTCGCCTGATCCCAAAACTATTTATGTCAATGGCACTTCTTTTTGCCTGAGCTGTCAGCTCGCGCAAACGGGACAACCATTGCGCTGTTGGCGCAGTGCGCTCAAAAATAAGTCGTGTTCCCCTTTTGTGCGCATTTAATAACCTTTAGTTGTGTTTGTACTGCTCCTCTTCTCTTTTCCCTGCCCCACTGTTTGCGTCTGCAACGATTGCATTGCTTCAAGCATTACTATCCTGCAGACGTTCTTGCGGATAGAAATACTTCTGTTTTCTGGTCAACGTTACAAATTTCTGTGGTGCTTGGCTGGGCAAAGTTTCTAGGATGAGCATCAGCTCCTCTTATCACGTAAATTCTTGAATACATAAAACAAGACCCCTCCCCATCATCGTAAGTTGGGCCAGTTGGTATGCCAGAGTAAAAGCTTTCTATAATCCAAGGGCATGAGATTGCGCTGACTTTCCCTGTTATTCTCGTGCACTTGCGCTATTCAAAACCTTTACCAAGAAAGTTCCATGCTTACCCGCAACGAATGGCCGGCTTAATTTAAGTGGACAAAACAAGCCCAATTTTCTCAATGCCTAACTGTCGGAGATTTTAGAAATTAGAGGCCAAGGCAGGAGAGCCTGACATATTGTGCAAAAATTATTGGATAGCCCTGTCAAGGAGGGACAATGCCAAAAAAATCGAAATACACAGTAAATACACTACGCACTGGGTGTGCGTGTGTGCATGTGTGAGTGTGTAGTTTACCTGTTAGACAAAGCTACAACGGATCAGAGGGCCTTGCACCACATATGTCGGTGTCTGTCAGGCTCAGGACCAGAGGAAGCTTCTTTAGACTGCTGAACAAGGCTAGAGTTGTGCGAGGATAAAATGAGGTCTCCTTTCCTTGATTTTGTGCATGACAGAAAAGGCGTGGCATTTTGAAGACTTGGTCTGCAGAAATCGATGGCCGTGTGCTCATGTCTGGTACGGGAAAGGCGGGCCTCACGAAAAGTGCGGTGGCTGCAATTTTTGAAGGGGCACCAAAGTACCTGTCAAAGAAACTAAAGAGCCCTCGCAAGCATGTAAGGCGGAAGTCTCGTTCTGTTGCTTCCTGCAGCACTGTTGTGCAGCCTAGCGGCTCTTCGCTGTTGAATCGGTGAGTTCCGAAGGAGCGCCAACGATTGACCGTACTGTAACAAGCGTTGTCGACGAAGGTGACTATGAAGGAAAGAGCAGCACCACAGACCCAAACAAGACGGAGTTGGAAATATTATTCAGCGCTGCTCCAAAAGTGCGGTTTCCTGCATTATCGTGGGCTGCTCACCGAATCGGCGCTGACGGAATCTATTCTATTCAACGACACTTGCATTCCGCCCAGTGCTGCGTCAATTTTCGTGTTTACCAAAAAGTCACTGCACGTATAAAGTGATATGTCTGTTAAAGTTCATGTTGGTTGTAGCGACATTTATGTCCATCCTCGAATACGAACTCTAGCCGTAGAGGTTCCCATCGGAGTAACGCTGTGACCATCAGCCGTCCGAATCTGGGAGCCATGCCATGGAGTAAATGCTTTCTTCAGAAATATCGCCTTCTTCCCGCTCAAGATAGAAAGGTCCGCACCGGTATCCACGAAAGCGCCAACCGCGTAACCGTTGATCACCACCGGTATGTCAAGTGAAAGCCGGTCATTCCGTTCAGCTAAAGTTGACGTCGGATCGGTGCGCCTGCTTGTTTGCGTCGATCGGAGGTGTTCAGCACGTCGACTGCCAGCTGTCTCGCCCTCGAAAGGGCACTGTAGTTAGTTTTTCCGGTGGGGACTTGACCATCGTGCAGTCGAATGTCGCTGGGACGGTGGTGAAAATAGCCTTGGCGACCGCGAGCGTGATTGTCGTCCGGTAGGCGATGGCGTGCGCTATTGAGCCAGATAACGTGCAATATCCTGGGGTCGTTGGCCAGGTCGGGGTGGCAGCACTAGACGTTTGTATGGGCACAGGCGGTACAAATTATCTGCCTCACCACAGTGGAAGCACAGAAGATGGCGGTCCGGTGTGTGCCAAACAAACAACTTCCAAGGGGTCATGCGTCGATGGTCGGCGTAGTGCAGTGGCTGCTCTAGCTAAAGCACAACAGGAGGAGCGGCAGGCGGAAGCGCTGGAGGTGCACGTCGTTCTTCGGTGTATTGCACCGGCTGGACTGGTGAAAATGCAACCACACGAACGGCGTAAACAAACAGCAGAGGCGTAGAAGCAAGGAGTCTAAGGGCTTCTCTGCAGTCGGTGTAGGCGCAGTGTTACCAAGAGAAAAGGTGGACGGAAGCGCTTGCTGTGCTTCATATTCTACATTTGCAATGGAGTTCACCGTAGCTCGTGACGCGCCGTAAATCTGCACCTCTTCGCGCACAACGGTACGAATGAGTTCTCGGAGGTAGTCATTGTTCCTTCCGGTCGCTATGAAAATATCGAAAGCGGATGCCATGTTCACTTGCTGTTCGTAGAAGTTCGATCGCTGCTGAAGCAGCTTCTGCATACTTACAATGTCAGATAAAAATCTGGCGACAATCTTCGGAGGGCTCCGCACAAGACCAGCTCCTTTACTCCTCGCATTAGGTGACGCAACTTTCTGTCCGTGGTCATCCCAGGGTCTGTTCCTCTGGAGAGGCTCGTCATG
Organism: Dermacentor andersoni; assembly: GCF_023375885.2. Lineage (NCBI taxonomy): Eukaryota > Metazoa > Arthropoda > Arachnida > Ixodida > Ixodidae > Dermacentor > Dermacentor andersoni. The sequence continues at coordinate 6,174,455 of NC_092818.1, forward strand.
TCTTCGACGAACGCGGTGACACTTTCGTTGGGATGCTAGACGCGGGCCTAGATCGCTCGTTGTGCTAGTTGGCGGCGATCAGCACTGGTGTAGGTGTCTAGCAGCTGAGGGCAGAACTCATAACACGACGTGAGTTGCTGCTCACGGTTCTTAAACCACATACACGCGCCGTCCTCCAAGCACGAATAGACATTTCTTAGTTTAGTGGCGTCATCCCCTTCGTTATACTCGGCCACGCACTCAAATTGGGGCATCCCGTCTTCGCCGTCTTTGAACAAGTTACCATGGAACGACTTTGGGTTCTGAAATGTGTACCGAGTCGTCATCGTGCTATCTATATTAGTTGAGGTGGTTGGAATCACTGTGCTGTCTTCTAGAGGCAGTTCCATGATCCTGTGGCTGGCCCAATGGACGGGAGTCTCTATTGTTATTAGGGACAGTGGTTCCGCTCCGAGGAGGGGTTGTGCAGCATGAGTGAGAAATACCCCGCACCTCCACCAGTGTGTCATGTGTCTTCAAGAGGACTGGCGACGTTTAATGAGGACAACTGGCTCCCGAAAACAACGGCGATCGGACCAGGCTATCGAGATGGCGGGGTAGAACACGCACTTCTTCCTTCTTGTCCTTCCTGCCTCTTCTTTTGCACTGTCCCTACTAGTGCGGTTGGCAATACGTTATGGGTAAGCCAATTGAACATGGTACTGTTGGGATCAGTTGATTTGCCAGTTCGGTTACCGAAGTAGATTTAATATTTGTCGTTAGTAACTTCAGTGCTTCTTGTGGAGGACCTTGTTTCTAAAGTTTTCCCACCGTGCTTCCGCGGTGTGCCTTTGTTGACTCCCACGGAAAGTGGAGGCACAAAACGTGCCCACTGGTGACATCTGGAGACGGTTTATGTCGGTCATGCAGTACTCTCTCAGACATCTTGATGAAACATTCTGCCCGACAAGCTATGAGATCTAAAGAAAAGCGCTATTTCATATGTACAAGAGTGTCAGCACTGCACAAAGCTGCATTACCTGCGCAGTAGCAAAGGCTTGATACTTTGCGCATTTCCAGACCTGCGCTGCAACGCTCACGAGCGCTACTTTTAAAGTGCAGCAAACTTCTCACAGAACAGCTTCAGGAAAGCAAGAACGAAACTAAAAAGCTACAAGAAAAAGATATGACGGAAATGTTGCAGGCTCTTGATGTGCCACCAGCAGAGCAAGTTCCTTTGAAAGAATGTATTGCTGCTGCTAAGTGCACAACAAAAAAGAAAAGACAGGATATACAGATGATTGGCTTCTACTGTGCATGCTTCTAAATATACGAAGCCCTGCAACATATTCCTTCTTTCGAGGCAACAACATATTACCCCTTTCTTGTGAATCCACAATAAGGATGCACATTAGTATGGTTGGCCCCAAATGTAGCTTTGATGAAGACTTTTTCAAAGCTTTGTATATGAAAATCTCCAAATGAGCACATTTTCAAAAATGAAGAATGCTCATTTTCGACGAGGTACACGTCAGAAAAGAGATGACTGTCTACTCTCAAAATATGACCTATGCTGGTCTTGTTGATTATGGAAAGCAGGGTGTGCAATGCAATGAGCTGCCTTACCATGGTCTCGTGTGCTTTTTCGTCATTTGTGAAGAGCTACTTACAGCAGGTAGTTGTTTTCACCTAAAAAGGATCAACAAAACGCACTCCTCTTGCGCAACTACTGCTCCAATGCATTGTGCATTTAGAGCGTGCTGGTGTTTTTCTTGATGGTGAGGTGTGCGACGGTGCTTCAACTAATCGCGCTACGCGGAGACAGCTCGTGGCGTTGGGAAATGTGACAAATGCATTGGAGCATCCACTGGACGAGTCTAGAAAAGTGTATCTGCTCTCAGATATTCCCTGTCTTTTTAAATGCATTCGAAATCGTCTTTACGAGAAGGAAAGTTTGAAAAGACAAGGCGATTCATAAAATGGTCTGGCTACGATGATCTGTATGTGACAGACAAAAAGCATGCTGCTGAGCTCAGAGTATGTCCAAAGTTGACATGCAACCATGTTATCCCGCCGAATATGCTGAAAATGAGATTGAAACTCACCAATCAAATTTTCAGCAATTCTGTCCCGAAAGGCATACAGTTTTATGTACGCAAACGTGCAGGTCGGCTTTATAATGCCGAATGAACTATCGAGTTTACGCTTTTTCTTTATACCCTAGTTGACGCCCTTAACCTGCGCTTCCCAGCAGAAGGCCTGACTCTTGTATGCAAAGACTTCCTAGTAATGGATAATGCCTTCAGGTGGCTTGACAAGTGGGAAGAAGTTGTTCATGGAGACATTCCCAAAGACTTTTTCCTGGCCCAGTAAACTGCACAGGGATTAGAGTGACATTGCGCAGTGACATTCAAGTCAGTGCTAGAGCTGTCAGCTCTTGACGGAATGCAATTTCAAATATGTTAACTCCTCTAAGATAAATCAAGGTCCTTTGTAGTGCTTTTTTGGGATAATAAGGCAAGCAGAAAACCAGAATGAACATCCTGCATTTTCAACGTTTTCGCAGCTTTATGGAATGCTTTAACTACCTTCATTGCTGAAGCCACCACAATTTGGGAACTGCAGAGCTGCCGAAAGCAGCCAATTTGCTTTTGTGAGTTTGACTGATTTTAGAGGCGTATACAAGAGTTCAGTTGCTGAACGGCCAAAAAAGCTGACACATAAGCTAGATGGTATGATCAACGAAGGAAACTGGGAGTGTGAAGAAGTATTCGAGCACGATTACTGCAATGCAGCTGTTGTTGACTGCTTTATCTATTCTGTTGCTGGATTCGTAACAAGCTAGTCAATCAAACATCATGCATTGTTTGCAAAGAAGCAGTTAATGGGCACTAAGGCTTCCCAAACGCAGCTGCCGCTGACATTGTTAACTGCAAGACAAGAAGGAGGCTAACGCATCCAAACGCTCATCTTTTCCTGATCTTTACGCACACTGAGCAAGTTGGCAAAGTATGCAGGGCAGAGCCATGTGTATGATAAGACTACAATTGCTGTGCTGCCCATTTTTAATTAACATTCCCCTCCAATCTCCACAAAGAAGATCTATTGGCTAAGTTACTGCGCTACTACGTTCTTCTGCGTATGCGTCAATACTGCCGGCAGTTAAAGGCCAAGAATAAAAAGCTGGATTTGCGAAAGTGGCTAAGGTTATTTGAGCTCATGCATATGAAATCAGCGTAAAACAATTTCAAAATCAACATCACTCTAAAAGGAAAGAGATCCGGGCACTCCCTTTGAGGGAATATGTGCTTGTCCCATATTTTACTCTCGTTTCGAGAGTAGATCGAGCCTCTATGAGGGCAAGAAGGTCAACTCTTCCTGACAGAGTTTTGTTACTCCTACCGCCAGGGATTGCTAGTACTCTTCCGCAGTGTGCTAATACTCTCCCCACAGAGGTAATAGTACTCCCCCAGACCGAGTGCCTCTACTCCTCCAAACCAAGTACTTCTACTCCGCCAAGCCGAGTGTTTCTACTCCCTCGAACAGAGTGCTTGTACTCCTTCAGAACAGAGGGCTAGTACTCTTCCCAATAGTGTGAAAGTACGATGTAGATCCATTGCCACGTTTGAACGGATTCGCAATACTTAAATGTAGGGAATATTTGATTCCTTCATAAGCAGCTCCTACATTTATGCTTGGTGAATGGGTTGTAATCTGTAGTCACCGAGTAACTCAAATGAAACATTTTCTCCTTTAAAAGGTAAAAATATTTATTGATCAGTCCCAAAATAAACTGAATAATAATTTGAGAAACATACTGACGAACACATAAAATGAGACTATAATGATGCCCATGAACTTTACACGCATCTTGTAATAAAACATAAGTATATTCTCTAACATTTCACCAGTATTTCAGTTTAGAAATATCTTTTAATTTCAATTGGCTCCTTTTTTTTTCAAAAATAAAGTATACTATGGAAAGTTAAACATAGAACAAACGTGTGCAAACTCACAAAGTATTGACACCGGGATCGAAAAGAAATCTGCGCCATATAACTGCCCAGGAAGCGCCTTTCAGGCACAGAACGCGTGCACTTATATGGCAGAGGTTCAGCGATTAGCTGCTAATGTAGATGAATTGTGCAAGAAACTTTTTTCTGTGCCATATTCTAAGACAGCGGCTCATTTAATAACTTCCTGTACAGTGTATGAATGTTCCTGACTGAAAGTACAGTGCATTTAGAAAAGGGCTGTATATTCTCATGTGAGGCCACACGTCCAGCTGTCCTTGCTTATATTTCACATAAAGTTATTCATGTATGGGCTGCACCCCATTGTTTCTAAGTGTGTCTTGTCGTAGTTCTGCAGAAATATCCTGCCTGGTCTCAAACCAGTACAGAGGCGTATTATATTTCCTATTTGGTTGGCCGCCTTCCGAAAGTAATTTCCTGGTGCTGTTTGAATTTATCCGTTACACTTTCTCACAAATATATAAAATTAAGTTTACAATATTATTAGTGTGTAGCAAAAGAGTATACAATCACAAGGAGCATTGGCATTAAAGTCTTGCGCATCGAATGTCTTGTCATATAAGGGAGCTTTTCATTCCCATGACAGTAAGAATGCTACACTTCTGACCAACAGCTTGAATAATTACATGATCAATTACTGTGACTCGTTGATTATGCAATCTAAGTAAAGTATAGCATGGCTTCAGATGGGAACCAAGAATAATATGTGATGAAATGATGCATAATAGGCGACTTAGGCATATGTACAGGCAGGAGAGTGCACGAAAAAGACAAACAAAGAAGCAAAGCATAAATTGAGAATGGCACCATCCTGTTTCACATGTCTCTTCCATGCACGTGAATTTTGCATGCGACTATGAAAAATCGGCCAATAATAGCTAAATTCTACAATGAAAAAGAAATCGAGACTCTGCTCAGTAATGGCAGCAAGCTGAAGGAAACAGATTTCAGGATAGCACGGGACTACTCTGTTGCCGTGCGCGATAAGCGCCGACAGCTTTGGCAGTTCTCGAAGTCAATAAAAAAGGAGGGTGATCGTCCCCGCCTTGCTTTCAGCAAGCTCATTCTAAATGATGACGCTTACGTCTGGGACACGGATGCCACCTGCGCAGTCCGTTTACAAACATCTGGAAATGATGCGCCAGAGGTAAAGGACGGCGCCCACGGAAGTGCTGACGAATGACCCAATCATTCTCCTGCCTCAGCTCAAGTAATCAACCCTTCTTTGCCGTCAGTTCATAAGCTTTGCCATAATACCGCAATAACTTTCCTCTACACAAATACCAGAAGTATCATCTCCAAAGCTGTTCCCATTTCCTCGCTTATCGATTCATGCTCTGCATCCTTAATCGCGTTCACCGAAACGTGGCTTACGGACAATGTTCCCGACGACAACATTTTTGTTACCGAGGCGACGTTTAACGTATTTCGCTGCGACAGGTCAAATCGGAGAGGCGGTGGTGTTCTGTTGGCAATAAAAAAAGAATTATCATGTGTACCCATCATAATTTCTACGTTTCTTGAATGTGTATGGGTGTTGTTAAACGGTAGCAGTACTGACATACTTATTGGTGTTTTTTATCGCCCCCCTGATATGGGCAGTGCTTTTGTTGAAGAGTTCTATCGCATCTTGAGTGAAGTGTGTAACCGATTTCCAAAATGTGTGTTATTAATATTTGGGGATTTTAATTATCCACGCATCAATTCGGCAACTCTATCTGTCACGGAGAGTGAAAGAGAATCGAATGCATTTCTTCAGTCATGTCTAGATTTTTCATTATCGCAACTTATCATGCAACCCACACGGCGCACTGCCACATGCTCCAGTATCCTTGACCTAATCCTTACTAATATCCCTGGCATTTGCGCCAACATTAGTCACCTAGATGGGCTCTCCGATCATGACGTCATTACTGGGGACATTGTTTGTCGGCATAACAGTAGGAACATCATTGGAAAAAAAAATAAATGCTATAGCAGAGCTAACTTTGATGGCATGAATGCACAATTATCTCTTTTTGCAGACCAGTTTCTTAATGACTTCTTGTCCCGTACAGTTGAAGAAAACTGGGTCGCGTTCAAAAATATGTTTACTGACGTCGTTAACAAATATATACCGTCCATAACAATTAGGAGTAGGAGCTCCACGCTATGGTTCAACAAGCAACTTCGGCGTCTAAACAACAAAAAAAAAGCCTTTGTACAGGCAAGCCCAGAACTCCAGTCTTGCACCATCGTGGCTTAAATACAAACAGTGCGACAAAGAATACCAAGAGCTACCTAAATCCAGTCGTCGTCACTTTTTCAACCACGACCTGTCATCTATGCTGACTAACAATCCTCGTAAATTTTGGCAAGTAATAAATCCAAGCAATCACCCCAATGTTGTGCTTACCGATCCCACAGGCGCCACTATTCCCGAGTCAAAGTATGCACAAATATTAAACAATGCATTCTCGCCTGTGTTCACCCGCGAGGACGTCACTTCATGCCCAAACATAGGTACACTTTCGGATATCATCATGCCGCAGATAAATATTACCGAGTCCGGTATCATATCACTACTTAATAATCGTAAAGTATCATCTGCATCTGACCACGTTGGATTCAACAACAAGTTGCTTAAAAGTACATCGCAAAGCATTTCGGGAATCTTGTGCGCTCTTTTTTCACAGTCATTGTCATCTGGCCAAATTCCTAACGACTGGCGTACAGCCAAGGTCATACCAATTTTTAAATCTGGCGATCGCTCATTACCGCTTAACTACCGGCCTATTTCGATAACTAGCACCGTTTGCAAACTACTCGAACATATCATACATTCTCAAATCATAAAATACTTAGAAGAACATAACATAATCTTCAAATACCAGCACGCGTTTCGCAAGGGATATTCATGCGATGGGCAACTTGCAGGGTTTACTAAATACTTGCTTTCGTGTATTGACGCTGGCAACCAAGTCGACGCGATATTCTTAGATTTTTTCAAAGCTTTTGACCGTGTTCCTCACCACAGGCTACTACTGAAACTTAAACATTTTAACATTGGCGCACAAGTCATTGCATGGATAAAAGATTTCTTGTCATTTCGAACTCAATTCACAAATATTAATCATTGCAACTCCCCTTTTATTCCTGTGACGTCCGGCGTTCCACAAGGGAGCGTGCTTGGCCCTTTGCTTTTTCTAATTTATATTAATGACTTGCCTAACTGCATGTCGTCCAGAGTAAGACTGTTCGCCGATGATTGCGTAATTTACCGTACCATTTCTACTGACACTGACCATCAAGCATTGCAGTCAGACCTCAACGCAATAAACAGATTGTGTTCAGACTGGCAAATGACCCTAAATCATACTAAAACTAAGTGCATGTCATTTACGCACTCCTCTTCCCATATTCCAACTTCATACTTTATAGGTAACAATGTTGTCGAACTTACTACCACGTACAAATACTTAGGAATCAACTTGCAATCGGATCTAACATGGCATCATCACATCAACGTTACTCTTGCATCTGCTAACCGTACTTTCGGAATCATGAAACACAGACTAAAGCAAGCGCCTTCACACCTAAAGAAACTCGCGTACACCACGTTAATCAGGCCTAAAATTGAATATGCATGTGCCATCTGGGACCCAAGCCAAGACTACATTATACGTAACATTGAATCCCTGCAAAGCCGTGCTGCTCGCTTCATTTTTTCAGATTTTTCTCCGTACTCCAGTGTTACATATTTAAAAATTCGTGCCGAACTGCCTCCGCTATCACTACGACGGAAACACGCCCGCCTATCTCTCTTTCACAAACTTTATCATCATGATCGTTTGCGCGACTTCTTTCAGTCACCCCCAGTCATTTTCCCTCGCCGTGATCACCCCTGCAAAGTCAAACGCCCAGCTTGTCACTCGGCCCATTACGCACAATCATTCATCCCCAAAACCATAGCTGACTGGAATAACCTACCATCTGATATTGCCACTGAAGTTAACACCGATCAATTTCATCAAATGCTGTGGACTTATATCAGAATTTGACGTCTCTCTGCGTCTTTGGTGTTAGCTATTTTTTTTTCAGGGCTAATTTAATACCTTTGCATCTTGTTTGACATCGGATTGCAGTTTTTTCTCTTTTTGTGTTATCCTTGTACCCCCGGTGTTTCAATTTTCACACTTCATTCTTATCTTTATTCGAGCTTTAATCCACTTCCAATATTGATGTATGCGTATTTTGTGATGTTCTTACTATGTTTGCTGAATTGTTTATTCTTACTTTTTTTTCGCATATTCTTATTAGTGTGTTTCGTGTGCCCCCCCTATGTAATATCCTCTTCTAGAGGGCCTTTAGGGTATTTGAATAAATAAATAAATAAATATACTTGCACAATGAACTAACTACCTGAAACCAAAGCGTTTTTTACTGCTGAAGTGGTTAAGATGCGCTAAAGTAAGAAAAATTATCGCATTTCACAGAATCATCGTCTTAAACAAGTACATATTTGTCTAGGAAGATAAATACATCGCCTGATTATGCCCTATATCTTACGTCCAGAAGAATTATGTCTACCGAAGCCATGAAACTAGGGGCTTTTGCTTAACACTATATGTTCACATCCGCCAATTGATGAACAAGTTTTCTACTCTGATGCTCTCAGTTCTTTGCATTGAACGCCATCTCTACCTCCACTAGCACACTTGGTTGACAAGTAGATTGGAGAAACCACAATTTTATATTTTTAAAATAATTTTCAATTCCAAGCCACTCTCCGGCTTCTAAGACGTAAGGTGTGCGCCTCGGTGTACACAGGTGAAGGCCTTAATTGCTCCTTGCTTTGGCTTCGGGAGGCACGACCGGTTCTAATGAACTGATGTCGGGAACATTCACGTACACGATAATGACTTCTTAAACATGGGATTCTCTTCCTCCAATGCTTCCCCTTTTTGGAACCTAAAAGAAAGCCATAATTCTAAAATTGGGTGTAAAAATAGATAGCAGGGAAGACATGAAAATCTGTCTGATTCATGTCAGCATTTATTATACAGAATCACACAATGGTTTGTATTTGCACCCTTGTATTCACGTGCTTCTAGATGTAAGCTATTAGAGCTGGTAAATGTTAAATGTATGTAAGCACCTAACCAAGCATAAGCTGTCGCTTCTTATAGTGAACACAGGCACCGTGCTCATTGCAAGTATGTATTATGTCACTAAGCAAATACGCAATATCATTGTACCGCTATTTTTTTATCACATGGATATATCTGTTGAGAGGCCAAGACAAAAAGCAGCCACTTCTAATAACTAATCAGCCTTTTTTAACACATTTCAATCTTTTGAATGACACTTACTCCTATGTGTTTGTCTCCAGAGGGCATACTTGATTTTGACTTTCCCATCAGAGACATTACATAAGTATGCCATGCTAAGATGAGTGCCTAGAGCACGTGAGAATTTTCATCTTGGTGTGGCACACAGTATTTTGATCTTGTTGACATTTAGTCAAACGATACACCCAATATACCCACATTCTAGTTTTCTTGTTCAAATTGCATGGCAATGTATTTTGATTCTTTGGCGTGCGCTCCTCTGCTCTACGCGGAGTCGCACTGGGCTGGCTCTTTTACATTGTTGTGTCCTTGCAGCTGCCTTCTTGCGCTATATAAAGCGGGTGCCTGAAAAATATCGTGTGCAAAAGTCAAAACGAGGACATGATGTAAAACAACATCAAGACAGTCAAGGTCATGTCACTAAAAGAAAGTCTTAGCTCTTATCATCCTAGTGAAATGCATGCGAAACATCTAAATGACTGCAAAAGTCAACTGCTAAACTAACTTCAATTTTTACATTTAAACAAAAAGGAAATAACCGACAGTGCATCCTCATTCACCACCAATGTTAATATACTCCTGATAATAATAACTCCTGATGACAGGTCTGTCATTAATCAGGTGTGTCGCAAACACCATTTGTGACACATCATAAGAACATGCCAGTGTGCCCCCCGTACCATCTCTAGTTGTGCCACTGCTCAAGCCATAATTTGAGGATCATATCTGCAAACACCATGCTCAGTAGGAATGAAAATATGGTCCTCCAGTAAGAAAGGGCAACAAGGCTCGTTATGGCAAGCTTACCACATTTCAATAATAAAAAGAAAGTTCATGGCGGCCTGCATGTAAGCTTACTAAAAGGTATGAACTTATTTTCATTTATGAGGTGCGAAGTGGAGTTCATTTTACACAGACTCGAGTACTGCTTCAGTTTGATATCTAGCATTTTACATTCATGAAGGCATGTAAAAGTTGCAGTTAGACCGCAGTTAATAGTTTATTAGACCAACTCTTCGTTTTGTATACGAAAGATGACTGTTAACACGGAAATAAAGCAACGTTTTATTTTGATACTTTATTTCTCTACTAAATAATAAAGCGATAAACACATTTTGATCTGCCATGTAGTAGCAAGGTGCACAATTTACGCTTGTAAACCCCAGAGGAAGGGTGATGTGGCTGTTCATATGACATAATTCTGAAACGCGAAGTAATATTAGCAAATGCACAGCCATGTTCAAAACAATGGGTGTATGGAAAGCGCCCCTGCAATTGTAATTCCGCACAGCAGCCGTTATATTCGATGCCGATGCGTAACTCGCTGCTTGACAATTCACCAAGTAACCTTTCAGAATCGCACCGCGCTCGAAACCCGCAACAGGAGACATAAAATGAGACATCTGATCACACCATTTCAATACATAAGCAAACACAGTTCAGCCTTAGGGCTAAACATCATGACAGCGATTTAGTGCGTGACGGCAACAAGCGACGGCTTCGAGCGACAAACCGGGCTGTCGCTTGAATAGTTCGATCGGTTCTAGAAATCTAGAAATCGTCGCTTGTCTCCCGGAAGCGCTATGAGCGACTAGCCAGTAGCCCGAAGCAGCAACTGGGTGTTCATCGCTCAAATACTACCGATTGTTGCGCGGAACGAGCAAACGATTGATTTGTTTTTATAAGTGCAAGGATAAGAACCTATCGCAAGACCTTCGGAAATATTTTATGCTACTTTTTACAGTAAAATACATTAACTTACATTACTAAAGTACGCGAAACGCTAGTTTCGACGCGTATTTGCAGCCCTCATACCGGGAACACCGGGGAGACGTCGCTCAACACCGTCGGTCGCACGGTGTACGTATTGTATTCGACAAGCCAACGCGACAGCCATCTACATCGCATCACTTGTAGCTGTCGCGCGCAAGATCGGTTATATGGGGTTTATACTTTATTTAGCATAAAACATCGATTCCTCATGCGTTTTCAGCAAGTTCAAGATAACACGCCCAATTTAGCTCTTGCAGCATGCAGCTCAATGCCTCCGGCAAAGTTTATAACTAGCACTGGTGCTTCACGTAACTTCAGTGGTCGCAGAAATTACCCATGGTCGAGACACCGTCAAGCGTGCGGCTTATATATAACGAAAGCATACCGCCAGCAAAATGATGCCTTCTGTTATGTGACTCCTCATTTCAACAGCGTTCCGTATACAGTAGGCTGCAAAACTGAATAAACTCAAACCCACAAAACGCACGTTGACCACGCTCCGCGAAGGCTCGGAATCATGGGCTGGTGAACAAACCACTTTGAGCGTCTTCTCGCCTCACATCTTATTCACGTCACGTTTGCGATTATAACGCGACAGCGTCAAGCAGCGCGTATCGCAGAAATGCCGGTGTCGGCGAGGTTGGCCATGAGCGAAAAATACCGGAAGGCAATTCTTATTGAAGGAAATACTGAACCACGCATACTCAACCAGTTTCCTACCAACAAAGTTGCTCATACCTTGTCTTTCAATCTTTACAAAGTTATTCCTCAGAATCTTGAGAAGGCGAGCCGACAAACAAATATAAGAGATAAAAAACTACGACAGTGCATTCCTCTATGTTAGCTCTTCTCAGAGTGAAATATTAAAAGTGCGAAACAATAACAGGAGATCGATCCACGCAAGAGACCGCGTTTCTACCAGGAAGCTCGCCTTCGTGCAGCGTGTTCGCAGCCAGCGTTTCCCGATAAACGTTACGGTTACATAACCTGCAGTTGGCGGGAAGCACTAAAAGCCGTAAATGGTCTTTGAACGCTGTCGCGTTCCGCCCTTAAAGGCGAAGCTGAAGCGTCCTCCAAATTTTTCAAAGCTCTTACGGATAGCGGCAACTGATAAAATCACATGCGGTTGCCATGACGACTGGCTTTTTCGATTGACATCGAGAGACGCAGCGCGCTTGCCTAGTCCGTTGTCAATCGCGTCGGCTAAGCACCGCGGCGACTTCCTGGCGATGGCGTGTCACTTACGCAGAATGTGCACCTAAGTTAGAATTCCCTTACCGTGGAGGATTTGCTGTTGTATCCAACGAATGACGAACGACTGTCGTGATTTTGCGGCGACGCGAGATGGCTGACACACGATCTTCCTTGGATGGCCTTCGTTACTTCTCGCTGCACGGATCACCTTTCTCCGGCGCTGTGCTGTTCCGCGATGTTGAGCGCGCGCGCCGTGGAGGAACTCCGAGTGAAAAAGCAGAGCTCTCGCTACGCGTTCCTTTGAACTGTGGCTGCCTGTTCTCTTAGAAGCAAAACGGTGTGTTCTTTGCTCAGCGTGCGTGAGTGATACATAGCCATGTTCGGGGCCAGCGACCTACAGTTGAAGCAGAAGATTTCGCTACGTTTTGATCTCTATTGCCGCAAGAGTAGAACGGGCATTCTACTCTCTCTCTGAAGGGCAGAGGGAAAAGCACATTTCACTCTCTCCTTGGTGGTGGAGTGAACAATGCATTTCGCTCCACTCGAGATCTTGCGAGAGTAAAACAACGCTTTGAAGAGTAAATCGGCCATTTCACTCCTGCGATACCCTCCATAGTCTTTAGAGTGACTGTATTTGTCATAAGCTAGAAGCTTGTGTGTGTTTTCTTTCTACTTCAGTGAGTAAAACGCATCATTTTACATATGTTCTGAGTGTTTTGATGGTATGTGGTTAAATAAGTAATTGCGCCCTTCTTCTTACCTATGTGTAAACATGACATATATGGTCTTATGAAGATGTTCTCTTGCCTGACACTTTACATACCTTCTTGGTGGCTACATGATGTTCCTGGTCCATCAATTTCTCTACCATCGGTACATGGGATAATTATACTCCTTGAAAACATGCTCCAGAGCAGATTCGATTAGTCGGACATAGAACTGATACAGAATCGCCGAATCGATTCCTTGAAACTGGCGCAGCCTCGTCGGTAATTCGCCTTCACCTCATGCCGCGCACGCTTTTCATTGTTCCTCTGTAAGATATACACGAAAAATATAAAGACGTTTTGGTGATTCATCATATAGTATTTCACATAAAATGTAAATAAAACCAAAGCACCCACTATAACTATGTACTATCACGCTCTAAATTTTGATGGACGCGAGTGTTCGGAAAGAAATTCATTTGCTGCATAGTCCAGTCGCCTGGAATGTGTCAGGGTTGGAGGGGTTTGGCATGCTCTATCTGCTTGTAGCAATGTAAGCGCAACCAGCGCAGTTTAATTGTTGGGGTACAATAAAAATTTTTCTGAAAACACACGTCCCCTCGAATTTTTATCCGGATTTGTAAGTGCTGGTTTTTAACATATTGTCGCAGCACTGCGCGACTGAGGCAGAGAAAGAAGGAGTGGGCGCGCGTGATCTCGGGCTACTCTGCGCCGGCTGGGCCTGGCCTGCAGCTTCCATCTCGGGACTCGTTTCACCCTGTAAATAAACATCATTCGTAACATCTTTGGTGGACGTGCGGGGTAAATCTTGGACGATCCTGGACTACCCAGCTCTACCAACGGTCCGACGGAGTAGACGCTTGGCCGGTTTACGACCACAAGCAGCGGACATGGCCAATTCCGGAGAAGGCAGTGACGACCCTACCTGTGGCGGACCAGACAGCAGTCACGCAAGTCAGGCTGGCTACTGGACACCGCAGCGAGAGCCACCCACCTTTTCGGGGAAGGCGAACGAAGACGTCGACGACTGGCTTAAAAACTACAACAGAGTGAGTCGCCACAATCACTGGAGCACTACGAAGCAGCTCGATAACGTGGTTTTTTTTCTCGCTGGAACAGCGCTCCTCTTGTTTGAAAACCACGAGCGCGTTCTGACAAGCTGGGATAATTTTGTAGAAGAATTCACCAAATGCTTCGGGGCCCCGATCTCTAAGAAAAAGAAAGCTGAGCAGACGCTTTCCCGACGAGCTCAATTATCTGGCAAAACGTGTACAACGTACATAGAGGCTGTTCTGAAATTATGCGGAATCGTCAGCGCTACCATGACAGACGAAGACAAAGTACGACATCTGCTTAAAGGAATAGCTGAAGATGTTTATAATTTTCTTATAACGAAGGAAGATCTTAGTACTCCATCTGATCTTAGGAAACACTGCCGGGCGTTTGAAGCGCTGAAAATGAGAAGGATTTGGCCAAAGTTTGGACGCTTGGACAACGTTACTACTTTTGCAAGTGTGTCTGTCCCAGCCCACGGCGACATCTCCTCTGTGATTCGGCAAGTGGTTAAAGAAGAGCTTGAACGCCTTAAAGTTGTTAACGACGCTCATGTGTGCCATCAGTGTACATTTGATCATCGCTCTCGTGTGCCACCAGCCACCTGGGCACCTCAGAGTTACCGAGAACCTCGCAGGACCTATGCTAATCGTACGGAGAGCAGCAACTTGCCACCGCAACCGACAAGTTTGGGACGCCGACAAGATGTACCACAACGATTTGTTCCGCGGGGTCTTCCCTCCTACAACCAGCCTGAGAGTACGTTTCCACCCATAAGACCCATGTCACCGGTGTCACCCGCGACAAGCCGCGACTATCGCATTTGCTACAGCTGCGGTGTGCCTGGACACATTGCTAGGTATTGCCATCGCCGCCAGCAGCGTGCTCCACGGTTTAATTCCTATACACCCCGCGTGCCCGCTGACGGGCTGTGGCCGTATCCCAGTTCCTTCCAGCAACTGAAGCAGGGACGCGCGAACCGCAGTTACTCCCCCGTTTCCGATCGCAGCCTGACACCACCACCGACACGACAACGACGCTCTCCATCACCTCGTCGTCGCTCGTTATCACCGCCGCCGCTGGCAAACTAGCTGGTGCGACCTACGGGGGTGAGGCCGCAATATGTTCATCTTCATCAAAATCCCCTTGTGTAAAATTGTTTAAAAACAAAGTGTGCGTTTTAGTTGACAATATGAATGCTTTTGCTTTAGTTGACACCGGGGCGGCAGTTTCTGTTATGAGCCTGTCCTTCAAAAATTATGGGCAAAAAGTTATATTTTCTTGGGATTGGAACGCTACCTTTCGTGGAGTTGGTGGGGAAATGTTACGCGCACTTTGGGTCTGTTCTGTTTCAGTTACGATAGGGGACCAGACATTTCGAAGTGAATTTACTGTGCTTGAACGTACAACGCATGACATTATTTTAGGAATTGATTTCTTGCGTGAGTGGGAGGCAACTTTGGATTGTGGAAGTGACGCGATTTCTCTTCGCCGCGACGCACGAACTTCAATGACAGATAGCACCAGTGATGCCGCCGACGTTCTCTCCGTGTCACACGATGTGTGTTTGCCCCCTCAGACTGCAAGGTTTGTACCTGTGAATACTTCTCGCCCTCGTACAGGTTCTTGTTGTGGTTTAGCCGAGCCCGACTATAACAATGCGCACAAGAAAAATGCTATACTCCCTTGCTCCTTCGTTGGAACCACTAATGGTTGTACTCGTTTTTGGACAGTGAACGTTTCAATCCAATCCATAACATTGCCGCTAGGACTGGCAAGTTTTGATGAACAAGCCATTGTCAGCATCGGAATGGTCGAAATGTCAACTGCCGAAGAGAAATCCAACCCCAATTCCAACCAGGATAATTCTGCTGACTTCAAGCGCATGATTAACAAGTCGCTGTCTTCTAGTGAGCAGTGTCTGCTGGAAGCTGTGCTCGCTCGCTACGCCACAGTGTTTGATTTTGCTCAAGGCCAACGAGCGTCCCATACACCACCGGCGTCTCGTATGCGACACCGCATCCACACAGGGCAAGCAACGCCAATTCGTCTGAAGCCCTACCGCGTTTCACCTTCAGAGAGAAAAGTCATCGCCGAGCAGGTGGAAGAAATGTTACAGAAAGGAGTGATCCAGGAATCATGTAGCCCTTGGGCTGCTACTGTGACCCTAGTGAAGAAAAAAAGACAACTCATGGAGATTATGTGTGGACTATCGCCGCCTAAACACCGTCACAAAGAAAGACGTGTACCCCCTACCACGAATAGATGACGCCGTCGACTGCCTACACTCTGCGCCATATTTCTCTTCTGTTGATTTACGGTAAGGATATTGGCAAATCTCCATGCACCCCTCAGACAAGGAGAAGACAGCCCTCGTGACACCTGACGGTCTCTTTGAGTTCAACGTTATGCCCTTTGGCTTATGCAACGCTCCCGCGACATTCGAGCGATTTATGGATACCGCGCTCCGCGGACTAAAATGGGAAATTTCCATGTGCTATTTAGACGACGTCATTGTCTACGGCCGGATATTTCACGAGCACAATCAGAGCCTGTCGATCGTTCTCGACTGTATCCAGCAAGCTGGCCTTATTTTAAACTCGAAGAAATGTCATTCCGGTGAGCGTCAAGCCCTCGTACTAGGCTTTCTGGTCGACAAAGACGGCATACGACCAGACCCTGAAAAGATAGCAGCGGTTCGCGACTTCCAACAGCCACAAACGGTGAAAGATCTGCGAAGCTTTTTGGGCCTTTGCTCATATTTCCGGTGCTTTATCAAGAATTTCGCACAGCTTGCCTCTCCCCTCACGTCTCTCCTTCACAAAGACACCCAATACTTGTGGACTGCTGACTGCGAGTCGGCGTTTCAACAGCTGAAATTATTGTTGACTTCTGGACCGGTACTGCGGCATTTTGTTCCAGAGGCGTCAACTGAGCTGCACACTGACGCCAGTGGTGCGGGTGTTGGCGCTGTGCTTGTTCAACTCTGCGATGGCGGTGAGCATGTAATTGCCTACGCTAGTCGGACACTTACAAAAGCGGAGACAAACTACGCCGTTACTGAACTCGAGTGCCTAGCAGTCGTATTCGCCATTCAGAAGTTCCGTCCCTATCTACATGGCCGCGCATTCACGATAGTGACTGACCATCATTCACTCTGTTGGCTGGTTGGGCTGCGTCACACGTCTGATCGGTTGGCCCACTGGGCTTTGCGCCTTCAAGAGTACAGCTTTTCCGTTAACTACAAGAGCGGGCGCTGTCACACGGATGCTGATTGCCTATCCCGTCTCCCTTCCCCTCACACTAAAGCTGAGGATGATGACTTCGATGACTACCTAGTTTCCATCTTTACCGACTTTCCAGACCTGTGTACCTTCGAGAGCGAGCAACATTGCGACCCTACCTTGAAATTCCTACGGGCAGCTGCACGTGAGCCAGCAGGAACAACATCGTTTACTTTTCGTAATGGTTTGCTGAACAAAAAAAAAATTACTCGGCTGATGGTCCCCCATTGCTTCTAGTTGTGCCCGAAAATCTGCGCCCTGCTGTCCTTCGTTCCATGCATGACAATATCACGTCCGGGCACCTTGGCTTTGCACGCACACTACACCGGCTTAGAGATTTTTCTGGCCCAAGCTCTGGAAAACAACGAAACAGTATGTCGCCAGCTCCACTGTTTGCCAGCGCCACAAGCAAACGACGACGGCCTCAACAGGCTATTTACAACCAGTTAGGCCACCGACGTTACCCTTTGAATAAGTCGGCATAGACTTGCTTGGCCCGCTCCCAACGTTCCGAGCTTGGCCCGCTCCCAGCGCGGTCTACGTTGCCATACGCTCCTGTAATGTCTGAAAAGGCGAAATATAACGGTCTGCTTTCTACTCTTGATGTTTCAATACACTAAGTAAGAACAAATAAGTTATCATCCCATCGCCTACCTATTCGTAAGCCATTCTGAAGTTCTCCCAAAATGTCATTATTCTCTGCCTGTGCTTGCAGCTTTATTTGCCTGCGTTGCTAACCTGTATATTACGGATGTAATGGACAACGGTCTGTACGAATCAATTCTATCTTTCTTGTCAATAAATTTATTCACTTTGTCGCCAACTGCCTGGTATTCGTCTATCTTTTGAAGTTTTTCCATAGCTTGCACTTGAGCTTCCTTACTTTTTGGTCCTAGTTGAATAATCAGCCTAACGGGAAGCTCGTCTAGCCCTGTGGCTATGCGCTTAGGAATTTTCCCTTCGGCTTTCTTCCAGTTGAAATTTTTCAGCACCAGCTCCTTTCCCATCTGGTTCTCTTTCATGCTCTTTTTTTCTTCAAATGCAACCTCGTCATTGCCTTGGAAAGGTTCGGCTGTTATTTTGCGGATGTAATTTAATGTCACGCCCCCTTCCAATATGTGTCCATGTTCGTCTAAAATATGTTGTTGAATTGTTGTTGACTTCTGGCCTAATAACTTTATCTGGTTCGAAAATATTCTTCGTGTGGCCTTCTTTCTCTCACGTATTTCTGACAACACACGTTCACTTACGCCTTTCATCTTTGCTTGCGCCAGTATCTGAACCACAATTTTTTTTCCCGGTACATTTCCCATTTACTGGCTACTTCATCCTGCGGCAACTGCGCTTTTTTCACAGCCTCTGCTCTCGGGATGCTTTCCTTCGTTCGGCGATCACTTCTTGGATCTCCCTGTTCCACCAGATTTTCGGTCTCTGTTTTGCTTTCCAACTAACATGTTGTTTCTCTTTCCGTATTTCTGTCGTAACCACACTTAGAAGCTCCCTATATTCACACTCTTCACCATTTGCCAAGTTCTTCCTCGACCTTTGTGACTATATTTGTTATTTGTTCAGCGCTCAAATTTGGACTGACCATTTCACGCTCCTTGCTCTTTGTCAACTACATATCCCATTTTCAAAATTAGGCGTTTATGGTCACTCTCTGTGTTGCTATACCCTTCTCGTCAATGACCACTTCTCTCAACTTATTATGAATTCGTTCTGTCATCAGACAGTAATCAATCGTCGATTACCGGTTTCTCACTTCCCACGTGGTCTGGCCTTCACACTTAGACCCTTATTCACGGTAAGGAGGTTATGTTGCTCACAAAACTTCAGGATGGACTTCCCGCTGTTGTTCGTATAGCCATCTGGATCCTGTATGTAGCCATTCATATCACCTAATATGATAATTTGGGCGTCATTCTCAATACCCTTATTATCAGAACTTAGGCATTACACTACCTCTTTATTTTTCTCTGTGCAATGATTTCCTGTCCACAAGTACATAAAGCCCGGCCATGTTTTCTTACCACTCATTGTACCTGATAATCACTGCCAACTTTTACTTTCCTATGCCGCCCTGCATGTTGATGCAGCCTATTGCATGGCGAGCTCTTTTTCTTGTTTTCCTCCTTTTTTGCTGTTGACGACTATGTTTTTCTGAGGTATCTCTAGGGGATCTTCTTCGTTACTACCAACTCAGGCCTACTGAGCTCCCGTGAGCTCCCTAAAAAAGCAACAGCGTGACCAGCAAGTCGCCAGCCCACTTCTCGTATAAGCCGGTAATTGAAGCGGATCCCATCTCGTTCAAAACCACCACACCATCTCACTTACCTGTTTCCTTCGACAACCTCGAAACCTTTCTCTCGGCTCATTTTCCATATCGCCTCATTAGCAGCCACTAGGGACCTTTGTTCGTGACTGTCACGTACAGGCACTTCTGGTACCGTGCACACCATGATCTACATCTGAGGGTACAGCTCGCGCTAGTCGTCTATCCCGTTCGCCAAGCGCTGGGCTAATCCTGTCCCTTTCCTGTTTACGACGTCATTTAGCCCACCTGCTACTATGACTTGGTTGCGCACTTTGGCATTTTCCGCGAGCTTTTCTTTTTCTCACTACATGACAAAACCCAATGTCCACTTTGGAAATCTCCCTACCGCCACTCTTTTATCGCCTTTATCCCTCTCCACAATTGCTTCTGAGCACCTAGCCAGCTTTGAGTGACTGACGATAATCAACATTTCACTCTCTCCTACTTCTCCCGGTTTCCCTTTGTGCTATACCGCGTGATTCAGACTTGACAAGGGGCATTGACCGCTGCGTTCCTGCTTTTTTTGTGTGGAGGCCTCAAGGTAGGTGTTAGTATCATATTATATACATGAGCGGCAGCACTATATTATTCCTGCGCCTTTAGTAAACATTTCTTAGTCCATAAAACGGTATTTAGTCCATAACATCGGTGAAATCATGCTTGAGGAACCGATCCTAAAAGCGTCCTTCACCTACAAGTTGTGTCCGCTGTCGATCTTATCGGCGGTGAGAACAACGCTGCTTTAGACCCGTTTGGTTTGTAGTTGCAAGCGAAGAAATAAGTGCGCATGTTGATCTTCTCGCAAAGAAAAACACCGCCACTATTTGGTGCGGGGTCCGGTTATTCGCCATCGTAGATGAGCTCCCGCTCACCACGCCGTTCACCTTGCGCCCTAGAAGCGTCAACATTACTTAGACACTGCAAAATAGCAATAACAGAGACCTGGGTCTTTTCAATGTACAAACGGACGGCTACAGATGACAGTTGCTCTGTCTGCATGCTTTATTTGTTGCGTGTCGCCTACCAGAAACACCAGAAGACATGCGCCGCTGAGAATTGTTGTACTGAGCGCAGCGCCGTTTTTGCGTCATGACGCAGAGTAGTGGCTAACTGCTTTCAGATGAGTCGGTCATATATGTGTTTCTCTATGGGTCGGTTGGCGCACCTACTTCTCTAGCCACCATACTACTGTTCTTTTTATGCGGACGCGTCTCGTTAGGCCTACGGAGAAAGAATCACAGAACGATCTCAAAAAGTGGAAGGGCAATGCGGTCATAACTAAGATTTCAGATGAGTTTATTGAAAGCGAAAGCTCATTTCAGTAGTTCCTGGCGATCAACGCGAGTGAGGACGTAGCCGTCACGAGAATTCAAGCTGAGGCGAGAGCCATAGGTGCCACCATGTTGGACAACGCTATTTCTTAGGGTGCGTAAACGTTAAATATCTGTGCACGCGCCGCGCTTCGACGAGTACGATCTGCCCTGCAGCATCTGCGCATGCCCGAGGCGCGTGGGCGCGAGCTTCTGCGCGCAGGTACACGTAGGCGTAGTTTGGCTTTAAGTGGTTGCAAATAGCGCGCGGAAGCCGTCTTCGGTTGCCTTCGGCGCTGACAAAGAGCACAGCCGCCCACGTACTGTTTCGTTGTTTTCCACGTTTCGCACAAGCAAAATCTATGGCAAAGTCGATAAACTGTGCTTGCGAAGTCAAGGTTCGAGGACGTGATATCGTCGTGCATTGTACGTAGGACAGCAGGACGCAGGTTTTTGGGAAAACAAGGAGCAATGGTGGACCATCAGCTGAGTATTTGTGTGTGTGCGTGTGCGTGCGTGTGTGTGTGTGATCACCAAACCATTACTAAATGTAACCGTTGTTCTTCCTGCTGTATTACGTACAACTGGCCGCAGGGGTTTCGAGGTACGGTCGCAACGTTACTCGCTCTTGAAGGTACTGAGGCCTTGAACTGCGAGGAGATAGAAACTGCGAGGAGATAGATAGTCGTCGAGGTCTGCATCGTCAGCCTTAGGTTGAGGTGAAGTGAGGCGGTATTGGCGGTATGGCAGCTCTTGTTGATGACAGAAAAGCTGTGCTCTCGAAGACGCAATGCCCAGCGGGCCAACGGGCCAGACGGAACGCGCCACCAATGAGCCAACATGGTGATTGATGGTCAGTCAGTAACGTGAATGCGCAACCCTGCAGATGCGAAAGGAACTTCTGCATGGCGAAGACGACTGCTAGACGCTCGAGTTTGGTAATGGTGTAGTTTCTCTCAGCTCTGGTAAGTTTCCTAATAGCATAGGCGATGACATGCTGGCGACCATTGCAGATCTGAGCAAGCACAGCACCAACATCCACACCGCAATCGTTTATGTAGCTCAGTTACAGCCTCCAGATCAAAATTTCGCAGAACTGATTCAAAAGTCAACAAAAATTTGAGCTGTTCAAACGCAGACTCGTAGTCAGCGGTCGACAAGCAGGGCTGGGTAAAGATACTTTGCGATTGTATCATGATATAACAAAAGATACTCGTGCAGCAAGTATTACCGATGCAGAAGCAAGATATCGTAAAACCACAATTATTGCATCCGATACGACGCTTTACATATGTATGTTAAGATGATTCGATGCATTGGCGAATTTCTTATTAAAGATCTATATAATGTAGCAGAAACAATGCAATCACCAAAATGTTTGCTTGTAAGTTTCTCAACTCCGACCAATCTTGTTTAATTTGAATGAAATGTCTGTCGGTAAGTCAAAATTTTTGTCTTTCTTGCTCAAAGTATAATATTTTCATTCCGAAACTGTGGTTACTTTATTTGTTTAACATGAAAGCTCTTTATACGCTGCGATGTCTGCGGTTTTCGCCTGTGGCTTTGCTTCTCGCCGACAAGCTACAGGGGCACCATCTAGTTACAAGAACGTCATTAGGAACCTCTGCACGATGGCACAAATACCACTGTGGCGTTTTACCTTGTACGTAAACGTATTTTCATTTATGCAATACTCGATCACTGAACAGGTGTACAACAGCAACAACACTGGCAGCAAGATCTTTTGTGATGGATCGTGCATACAGAGAGCGCATAAAGCTGCAATGACCTTTCATATTCTCCTTATCCTCTTGCGTAAAGCATTCGTTAGCGACATATTCACTAACGTGCAATCCTTTTACGAGTTTTCTTCTACGAGAAAATTCTACAGCCCAAGAACATTTCTTATGTATTCTAGTTGTACAAAGCGTCGCACAATACCGCCGCTATTCACACTAGTGCCACTTATAAGGGTGATCATACAAAAACAATTTTTTTGTAAGCAACATAGAAGGGTGCTTCCGTATCACACAATCACAGTGAACACGCAGAAACTTGATACAGGCGGCACCATTAATAGCCATGACATTTTATTGTTTAGAAAGACCCCACAGGTCAACGAAGAGGCATAGGGTGAGGGGAGGATATAGTATGACAAGTGATGACGATATGTAAACTGGAAAGAGATATCAATGCGTACAAGACTTCAAATATTAGCTCAAAACGAAGAAATCTTTCATATTACAGAAACCAGAAGGGTGTTAGAGAAAACAGAATTAGAAACGAACAGATAAGCATTGCGTAAGAGCAAGAACAACAATAACAGCAAGAAACACTGCACAAAAGCCGCAAATTACTTTGCGTTGGGACCTTATACATTGCGTAATGTTAAAGACAAGCATGGCCCAACGCGTGATAACGCATTCGAAACCTAAACGTTCTGGGATTGATAAGTACGCATGTAATACCTCAACCCTACGCGCAGTGTGGAGAACAATGTTTCGCCAAATTACTGCAAAAGGCATCATGATTTCTGAGCGCAGCAATTCTATCCGGAAGGCTGTTCTAGAGAGGGCTAACACCAGGAAGTGGTGCAAAGTTAAATGCTTGTGTCGCGCGATATACGCGGGCATAGGTGAAACTATGGTGCAATCTGCGTGATGTGAAGACATGGTGCTTCAAGCACGGTAGGGATAATCCGTCAGAGTGAATAAATTTATGTAATAATTACATTATGTTAGGCTTTACATTGCAATATGCATTACATTACTTGCATTACATTATGTTAGGCGTTATGTTAGGCTGGGCACTGTAATTATGAAACGAGTTGCCCTATTCTGAACAATTCCCAACGATTCAATTGGGTATTTCTGACGTGGTGACCAAATAGGAAGACACGTACTCAAGCTGGGCTCCCACGAACGTTAAGTCAGCCAGTTTACTCAAGGCAGGTGAGCAGATGGAACACTGCGCGAATTTTGGCACAATATCCCTAATGATTTGAATGCATTGGCAGAGAGACACCTAATGTGCTCACATCACTATAGGTTAGGTGTGAGGTGCACACCCAGGTACTTATACTGAGCAATTGGGAATATAGTATTATCGTTAATGTGGTAGATAAAACGGCGAATTACAAGATTTACGGGTGAAAGGCATTGCGTTACACTTTGACGAGTTACACTTTGACGCCATGTTTTACACGACTTGTTCACTATCTCTAGGCCTCGTTAGAGCGCTATATGATCATCACTGTTTGTTACTGGACGGTAGATTATGCAATCATCGCCGACTATTCGTATGCAAGATGATATGTTGTTAGGTAGATAATTTATATAGATTCGAAACAGAAGGTCAAGGATGCTTCCTTGTGGCACACAAGAAGTAACGTAGATTTGCAGGTATTGAAGTCAATAGCAGAAGTAAATTGCTCTCGACTAGACAGAAAGTTACCTGAAAATGTTAAGCTATGACGATGTACAGCAGTCTCATTTTAACGCGGAAAGTTTCGATATGAGTCGACAATGTACAACACGATCAAACGTTTTGGAAAAGTCATGGAATAAGAAGTCGGTCGGTAGGTAGCGATTCATGTTGAGATGTATATCTGTTGTAAATTCGAGTAACTGTACCTCGCACGAAAAGCATTTACGAAAATCGTGTTGATTGCGGAAAAAGAAACTTGCATTCAAGATGAATATAAGTATCTGAAGCAATGACATGTTCTAGCGTGTTGCAGCAAATGCAGGTAAGCGAGATGGGCCTGTAATTTTTAGATTAGTTCTTGCTTCCATTTTTGTAAATCCGTGCAAGTTTTGTTATCTTACAGAGAGAGAGACGAATACTAGACGTTAAGAACTGCTTGAATATATGAAACAGGATGGCACTTGAAAAAGAAGTAGTATTTTTAATATCTTAGAATTTGTTCTATGAATGCCACAAAGAGACGACAATTCAAGGTTGTTTATTAGCGAAGCAATTCCCTCTACGTTGATGTTTATCGGTTCTATGTAACCGTAGTCGAAGTCAGGTAGAAAGGGTACATTTGAGTTATCCTCACTTGTGAACATGGACTTAAAAACAATTTGAAACTGTAGAACACTCACAATGAAAATTCAGTGCCTGTGGAAAATAGCTTAAGGCGGCTCGTGTGAACGCTCATGAGAAAGCTGAGTATGTGGTGTTTTAATGTTTCTCTAATCCTCTTGCTAACATCTACCATTCATCAGGCTTCGTACCAAAGGACCACGCAAGAGAAACTTCAATAAGGACGCTATATTGGCATCAGAATTTGCGCGAAAGGCACCGCATGCATTGGTTTCCGCAGCACAGTACGGTGGCTGCGAGCAAGTAGTTACACCGATGTAACTAAAAACAAAAAAATATCAAGAAACAAAAGGTCCGTTGCGCGCAGATGTTCAAGCGCTTCTTTTTGTCGAGACGGTGCGAGCGCCATCGCGTTACCCATCTGCACCAACAGGCACGCGCAGACCTCATCGCCTGCCCTCGCTAGAAGGTTCTCACAGAAAGATGAAAGAATGTCGCTGCCTTCAGTTTATTCAAGTGGCTTAATGGCAGCAGTATCAGCTTGAGAAGCGTAGTTCAGCCAACGTTTATTGTTTCG
The DNA here is from genome assembly GCF_023375885.2 of Dermacentor andersoni. Lineage (NCBI taxonomy): Eukaryota > Metazoa > Arthropoda > Arachnida > Ixodida > Ixodidae > Dermacentor > Dermacentor andersoni. The sequence goes on from NC_092818.1 coordinate 6,200,078, forward strand.
CACGGTGATGTTGCGATAGCAATATCTTGAGATGCACGACACATTCTTTCATGTATCGGAAATACAGATACTGATACATGCCTTGCCAGACATATCGTGATACATATACAAGGTACGCAAAGAAAATCTAAGATAGTGTCCAAGATATATGCCACTTCGAAACTGCCCAGCATTGTCGACACGCCTTTGAAGGAGATATGTCAGAGCAGAGGTAGCTCTGCGAACGTCTTGACAAACCGCCGGAAATATGAGCAAGGGCCCAAAAAGTTGCGCAGGTATTTCACAGTCTCTGGGTTCTGGTATAGTCGTGAACCGCCGCTATATTTTCAAGGTCTGGTCGTATGCAGTCTTTGTAGACTTGAAATCATAGTATGAAGGCTTGACGCTCACTGAAATGGCACTTTTTAGAGTTAAAAATAAGCTCAGCTTGCTGGATACAGTCCAGATTGATCGACAGCGCTGATTGTGCTTTTGAAATGTCCTGCCGTATATATAGAAGTCATCTAACAGCAAATACAATTTTCCCACTTGAGTCGACGGAGCACCGTAGCCAAAATCGTTCGAATGTCGCTGGAGCATTGCAGACTGACCGTCATCTCCTTGTCCGAAGGGTGCATTAGAAGTTGCCAATACTGTGACCGTCAATTAACACAAGAACACTACGACGCGGAGTGGAGACAGTTGACGGCGTCGTCTATTCGTGGAAGGGGGCACATATCTTTCTTTGTGACGATGTTTAGGCAGCGATAGTCCACACAGAATCTCCATGAGCAGTCTTTTTATTGCGATGGCAATTGTATGGGCACTCCAGACGCATTCATGCCGTCGGCGTTTGCTTCCGTAATGAAGTTCAAGGGGCGATAAAAGAGTCGCCGAGCAGCGTAAGCTATATGTGCGAGTGAAATCTTGTGAGGGTGAGCCGGCGAACGCGGTTCAATCTCGCGTGCGCGAATGAGAAAGGCGGCGCGGATGCGTGCCCTCTCCTGCCGCGCGCGAGCCAGGGGGGGGGTCAGGTGAGGTAGGAGGAGGAGCGATGTGCCTCGATGGCCTCCTCGCCCGCCACTCCGGACATAGTAGAGACAACCGAAGCGTTTCCTACGGCGTTGGCCACGCGAATCGCGGACGCGGTAGTAGACGCCTTTGGCGGACGCCGTAGGGATGTGTTGCCCGCACTCATGTGTTTTGAAAGCGATCTGCGACGTGGCCTAAGTGCGCGCCCACACGGGCTTCATCTCGAAAGCGATCTGCGACTTTTGTAGAGTGCACGTAGTGCCGGTAAGCGTGTTTCGTATGCGCTGTGCTTTCGACGTTTCGTTCGGTTGAAGCTAGAGATGCACGAAGGTGAATTCGCTTGCTGCTGGCGCGATTACTCCGTCCACGATTTTGACAGCCAGTTCGCGCACTCATCGAGCGAGATGTGTTCATGTTTACTCGTGCGCGCGTGACACCGTGCTGGTCAATTTTATTAAAACACGTCGGCGGCCTAGTTGGTTTGATTCTATGATAGAATGTGTAAGCGTGATTGAACAAGGACGTTGAAAGAAGCAGACACACAATGACAGCGCTGTTTCTGTGTTTTTGACTAGGATCACAGGAGCAGCCCCGGGGCTACACGGTTCTTGGGTCACTCCCTTCTGTAACATTTCTTCCACCTGCTCGGCAATGAGTTTTCCCTCTGAAGGTCAAATGCGATGAGACTTCTGACAAATTTGCGTCGCTTGGCCTCTATGGATACGGTGTTGCATACGAGGCATCGTAGGTGTATGGAACGTTCATTGGAACCACACGGCAAGATTACACATTATGGCCTAGCGAGCAAGTGCTCGTTGAAACAGCCATTGCATAATACAAGAAAGCGACTTGCTAATCATGCGCTTAAACTCAGCAGAATAATCACGGCATATAAAGGTTCGTATAGGCATAGACGGGGTGCACAGGCACTAAACCGTGGAGCTCGTTACTGGCGGCGTTGGCAATACCTAGCAATGTGCCCAGGCACGCCACAACTCTGGAAAATGCAAGAGTTGCGGCTTGCCACTGGTAGCACGAGTGCAACGGGTGAAAACTAACTCGCAGGCAGGTTGTGGGCAGAAAGAAGCCGAGAAAAGAATCGTGTGGCGTACCTGCTGAGCGTCCCACACTCGTCGGTTGCGGGTGCAAGCTCCTTCTTTCCGGACGATTAGCAGAGACCATGCGAAGCTCTCGGTAAGCCTGACGTGCCCAGGTGGCCAGTGACATGTAAGGGCGCTCGTCAAGTGTACGGGGATGGCACACGTGAGCGTCTTCAAGAATTTTAAGGTGCGCGAGTTCTTCAGTAACCGCTAGCCGTATCACCGAGGAGATGTCGTCATGGGCTTGGACGGACAGACTCGCAATGATGGTGACATTGTCCAAGCGTCCGAATTTTGGGACGATCCTACTGATTTTTAGCGTTTCAAACGCCCGGTAGTGTTTCTTCAAATCAGATGGAGTACTGAGGTCTTTCTTTGCTACAAGAAAAATATAAACACCTTCAGTGATTGCTTTAAGGAGACGTCTTACTTTTTCTTCGTCGGACATGGTGCGCTCACGATTCTGAAATAGTTTTAAAAAGCCGCTAAGTGAGTTCTGCATGTTTCACCATGTAACTGAGCTCTTCTGGAAAGCGTCTGCTCAGCCTTCTTTACCTTAGAGATTGGTTGCCGAAGCAATTTGTGAATCCTTCTACGAAATTATAAGCAAATAGTTTTATAACTACGCAAACCAACGACCACAGAAAGAGAGCACACAATGACAGGTGCACACTTGCAACTATTCATTATTCCAGAGACCACATTTATGTATATCTCTGAAATACACCACTGCGCGTGTGCGGAGAAACCATAATCACCCAAAAACATTGTTCAAGCCACACGCGTCCTATCTACGTTCAGTAATGTGGAAAGTTGGGCTAGTTAGTGATTGGTGATGAACTACGTTAATTAAAAACCTAAAACCTCATCTCATTGTTGTACAGATAAACTGAGGTGTCGCTGATAGAATCAGCTCTCTTCTTTCCAATATGATACGCCTCGCGTAACTCTCTCGCTCGGCTATCTCGGCATGAGGTTTCTATAGGATATCTTGAGGTGAGGTTTACTGATGACCGTAGTTGGTTGCGTGTTGCTTGAACAAACTTTATGGATGATTATGGTTTCTCCACGCACGCGCAGTGGTAAATTTCTGAGATGGACTTATATGTGCTCTTTATGGAATAAATGGTAGTTGCAATTCTGCGCCTGTCTTGAGTGCTCTCTCTCTCTGTGGCCGTTTGTTTGCGCAGTTATAAAACTGTTTACTAATATGCACCAACTCGCCCAACAAGAAGTTCTAAGCTACGAAATTATACCAGCTTGTCAGCCCGTTCTCGTAGCAGAGGAGCGCGGTTCTGCCAGGAAAAAAAAAAACACGTTATCGAGCTGCTTCGCAGTGCTCAAGTGGTTGTGGCGACTCCTTTTTTATTGCTTCAGCCAGTTGTCGAGGCCTTCGTTCACCTTCCCCGAAAAGGTGGGTGGCTCTCGCAGTGGTGTCCAGTAGCCAGGCTGCCCTGCGTGATTGCTGTCAGCTCGATGCCGGTGGGGTCGTCATTGCCTTTTGCAGAATGGGCCCTGTCCGCTGGTTCTGCTTCTAAGCCGGCCAAGGGTCTACTCCGTCGCACAGTTGGTAGACCCGGGTCGTCCAGGATCGTCCAGGATTTACCCGCACCTCCAGCAAAGATGTTACGAAAGATGTCTACTTACACCACAGTCCTTCAATGTCTTCTGGTCACGAAATTCCGCCGTCAGTCTATGGGAAAGGTTTACACGCTGCTCAAAGCTGCCGCGACGCTACGCCACTGTGCCTCGGAGGGTATCAGAGGTTTGCGGACCGAAACGCTTGCGCGGTGCGACAAGACTGATTTATTGATTGGTGCGTTCTTATTCGTGTTCTGCATTGTTTTTCAAGTTCTGGTCTGTTTAGCTATAGTGGAGAGATGAGATGACGACGCCGGACCGAACAGGTGTTGCACGCAGGAGTGCCATTTCTGCTATAAGGGAACGACCGAAAAAGTGTCGTTGTTTTGTTTACCGAGCGGCAAGAAGCAGCGTGATTAATGGAAACGTGCCATACCACGGCATGAAAGGGGTGGTTTAAACTATGAATGCAAATATACGCGCTTGGGTGCGAAACACTTCGACGCCTCGCATGTCATCACTGCCTACAATTTCGATATAAACTCCGGCGCAGTGTTCCTGGAGCGTGAAAACTGAGACTGAAGGATTTTTGAAGACCTTCCAGCGTATCTCCTGAAACCCAAAACCTCGGTCCCGCTCATCCACAGTTCGAACCCCGTGCAAACGTCCACGTGAGTCGTCGGGTACGACTGAAGAGCGCCGATATTTTTAATTTCTTTTTAATTATCTGAGTAAGAAACAACTGCTGTATTGGTGCTGTGGCCACTTGTGTTCGTTTAAGAGTTTATTTGCCATGTGTTATGAAATGCGTATGCTTTGCACTTTCTTGTGTATAGAAACAATCGATTATGCATTCTGCATTTACTGCCATTCGTTTGGTGGTGTTTCCAGCACCCCAGTGCATATCTCCCATGCCTTGGGGTTCCTTCTTTGTTCTTCCTATATCATTGTCATGCTTTTAACAAACTTCTTGCATCGTAAATCGTGGAGCATTCGCGATCTGACGCTTGTTTGCGTTCTCTTAATGTCACTTATAAATAAATGATCGGGTTTGTATAATGTTTTTGCACCTACAACGCTTTACTTCTTTTTTTTTTCTGATTGAATAACAAAATTTTTTTTTTTACTTCTTCACCTGTACAAACATATCAAGGCCGGTGATTAGAACATATTAACCTCTTGCAAATAGTTGCACATTAATAACCAAAATACCTAGTCGAGTCATCTCTGCGGCGGAACCGCGAGCAACATGAATAAGGGCTGGGCTTACTGATGCTTCTAAACGGCTAATGTTTGGACAGGTAGTTTAGGCTGTACAGGTCCTAACACGTCACGTTCGCCTTAATCCTATTCTCAAAGCCGCAACTAGGACATTTAGTAGCGAGGTTTGCCATACATTTATCCTGCCTAAATCTCGTTCAGAAATGGCATCCCTTTACCGAGAAATCTGAAGCGCACGAAGCTGATTAGACTCCTTTGCTTTGTCATTAAACGAAGTCAATATTACGGATGTAATCTTTGCAATAATGATTTCATTGTTTTGATCTCCTTATAAGATACTGCTCACGGTTTTTAACAGAAAATGAACATCTGTGCTTCGCGTACAACCTGTACTGTGCGCCACCGAGAGTGCACGCTTACTTATGGGTGAGTGGGGCTGCCCATATATTCGTCTCTGTTTAGAAGTGGCACCACTGGCGCCTTGTTGCGAATGCGCGGTGTTTAATTTCAGGCGAGTAATAAAAAGTGGAACCCATCGAAGTGTTCAGACGAACAGCGTTGAGAAAGAAATCTGGACCGAGACCGCCCGGCCGTGGCAGCCGTGTTTCGACGCAGGCACAATGCATAACAACCATTTATTTAGATTTAATAATAATAATAATAATATATGGGGTTTTACGTGCCAAAACCACTTTCTGATTATGAGGCACGCCCTATTGGAGGACTCCGGAAATTTCGACAACCTGGGGTTCTTTAACGTGCACCTAAATCTAAGTACACGGGTGTTTTCGCATTTCGCCCCCATCGAAATGCGGCCACCGTGGCCGGGATTCGATCCCGTGACCTCGTGCTCAGCAGCCCAACACCATAGCGACTGAGCAACCGCGGCGGGTTTATTTAGATTTAGGTGCACGCTAAAGGATCCCAGGTGGTCAAAATTAATCCGGAGTTCCCCACTATGGTGTGCCTCATAATGATATTGTTTCGTCCAAGCGCGTAAAAGGGACACGGGGATCAAGAAGAGAAGGGAAGAGGAGAACGAAGACTGTGCAGCGGCCATTCCTGTTGTTCGTAGCCTGCCGTTTCTGCTCTCGCACGCCTAAATAAACCCCTTTTCCCCGTGCTTGTAACAAATTGCTGGAGATGCGGGGTACACCTCGTAACAACGGAGCCTACGCTGCTACAACTTCGCCGAAGCCGTCGACTTGCCGGACTTCCGCCACACTCACCTGACATGACTGAATACGCCTGCCAGATTTCCGAAGGTTCTGACGCGGCTTCAAGGCCAGCACCTGGCGTTCCGTGGCAACACCACCGGGTGCCACTCACTTTCGGAGGAAAAGCCGGAGAAGATGTCGACGAGTGGCTCACGAACTACCGAAGGGTGAGCCGATCTGACGGTTGGAACTCGACTGCACAGTTGTCCAATGTTGTGTTTTCCTTTACCTACACAGCGCTCGTCTGGTATGCGAATCACGAAGACATGCTCATTTCATGGGAGCTTTTCGTAGAGGAGCTCAGAGCGTGTTTTGGAGACTCTAGCGCAAAAAAGAAACGCGCTGAACAGACGCTTTCGCAAAGAGCTCAGATTCCCGGCGAGACCTGTACAAGCTATATCGAAGAAGTGCTGAAACTGTGTAAAATTATCAGCTCTCAAATGTCTGAAGATGAAAAAGTTGGACATTTGTTGAAAGGAATAGCCGAAGACGTCTACAATTTTTTGATCGGCAACGAAAGCTTGGATTCCGTGTCTGACGTCATTCGCCACTGCAGGACCTTTGAGACGCTGAAGATGCGACGGATAATACCGAAGTTTGGTTGCCTGGCTAATGTCACAACGGTGGCAAATGTAGACCTGAGTTCGTGTGTCCACCTTCCATTAACAATACGGCAGATTGTTCGCGAAGAGTTCTCCATCGGCAAGAGATGTACCATGGCACACCTGGCATCACTGGTGCGTACTCACCACACGAGATGAGAAACACGGCCGTTTCGACCGCATGGCAACCCACGGTTCACTCAGCGACCGTCGAGTATAGGTCTACCCCACAAACGAGAGGGACCATAAGCTATCAAGATCATGACTAGGACCAACACCCTCGCCGCACGCACGCCTCTCCGCGGGCGATGCCTAGCCATGATGAATGTGACCCATCAGGTTGCTATGCAGTCGACAGCAACATGCTTGACTGCATGGAAGAACATCGAAATTTGCGGCATCTGCCGGTGTGTTTCCAATGCGGTGTCGCGGGCCACATAGCGAGATTTTGCAATCGTCACCCAAAAACTTGGAATCGTCGATCGGGGTCTTCAACAAGGACCACACCTCCTACGAGGACAACTCAACAGCCATACACCACCTCTTGGTCAGCTGGCGTCCCCCCTGGCAACGATTACTGGCAGAGAAGCTTCCGGAGCCGCTCGCCGCCATCTGACAGGAGTTTGACGCCACCGCCAACTTCTCGTGCACCGCGTTTACGTCAATCTCCATCGCCAGTGCGCCGCTCTGCCTCGCCTTCACAACCGGAAAACTAGCCAGCGCGGCCGATGGGGGTGAGGTCGCTCGACACGTGCTATCGACAGAAATGCCACCTTCAGTTCTTATAATTAAGAACAAAGTGCATGTACTTGTTGATGGTGTTTCTACGATGGCTTCAGTGGATACCGGAGCAACTGTATCCGTAATGAGTCTCGGTTTTAAAGGTCGGTTGGGGTGCGAAGTTGTATTTCAGTGGGACCAGGCTGCAACGTTTTGTGGAGTGAGCGGCGAGTCGTTGCGCCCTGTTTGTGTGTGCACTGCTGAAGTATCCTTGGCTGGTGGGGTTTTAGCGACGGAGTTTGTAGTTATTCCCCGATCGACGCACGAAGTGATTTTGGGCATCGACTTCTTGCGGCAGTGTGCTGCGACCGTTGATTGTCGCACGGGGGAAGTTTGCGTCGATGGCCATGTTTCGTCTGGGCTCTTAGAGGAGACTTGCAGTCAAGGTGAACTTTGTGTGTCTGCAGATACTGTTGTGCCTGCGTCCACCTCTGCGTGCGTGCCTATTGTATGTTGCGGTGAAGTTCCAGACAGTTCCGATGCCTCCGTAGAGCCAATGCATCTAAATTGTGTAAAGAAGAACGTTTTTGTCTCTTATTGTGTGGTGTCTATCGGCAACGGGCGTGCTGGCTTGTGGACGGCCAACTGCTCGGCAGAACCCGTCCTGCTTCCAGACGGCTTGAAACTCGCCTACTTTACAAAATACACGTCTTCGTCCGTAGCCGTACTAACAGACCCGCCGTGTGAACCTGCTGACCTTCGCCACGTCTCAGACAAAAAGCTTCTGTCTATGATAAACAAGTCGCTCAGCACAAGGGAGCGCCGTACCTTGGTGGATACGCTTTTTAAGCATCTGTCAGTGTTTGACTTTGCGCAGCCGGACAAAGCGTTCTCGATTCCCGAGTCACGAACGCGCCATAGTATCGATACGGGATCTGCGCGCCCGATCAGGCAAAAGCGTTATCGCGTGTCGCCTAACGAGCGCAAGATAATTGGGGAACAAGTGAGTGACATGATGAAAAATGGGATAATACAAGAGTCCTCGAGTCCTTGGGCAGCTCCGGTCATACTCGTCAGAAAGAAAAATGCCGTGACTAAGAAGGATGTCTACCCGCTACCCCGGATTGATGATGCAATTGATTGCCTTCACTCGGCCTCTTATTTTTCTTCAGTGGACCTGCGCTCAGGATATTGGCAAATCCCGATACACACGGCAGACAAGGAGAAAACAGCCTTCATAACCCCGGATGGATTATTCGAATTCAATGTGATGCCATTTGGGTTGTGCAACGCTCCAGCAACCTTTGAAAGGTTCATGGACATTCTGCGTGGGTCAAAATGGAAAATCTGTATGTGCTATCTTGACGACGTTGTTATATTCGGGCGCACATTCAATGAGCACAATACGCGCCTGGGTATTGTCCTCGACTGCATCAAAAACGCCGGCCTGGTTCTGAACTCCAAGAAATGTAACTTTGGTGACCGCCAAACCCTTGTGCTGGGTCATCTTGTTGACAAAGACGGTATACGGCCTGATCCCCTCAAGACGGCAGCTGTTGAGGCATTCAGTGCACCGTATTCAGTGAAGCAACTTCGTAGTTTTCTGGGTCTTTGCTATTACTTTCGCCGATTTATTCCTGGTTTTGCTGACGTCGCTTATCCTCTGACAAATCTGCTACATAAGGACGAACAGTTTGAGTGGACACCCGAGTGCGAGTCTGCGTTTCGTCAGTTAAGGTTCCTGCTGACCTCCCGACCTATCCTTCGCCACTTCAATCTTACTGCGCCGACAGAAATCCACACAGATGCTAGTGGCGTCGGTCAGGGTGCCGTCTTGGTCCAACGTTATGACGACCGCCAGCACGTGATTGCTTATGCAAGCCGCTCATTAAGCAAACCTAAACGAAATTACACGGTGACAGAGCAAGAATGCCTCACTGTAATCTTTGCAGTTCAGCGATTTCGCTCGTACTTGTACGGACGCCCATTCCTAGTCGTCACAGACCACAATTCGCTGTGCTGGCTCGTGAGCCTTCGCGACCCTTGTGGTCGCCTTGCGCGCTGGGCTTTGAGGTTGCAGGAATGTAACTTCACTGTCGCCTACAAGAGTGGCCGAAAACATGCTGACGCAGACTGCCTTTCCCGTATGCCGCTTACCACGACGGATTGCGACGCAGACGATTTTGATCATCTCGTCGCTTCTGTGCCATCCGCTTTTCCAGATATCGATGCGTTCAAAGCAGAACAACGGACAGACACCAAATTGGAGCCACTCTTCACTTCTGCCCATACAAGTGCAACAAGCAGCTACTGTCTACGTGACGGGCTCCTGTACAAAAAAGGAACTACTCAAGCACGGGTGCACGCTTCCTTCTAGTGGTGCCGGAGCGTCTCCGGCCAGCAATCCTTCAGGCTATGCACGATGACCCTTCCTCCGGTCACTTAGGCACTGTGCGCACCCTTTATCGTATTCAAGAACGCTTTTACTGGCCCAGGATGCGACATTCGGTTGAGTTGTGTGTCGCCAGCTGCATACCGTGCCAACGTCGGAAACGCCCAACCACTGCCCCATCTGGTCTCCTTCAACCTGGGCCGCCTCCCAGCTCACCATTTCGGCAAGTTGGAATTGATCTGTTAGGCCCTTTTCCAAAGTCATCTAAGGGGAACCGCTGGATAAATGTCTGCGCCGACTATTTCAAGCGCTATTGCGAGACGGCGGCTATACCATCGGCCACCGCCACCGAAGTATCGCTCTTCTTACTTCACGCTATTGTTCTGCGACATGGACCGCCTGGTGTTATCATAAGCGACCGGGGACGTCAATTCACGGTGGATATCGTGGAAGAGCTTGTGCGTTTATGTAACTCGCACCTCAGGCACTCGACGCCGTATCATCCGCAAACGAACGGCCTCACTGAGCGCACTAATCGAACAATCACAAATATGCTTTCCATGTATGTTGCGTCCGATCACAAGAATTGGGATGAAGTTCTAGCGTTTATTACTTACGCCTACAACACCACCAAGCACGAGACAACCGGCTACAACCCCTTCTTCCTTCTATATGCTCGGCCGCCCCGGTTTACGCTCGCCACTGTCCTCCCTTTTTACCACCACGACAATCCTACGGTCGCCGATACGCTATGCCTCGCTGAAGAGGCTCGGAGACTTGCGCGTCTGCGGACTTTGGCATCACAAGAAAACTCCAAAGCCCGCTACGACGCACGACGTCGGCCTGTTACATATCGCTCTGGTGATCTCGTTTGGCTTTGGACTCCTACAAGGAAGCGTGATTTGTGCCAAAAGCTGCTGGCAAACTACGATGGACCGTATATTGCCATCGACAAAGTCAGCGAAGTGAACTATACTCTCGCGCGCCTCACGAACACTGGTAGACGTTCTGCTAGGACACAAGTCGCGCATGTCGCACGGTTTAAATCATGCACGCCACGACAAGCTAGATGACTCGCCCAGTGGGCTTCGTCTGCGAGGAGAGGTATGTTACGTCCAAGCGCGTAAAAGAGACGCGGGGATCAGGAAGAGAAGAGAAGAGGAGAACTAAGACTGTGCAGCGGCCATTCCTGTTCTTTGTAGCCTGCCGTTTCTGCTCTCGCACGCCTAAATAAACCCCTTTTCGCCGTGCTTGTAAGAATATCGCGATACTGGCGCGTAAAATCTCAATTATATTTTCCCCGACAGACCACGGCAAGCTGCATGCTTTCAGAGGCTATTTGTTTTCCCCGGGCGCTCATTTTATGCAGAAGGCTCGGTCAGGTAGTTATTGGTACATGTGGAATGTTAAAAGTACTCCGATAAAAGTAGAGCAACCGTTGCAGAATTTTAGAAAGCTAGAATACCGAGGCTGCCCCACACAGAACCACGGCGATAGCAGCGTTTGCATGCCCTCTGACGCACAGTTACGCCTCCAGCGGCGGGTGCTAACTCTATATGAAATTGAGGCGGCAGTTTCGCGAAGAGAAAAAACATGTGAGGACTCTGCCAACACGTGAAGCGGGATCCAGGAGGAAGCCACAGGAAAGGCGCGGAGTACAGGCCCGAGTTCACGCGCCCCACTCTACTTCTATCTCATTCTCGCAGTGCTGCGACAGTATTAACCACGTGCCGAATATTCGAGCAGAATCCATATCGAGATGAATGTCCACGTTAGTGCGTTCAGCATTGAAGCAATGTAACGAAACGCCGCATTGTGACCGCGAGAACGCGTCATGGATGAGGCATGTATGCATCCGCACTCCTCACGTGCTTACTTTCGATTCCCTCTGCGCACGCTACGCATTCTAACGGCACCGCCGCGAAGTACACGCGTAGCACGTATATGTTCAGACAATATTAGAGAGTTCAGGTGTGCTCGGTATGCGAGTAAACTCAAGCGGACTCAGCGCTTTACGCGACGAGTGGAGGCGCAACCGTGAACGGCCTGCAAGGTGCAGCCACCTGGTGGCGCGTAGCTGAATGGGGCCTACACAGAGCTAATACGGACTGGTGACCGGACCGGTGACGGATGTCGGCATGAAAGAGGCTTATTGACGGACGGCACATACCCAGTGGCACGTATCCCGTCACCCAAATTGTTATCCGAAAGGTTAATTAAAAAGTCGTGCCATAACCAGTCGCACATACCTAGTAGCCATAGCTGGCGTGAAAGAGGTTCAAAGGACAGATGCAGATAGGCAGTTCGACACGAAAGTGCATGAACTTATCTAAGAATGATAATCGCGGTTAAACGAGCAGGGCCACTATCTTGCAGGCGTTCGAAAAGCCGACGTTCAGTTTCTCCTCACGCAATTGGCCTAGAGTGCCCTAGGCCGCGATATCGACTCGGTCTAGTACAATCACATAAAACGAAACCGAACGCCGGCTTTACGAATGAGTTCATGATAGCGGCCCAGTCCATTGTGGCACTGTACGATAGTCGTGACATATTTCACGAAGCACATTATTAACTAGCCAATCAGTCCCTTTTGCCAATTAACCTCACTCATTTATCTACAAATTCGAGTTTTAATGCGAATAGCTTTCCTAGGACACTGCACACAGTTTTCGGGATTGCTAACTGCGCTCCCTCCAATTTGGGTCAGTCGATAGTTGATTGCCTAACGGTTGAGCATCGGTCTGCTGCGATGAGGAAAGGGGGTTCGAAACCAATCGTTGTAGCAACATAGTTCAAGAGTATGTGACATTGCGTATGTGCCACACAAATTGGCGTTTCACGCCAACTTGTGTCACTGGGCATGTGCCACTGTATGGGAAACTAGATGCGTGCCACACTTCAATGAACCTCTTCGGTGTGAATTTCGGTAGTTGCAATTGCGCCAATGGGTATGTACCACTCTTCAATGAAATTGGAAAGACTGGACTTGCGCCTATCCCGACTTCTTCCTTGTGATCGTCTACAAAGCGCATCCAATCTTTCCAAATACAATGAACCAACTTGCCCAACAACGCATTCTGCTAAACTACTCTTCAATGAACCTGTTTAATAGCAGGGACGCATAGCGCAAGAAGGACACAAGGACGAAGTAAGACGTCGGTGTTCCTGCTTCGTCCTTGTGTCGTTTTTGCGCTATGTATCCCATCTTACGATTGAACTATCAACACGCCCAAACTTCTTCCCTGCTGTTTGACAGCAACTTGGGTCACCAGGTATAAGCCACTGGGTATGCAGCCTAAAGTACGTACTGCTCTTCAAAAAACCTGTTGCACGCCAACGTGTGTCACTGAGAATGTGTAACTGGCCACGTATCATTCGCTCCATTGGCAACGTACCGCACGAGGCACATTGTCCGTGCCAGCCAACATATGGCGAAACAAAAACACGTATAGAGTTGCGCTCATATTTCACATTCGGGAGTATTGCAATTGTCGGCGAATATGTCTCTGCTTTTCAAGCGGGTCGGCGCACTGTTGCTTTCAGCAGGCAATTGCATGTCCGCTGCTGTTTCTCTCTCAGTGGTGTAAATGCATGTTCCCATGATTATTAGTAATGTGTATATGTCTGCGCACCTAAGCGCTAGCTTCTATATTTGTGTTTCTCTATGTCGGGATATATATATATATATATATATATATATATATATATATATATATATAACGGAAAATGTTGCACAGTTGGGCGATTTAACACGGTAACTTGTCCTTCGTTTATAGCAGGAAGGGACACACAGGATGAATGGCAGCAAATAGGACGAGCGCTACAGAGTAGCGCTAGTCCTGTTTGCTTCTAGTTTTCGTTGGTGTCCCTTTGTGCTATAAATCAAGGGATATATATTTCCGAGCTGCGCAAGGTAAGTAAATGAACCTGCTATATGTGATATAAGTATGTCGTTACATATTGCGCATCTCAAAATTTTGCTGCCCAAATGCCTTAGTGCGTATGATTCTGTGTAAGCCAAATACTGTGGACGGTACACAATTCATTTCTCTTCCTTTAACGATCTGAAGTTCAGGATCGTACAACTAATATTTGTAAACTTACGAAGAAGGTGACGCTTTCACGCATGTCCAAAATACTTGCCGCCAGGACTCATAACTGAGCCTAACTTTGTTAGTTTCACAAAGCCTGTCGGCGACTTCCAACTACGCAATGTGGTAGAGAAGATTAAAAAATAAATAAAAAGGCATGTAACTCTAAATGCTCTAAATGCAGTGACGTTATATGCCATTTTCTGGGGTTGCATTCAGCTAGATTTCTCTCGGAAATGTGGAATAAAGGGCCCTCTGTCTCCAGCGAAGCACAATGCTTTTGCTGTGAGTCAGCGTCTACAGTCTTCCGCTGTAGTGCACGATGCCGCAGCTTAAGTCTTCTGACCGTTACGGCCACAATGTCATGTGGGAAGGAAGGATCGAAGAATGGACGTGATGTTAATGTTGCATCTTAGGTGGCAACAAGCGTTCGGAGTGAGAAAAGGGAAGGGAGAGAGCGCTCATTCCTATGTCTATCTCTCACTTCTTACGTCAGCCGTCAGGCTGCTAATTAAAGATGCGTCGGAATGCTGCTGCCAAACACTTTGCACGTACTCAAATTGTTCTGCAAACCAGCTAACTCCTGGTATTGTCAAAGTTTTTGGGACCCCACTGAGTTGATATTTTATATATTGTAAGTAGCTTTCGGTCGTTAAACACTATCAATAAATTGTGTTCTTGTGGCCCATTTCAGCATCATTGCTGGGCTCTGCAGTTATGAACAGATAAGAACAACGTGGAGGGAATGTGCATTTAATGGCGTTCAACCACCAAGAACAAAATGTTAGCACCAAATTTCATTGTTTGTGTCTCAACTTGCCAATTCAGGGCACTGTAAGAACGGTAGGCATGGACACGTTGTGCTTTCTGAAGCTTCATGGCAAGAAATCGAGAAAGCCTAGTAACGACAATATATATGCGAAAAATGACTTGAGCGTTATAGCTATGCTTATTCAGCCGTTGCTCTAATTGGTTCTTGTTTATATTTCTCAATGAGCAAGTACCACATGTTCAAGTATTGCAACCGATGAGCAGGCTTTGGCAAATGGTTGGCAGTTTCGTTTATGCATCTTGAATTGTAGGACAGTGAAGTAGCACGCTTTTTATCCTCTCTTCGACAATGAAGATCACGGTAAGGTAACCAAAAATGCCGCGCTATTGTTGCATTATAAGCGATAATTAGGCCCTATTATTAGAATAATGACGCCCACAGGGCATCATAGTATCAACTAACAACAGGATATACAAGTTTCGTATGCTGCGCGCAGCTCTATTTAGTCTCCTTCACCTTCCAGCATACCCGGTTAGCTCAGAAAGCAAAAACGGAACCTTGCACGATAGACGCCCCGAAAAAGAACGCCCGAAGCTACAGAGAAAGCTGATAGCATAGTGCAGACGTCAGCATCGTAAGACGCCAGACCATGCGGCTACACGTCGTTAGTTTCTTGGAGATTTCTTTACATTTGATTTTCCTTCTCTTTCAAACACCATTCATAAGGTAAGGAATTGCTACCTTCATGGTAAAAAGAATATGTAGCTAAGAAAAGCGTGCAAAGGAAAAATCTCAGTGCGCTTCCACTCTGAAGAAGCATGACCATCGAAGCTGTGTATGTGCGCCCCTTAATGGCAAGCTGCACCTCTGCCACAGGTCGGCCCGGCATTGTAGTGTCTTCGGGATCAGCCCACGTATAGGGAGTGTTTAACGCCTGCTTCACCTCTGCCGAGGGCCAGCCCGGCATTGCACTGTCTTCTGGATCGGCCTACGTATGGGGAGTGCTTAAAGAGCCCCTTAAACAGTTCGGACAAATGTGTAGACTCGCAATGTACAGCAAAAGTTAATCATTCGCACAACAATTTGTGTGAAGCATCTCATATTAAGAGCTACGGACAATTACAAGTTACCCTCCTCTACAGTCATGCATTTTCTCCTCAACTCGATCTTCGAGTGATCAGGGCTGAGCTCCGTATAGAGAAAGGATTCAACAAGAGCGGACACTCCCATAGAGCCCAGCCTCTTAATTGACTTCAGTGCACCAAGCCGTCCTCGTTAATAGCGGAACCACACTTCCGGTTTCAGTTCTGGGCGCGCGCGTTTTGAACGCTAGCTGGTACGCGTTAAGCCTGCTGCGCTGATAGGCACGTTTTTTCTTTTTCTTTTTGCTTCTACAGCTCAACCGCGCTCGGTCTTCGTGCGAAATTATTTTAGGTAAAATTGATTGCAAACGATCTTTACAAGGTTCCATCGAATATGTGCTACACGTGCAATTTCATAAAGACGTAACACCGCTTGTGAAATGAAGAAATGATAACTTTATTCTATATAAATGCTCGTTGTGGGCTTTTTGCGCATTGAACGTTGTGGCACCAGGTGAGCAACAGTAGTTCCCGCACAAAGCTCCACCGGACGACGTCAGCTGAAGAAATTAAATTACAAGCATGAGTCATTTTAGTATTAACACATACGTATTACGTGTGCAGAGCCGAAACGTGCGAACGTAGTGAATGGGCGGCATTACAAACAAAAGCAGTTCGCTTTTACATATACGCCGTAGAAAATACCCGAATAATTCCAAACAATACCCTACATTCCACGAAAACGTTCTATTTCCGAGCATTTCCCTCGTCCCGGGCCGTATTTCCTGCATCTTAAGAGCACGAATGCACGGGCTATAGCGCGTTTGCAAAAGAACGTGGCTACAATCGACGCGATAGTACGCTACGAATACACAGAGGTGGCCATAACACAGGCTCTCAATCAAACCATGCTCGACGATTGCAGAATTCCTTCTATTCGCGCTGAAGACAAATGCATGGGTGCAAAGCCTGTCTTCAGTCGTTCAAAAGAGAGAATTTTCAAGCTACAAGTTCCTGATGTTCGAGCTCCTAGGCTTTACCTTCTGCGCGTTCTGCCGGCGCAAGCAACACACTCCCGTGTTATCACTCTTGGCAATTGCTCGTCACGTTTTCGACAAGTGTGAGCACCGAAAGATGGTTTAAGATGCCGCGGGGCCACAGAAATTGTCGCAAGCTTGTCGCAGTAAGATTCAGTACCCATGCCAAACTAACTTTGTTACTGATGGCCGAGCTGCTTTTCGCTGCGTCACGACAGGCGCGGTGAGCGAGCCTCATAAGTAACAAAAAAGTACCGAAATTAATTTTCAACAATGTTGGGCGTCAGAGAAAGCACCGCAAACTTGTCAGTGCATTAAAGCTCAAAGCTTAACTGCGTACCAGGGTCGAGCTGCTTTTTGCTAACCGCATCACCACGCCAGGCGCGGCCACTGCGCTTGAAAAGTACCCCAAAAAGTAACGAAATTAGTTACAATAATGTTGAGGGTTACATAAACGCCAAAACTTTTCCCAGCAAGATTCCCTGCACGCGAAACTCCGTCACAGTGCCCTGTGCAATCAGCGTGCCCAAAAACTACCGAAATAAGTTAAAATAATGTTGGGCCTTATAGAAAGCGTCGCAAACATCTCCCAGTACGAGTCATTAATTCAACTTAACTGTGGCACGGCGGCCGAGCTGCTTCTCGCTGACTGCGTCACAAGTCTATAGGTTCCGTGCCGTAAGCCTAATTGCTTGAAATGCGTCGCAGAATGTCGAACAAAATTTCTGACCTTGCCGTAGCCTAATAGTGCAGTGGTACCGTGTCGAAGTGCAGAAGGAACGCAAGAATTGACCGGGAGCCCAACAAACCAGCCTAAATCCAAAACTAGAAAACCAGACAGACGGGTCGCCGAACAGGCCAACGCTCACATGCGCCGCTCGCTCGCTTCGGCGGCGTGTCTGACAAATGACGCATGCATCTGGCGCGTCATTCTCCTGTCGCTAGGCAATGGAAGAAAAGTAAACCGCAAAGTGTAAATTAATTTCTACGCAGATATTTTTAGTTTCGCTGGGAAACCACAAGAAATGAAACAATGTCTGTTAACTTCATTTCACATTCTCTTTCTTTTTTCGATGTTCGCGGCAGCAAACTGTCGGCGTTAATACTAGCGTGACGTATTTTCTGTTGCCAGTTTTTGCCGAGTGTCCCTTCTTGTCGAATTTCTTTCTCTATGGATCCGCCTTGACTGGCTCCGCGTCATGATGGCACGTCGCGTCGTCGACTTCCGGTTCTCTAAGAGCCAGCGCTCGAAGCATCTCCAAACTCTCTGCCAGCTGCTTGGCAGTCGACCCAAAGCGATAGCTATCGAAACAGCATGCGTTACGAGCATTCTGTCGCAGCGCCGAACGTGTCTGGTATTCCGGTAACCACAGGCGAGGTGGGCGTTTAGACGGATGGCTGGAGCTATAAACTCAAGCTGATGGAGGAACTTAAGCGTTCACGTACGTGAGTGGCCTGATCATCTGCACGGTCCAGCCCCTTGATAGCCCAGAGCTTAACCAGCCAAGCAAAGCGGTAATATTGCTCTAACCAAACGTGATACATTTTAAGCATTAACAAAAACAACGTGTTAATGATTACACTCCTGCGAAAAATGTACATGGGTAGCAAAGAATACATTTCTTTACTGCTTCTGTGTGTGGTTGAGCTCAGTGCCACCAGGTGGCTGCACCGCGCAGACGATTTACCTTTGCGCTTCTGCTCATCCCGTGAAACGGCCTGGTCAAACGGCCAGGCCCTGTACCCTTGCGCTTGCGTTTACCCCAATACCGGACTCGCGAAGCGTTATTGCGGTAGTAATCCTCCGGTGTAAAGTAACGGCCGCAAACGCGCAAATCCAGGCGCCGATTGGATAGCAGCAGTCCGATGCGCTGCAGCCACTCCGCTGGTCTGCTTCCTTGCAGAGGGACATGATGTCGCAGCTTGACATATTACCAGTCGCTGCGTTTGCAGCCCGCAACGCAACAAAGTCGAATCATGGTGCTCGCGAAAAGACTGAGATAGACTCTGACCGCAGAGCTCTCGTGAAAATGGAGCACGTTGTAACAGAAGCATACGACACTTGCTGTGTGCCGGAAGTGCTTAAGCATAGTGAGAAATTGTTGTGCATTCTCTTTCTGCTACTTTCTTTTTATAGAAACAAATTAGCTAACGTTGCAACTATTACGAACAACATTTGTTCCCCATAAAGTTGGAAAAATTGATTACGCGCCTTGGGCAGCAAATCGGATAGATCGCCCTAATGACTTCATTGGGGCAAATGACCTCAATTGGGTTGCGGGAGCTTAAAACTCAGCCGAGCGATGTGCTGCGATTGGCAGCGATGTACATGTTTAAAACATTTTAATAAATTACACGCTTTATGCGGCACACTTACATGCGTCAATTAACGATCACAAGAACTTACTCTAACGACTCGGTACGTTTGTACAAAATCGTCAAAATCGTTTCAGGGTCCGTTTAACGCCTGCTTCACCTCCACCGCGGGTCGGCGCGGCATTGCACTATCTCCAGGATCGGCCCACGTACGGGGACTTCTTTGCTTACCACAACGACAAGAAAATTTCCTTGGGCAGTTGAGGTATGCAGCTTCGCTGTAAAAGATTAAGGCCAGATGTATGGCGTCCACTTTTTCGAAATAATCGTTGGCGAGCACGGACCAAGACTGCAGCACATGCGGCTTCACTGTGAAACTGATTATTAAGTGACATGTGATTCAGCAGTTTGCAGACAGCACTGATGAGAGAGTTTAAAAGTGTCCGAACTTGACGCAGTTTATACTGTTTCATAGCTAAGGGCACTGTAAAATAAAACCAGGACAAGATGACACAGGACGAATCAGCGGCAGTCTGCGCTTGTCCTGGTTTTATTTAGCGCTGTCTGTTTATCTATGACGATACAGTGCTATAACTTACCATAGGGCCTGGTGGGCCAGGTGCTCCGGGCCGTCCATCTTCGCCCCCGTCACCCTGTGTGGATAGAGACAACAGAGAACAGAATGACCGATTCGAAAAAAGAAATCTGCAAGCTTCGCACTTGCGATGCTAGGAAATATAGCTTGTGCAATTGCAAAACTAATTATCACTCTTTATAGGCATATAAATAAATATAACTCGATGCTTGCTATGAATCTATAACAACTTTCTTTGTTTACTATACAATGCTGTTTCCGGAGTTTTCGAATAGAAGTATTGGGGATATTCATAGTACTGAAGGAGAACGGCAGATTGGGCAAGTTGGTGGTTCTCCATGATGTTTAAAAACAGCGCTAAAACGTACATCGATCAACAGAAAGGAGGATGGGACACATACGGCGCTGAATTACAACTGCGTTTATTTGAAAAAGCGCGATGGCTTCTTTAAAACCTTACATCAAGCGTGCGCGCATGCTCGATGGGAATAAAAACAGTTCTCATTCCCAACACATTGCCTCGTGGTCGCGGATTAGATTAAAACAGTTGTTCACCCTGGTTCAGCAAGCCCATTTTCTTCAAAGATAAGGTTACGGAAGGCTGACTAACACACCCACTACCTTTTCTCTTTATCTGAAATGCTTCCGCCACTTCCCTTGTAATGCTATCCCTATGCACAAACAGGATTTTTGTGTCATCAAAGAACGGCTTGCACTCGCATGCGAAACACTGCTTTGCCAGGTTTGTAGATTTCTTGTATAAAGAATTCTAGTGCTCCGATAGCCTCACATCAATACATCGGCCTGTCTTCCCTATGTACGAAAGGCCGCATCAAATTTAGCGCATAGCGCATAGGCCACATAGCGCTTTTTTTAAACATTATTCATAGTAAATTGCTGTGCTGGCAACTAGCCACAATTGCTGCCATGTAACTACATGAGCACACTGCACACTTCTGTAAAAAGCGGCTATAGACATGCGGCAAAAAAAAAAAAGTATTTATTTCTGCAATAACAAAGTGCCTTATAACAGAACGTGACTGCTTCCCAGTTGAGAATGATATTATTGCCTGACTCTAACTGTTAAAAAAAGGCATCTAAGCTAAAACATTCCACGTTTTATTTTATGCAACAGATCACAGAACATTAATATGTTGTCTAGGTTGAAGTTATGCAGCTTACAGCACTTATGAAACACAATGCTTCAAATAAGGCTAATGGAATGGACACTTCATGAAATTCTTTCCTAAATTTTATTCTTGGTGTGCATAAAATAGAACAAGCAGAAACCCAAGGAAAACAGGGGAAGACGAGAGATGGAAATTCAAGACGATGAGCAAAACGAGAACAAGGAGGTGGAAGCAGGAGTAAACGTTTGGACAAGAGGATTAGTCTTCTTCAAGGCAAGCGGAAACAAAATACGAGCACGCAGTTCAGCCATTCAAGCAGATTTATTGCAAAAATTATCCTGGCACACTTTACTCAAGGAACCATGTCATGGAGCTTACCGTACGAATGTTTTATCGGTGAGGAAGGCTTTTCCAGAAGCAAGTTTACTGCTTCTACACTCTAAAAACTAGGAAGGGTATCGCAGGAGTGAAGCTGCCGGTTCACTCTTCAAAGCGTCGTTTTACTCTCGCAAAATGTCGAGGAGAGTGAAATGCATTGTTCACTCTGTCACCAAGGAGAGAGTGAAATGTGCTTTTCACTTTCCCCTTCAGAGAGAGAGAGTGAAAAGACTCTTGCGACAATAGAAAAGAGAGACTCTTGCGGCAATAGAAAACTAAACGTAGCGTACTCTTCTGCTTCAACTGTAGGTGGCTGGCCCCGAACATGGCAATGTATCATTCATGCACGCTGAGCAAAGAACACATCGTTTTGCTTCTAAGAGAACAGGCCGCCGCAGTTCAAAGGAACGCGTAGCGAGCGCTCTACTTTTTCACTCGGAGTGGCTCCACCACGCGCGCGCGCGCTCAAGATCGCGGAACAACACAGCACCGGAGAAAGGTGATCCTTCAGCGAGCAAAGGCCAGCCGAGGGAGATCGCGGAACAACACAGCACCGGAGAAAGGTGATCCTTCAGCGAGCAAAGGCCAGCCGAGGGAGCCAGTCGTTCGTCATGCCTTGGATATAACAGCAAATCCTCCACGGTAAGTGAATTCTAAGTTAGGTGCACATTCTCCGTATATGTCATGCTACCGCCAGGAAGTCGTCGCTGCGCTTAGCCGACGCGATTGACAAAGGACTAGGCGTACGCGCTGTCTCTCGATGTCAATCGAAAAAGCCAGTCGTCGCGATAACTGCATGTGATTTTATCACTTTGCCGTTGTCCGTAAGAGCTTTAAAAATCGCAAACGCTGCCAGAACTATGGTATGTTCAATAAGACGCCAGGCGAGAGGACGCTTAAAATGGTTAGTTCACCAGCCCGTGATTCCGAGCCTATGCGGAGCGTGATTAGCGTGCGTTTTGTGTGTTTGAATTTATTCAGTTTGGCAGTCTACTGTGTACGGAACGCTGTTGAATTAAGGAATCACATAACAGAAGGCGTCATTTTGCTGGCAGCATGCTTCTTTTTTATAAATAAACCGCGCGCTTGACGGTGTCTCGTGCAGGGGGAATCTGCGACCACTGAAGTTACGTGCAGCACCAGTGCTAGTTAGAAACTTTGCCGCAGGCATTCAGCTGCATGCTGCAAGAGGTCAGTTGGGCGCGTTATCTTGAACTTAGTGAAAACGCATGAGGAATCCATGTTTTATGCTGAAAAAAGTATAAACCCCATATAAGCGATCTTGCGCGCGGGAGCTACAAGCGACGCGACAGATGGCTGTCGCGTTCGCTCGTCGCCTGCAAGTCGTACTCCGTGCGAGCGACGATTTTGAGCGACGCCTCCCCGGTGTTGCCGGCATGAGGGCTGCAGTCACGCGTGACGCGTGCTTTAGTAATTTACGTTGATGTATTTTACTATAAAAAGTAGCATAAAATATTTCCGGAGGTCTTGCAGTACGTTCTTATCCTTGCACGTATAAAAATTGAATCATTTGCTCGTTCCGCGCGACAATCGGTAGTACTTGAGCGATGTATGTACATCCAGTTCCGGCTTCGCGCTATTGGCTAGTCGCTCATAGCACTTCTGGGCGACGAGCGACGATTTCTAGATTTCCAGAACCGAGCCATCTGTTCAAGCGACGGCCCGTTTTGTCGCTCGAAGCCGTCGCTCGTCGCCGTCGCGCACTAAATCGCTCTCACAGTGTTTATCCCTAAGACTCAACTGTTTTTGCTCATGTTGAAATGGTGTGAATATAGGTCTGGTTTTGTCTCCTGTTGCGGTTTTCGTGCACGGTGCGAAACTGAAAGGATGCTTATGTCTACGAACTCGGTGAATTGTCTAGGAGCTAGTTACGCATCGGCATCGAATATAATGGCTGCTGTGAGGAATTACAATTGCAGGGGCGCTTTGCATACGCTTATTGTTTTGGACATGCCTGTGCATTTGCTAATATGAGTTGGCGTGTCAGAGTTATGTCATATGAACAGCTAAATCAGCCTTCATGTGGGGGTTACAAGCGTAATGTGTGCATTTTGCTATAGCATGGCAGATCAAGATGTGTTTATCGCTTGAATATTTTTAGTAGAGAAATAAAATATCAAAATAAAATGTTGCTTTAATTCCGTGTTACCAGTCTGTCGTACACAGAACAATAGGTTGGTGTAATAAACTAATAACTGCGGTTGAACTGCAACTTTTACATGCCTACAAGAATCTAAAATGCTAGATTTCAAACTGCAGCAGTAGTCGGGTCTGTCAAAAATGAACTCCACTGCGCACCTCATGCATGAAAATAAGTTCATGCCTTTTAGTAAGCTTAGATGCAGGCCGCAGTGAACTTGTTAGTATTGAAATAGGGGTAAGCTTGCCATAACAAGCCTTGTTGCCCTTTTTTATAGGCACATCCATATATCCATTGAGCTGAAGGAGAATATTTTCATCCCTACTGAGCATCATGTTTGCAGCTATAATCCTCAAATTATGGCTTCAGCAGTGGCACAACCAGGGATGGTGCGGGGGGGGGGGGCACACTGGGCACGTGCTTAGGATGTGTCACAAGTGGTGTTTGCGATACACTAGACTCATGACAGACCTATGACGTCTGAAAATGACCAATATTCTATTCATTAGCAGGAGTATTCTAACATTCATGAAAAACAAGGATGAACTGTGGTTTATTTGTTTTTTTGCTTAAATCTAAAAATTGAAGTTAGTTTAGCAGTTGACTGTTGCAGTCTTTTGGATGTTTTGCATGCATTTCACTAGGAAGACTAAGAGCTAAGACTTTTTTATTGCCATGGCCTTGACTGTCTTGATGTTGTTTTGCACCATGCCCTTGTGTTGACTTTTGCATACGATATTTTTCAGGCACCCGCTTTATATAACGCAAGAAGGCAGCTGCAAGGACACGAGGATGTGAAAGAGCCAGTGCAGCGCGACTTCACGTAGTGCAGAGGAGCCAATGCCAAAAAATCAAAATACATTGGCATGTTATTTGGACAAGAAAACTAGTATGTGGGTATATTGGGTGTACCATTTGACCAAATGTCAACAAAATCAAGATACAGTATGTTACACGAAGATGAAATTCTCACGTGCTCCAGGCAGTCATCTTAGCATGGTATATTTATGTAATGTCTCTGATTGGAAAGTCAAACCAAGTATGCTCTCTGGAGACAAACACATAGCAGCAAGTGTCATTGAAAAGTTAAAAATGTGTTTTAAGAAAGCTGATTAGTTCTGAGAAGTGACTGCTTTTTGTCTTGCCTCTCAACAGATATATCCATGTGATAAAAAAATAGTGGTACAATGAAATTGCATATTTGCTTAGCGACATGATACATACTTGCAATGAGCACGGTGCCTGTGTTTACTATAGAAAGCAACAGCCCATGCTTGGTTAGGTTAGGCCCACTACAACATGCAGGCACGGCTGATTGGCGCTTTTTTTATTTCTGTGTCGTGAGGTTTATTGACGTGCGTATAGGTGCAGTGGCACGCAGTATGGCTAGTACAAAAAGGGGGGGGGGCAGATATATGTAGCTCACTGTACACGATACAGGGCAAAGGAAATCCGTGTTCAGCAACTGTTATATGCCATGTACGTAAATTTTACAACGCTACTCGTTCGAAGCGCGCACAGGTGCATATTGAAGGAAACTTTCCAGGGTAGATAATTTAGTTCGTAATTTACACTAATTTTGCTCTAACCACGAGACATAATAATTTGAATATACTGCACGGAAAAACCTAGAGCGAATTAAATTGTGTCAGCTTGGTGTGTATACATGTAGTCTTTCCTATGCATTAGGTTTTTTGCGTAATGCATTAACAGTTGACAGCCTATCTTATGATGTGTACTCTGTTTACATTACAGTTATTTATTAGTTTACTCATTTGTTTTGCGACTGATGAAATGCCGACATATATATATTTTCAACATTTGACATAACCCTGTATGTTTTACAGGGACAACCCAGGACGTGCATTTCTCAGCATCCAGTCAACTGCCAAAAGTGACTCAAACACAGGCCACCAGTAAGTGGACATCAGTTGCAATTTCACATTATGAAGTTGGCGGCTGCCTTGTACGGAGGCTTTTTTTTTAATGAGATGGTGATGTCGTTCTAATGTACATTTTGACCACAAAGGTGCGATCATGTCTCACAGAGGCATATATGGTTGCTATTCTCTGCGAGGAACGTGTTCTCGTGTTCGTGAAGCATTTGTGTTTGGCAGTATTGTCGCCCAATGAGTCGGATGTAAACACTAACTCGCCACTGCCAGCAAGTAGTTGCAAGCAACACAATATATTATTACGCTGTAAAGTTATTTCATTAATTCGAAGGAAAGTTTTGCAGCAGGAAAAAAGGTTGCTATTCCAGGTAAACATGTCTTTTTCTCACAGCTTATTTAGCCAAACTGTGGATGCATGAAATTCGTGACTTATTAATAGATTTTAATTTATTATTTAGTAATGCTTCTAAAAGAGACTAGAAATAGCATGTGACTACCTCTGCAATCAGCAGACCATACATTTACAGTCATAAGTGGCAGTTCCATGCAGTCTCGCACTTTATATAACCTTTCCTTTCAGCAACATTGGAACTGGTGGCTGCGTTTTCAGAAGGAGAAGTGCACTTGACACTGTATATGTATGTGTGAATTCGGTTTTCTTTGTATGTGTCGGCTCACTGACAAACAGTGCAAAAATCTGTTGTACCATGAGCCTGACGACGCCTTCTGCTGCTAGAAATGCGGCACTTCGTATTTTATAGTACTGCATGACATTTAAATCAAAGCTACCACATAAAATTATCAAGAAAACTAACCGCTGTTATAGCTGTTTTCCTCAAAGAACGCTTGTCCTTTATGGGCTGTGTTAATCTGAGCTCTCCACCGATGTTTCAGTAGTATTATCCCTTAGTGAGTGAGAGATTGAGGGCAATTAATTGTGTTAGTGTTTAAGTGGTGTCCTAATTATGTGCATTTGTTCCAACAAAGTTGTCTAGATTACTTTATTGTGTAGTGTAAAGCTAATGAAACCATCAGCAACTACTGAGTTGCTAACACGCATATGGATTTGTCACTATACAGGTGGAACTCGGCTGTACCACTGCAGTGCTGCGGAAATTGCCTTCACCAGCGGCTTTGCAACAGCTGTTTCGCAGCATGTCGGTATGTGTTAATTTATAATTATGTTGGGATGGGCTAGTAATATGGACCACTGCTACTCTTTATTGTGACAGATCCATATGATAAGGGATGTAATGGGCACAGCGAAAATCTTTGAATTTTTTACTATGGTACATAAACAGGCTCTCCTTTTCGTCACTGGAGCAGGAGAGAAGGGCATGCAGGCACTCCTGAATGTACATATATTTCAAAACATGAGACACACACACACACACACACACACACACACACACACACACACACACACACACACACACACACACACACACACACACACACACACACGCACACGCACGCACACGCACGCACACGCACGCACGCACACACACACACACACAAACACACACAATTAAACTAAAGGCAGGGACGTTCCATCTTTCATCTTGAATTGAATTGTGCAGCGCAAAAATACAACACAGACCACAGAGAAGCACACATGTTAACAGGTTTGATACACACGTTAGTTCAACAGATTTGATACTTCAAGTGTGCTACTTTACACAAGGGGGAAGGGAAAGGGGAGAAAATCTGAAAAAAAAGTGGAGTGGAAAAAAAGGAATCGTGCCAAAAAGCATGAGAAGCATCGCGCAGCCAGGATCACCAGCAGGACATCTAAAAAGCACTCTGATAAAATTACATACAGGACAACCTTACGTATAGTTTGTTTCAATCAACTCAGATCACATGCAGCCATTACTGCAATCAAGTTGTTTCCTTATGTCATATGAGGGAATGATGTGGGCCCAAAAAACTGTTTAGAGCTGAAGGATTATGTTCCATTCTAGCCTCATTGCCTGCTTTTTTATCATATTGTTATCAGCTGCTTATGTTAGGGACAAAAAGTAAGAGTACGAACTGTTTCCCGATTCGCCATTCCACACAACATGTCTTTGTGACTATATGTACATGCAGATGATCCATAGTTGAAAAATATTCAGTACAGTAGAATCTCATTACAAGATGCACTTGGTTGTAAGAGACATCTGAAAATTGTTTGGTTGGTTTTCCTATGTTTGCCACGTTAACAATACTGTATACAAGAGACACCTTTGTTACTAAGGATGACTTTTTAAGTATTCACTACTTCGAAGAGACACAACCCAGACACATTCACTTTGTGCACCTTGTGTGCTCCGAAGGGCAGAAAAGATCACGCAATCCTTACACAAGTCAATCGCGCATGTCTCTTTTAGCATGAACCAGAAAAGGAGGGCAACGAGGACAGTGCAGGGCAGAAAGTGTCGGCAGTTGAAGCTGACGAGCGTCTAAGAGCACCTCAAAGGTACTGCGAGCAACAAGGCTTGCAAAGTGAAGTGTTTAAATTCCAGAAGTTGGGAAGGAAGCTAACACTATCTACAGTCACTAAAAAGCTGTGAATATCTTCTTTAAGGGGCCCCTAAACCACCGAGGTTGAAATTTAGTTGCGGTGTTGCAGTTCTACAGAATAAGGCAATTAACAGGTAGCCACGAGAATTTTTCGAAACGGTGCAGTAATAGTGGAGCTACGTGTGTTTGATTATCGAAAAGTAGTCCCCACTCATTTTACTCTTTCATCTGGTACACGCCATATGCACAGTATCGTCTTTTCCTTGCCTAGTACACCTCCAAATGTTACGGGACAGGCCAACACCAACGAGCTCTGTTGCTGCCGCGCTGGCCCGTCGTCCTGCGAGGGGTGGCGCTAATACAACGGAACTGTATGGTGACTCGTGTTGAAGAGCCTCATAGGGAGACCCTTCTGTTGGCGTTTCTGTTCTTTGCCCCCATTGGCTGCCCACAATGGCATCGCGCGCAACGCGACGAGGAAGAACGAGTGTGTGTATTTGCTTGAAGGCCTTGCCGGCAGTCGTACACTTTCGTTCGACCAATCGACAGCACCGGAAACTGGTGACATCATCAGAGACAGCCTGGTGACGTCAGGACAAACTGGGGGGTGCAGGAAAGGTCCAGAGAGGCGCACGGGGTCATTTTCTTCATATTGTGGTGTTCCGGCAGTGCTACGAACTCTGGCATTTGGCTTCGTCGATCGTGACGGCATTCTGATTTCGATACGCGTGTTTACTTGAAATGTTCAAAAAATGTCGAGAAGTGGTTTAGGGGCCCTTTAAGCCACCCTGAGCATTTATTCCTTCAGATATATCAAAACATACTTTAGTGATGATGCATAATAAAGTGATCTAGTCTGGCTCCTCAGTGTCTCAAAATTTTTGGTTTCGAGAGACATGTTTCCCGTGCCTCTTGAATATCTTCTGATGAGACTTTACTGTAATATACACAAAAAATTGTGTAACTCCTCCTGCAAGTATTATTCATTAAGCCCAGTCACTTATGTGCAAAGCTTGTGGTTAAGTCTTGATGTCCGTACTTTTTAGAGCTATGTTTATTCATTCATGCTGTTCTTATTGGTTCTTTGATGCAGGAGACAATGCCTACGAAATTATCGGCCCTGATCATGAGAGCCCTCAAGGGGCAAACAACATCTCTGTTGCAGAAGTGAGCCCGATACCACTTGGAAGTTACCATGACAGATGACACGGCAGCAATAGATAGAGAGACTGCCATGTCTGCTGCAGCTGCAACAGTGTACGAGGCAAGCAGCAGCGCGTCAGCATCAGCAGCAGTGTCAGAAGGAACCACACCAGGCCTGGTAGAGCAACATGTGTGCTATCACTGACTTTTTTGTAGTGGATACAACTCATTTGCTCAACATACAAAAGCTTTTCACCACGACTGTGAGCAAGTGCAAGACTAAGTTAGGTGTTATAACACAGTACAAGCATCACTTTAATATATGCAAATGCAAACATATTACAGTTGTTGCCTCCCCAGCCAGCCCACATAGTGACAACAATGTGGAACACATGGTGGGACACACCTCTCTCCCATTACAAGATAGTAGAGACTGTCAGTGTTGTTGCTAGATTGACTGGTCTTTGTAGGCAACTAGAAGGACAACACAGGTGTCATAAGATTGTTGTTGATGTTGTTGTTGAAGAGGTAAAAAAGAAGTTTGATGCAGCTGAAGTGCCAACTGATATTCAGCAAATCAAAAGCAACCACCTGAGAAAGCAACACTATCGAAATTTGGGTATCTATGTGCCGCCAACTCTGGTAAGAATGGCATAGGACAGAAGTGTGATGAAAATCACACAGACACTGCTGTTGCATCACTGGCCACAGTGAGCAGCGACTTGTACGGCAAGAGAGTCAACTGAAACTAACATTATGATATAGTGTCATGCTCCCATGTGACCACTTTTCAAGTTATTTTGCAAGATACAGCTCAACCTCCAGAAACGAGACTGCAACTTGTCTGTAAAAAAGCTTTCACAAAAACTTATTCATAACACTATTAACATAGCAGTATTTTTTTTTGTGTTCGTTCGAGGTTCCCGGCTGTCCATTATTGCAAAAATTGAGGAAAAAAAGAACATGTGTCGTACTTACACCTTTTTAACAAGTACGAGGGGGACAGAACTTTTCTAGTCATGCATCTTCATCATACTATCAAGTTTTTAAATGCCTTTTATAATTATTATTACCAGTTATATCTGAGTGCATTGTATGCATGTAGCAGGTGTAAAATCAGGTCAGTTGGATCAGGTGCCTTATCTGCAAGCGAGCCCTATATTCAAGAAATTTGAAATAAAATAGTTACATTAGAGACGCAGTCTTTCAGCACTTTATTGCCTGTGGTTTAAGCATTGCTCAATACTTTTGTGGGTGGCAATTTCAACCGGCACAGCACTGCGCTTTGCCACAGTCACATTTGTCATCAAAGCGGTGTTTACCATTAGTGTTGATCTGTTTGTGTATGCATAGAGCAAGTTTTTAATTTATATTTTTCTGCATTCTTGTGCTTGCACTAAGCTTGTATAAGGCAGTTACAAAATGTGCGTCACTATAACGAACTGTTCTGTTGAGCTTACACTTGCAAATAATCGTGTTCAGATGGCCGCACTTCTATGCGGGTGCACCGCTAGCTTTGTGTATGTTCTCATGTTTGTATAAAGCTTATATAAGCTAGTTAGAAAATGTATGTCACTAAGCATTGTGATATTCTTTAAAGAACTGCTTGGTTGGTTTTACACTTGTGAATTAGTATTGAGGCGGTGGTATTCCCATGTATGCCCACTGCTAGCTTTCTGTGTCCTCACGTGTTTGTATTAAGTTTCTACAAGGGAGTTACAGCATGTACGTCACTAAGCGCTGTGATATTTTTTAAAGAACTACTTTGTTGGTTTTACACCAGTGAGTAATAGTACTCGGGTGGCACTAGTCATGTGTAGGTACACAGTGACCATTTGTATACATTATGCTCATGTAAAGCAGTTACAAAGTGTATGTCACTAATTACTGTGATATTTGTTGAATTGCTGTGATGGTTTTACACATGTGAATAATAGTGGTCAGGACACAGTACTTGCGGTGTATAGTTGAATTTATACACTGCCAAGACATGGGCTGTATACGTACCAAAAGAAATGTATGTCATTATATTGTTGTGATTATTACTGTTTGGATTTTATTAAACTGTAATAAAATTGTTTCTTGTATCTATTGAGGTATGGCAATTTTTCATGCAACCAAACTGAGGACCTGCACTTGTGCATACAAATAAACAGCTAATTTAAGAGTATACTGCTCATATTCTGCTAAACCAGTTTAACAAATCTTGTACTACAATGCTGGAAAAATGACAGAGCTCACTCGGGTGTACAGAAAAAGTTCTGCACTCGCTGAAGGACTGCCCCACACTGGAGTTCGTAATGTTGCGTTTATTGGAGTAGAACAGAAAGTGCACTTCTATTAAAAATGCGACAGTCGGTAAAGAAACATAAGGCAGACGAGCGGATGTGGCACATTTTTTTCAGGGCCCTCCATGCCTACTACTGCTTTTCTAGTCTTCCTGTGCTCTGCGTATAAGCCCCGGTTCAGCCAAGGTTTTTACTCCATGACAGTTGTTCTACTGGGTTCGTAGCAATATTGAAGAAAAAACTTCAATGGTTTTCAAGGACTTTCGAGGCCCCGACACAGTAACTTCAAGGACCTCGTGCAATGTGTGTAGTAGTTTGGACAGGCAATAACTTGTTCAAGAACACCGTTAACTTTAATGCATACGAAAGAAAACAAAACAAATCGCATTTCAGTGATTTCAAACATTTGAAAGACTGCTAATTTGCCTTTCACCGCCCACCACTAAACGCACACAAGGAAGCATTTCAAGAAAGCGCTCAAAGTTTTTCTGCAATAGCACAATTAACTACTTGGACCTGCAACATTTGCAGTTTTTGAATACTGTTTGGTTTGACAGTGTATGTGATGTCATCTGTTGCCTCAGCTTTTTTCACCATCAAATAAGCAATAGTCATTTCTAATTTCTTTTTATTGTGTCTGTCGCTCTCAATTTACTCTTCACGGCTTCTCTTCGAATGCCTCAACTGTTGAGCTTCCTGCTTGTGCTCCTCCAAGCACATTTGTCGCCGGTTCCATGTGCATAAAACTGGTATCTGCAGCTCCTTTGTAATTTCAACTTTAAGGATGTCGCTTTCCTTCTATTACCTCCAGAGACAATTTTCTGTGACATGCGAAAGAGTGTCACAGAAGGGAAAAAAAGCGCTTGCCAATGTCTGCTAAGTCTAGCCAAATGTACAAGTTTAAGGACTTTCCAGTACTTGACCAGTACTTTCCAGGACTTTCCAGTAGAAATGCCATTTTCAATGCCTTGAAAATGGCATTTTAGAAATAAAGGATTTTCAAGGATCGCTACAAACCCTGGATTCTAGCACCTAAATAATTTTACAAGCTTATTTTGGCATGGAGTTAGGAAATTCATGCTTTCTAGCTAACGCTGCACTATCTCTGTACAGTGAAGCCACGAGAGCGCAACTATTTTGGAGTAAAGAAAAATACTGAAAGCTTTTAATACCACTCTTCTTTTTTTCTATGGAGCTTCGTATTGCCTAGTTAAGTTTACGAATGTGCCTGGTTTTGGCGGGCGTTTCTTCGACATTTTCTGGAAGAAGCAGATGTCTAGCCCCCGTATTCAGAAATGTATCTTAATACAAAGCTCATGCTTGACTTGATATAAACGACGCCTGGTGTCGAACGCCTGGTGCGCCTGGTGCAAGACGCTCACTGCCTTTCTTTTGGTGCGTTCACGACTTGCGTCGTTTAGATCAAGTCAAGCATGGGCTTCAAGTTATGATGCATTTCTGCATATGGGGGTAAGCGTGCACAATTCCGGGCAACGCACTGTGCCATTGACACTGAGAGAAAACGGGGAAAACAGAGTTAACCACTTATGCTCCTAAACTTTCGCGTACCTGTGGTGTGCGTGTATCGTGGAAGAAGAAGCAGCGCAAACACAAGGACGAAAAAAAGCATCAACCACACCAGCGCTTCGTGGTGTGGCATGTTTTTGCGTCGTCCTTGTGTTGCGCTGTTTCTTCTAAATGCTCAACCAACTAGCCGGGAAGTCCATCCTGTGCATATATAAATTGAACACACGCATGAGTGTAGATGGTCTTCGAAGCTTTTAGAACGAGCACTGCCACAGGATACGAGCAGTGCACGCGTAACAAGTGGACACATTAGTCATTTAAACATGTGTGCCAATGCATTTGACGCGGCTATCGGCATAAGCAGTCTCCAAATGCTGGAATGCATGCGCTTCAAAACGCTAACGATCCGCTGCTAATGCAGGACAACAGCTCACAGCGGACTGAACCAAACTCTGAACTAATGCACTTGAAAATAACGCCTACACGGCCGCGTGAGGCACGTCGAAATGCCTGGTACTGGCGTCGCAGTTGCTCACCAGTATACGCGCGAATTAAATTCACATACTTGGATGGTTGGCGCAATACTTTGTACCCGCGTATTTTGGAGAACATGGACTGGAGAAGCACTCGATCATGAGCTGAACGGCACATTTGTTATTTTCCTGCGGTGACGACAAGCCGTGAATAGTTCTCACGTTGTCGTCTACGTTTTCTTCCTTCGTTAGTCGTAGCAAGGAATGGAAATGATGCAAACGCACACGTATTCCACTACACAACAGCACAGCACACTGCAGAGAAACCCCACCCACCACAGCCGATTCATCAAATACGTTTGGTATATATATATAACCTCTAAAAGAACACGACTGGGCGTGGCGGCGCTGTGGTGTAATGGTTATGATGTGTGTTTTGAATTGCACAAATGAGACTGTGCGCGGGTTCGAATTCACATCATGTATAGAGCATTGTGATTCTTGATAAGTATGCGATTCCCTTGACAATTGTATTCTAATTAGATTGTGTGACTCCTGATTGTGAAATTTGCGAAGATATTTGCAGATTAAGTGTTAATTCGCTTTTTTTTCTCCTCAGTGGCGTTCGTGACGGATACGCATAGGCCGCTTCAGAGCAGTCACGCCTCACGGTAGGCAGCAAATAGCCAGGAAAAAATGACTTTAAAATCCTGCATAACTTTGCTCACGCCTATTCTGAAGGCCGCTTGGAATCGGGCCAGTGTCTCTGAGGAGCCGCCTAGGGAACAGTATATCAGCGGCCCTAATTTGATCTGATTTACTGCCTGCATGCGTGACCAGGACTTGGCTAAGAGGGTATTGGGAAGAGTACTAGCACTCTGTTCTGAAGGAGTACAAGCACTCTGTTTGGGGGAGTAGAAGTACTCGGCCTGGCGGTGTACTATTAACCCTGCGGGGAGAGTATTAGCACTCTGCGGAAGAGTACTAGCACTCCCTGTGGGAAGAGTATTATCACTCTGCGGAAGAGTACTAGCAATCCCTTGCGGTGGAGTAACAAAACTGTGTCAGGAGGAGTTGACCTACTCTCTCTCAAAGAGGGTCGATCTACTCTCGAAACGAGAGTGAAATATGGGACAAGCAGCTACTCCCTCAAAGAGAGTGCCCGGCACTCCCTTAGTTTTTAGAGTGTACTAATACGTCGAATACCTGGTATTCATTTTGTAAAGATTGTATCTTATCTTAGCAGGACCAAGATAACAGTGGAATGCGTAACAAAAATGAGGTTGATTATAAGAGAAACGCGTTCCTGTGTTTGCTTTCGCTTGAAGCAAAAACACACATGCGGCCTTAATCTATTCGAATGTGAGTTTTTGCTGCCCTCTGTCAGATGAAGCAAATACATCCAGTAAAGAAAATTTTAGTCCTAAGAAGAAGCTTATCTCTAATGCATCGCTTATACATGTAAGAAGGGCGGTTCAAGACTGGTCGATGTTGATGGCAAAGTTGGCGCGGGTGCAGTAGTGTAGCGTGTGGTTCGTTTGGGATAGCGCCACATTTTTAGGCAGCACTATCTCAGCGATTGGGCCACATTTTTTGTCCAGTTAAGGTTTAAGGCGCAGCTGTTTTCACAAGTGCATCTACCTTTAACTTCAGCCTTTTGGGATAAAAAGATTTACTCTTCCGTATAGCGCTGCGCTTCAAGTTCTTGCGCCTTTTTCGTTCCAAGCTTCCTTTTAACGTCTGTTTCGTCGTCCTACTCAAACTAGAAAGGCTCAAATCACCGTACTTTCAAGAAAGTGGTCAGTAAATGGCAGCAAGGTACCCAGATCCAACGAGACCTAAATCGATCTGAAGTCCCCAAAGAAGACATTGTCATCAAGCGTCGAACAATTGTAACTGAGCCCCCACATACGCACAACTGGCACACACAAACGCGGGCACGTGCAAAATACATATTTACCCAGGAAGCCTTCCTGGACATGCGGGACAAAGCTCTATGCACAAGCAGTGTAGAACGCTTTTAATTTTGGGAATCATTATCTCGAAACTAGGGTCCTCGCACAAATCCAATAAAGGGGAAAAGACTTGAATACCGCGGGGTGGCAAGTCGCCAACTTCAACGTGGGTCCACTGTTTATTTAGAGATATATAGCGATCGAAGTAGATTACAAAAATGGTTATTGATGAATAAAATCTGTTCTATTAGTTGATTATGCTCCTGGGTGAGTTGTTTCAAGTCTAGTGGCTACAATTAACCTGAATCGGAAATGAGGACTTAGTGGGAGAGAAGAAGGAAGAACAGACCAAGCGCTTATCTTCAACTGTTTATTCGTAGACAGATATCAGAGGTATACTACGGCTGCGCATGCGTGCCGCAGTCATGTTAAAAGGTCGCAAAAGTGTGTCGATCAGCGCGAACTCGTTTCCTTAGACCTAAACAGATGTATGGCTAATGCCTCCCCAGCTCGTGCTTCTCAATATGGAAACCTTCCAAAAGGAACAGTGCGAGCTTAGCGCTCGCTCTGTTCTTTCTTTCTTGCTTCCTCATATAGCAAGTCTTCGTTTTGACGTCGCACTATATGTACCCCCTATCTATCGCCTACTTCTAGCAAGCATTATTGCGTCTGGTTTTGATAGAGGTATAATTTAGCTCAGAAAATGTACTATTGGTTGACTTATAATTACCCATTTCAAGTAGACTTACATGATATGCCTAGCGACAACTTGCATAAAACTTCTTCTTGCCTTTTGGCGAGTTCAGTAGTTTTGTAGACATTCCTGGAATTACAAAACTGTCCAATCATCCAGAGCCGGCTCTGAAACAACTTACGCTCCTATTACTGCACCAGGCGTATCATGATCACATTCATATATATACCGATCGTTCGACCTCACCTACCAGCTCAACTGCCGCTTTCGCCGCTCCAGCTGGCCAGGTTATAGTTAGATTCAAATTGTCACAATTGACTACATCTACGTCGGCAGAACTTGCAGCTCTCCATGCCGCTATGACGTACAGTGCTCACGGAATGAAACACGACAGCGAGTGTTTGGTAGAACCCTGCATATGTGCAGAGAACTCGAGAGTACCATGTCATGTCGCTAGGAATCTGGTCACCAAAGGTTACTCGGATTCCGCTCTAAGTGTACTCACCGAAATTACGTCGAAGTGACCCGAACTACGGCCGGTGGAAACGAAAGTATGGGTATTAGTTAGCCCTAAATTGACGCGTTTCATTCCGTGAGCACTGTACATCACCGAACAGCCAACAGAGAAGTGGGTCGTATTTTGCAATTCTAAGGCAGCTCTTCACAGTATAAAATCTGCGTTACATCACAGAACTTACGAACACATGATATCTGATATCAGGGAAGCGCACCACCAAGCTCTGGAAAGAGGACACCACATTATATTTCAATGGATTCCTGCTCACTGTGGCATCGTCGGCAACAACCTAGCTTACAAAGCTGCCCGGTGTGCCCACTAAGACACTAAGACACCAAGACGCGTCCAACACCTTTAGCGAGGTCGGACGCTGTCAGAGAACTTCACCTAGTTGCACGCAAGAAGTCACAAGATCTCTGGATTTCAAGTGCGTTCAATTGCAGATTACGCAAACTGGACCCCACGCTACGGCTACAACTACCATCTAGCCTTTCCCGCGACGAAACAACCTTGCTGCGCCGCTCGTGGGTGGAAGTGGCGTTCACGAACGCACACTGCTACCGTATGGGAATGGCCGAGAGCCAGATGTGTGACTCCTGTGGGTGCGGGGAAACCATCGAGCACCTATTGTGTACCTGCCCGCGCTACGATGTCCG
This sequence comes from Dermacentor andersoni, assembly GCF_023375885.2. Lineage (NCBI taxonomy): Eukaryota > Metazoa > Arthropoda > Arachnida > Ixodida > Ixodidae > Dermacentor > Dermacentor andersoni. Next base: position 6,237,137 of record NC_092818.1, read on the forward strand.
ACGCCTCTCTCTTTGGGCAAGTTTACACCCACTGGTCTCGAGAGTGTTCACCGAGTCAAAGATACTCGGACCGTGGCCACACCCGTCACTGGCTCAAAAAGTGATTCGTGTACTAGCGCAGTACATGGAGTGCACCGGTTTAAGAGACTGTTTATAGTGTCCTTGTGTATGGTGTCCCTCCTACACGTAATTATTGCTTACTCTCTCCCTTTCTTTCTTTTTCTACTCCCCTTTCCCTCACCCCCAGTGTAGGGTAGCAAACCGGATGCTGTTCTGGTTGACCTCCCGGCCTTTCCAATCCTTGTTCTCTCTCTCTCCCTCTTACGTACGGCAGGACCGTATCCCACGTCTTGTGCTCGACGTCGACGTACATTGCTAGCATGTCGGCGAGGGTCTTGTTCAGGGGCTCCGTGAGACCATCCGTCTGCGGATGGAAGGCAGTTGTCCTCCTGTAACTTGTCTGGCTGTACTGCAGAATAGCTTGGGTAAGCTCTGCTGTAAAAGCCGTTCCTCTGTCAGTGATGAGGACTTCTGGAGCACCATGACGCAGCAGGATGTTCTCGACGAAACATTTCACCACTTCGGCTGCGCTGCCAAGAGCTTTGGAGCTTTAGTTTCAGCGAAGCGGGTGAGATAGTCTGCCGCCACGACGATCCACTTATTTCCGGAAGTTGATGTCGGAAACGGTCCCAAGAAGTACATCCCGATCTGCTGAAAAGGTCGGTAAGGAGGCTTGATCGGCTGTAGTAATCCCACTGGCGTTGTCGGTGGTGTGTTGCTTCGCTGGCAGTCTCGGCATGTCTTGACGTACCGAGCGACATCGGCGGGTAGGTGCGGCCAGTAATACCATTCTTGTATCCTCCATAGCGTTCGGGAGAAACCGAGGTGCCCAGTGGTTGGATTGTCATGTAGGGCGTGCAGTACGTCTGGGCGCAGCGCCGACGGAACAACAAGAAGGTAGTTGGAGCGGACTGGTGAGAAGTTCTTCACGAGCAGGTTGTTTCGAAGCGTGAACGAAGACAATTCACGCTAAATGCCCTAGGAACAACGTCGATGTGCCCTTACAAATACTCGTCTAGGATTTTTAGCTCCGGGTCTCCTCGTTGCTGTTCGGCATGGTCTTCCGCGCTTATTATTCCAAGGAAGGCGCCGTCATCCTCGTCATCTTGCGGCGGCAGGTCAATTGGGGCGCGTGATAGGCAATCGGCATCTGAGTGTTTTCGTCCGTACTTGTAGGTTACAGTGATGTCGTATTCTTGTAGTCTGAAGCTCCACCGTGCCAGCCGTCCTGAAGGGTCCTTTAACTTAGCTATCCAACACAACGCGTGATGGTCGCTGACCACTTTAAGTGGCCTCCCATATAGGTAAGGGCGGAATTTTGCTGTAGCCCAAATGATGGCGAGGCATTCCTTCCGCTTTTGACAGCGACCGGCTAGCATAAGATATCACCCGTTCAAGTCCGTTATTCTTCTGTACTAGGACGGCACCGATGCCTAGGCTACTGGCGTCAGTGTAGATTTCGCTATCAGCCTTCTCGTCAAAGTGTGCAAGTACCGGCGGCGACTGCATGCGTCGTTTGAGTTCTTGCAATGTATCGGCCTGCGGCGTTTCCCACTTGAACTCGACATCACATTTGGCTAGATGCGTTAGCGGCTCCGCCGTGCGTCAAAAGTCCATGACAAATCGCCTGTAGTAGGCACACATGCCAAGGAATCTACGCACTGCCTTCTTGTCGGTGGGCTGCGGGAACTTTGCGTTGGCAGCTGTCTTCTGCGGGTGGAGGCGGACTCCAGATTTGCTGTTGACGTGGCCTAGAAACAGCAGCTCGCCGTAAGCGAAGCGGCACTTTTCCGGCTTCAGAGTAAGCCCTGATGACCTGATGGCCTCTAGTACTGTTTTAAGCCGCCTAAGGTGATCGTCGAAATTTCCGGCGAAGACAGCGACGTCATCCATGTAAACGATACAGGTCTGCCACTTCAATCCTGCTGAAACCGTGTCCATCACGCGCTGGAACGTTGCAGGCGCCGAGCACAGTCCAAATTGCATAACCTTGAACTCGTAGAGGCCGTCTAGGGTGATAAAGGCGGTCTTTTCGCGATCCCTTTCGTCGACTTCTCTTTGCCAATAGCCAGACTTGAGGTCCGTCGACGAGAAGTATTTAGCGTCACAAAGCCGGTCCAATGCGTCGTCTATCCGCGCGAGGGGGGCATACGTCCTTCTTTGTGATCTTGTTCAGACGACGATAACCGACGCAGAAACGTAGGGTTCCGTCCTTTTTCTTGACCAAGACAACAGGGGATGCCTACGGGCTTTTCCATGACTGAATGATGTCGTCGCGCAGCATTTCGTCGACTTTGTGCCTCATAGCTTCACGTTCTCGCGTAGAAACTCGATAAGGGGTCTGGCGCAGTGGTCGAGCACACTCCTCGGTTATTATGCGATGCTTTACGACTGGTGTTTGTCGAATCCTTGATGACGTCGAAAAAGCACTCTTTGTATCGCCGAAGTAGACTTCTGAGCTGTTGTTGCTTAATCGTGGGTAGACTTGGATTTATGTCGAAGTCTGGTTCGGAAACTACTGTCATCGGGGTGGATGCAGCAGAGTCCGAGAGGACAAACGCATTACTGGTTTCCAGAATTTCCTCGACGTATGCGATCGTCGTGCCCTTATTGACGTGCTTGAACTCCTGGCTGAAGTTTGTCAGCAATACCTTCGTGTTTCCTCCGTGCAGTCAAGCGATCCCTCTTGCGGCGCAAATCTTGCGGTCGAGCTGTAGACGTTGGTCGCCTTCGATCACGCCTTCTACGTCAGCGGGTGTTTCGGTGCCGACCGAAATAACAATGCTGGAGCGAGGCGGGATGCTCACTTCATCTCCAAGCACCCTCAAGGCGTGGTGACTATGAGAGCTCTCCGGCGGCATCGTTTTATCTTCCAACAGCGTTATTCATTTCGACTTCAGGTCGATGATTGCACCGTGTTGGTTCAGAAAGTCCATATCGAGAATGACGTCTCGTGAACACTGTTAGAGGATAACGAAGGTGGCGGGGTAAGTCCGGTCATGAATGGTAATTCTTGCCTTGCAGATTCCAGTGGGCGTGATGAGGTCTCCTCCAGCGGTCAGAATCTGAGGGGCTTCCCATGCGGTCTTAACTTTCTTCAACTGGGCGGTGATGGGTCCTCTCATAACGGAGTAATCGGCTCCTGCGTCTACTAATGCGGTGACTGCGTGGCCGTCGAGAAGCACGTCATGGTCGGTGGTTCTTTATTTTGCGTTACAGTTAAGTCTTGGCGTCGGATCACGGCTGCGTCGCGTTGGCCTGTGGCTGATACGTGGTGCCGTCAGGTCGTCCTTCGTCGGCGTATTCTTTGCTTCCAGACTTCGTCTGGATGGCGGCCTCTCGTTGACATGTCGTCTAGACAGCATTTTCGGCGTATTCTTCGGCGGCGAAGGATCTTCGTCAGTTCGACGAACAGCAACCGCACCTCCATCGGTTGCTGCTTTTAGTTTTCCAGATACGGACTCGCAGAGCGGCCCCGTGCTGGGCCAGTGTATGGACCGATCTGCGGCGACAGATAGCGGCTTGGTGACGGCGACCGTCGAGGGCTCCACTGAGTAGCGGCGAGGTAGTCGGCGATGTCACGAGGGCGTTCACCTTCCCGAGGGCGCAGTGCGTTGACGGCGAAGCCTCGCAATCCCAGGTCGCGGTATGGGCATCGGCGGTACACATGGGTGGCTTCACCGCAGTGGTAGCAGAGCGGGCTGTGGTCAGGAGCGCGCCAAACGTCTGTCTTCCTCGGGTAGCTGCGCTGGGCGACGGGTGGGCGTGCTGGCGGCGACGGTGGTGGTCGACGGAATTGCGGCGTTACAGGGCCCTGGCGCGGTCGTGGAGGGGGACCTTGACGGCTGGCGACGGCGACGTAGGTCATCGCTTCTGAAGGAAACAAAACAGTCAAAAAACACAAAGAACAAGACGAGAGGTTCACACCACGACTGGACTATCAACTGAGCTTTATTAGAATCGGTGTAGTCCCAGCAAGGTGAAGGATGTCCGCCTACTGATGCGTGGTGGAGGTGGAAGAACTTTTCGCCGGAATGGTAAGAAGCCCACCGAAGACCATGGGCCAGTTTCTTCGTGAGGCGACGAGCATTGAGAAAACACTGGAGTTGCTGAACCGGCAATTCGACCACCGCACCAAGCCAACAAGCTACGCCGGAGTTCCATCAATGGCCACCGACGACCTGCACGACTATCAGGGCAGTCGTACGAGAGGAGCTTCAAAGAATCTTCCCTTCATCGCAACCTCAATTGCCGAAATTGTCAAAGAAGAAGTCCAGCGATGGCTCGGAGTCCCCGAGGTGCAACCACAATCATCGCAGCCCCAGCCAGAAGCGATGCAGAAGGGTTGAAATCTGGGCCAGTTGGTACATACTTGAAGGAAAAAACGAGTAAAAATACAGAAAGGACAAGAGGAGAGGTTCACACCACAACGACTGGACTTTATTAGAATTGCTTAGCTTTATTAGAATTGGCGTAGTCCCTGCAAGGCCAGGAGAGCATGCGCAACCGCATCATGGCTAATCACAGAGCATGAAAATACAAGAATCGCTTCTATCGTGGCCGACTTAGAAATGCAAATCTTTTTTCATATAAGCGCACCGAGGTTGTAGTAACGCAGTAGTCACCTAATAAATTTATGTAGTACGCTTCCAGAATTTCTCGCTCTTCTTTGCCCTTGCCCCTACCAAGAATCGTCACATTGCTGAACAAAGGGTAACAACCACATTCATTGCAATGGCGAGGCAAGTTTGCACCTTTATCTGACCCCAGAGAGGAGTGGTGCTCACGCAGGCGGTCATTAATACATCGACTGGTTAGGCCTAGGCAAAATCTTTCGCGCGTTAGAGGGAACTTTATAGACAACCCCTGCAGCACATGACGTAAAACGGTTTTCATGCTGCGTTGTGCAAACGTGGTTCCTTGCCCTGTCTCGAGAAATGCTCGAGCACAGACCCGAAAGCTCACAAGGGGCAGCAAACACGACACTTACTCCCTGATTGGCGGCAACTTTCTAGATCTTCTGGCTCACTTTATGCACCTACGGCATAACTTCATGTTTCCTACGTTCAGTAGCCCCACCATCTACCAGCCTCTGAAGCAGCGATTCAGGCACCGCTTTCAAAAGAGGCGGAGGGAACCCTGCGGCTTCTAAACGTTGGAATTGTGCGTCAAAGCTACTTTTAATAGCGTGGTGACAGCTTCTTTCGAGTGCATTGTGGAAACAATTCATTGCATCCCTCTTTTTACAGTCTGTTTGTCCAGCAATGTGACAATTCTTGGTAGGGGCAAGGCAAAAGAAGAGCGAGAAATTCTGGAAGCGTACTACATCAGTTTATTAGGTGACTACTGCGTTACTACAACCTCGGTGCGCTTACTTGAAAAAGAATTTGCATTTCTAGGTCGGTCACGATAGAAGCGATTCTTGTATTTTCAGCTCTGATGCGGTTGCGCATCATCGGTTGGCATGCGGTTGGCATGCCAGTTGGCATGCCGGTTGGATGCGGTTGGCATCATCAGCCCTGATGTGGTTGCGCATGCTCTCCTGGCCTTGCTGGGACTACACCGATTCTAATAAAGCTCAGTTGATAGTCCAGTCGTTGTGGTTTGAACCTCTCCTCTTGTCCTTTGTGTTTTTTTTACTCATTTTTTCCTTCAAATATGTACCAACTGGCCCAGATTTCAACCCTTCTGCATCGCTTCGGGCTCGGGCTGCGATGATTGTGGTTGCACCTCGGGAACTCCGAGCCATCGCTGGACTTCTTTGAAAATTTCGGCGATTGGGTTGCGATGAAGGGAAGATTCTTTGAAGCTTCTCTCGTACGACTGCCCTGATGGGCTCGCGCAGGTCGTCGGTGGCCATTGATTGAACTCCGGCGTAGCTTGTTGGCTTGGTGCGGCGGTCGAACTGCCGGTTCCGCAATCGCAGTGTCTTCTCAATGCTCGTCGCATCATGAAGACACTGGTGGACGGTCTTCGGTGGGCTTCTTACCATTCCGGCGAAAAGTTCCTCCTTTACACCACGCGTCAGTAGGCGGGCATTCTTCACCTCGGATATTTCCGGGTCGGCGTGGCGCAACAGACGGCTCATTTCCTCAGTGAAGGTAGCGATCGTCTCATTCGGCAGCTGCGCTCTGATCTCCACTAGAGCTTGGGCTCGTTCTTTTCGCACGACACTTGTAATTCTTTGCAGGAAGCCGCTTCGGAACAGGTCCCATGTCGTCAAGGTGGAACCACGTTCTGGCGGCGTCCTCCAATGCAAAATAGACATGTCGCAGCTTGTCGTCGCTTTCCCAGCTGTTAAACGTAGCAACCCTCTCATACGTTTCCAGCCAGCTTGCCGGGTCCTCAAATGTAGAACCGCGGAACGTCGGTGGTGCCCTGGGCTGCTGGAGAATTATTGGGGCCGTTGCGGCTGCCATTCGCGATGTCTTGGCCACAATCTTCTTTGTCGTCTCAGGTAGAAGTCCGTGCTCTGGGGGCAGTCCTTGCAGTCGGCGGCTAGCACGCTGGCCTTCGGGCTTCGGGCTTGCATCGCGGCTTTGCGGGGGCGTTCGGTACATGAACGCACCAGCACCTCCACCAGATCGTCACGTGGAGGTGACGTCGAAGAACACAGTAGCAATACTGTGAACGACAAAACTAACTTTTATTGGGCGAACCTGTGTCCACAAAACACGCTACACTTATAGCACAACGATAGCAGCGAACACGGTCGGTGATCGTCGAAAATCTGATCAGCGGGTCAAGCGCGTCGGCTTTATTACAGCAGCCGTCGAATGTTCCAGACTAATCGTTGGGACCCGCGTGCCTTCGATAAAGTTCTACACCATTCGCGTCACGCGATGAAATCAGATAACTCAAGGTTCGGCGACAAGAGACAGCCGGATAGAAGCATCGATAATTTTCCAGAAACTTCGGATACATGCAGGCGCGTCCCGCCCTGTGCGATAACATTTGTTAGGCGGTGAAACATGGTCGCCCGATAAAGATCAGTAGACGTGTCAATATACTCATACAACGCCGTCACTTCAGCGCTCAATTCTTCGAGGACACACGATGTTTCTTCAAGTGCAAGAAATATATATATATATATATATATATATATATATATGCAAGAGTAAGTAACAGTACGAGCAGCCAGAGACGAAAAATGCCAGGCACTAAGCGACGGTCCTCTAGCTCGCGCGGGATCTTTGACTTCGTCGTCTTCTTCGCCGTTGTGCTGGGCACGCAATGCTGAATTTTCGCTGGCTCAAAACACCAGGTGGCATTATTCCCCCTCCCAGTGAAGCATCGATTCGATGCTCAAACACAAGACGTACACGGAAGTACGCACATTAGGTGAGACAAAAAAAGGGGGGAAACGCGCCAGTACACTTAGGGCATGCGCACGAGGCAAAAAAAAAAAAGGGTTTTGTCGTCAGGAACAAAAAAGAAAAAAAAAACGCTTCGCATTTCTTTGGAGGACGACGCGACGACACCAAAAAAGAAAAGGTTGTTCCACCAGTGGACTTCACATCACCGTGAAAAATACGGCTTGAGGCGGACGACATGTACAGTCTCTGCGCGTGGTAAACGGCGCTTGGGCGATGGTAGGTCTCCGTCTGGAACCACTTCATAGTTCACGTCGCTTACACGCCTTAGTACTGTGCATGCTCCGAAGTACTTGCTCAGGAGTTTCTCGCTGAGGCCTCGCCGTCTAATGGGGGTCCAAACCCAAACTTGGTCACCAGGCTCATAGGAAACTTGTCGATGGTGAAGATTGTACCTTATGGCATGTGTACACTGCTGCTGTCTTATGTGGACACGAGCCAGTTGACGTGCTTCCTCGGCACGCTGAATGTACTCCTCGACGTCAGGAGCAAACTGGTCGAGCTGATCAATGTCTGCATATGGAATCATGGCGTCTAGCATAGTTTGAACATCTTGACCATAAACGAAGCGAAACGGTGTAAATCGCGTAGTTTCCTGTGTGGCAGTGTTGTACGCAAACGTTAGGTATGGCAGGATGGGTAATGGGAGGTGCTGGGTAATGTAATCTATGCACCACACCCCTCTGAGCAGCAGGAGCTCCAGCCCCGTACCGGTGGTTACGCCTGTACACCACGCCAGCAGAAGGATCCGTGGACAAGCCCCTGAGTTTGGACTCCTCCCAGAGAAAATGGCAGCTCCGACCACGCCAACAGGTATGGAAAGCCCAACGCTGATTCATTGTACGCTACTGACTCCGCGAACGCCAAATCCTTTCCACGGCGCCATACATGAGGATGTTGAAGATTGGCTAGTCCACTATGAACGTGTTGCCGCGTTCAACAAGTGGGATGACGCAGAGAAACTGAAAAACGTATATTTCAGCCTTAGCGATGGTGCACGTGTTTGGTACGCGAACCATGCAGATGCCCTAAATTCATGGGCAGAATTCAAACGCTGGATTCTTGAGACGTATGCGAGCCCTGATCGCCGGGAGCGAGCTGAGCGTGATCTCCAGTCCCGTATACAAATGCGGAACGAAGCTGTCGCAATTTATGTCGGCTACATGACGCGTCTCTTTCGATGAGCCAACCCCAGCATGTCCGAAGAAAAGAAGGTGCGGTACCTGATGCGCGGAGTGAAAGAGCAGCTGTTCGGAGGTCTCGTGCGCAGCCCTCCCAAGACTATGTCAGAATTTCTTTCCGAGGCCGTCACCATGGAACAGACGCTTCGGCAGCGGGCCCCATCATACAAACGCCAAGTGAACGCTGCCTCACCTACGGACTTCGTCGGAGCTCTCGGGGGCCACGTCGATTTCTTTCGAGAGCTCATTCGTTCTGTAATCCGCGAAGAACACCAGAAGCTGTCGGTATCCTCACAGCCGACTCTCAGCTCCTTGTCCAGCGTTCTCCGTGACGAAGTCCAGCAAGCGCTAAGAGAACCACCCTTCCACACAGAAGCTCGACCGCTAAGAACTGACTGCTCCCGTGTGCCGTATTCGCAAGCTTTGAGGCAACCTGCCCCACCTCCCTCCCCGCTTCGCACCGCGTGCCCGGCCATGCTGCAGCCCGTCCAAGCGGCCTCGCATTACCAGGACCACCGACAGGCCCAAAGGAAATCAGATGTGTGGCGGGCACCTGATCGCTGTCCCCTTTGCTTTCACTGTGGTGAAGCTGGGCACGTCTACCGACAGTGCTCCTATCGTGAGCTTAGACTACGCGGATTTTCAGCAAACTCGCCACGAACTAGGTTCGACCAGCGTCCTCCTGAAATTGAACAATACGTTTTGCAGCAGTGCGGATCCCCATCAACTCGACACCAGTCACGCTCCCCTGCGCCGCGGTGGTTTGCTCCGACTCACCGTACGTATTCGAGCGTGGTGCGGGGTCGGTCGCCCAGCCAGCACCGGGAAAACTAACCACAGCGGCCTTCGGAGGGGAGGCCGCTCAGTCTGGACGTGCTCAAGGACCCCTACTAACGCGTACGCGGACCGACGATACATCGACGACGACAGTACCTGTTGATTACAGAAAAAGAATTTCCTTGGACATTCCTGTACTGCTCGACGGTCGTGAATTGACTGCTTTAGTGGGCACTGGAGCGGATTATTCTATAATCAGCGAAAAACTGGCCACCCTCCTGAAGAAAGTGAAGACGCCTTGGAATCAAACGCCAGTTCGTACAGCTGGCGGGCACATCATCACCCCACTCGGCATGTGCACGGCAAGAATACAGATTCGCGGCTCTACGTTTGCTGCTAGCTTGAGCATTCTCCCTCAGTGTTCTCGAGACCTAATCATCGGCATGGACTTTCTCAGGGAGCACGGAGCTATCATCGACATTCTACAACGCCTCGTCACTTTCTCGACAAAGAGCGCCGCCGCGACGACCAACACCAACCACCCTCGAGCACCTCTTCGAGTCATCGACGACGCTGTCACGTTACGACCACGTGCAAGTGTCGTGGTTTAGGTGGCATGTGACAGACTCTTACACGGTGAAGCGGTCTCAGAAAGCAATCGCTCTCTCCTGCTTTCTCGAGGTGTTTGCGTAGCAAGAAGCCTTATTGATCTCCATGATGGCCACTGTGAGGTTGTTGTCATGAACTTCAGCTACGAACACCCAGCACCTCCACCAGTTTGTCACGCGCTAACGTAACAGTAAGTAACAGTACGAGCAGCCAGAGACGAGAAATGCCAGGCACTAAGCGACGGTTCTCTTGCTGGCGCGTGATCTTTGGCTTCGTCGTCTTCGCCGTTTTGCTGGGCACGCAATGCTGAATGTTCGCTGGCTCAAAACAACAGGTGGCAATATATGCTCTATCAGGTGTTCACGCTGCCACGGACCAGCCAGGATCTTTTTGGTGTGGAGCGCAAACTAAACCACTGCAGCACTGTTTTTCCTCGACTCATCCATCTCATCCATCATCTGTAAATAAGCCCGCCTCGCCCATAACACTTTTGTGGTGGAGGTTCTGGGCACCCAAGCAAGCAGCACGGTTCTCTAACCACCTGATCTACTCCGAAGCCGCCGCCTTGCTGGCCTGCCCCCATTGCCGCTTGTGGTCGAGATGTCTTGTGGTGAAGACGGAACCCGGAATGTCGCAGTTCCTGTAGCTGCAGCCCTTGCCCTGGTTACAGCGGTGCCTTCGGTACCTGCCTAAGCTGCGGCTGGTACCTGGCAGCGTATATATTTGATACAGCCTCGCACATTCGGAGGGAAATCTGGCGAGGACGTGGAGCGGTGGCCCACACGCTACAAACGGATGAGCAACTATTACCATTGGGATGCGGTAACTCAGCTGTCGAACGCCATGCTTTTCTTAACCTTGACAGCGCTTGTGTGGTTTGACGACCATGAGGACACCCTCAGGACGTTGGTTCGGTTCGCGTGCGAAATAACGGAGTGTTTTGGGGACTCAGCTGTGAAAAGAAAACATGCAGGCTGAACAAACGCTGCTGCAACGAGCCCTAGTACCGGGCGAGACGTGTACAACGGATATTGAGGCTATATTGAAGACCTGCAAGACCGTCAACCCTCGCATGCCAGAGGAAGATAAGCCACGTCGGCCACCTCTTAAAAGGAATTGCCGAGAATGTATATCATTTGCTCATCGGCAACGAGAACCTTGGTGCAGTAGTTGACGTCATACGGCATTGTCATACATTCGAGTCCCTGAAGATGCAGCGTACCACGCCTTAATTTGGTCGGTTACCGAATGTGACTACCGTTGCAAGTGTTGACGGCTACACGTCCTGTGATCTCGCGTACACAATATGCGATATTGTACGTGAAGAGCTCACCCGACACGCGCACTCGACACATTATGATGCTGCGCCAATCCCAGGCCCCTCTCACCCTGTTTCTATCGCTGCAACTGGCGTCAGAGACTACAACTGCCGTTCTCGCTCGCCGCCGAGGCCGCAGCGCAATCACTACCCAGAGTCGAGGTACGAACACCGCTTCAGCTATCGTTGTCAGCCGGCCGTTACACACCAGGTGCCGTGTGAAGATGCGTTTGTTTCCCAGCGCCGCGACAATGCTTTTCGGGAGCACAATGCATATCGCCAACCTCCGGTGTGTAATTATTGCGGTGCTACCGGGCCCATAGCTCGGTTTTGTCGTCAGCGAAGGGAAACATCACGATACGATCCGCCATCAATGTTTCCTCATGCCGGCAATAATCACAACTATCCCCTTGTCCGTCTATTGCAGGAGCACCTCACGACAAGCGAGTCGGTGCAATAGTTCTACCACTTTTGACCGTAGTCTGACGCCGTCGTCTAAAGCACACGTTAGCAGATTACCGCACCATCCGTTATCTAAACATGTTCGACTGCCAGATCATACGTTTGAGAACATTAAAGAAACAGTAATGCAATCAGGTTTCAAATCGCACCATGATCGATAAGTACGAGAATCCTTTCTCCTTCATAAATTTAACACTGTGTCGTCTGGTATCAACGAGAGCGTAGGAAAAATGTCGTGCCTTTCTGTCATATCTTGATGTGTATGTTCTTGTACAGAATTTATAAGCCATGCCAACTCAATTAGTTACTAGTCTTGCCATGCGGCGATTGATATGATTCTGTAACTTCATGTACAATCATCGTAATACCATAGTGATATTTCATACATATGATTTATCGTGCTTAAGTTATACTTACTGCTGCACTTTTTGTGTTATTATTTGCAAGTGCCCACCTGCATGTACTGCTGATTGTGCCCACGTGCGCATGCCCATAAAAGCGTATGAGCACCTGTATCTGTGTCTATTCTGACGAAGTTAAACGTTAAAACATTAAAAATGCAATTTTCCTAAGTGTGCTCGTTCGTTCCTTCAACTATATATATATATATATATATGTTTGTGTGTGTGTGTGTGTGTGTGCATATCATAAGAAGCCAACGAACAGTGACACCAAGGACACGATAGAGGAATATTAACTTGTGCTTAATAAATGAAATAAAGAAACGACAAATTAATGGAAATTAAAGAGGATGAAAAAACAACTTGCCGCAGGTGAGAACCCAACCCACAACCTACGCATTTAGCCTGCGATGCGCTACCAATTGAGCTACAACGGCGCCGTTTCCCCATCCACTTTCTTGGCTACTTATGTGCCCTGGTAGAACCCTGGGAGTGTTAGCCAGCGCCTCCACTCACAAACCTTGGCGGCCTGTTGTCCGTGTTGTCCATGTTGTCCTTGATGTCAGTGTTTGTTGGCCTCTTATAATATGACTAATAAAAATCGGGCCCCTCGGTTTACCCCCTGTCTACTCGCTTTTATATATATATATATATATATATACGGTCCGGAAAGGCGGTCGAGCCCCAGCCACCACCCCCCCTCCCCCTGGACGAATCAAAACTCTCCGCCTATTGCTCGAGCCACCCATACCCGAAGCCAACACGAAGGAAAGGGTGCCACTCTGAATTCTCGCCGCTAATGGTGGGGGCGCACGCGGCGCCGCGGATACTACTTGGAAAGTGATCGGCGACGAAGACAGTCCGCCGTGCGCTGCAGTTTCGCTGCTGTTGGCCTTGAAGCGAGAGGCAGCACGATGTTCAATCGGTCACTGCTGCTGCCGCGCTTCCTCACTCCATCTTTTTGACAGCGAGTTCCTCTGCTAATTGAGTGAGGTGTTCATCTTTGCTCGTGTGTACGTGACGCATGCTTCTTAATTTGGTTAGTAAGCCGATGTTTACAAGTTTATGCGGCCGATAACTCTACTATCCTTATTTCATATGGCTGCCTACGAATTTGATATCCCAGTCAATGCTTCTCCTTTCGGGTGAAACTGCGACTGTTTTTCTCAAATTATTAAGCAGGAAATTTTACAAGGACGATTGCACATTTGTTGAATTTCTAGTTTATAACCACATCTGTACATGCAAGACGTTAGAACAAGGCGTACGCTCGCCCGCATGTTTGTTTAACAAATTCATTGTAAAAGTACTCACATCTTTGCCTGGAATTCCTGGGAGTCCTCTTTCACCTTGAGGCCCTGGTGGACCCTGTTATGAGGCAAAAATAAGATACCAGTGTTAACCTACTATACGAAGTGTTAACGCGAGCAGAGCATTTATTGAATGTTCAGTGCGCTCATTGTCTTGCGCTGTAGATGGCTGACCATGAAAACGACGGCCATCATCGTCATCGTGAAAGTATTCTCGTTACCAAATCACTAGCCCCACTGTAACCATATGTCTTAGTGCACCACCGTACTCGCCTCGCCATCGAACCTGGGTGCGTTAAAGGGACTGACAACTGGCCGGAATGTGTTGTGAGACCTTGATGGAAATGAAATGACCATAATTTATAGTGACATAGTCCAGCACGCTCTTCGGGATTCACGTAGTAAATATAATTTTTTTTTTTGGCAAAGAAAATCACAGAAAGCAGTACGTGGCGAGACCTGGCGGTGAAATCTTGATACTTCGAAATGTAGTCAAGAGATTACGGTACGAAAGTCGAATGTCAATAAGTACAGTATAACTATTGCTTAAAATTGCAGTTAGTATATTATTAGGCACTTGCGCTTTATTCTATACGTATTACGGAGTAAAGAAAGTCCACCCTAACGAGTGGCACTAGCGTGATCCCACATGCACGCGGTTGTATGCGCGCGAGTATTCGACGAGATTGCAAGTACCCAGAATTTTATGATCACCCTGTAATACAAGATGCCATCGACGAGTTGTGCCGCAAATGGGTGCGTTTTTTACCTTCTTGTCGGCGCCTCTGCCACACTGTACCAACGCCAAGCTCTCTGCAGACCATCGGCAGATTGTCGACGTCGACAGAGGCGCGGACACGAAAGAAAACGCGCTGTTGCCTACAGTCAGCAGACCGAAGTCGGTGTCGGGTCAGCCCAGTGTGAGTGAGCATTTACCAGTCGGCATTCTCCAGGCGCGCTGCTCGTGGTCTATCGTGTTAGTCGGATTTGTCGCTTCCGCTGCCGCTTTTTCCATGGAAACGTAACGTTCGGGTGATTATTCGTAAGGATCTAAATTCTGAGCACGCAAGCGAGCTAAAATGCTTTGTTCCAGCTCGCTCAAGTCTTCGAGAGACGACATCGGAAATCAGAAACACACGCTTGGCTGCAGCAGCCCGAACCGCTTATCAGGTGTAAAAGCGTCGTTTCGTTTCCGACGCGCTTGGTTTTGTTTTGACTAGCCACATATCAAAGCAGTTGGGCAGGAAACCGCAAGAACACGTAGCTATTATAGCAGAAATACTCTAACTATTTCGAAAACATGAATCGCAGGAATATCGACTTGATAAACAAAATAATGCTTTCTCACACCTCTCAAGCAGACTCGTCGTCTGCTTCCCACTAGTGCCGGCCTATAATCGCTATCGCACTCACCTATCGCACTTTTCGGCATGCTTCCAGTGAACGACTTCATCCTCACTGCAGATCGACATATTCTGATAAAAAATGTTGCATGGAGTTTTCCGCGTTACTACGTCATGATTACACGTCCTGGCCGGTAAGCTTTGCATTCCGGTAAAAAAGGTGGCTACCATGAAAATTGCTTGCAGTACCTTTAACCACTGCGAAATGATTTACCGTGCTTTAAAGGAAATATTATCAGTAACATAGGGCGATGCTATTCAATATACAGTTACTTAGAAAAACAAGAAAATGCGGTAGGTCTCATCTCCCGACGACTGTCGACCGTAATGCGAATAGCAGTCGAGCAATGTAGCGACCAACCATGGTTCATCGACAGGGTGATGACGATGGCATCACGCCGATGGTGGGACGACGACGGCGTACGTGATGAGAGCCGGTTGCTGAAGTGGCGAACGATGGAAGGATCGCGAATGACAACGAATGAAGGACGATGACTGTATGACGACCATGGCGTGACAACGTCATAAGGAGAAAGGGTTGGCGACGTGTGTATTATCACAACGGCGGGTCGACATCTATATCATGAAACCCGTATGATGACGATGGTGCAGCGATATCGGCATGACGGGAGTCGGATGACGAAGCTGCAGTGGCAATGATGGCATGACCACGATGACTTTCGAACGGTGGTCTGACGATGGAGGCATGATAGCGACTGTACGACGACGGTAACGTAACAAGGGCGGCATAATAACTATTTAATGGTGCCAGTATCATTACAATACAATGAGGAACAATTGACGCGGACAGAACGAGGAAGGCGGTATGAGGACAAGGATATGACTGTGAGATGACGTAACTGAAGTGACTGCAATCTTACAACGACAGCGTGACGACCATGTAACGACCATGTCGCGATGACGGTGGCATCGTGATAGTTGGACAACAACGTTGGAATGATAACGATGTAACAACTACGATTGCATCACAATCCAGAACACGCACCTAGTGACCTAAGCTATAAATAACCTGGACCACTGGCTCCGAGTAGAAGGCATTACAACGACACGACGAGAGTAACATCACGTAGCTAGAATGACAGCCATTGAACGAGCACGAAGGCATTACTGTGGCGTGATGACTGGAAGATGGCCGTGTGACAACGAATGCATTGCGACTGTACGACGACGATGGCGTGACAATGATGTCATGGCAAGCGTGGATCATAACGTTGCAATGACAGCGATTGAACGACCACCACGCCATCACGACCCCGAGCATATACCTCGTAGCACAACCTATGTGATAACTTAGGCCACTGGTTTAGAGTAGAAGGCCTTTCAACGACGACATGACGAAAATAAGGGATAACTGAGCTGGAGTGACGACAATGGAAAGATCACGCCGGCATCATGACCAGGAAGGAGCACATACCTTGTGGTCCAAGCTTGTAGACAACAAAGGTCACTGGGTCGGCTTAGGACGACGGACGGATGGACGGACGGACGGACGGACGGACGGACGGACGGACGGACGGACGGACGGACGGACGGACGGACAGACGGACGGACGGACGGACGGACGGACAGACAGACAGACAGACAGACGGACGGACGGAGGGACAGACAGACAGACAGACAGACAGACAGACAGACAGACAGACAGACAGACAGACAGACAGACAGACAGACAGACAGACAGACAGACAGACAGACAGACAGACAGACAGACAGACAGACAGACAGACTCAAAGGGCTAAAATAGGCACAGAATGGTATTCGCATTAAAAGAAACGCGCTATACTCATGCCATACTATAGAAAAATGAGACGAGTCTTTATTCAGGCAAAAACACGCAAGCAACTGGCCACTCAACAGTATGCTGTGTTTGGTATTTCTGCGCTTATCTTCTGTTGCGCTCTGCACTGAGTGTGACGGCTTTTGTGCATGTGATGTGCTAGAGGAGGGCGTCTGTGCATGTGTTTCAAAGGCCATAACATGTTATATGGATCAAACTAAAAGAAGCACTGGCCTAAGATTCAAAGAAATAGTTCATTGACATTTTGAGGCCGCTACGCGTCACGTAATAACATCGAAGAAAAACACGAGAGGATACGATTATTTATTTGCTAAGTTACGCAGAGTATGGGTGTATATCTCATAGATGCTGTAGAAGTAACCTGCAAATGTACTTATAACGCTCATCTCCTCGTAACTGCATCATTGTAACCCGCTTTTGAAAAAGAAATTCACAGGCAGTTATGTATCCTTACGTAATTTGAACGCAAAAGCATTATGAGTTCTCTAAGTTATCACCATTGACGACTTCATAAGTACTACAATATGTTTGCGTTACCCTTGCTTTCCTTTTCCTGCGTTCATTATTTACCAGACCGTAACCATTGAGAACTCATCGCCAAGAAGCTACAAGTTCATATTGCTACGTGCTATTGAAAGCAGATGATGTCGACATTTTAGTGGATGGATGGATGGATGGATGGATGGATGGATGGATGATTGAGGCTCAACCCTTTGAATCGGGCGGCGGCCGCATGCGACACCTAGCGTTGAATGGTACTATATGCATGCATACCTAGGGATTCACTCGTTTAATTTTGCGTTGATATTATGCACCAATCAGATAGCCTCCGTTTAGTTATTTCTACCTGTTCACAGTCTATTTTACTTTCCCTGTCTTTAAAACACAAAGCTTTGAATAGTTCCCCGTTACATTCATCTGCAGGATGAAGTTTACAAGTAAGTCTCAGGTGTTCAGCCGTTTCCTCCTCCTCTCCACACGCCCCGCACAACAAATCTATCGCCTGGTATCTGGCTCGGTACAGATTAGTCCGCACTACACCTGTCCTGGATCCAACCACAATGAGCTTCGCTTTGAGTTGTAAATATTTTCTTTGGCTATTTCTTGCTTAAACGTCCTGTATGTCTCTAATGCCGATTTGGTTTGCATCTCTGTTTTCCACATGCCCCCTCTCTGTCTCCTTAACCTTTTTCTTGACGGATGATTCCTCACCTGTCCTCCCACTGCTGCCTAGGTATTCGCTTGTCAATTTTCTAGTTCGCTTCATCCACCTTGTGTCAGCATTCCTCGTGTATAAGCAACTAAAAACCCTCCTAGCCCACCGCATTTCCCCCACTTTTCCCAATCGCTCCTCAAATAATACCTTGCTACTAGCCTCTCTGCCCTCGAAAGAAGACCATCCCAGATCACCCTGCACCCCAAGATTTGGTGTCTTGTCATGTGCTCCCAGAGCGAGCCTACTCACACCACGTTGCCTAGTTTCCAACTATTGCCGGGTCTCTGCTCTCATACATAGAACTGCATTGTCAAAACGACGATTGCGCGTACTCATAAGCGCCCTCTGGCTGATCTGATGATAACGACGTGCGTTTCTTGATCTAGGCTGGCTTCCATGGTGGCAAGTGCTTCCTACCCCTTGTATATAGTCCGCTTAAATAGTTAACCTACTGTGCTTGCACATAACATTTATTGGTGGAGGTGCTAGGTACTACTACTGATGACGGAGCTTCGCAGCGTACGCCCCTTCGAATCTAACGCCATGCAGCACGTGTGATGACACGTCGCCGCCAGCTAAGCCTGTGACCGCCGCCCAATTTATCGCCCTCGCATATCCCCGCAATCCCTGGGCCTTTTCCAGGGCAAACAACGTGGATGTGGACGCATGGCTCAGTATGTACGAGCGTGCCAGCAAACAGAATGGCAGGGATCCAACTGTAATGCTGGCTAGCGTCATATTTTGCCTCAACGGAACCCCTTGCTTCTACTTTCGGACCCACGAGGACGATCGCACCAGCTGGGCCACATTCAAGCAGTAGCTCTGCGGCCTTCTTGGCAGCCCGTTTGGTCGACAGCTTACCACCAAGAAACAACTAGCGGTACGTACCCAGACGTCAACTGAGCCGTACTTGCAGTACATACAGGACGTGCTGGCCGGGCGTATACAAGCTGACCAGATATCCGAGGATAACAAGATCCATATTTTGAAGGGTATTGCAGACGACGCGTTCAATCTTCACCAACGTGACCACTGTTGTCAGCGTGATCAAAGAGTGCCGCCGTCTAGAGCGAGCGAAGTGCCGGCGCAACTCGTCGCAGTTAGAGCTCCCACCAAATACCGCAGCAAGGCCGTCTTGCAAGGCAACTCCTTTTCAAGCATCCACCTCACACAACGACACGCGGACTCCAGGCCGTATGTCTGGCTTCATATAGGCCCACGGTATCCGAGACCTCGACGCTGGATGTTTCATTCATGCCAGCCATTCTTCGCAAAGAATTTGCGAACCTTGGCCTGTGCTCTGCTGTCTGCGCCATGAACACTCCTGATGCCGCCCTAGTCTCTCCGCGGACAGGCCTCGTCACGGACCGTATGCCCTTCATCGTTCCAGAAACCCGTTGGAACGGAGAAAAGCCGATCATAAGCATGTCTGTTTCCACTGCAGCCGTGTTGGACTCATTGCTCGCTATTGCTGCAGCCCATTTCCCAATTACTCTGCTCCCTTCCGTACTGCAAGCTGCTATACCCCCCCGCACGGAATCCTCTGCACACAATTTCCGTAAGGAAGCTACTGGCTACGCCGAGTCACCTCCACAGCATTGCCGTCCATCACGTTCACCGACACACCGCAGCTCACCTTCGCCGTCCTTTAGCCACCGCTTTTCGCTCGAAAACTAGAGTGCGCAGCTTCTGGAGCTGAGGCTGCACTATCGACCTTCACCCACAATAACCGTTGCGCTTACGTGACCTCCGGAACACATTTGAAGTCCACGTCGACAGCGTCACTGGTAGAGATTTGGTGGATACTAGGGCACACGTCTCTGTGAGGAGTGCAAGTTGTCGTCGTCGCAGGAAAAAGGTCCTTACACCTCCCACGACCCGAGTCCTACCTGTAGTTGACGGTGCGGCTGTCGGTGTCGCTGTTGTTGGGATGTGCGCCGCTCGGCTAAGCGTGGCTTGTACACCAGGTGGCTGTTATTAAGACGAAACCCTTAAATGGCTCACGAGTTGGAAAATTTACCGTCCGGCGTTATGGCGCCTAAATTCAATGCCACCAAAACTGATGGGATCTTTGGTGGGAGTCGAACCCATGACTTTTGGTGTTAAATAAAGCGGAGGTATTAGGGCACAGGTAATTATTTAGGAAAATTAGACGCCCACCCAATCGTAGAAACTGATTAGCGATGGCTACGATTGGTTGGATGTCTCATTTCGCTTGATTAATTACTTCTCTCCACCTTGCGGGTTTCCGCAGGACTATTACGCCACGGCACACGTAATTAGGATAGAGTTAAGGCATTCGAACCTATGACCTTCTATGACAGTAGAACCCAGGACCTTTGGTGATAAGCCAGATTTATCAATGCACAGTTGATTAAGATACGCTTAATTAGGACATCCGAACCCACGAACTTTGGTGGGAGAAAAGTAGGATGTAACCACGCATTCAAATGAGAATGTCAAGTAATTTGATTAATGTCTCGTGAGAGCACAGGCTTTCGCCTTCATCCTCTATACCGTATGCTAAAGTGGCTGCCAATTTTCTTGCAGTCCTAACGCACTATCCTCACAACCTCGTACTTTGCCTTGGTTTTCTTTCTACCCACTCCGCTCTAATTGAATTCTCTGCCGGTGTCCACCGCCTCGAACTGCCTCGCCTGTGTGAACGAGTGACCAACCGCCTCCATCTCACTTACATTGAAGAGATTTGGGTTCGCCTAAGTTCTAAAACCATGACGTAGGTCGAATTCTCATGTTCGCCAGCTGTTCCAGATGCCGACTACTACGTGACGCCTCTTAATGACGCCCTGCTCACACATGGTATTGTTGTGCCCTACACGGTCCTAAGCATAACGGCTAACAGGAGCTGCCTCCAACGTTTGGCTTTATCAAGCAAATACTTCCACAGGGGCTTTCCATAGCCCAGCTTTTCTCCTGCAAGCCTTCAGCTAGAAGTTTTTGCACTGGATGCTACATGTGTTCCGAAAGGCACTCAGACGCCGACAACTTGTGGCAGCCGGGAAATTCGCCGCATGATTGCTAATCACCTTCCAACTGTGAGTGATCGAATCAGGTTCCAGCTGAAGCTCATATTCAGTGTGTCGTTGAGCTTGTGCGTATCCTACCACGTATCACGAGTGAGATGTTCAGTGTAGCGGACAATCTTCTCCTTAAACTTATTGATGCGTGAGCGTAGTTTTCGATTGAGCTTATTTCTTTTCCATCTTTTTATGATGTCATAACGTGCCCTTAGACGTATTTTCGAGTCCCACCAAGACATTTTCGAGCACAGTAATCGGCGTTTGGGCCTGACGTCCATTGCCGCACATCGCATACACGCAGGCGATGCCATCCCTGTTCACCTAGGCCCTTATTGAGTTCCTTCGTCTGATCGAAGCGTGATGCAGCGTGAAGTCAACAAGATGCTTGGCAAGGACATTATCGAGCCATACTTCTGTCCCACAGCGTCCCTTATTCTTTTATCTTGAAAAAAAGAGATGGAAAAAAAAAAACTTTCCTGTGGACTAATGCCACCTCAACAACACTACGAAGACAGACGTTTACCTGCTACCACGAATTGATGATGTCCTTGATGGTACCGTTTACTTATATTCTATGGACCTATGATGCGGATATTGGCAGATTGCTGTAGACCCAGAGGACCAGAATAAAACAGCTTTTGCAACTCCGGGTGAGCTTTACCCATTCAAGGTAATACCTTTCGGTATGCGAAATGCCTCAGCCACATTCGAGTGCAGGAAGGACCCTCTGCTTCATGGATTCAAGTGGTATACATGCTTGTGTTATTTAGGTGACGTAGTTGTGTTTTCACCTACGTTTGATACCCACTTCCAACGCTTCTCGGCGATTCTTGACGTGTTCCGCCGAGCCGAAATTCAGCTAAATTCACTGAAGTGCCGTTTTTGCAGTCGCCGCATTACGTTTCTTGGTCATATTTTGGACGCTGCCGGCATACAATCTGACTCAGAAAAAATTTGAACCGCGAAAGATTTCTCTGTGTCTAAGTTTGCTAAAGGTTTTCGCAGCTTTGCGGGCCTCTGCTCCTATTCAAGCCATATCGTTAAGGACCCCGCTCCACAGAAAATCCCGCGTTGTCGTCTGGCGTCGGCACCGGGCGTCCTGTGAGTGAAACTCGCCCTACATATTCTATACGGCACTAATGTTCTTCTATTATTAAGGTTCCTCATGCCTTGTCTTACATTATTTACAAAGCTGTTCCTTGGAATTTGGAATACGACAGCCCACAAACAAATGTCATAAAACAAAACGCCGACAGCACATGTCTATTATGTTACATCTTCTCAGACTGATATATTAATTGTGTGAAACAATAACAGCAGATTGCCACGCGTAAGAGGCCGCGTTGCTACCAGAAATCTCGTCTTTGGGCAGAGCGATCGCCGCCACCGTTCGCCAGTAAACATTACGGTTACAAAAGCTGCAGTTGACAGAAAGCGCCAAAAGTAGTCAAGGATTTTGAAAACTATCGCGTCCCACTCTTAGAGGCGAATCTTAAGCATCCTCCAAATTATTTTCCCGTTCCGGAAGAATTTCGCAGTGATTGCGAAGGCGCTCACATATCTTCTTCAAACAAGACGTTCCTTATACCTGGGGCTGTGCGCAAACCTCTGCTTTCTGTGAATTAACTCTTATTAACTCCCATTTTCGCTCACTTCCACCGGTCAGTTCCAACCGAAGTTCGCACTGACGCGAGTACATAAGGAATAGGCGCTGTCTTCGCCCAACATCAACGTGGAGCGAGCTGCGCCATCGCTTATGCGAGCAGGCAGCTCTCTGCATCGGAGCGAAATGCGTCAATTACAGTTTGTTAGTGCCTCGCTCTTGTATAGGCAGTTTCAAAAGTTCGGCCCTCTCTACGTGGCTGAGGCTCTCAGTAGTTTTAAACCGCCGTGCCCTGTGTTGTCTCAGCTTACTGAAAGGTCCTACAGGCAGACTCGCTCGATGGGGACTGCGGCCTCAAGATTACACTTACACGGTGGTATACTGGGAGCATGCACAAAGACGCGGATTGTTTGCCCCGCTATTCAGTAGCCGAGTGCGAATC
Organism: Dermacentor andersoni; assembly: GCF_023375885.2. Classification (NCBI taxonomy): domain Eukaryota; kingdom Metazoa; phylum Arthropoda; class Arachnida; order Ixodida; family Ixodidae; genus Dermacentor; species Dermacentor andersoni. The sequence continues at coordinate 6,260,152 of NC_092818.1, forward strand.
TCCGCGCACTGATTTACCCCATTCCCTCTTTTATCCGTGGCCCATTTGTATGACACCGCCGACGAACAGCACCACGATGCCTACTTCAGAGAAATATTCCAGCACCTGTAATCCTCTGCCAACTCGGTGCTGGGAGATGATTCCGATATCCTTGAAGGATATCGGCGCATGACGCATACCATGACGATCCCAATTTTTTCTTAGTAAGAACACCTGCGCTCCGCAGTGCTTCGTGAGCTGCGCGACGCCCTGGCCGCTGGCTACGGTGGTGTCACTCGCACACATGGCCCCTGGCGCCGGCGTTTCTAGTGGCCGGCTCTAGCCCGCTAAATGCGGCCTAATGACAGTGCCTGCCAGCTCAGTGAACGTTGAAAGAAACTGTCTACGCATCCCCTTGGTTATCTTGAGTCCATCGACGTCCCACCTAAGCCCTTCTTCCGTGTCGGTTTGGACCTTGTCGGACCATTTCCTACATCTGCATCAAGAAACAAATGGGTTGCCGTCGCTACCAATTACGCGACACGCTACGCAATGGCACGAGCGCTGGGCGCCAGCTGTGCTACAGACGCGACAGACTTCTTCCTCCGTTACGTAATTTTAGGGCGTGGTGCCCCACGTCAACTGCTGACCGACTGAAGCCGTACCTTCCTGTGGAAAGACGTTGACATGATCCTGCGCTGCTGTTCCACGCATCACACGGTCACGACGTCATACCATTGCCAGACGAACGAGTTCACCGAGTCCTTGAATCGAACCTTAACAGATATGTTTTCCAATCCAGTGTTGGCGGACCACCGTGATTAGGACTTTGCACTGTCATACGCGACGTTCCTATATAATTCCTCCGGCCACAACACTCCTGGATACTCTGCCTTTTACCTGTTGTTCGGACGTGAAACAACCTTACCTTTGGACACATTCCTTCCTTCCCTGCAACTTCGACTATATGCACGCGACAACATTGCCAACTCCATTACCAGTAGTAGACTCGCTGCATCCGAAGCAATTCACAAGCGCTTTTACCACCAGCGACACCACGACGAAACTTTTGCTCATGGTGCCCTCGCGCTAGGACATTAGTGTTGAAGCACTAATGACAACCTTGTGGGCATCACTAAGGAGTGTGCATCAGAAGTCGGTGTTAACTCCGCTAGACAGGATACCAGTAAGCTATCGCAGGAGACGAAAAATCTGACCAAGAAACGCCAATGAATGAAAGCCTCTAACCCTACAGCTAGAATAGAACTGGCAAAACTTTCGAAGTCAATTAACAAGCGTAAGACAGCTGACATAAGGAAGTATAATATGGACAGTATTGAACATGCTCTCAGGTACGGAGGAAGCCTAAAAGCAGTGAAGGAACTAGGAATTGGCAAGAATCAGATGTATGCGTTAAGAGACGAAGCTGGCAATATCATTACTAATATGGATGAGATAGTTGAAGTGGCTGAGGAGTTCTATAGAGATTTATACAGTACCAGTGGCACCCGCAATGATAATGGAAGAGAGAATAGTCTAGAGGAATTCGAAATCCCACAGGTAACGCCGGAAGAAGTAAAGAAAGTCTTGGGAGATATGCAAAGGGGGAAGGCAGCTGGGGTGGATCATGTAACAGCAGATTTGTTGAAGGATGGTGGGCAGATTGTTCTAAAGGAACTGGCCACCCTGTATACGCAATGCCTCGGGACTTCGAGCGTACCGGTATCTTGGAAAAACGCTAACATAATCCTAATCAATAAGAAAGGGGACGCAAAAACTTGAAAAATTATAGACCGATCAGTTTACTGTCCGTTGCCTACAAAGTATTTACTAAGGTAATTGCAAATAGAATCAGGAACACCTTAGATTTCCGTCAACCAAAGGACCAGGCAGGATTCCTTAAAGTCTACTCAACAATAGACCATATTCACACTATCAATCAGGTGATAGAAAAATGTGCGGAATATAACCAACCTTTATATATAGCTTTCATTGATTACGAGAAAGCCTTTGATTCAGTCGAAACCTCAGCAGTGATGGAGGCCTTGCAGAATTGGGGTGTAAACGAGGCGTATGTAAGCATACTGAAAGATATCTATAGCGGCTCCACAGCCACCGTAGTCCTCCATAAAGAAAGCAACAAAATCCCAATAAAGAAAGGCGTCAGGCAGGGAAATACGATCTCTCCAATGCTATTCACAGCGTGTTTACAGGATGTATTCAGAGACCTGGATTGGGAAGAATTGGGGATAAAACTTAATGGAGAATACCTTAGTAACTTACAATTCGCTGATGATATTGCCTTGCTTAGTAACTAAGGGGACCAATTGCAATGCATGCTCAGTGACCTGGATAGGCAAAGTAGAAGAGTGGGTCTAAAAATTTATCTGCAGAAAACTAAAGTAATGTTTAACAGTCTCGGAAGAGAACAGCAATTTACAATAGGTAGCGAGGCACTGGAAGTGGTAAGGGAATACATCCACTTAGGGCAGGTAGTGACGGCGGATCCGGATCATGAAACGGAAATAATCAGAAGAATAAGAATGGGCTGGGGTGCGTGGTGAGGCTTACGCATTGCTAAATGACGGCCAAGTCCTCTGCTATAGAAGTCTCCCTGATAAGAAGCAATACGGGGTATGATTCCTAATCCATAAGGTCATAGCGGGCAACATTGCCGAATTCTACAGCATTAAGCAGAGGGTAGAAGTAGTCACAACGAAGCTTAGGTATAGAGGTATAGATTAAAGGCAGTACAAGCCTACGCTCCAACATCCAGTCACGACGATGATGAAGTAGATCAGTTTCATGCAGATGCTTATGCATGTTTGCGTCAAGCCTAGCTGTTTATGAAAAAATCATTATGATGATGATGATGATGATGAATTAGCGATGAAAAAAGTGCAAACTCGGTACATAATAGTAATGGGTGACTTCAATGCAAAAGTGGGGGGAAAGCAGGTGGGTCAACAGACAAATGGCAATCAAGGAGTCGATTCAAGGAACGCTAGAGGAGAGATGCTCGTAGAATTCGCAGCAAGGAATAAGCTAAGAATAATGAACACCTTTTTCAAGAAGCGCAGCAACATAAAGTGGACCTGGAATTGCCCTAATGGTGAAACAAGAAATAACATTGATTTCATACTTTCTACCGACACAAGCATGGTGCAGGATCTGGAAGTGATAGGTAGGGTAAAGCACAGTGATCATGGGTTAGTGAGGACTGGGATTCACCTCAATTTGAACAGAGAAATAGTAAAATTGTTCAAGACAAAACAAGTCGACTTAGAGGCAGTAAGGGTAAAAGCAGACGAATTTAGGCTGGTCATCATCATCATCATCATCATCATCAGCCTAGTTACGCCCACTGCAGGGCAAAGGCCTCTCCCATACTTCTCCAACTACCCCGGTCATGTACTAATTGTGGCCATGTTGTCCCTGCAAACGCCGTAATGTCATCTGGATACCTAACTTTCTGCCGCCCCCTGCTACGCTTCCCTTCTCTTGGAATCCAGTCCGTAGCTCTTAGTGACCATCGGTTATCTTCCCTCCTCATTACATGTCCGGCCCATGCACATTTCTTTTTCTTGATTTCAACTAAGATGTCGTTTACCCGCGTTTGTTGCCTCACCCAATCTGCTCTTTTCTTATCCCTTAACGTTACACCCATCATTCTTCTTTCCATAGCTCGTTGCGTCGTTCTCAATTTCAGCAGAACCCTTTTCGTAAGCCTCCAGGTTTCTGCCCCATATGTGAGTACTGGTAACACACAGCTGTTATACACTTTCCTTTCGAGGGATAGTGGCAACCTACTGTTCATGATTTGAGAATGCCTGCCAAACGCACCCCAACCCATTCTTATTCTTCTGGTTATTTCAGTCTCATGATCCGGATCCGTGGTCACTACCTGCCCTAAGTAGATGTATTCCCTTACCACTTCCAGTGTTTCGCTACCTGTCGTAAACTGCTGTTCTCTTCCGGGACTGTTAAACAGTACTTTAGTTTTCTGCAGATTAATTTTCAGACCCACCCTTCTGCTTTGCCTCTCCAGGTCAGTGAGCATGCATTGCAATTGGTCTCCTGAGTTACTAAGCAAGGCAATATCATCAGCGAATCGCAAGTTGCTAAGGTATTCTCCATCAACTTTTATCCCAATTCTTCCCACTCCAGGCCTCTGAATACCTCCTGTAAACATGCTGTGAATAGCATTGGAAATATCGTATCTCCCTGTCTGACGCCTTTCTTTATAGGGATTTTGTTGCTTTCTTTGTGGAGGACTACGGTGGCTGTGGAGCCGCTATAGATATCTTCCAGTATTTTTACATATGGCTCATCTACACCCTGATTCCGTAATGCCTCCATGACTGCTGAGGTTTCGACTGAATCAAACGCTTTCTCGTAATCAATGAAAGCTATATATAAGGGTTGGTTATATTCTGCACATTTCTCTATCACTTGATTGATAGTGTGAATATGGTCTATTGTTGAGTAGCCTTTACGGAATCCTGCCTGGTCCTTTGGTTGACAGAAGTCTAAGGTGTTCCTGATTCTATTTGCGATTACCTAAGTAAATACTTTGTAGGCAACGGACAGTAAGCTGATCGGTCTATAATTTTTCAAGTCTTTGGCGTCCCCTTTCTTGTGGATTAGGATTATGTTACCGTTCTTCCAAGATTCCGGTACGCTCGAGGTTATGAGGCATCCCCAGCTGCCTTCCCCCTTTGCATAGCTCCTAAGGCTTTCTTTACTTCTTCTGGCGTTACCTGTGGGATTTCGAATTCCTCTAGGCTATTCTCTCTTCCACTATCGTCGTGGGTGCCACTGGTACTGTATAAATCTCTATAGAACTCCTCAGCCACTTGAACTATCTCGTCCATATTAGTAACGATATTGCCGGCTTTGTCTCTTAACGCACACATCTGATTCTTGCCTATTCCTAGTTTCTTCTTCACTGTTTTTAGGCTTCCTCCGTTCCTGAGAGCCTGTTCAATTCTATCCATATTATAGTTCCTGATGTCCGCTGTCTTACGCTTGTTGATTAACTTAGAAAGTTCTGCCAGTTCTATTCTAGCTGTAGGATTAGAGGCTTTCATACATTGGCGTTTCTTGATCAGATCTTTCGTCTCCTGCGATAGCTTAATGGTTTCCTGTCTAACGGCGTTACCACCGACTTCTATTGCGCACTCCTTAATGATGCCCATGAGATTGTCGTTCATTGCTTCAACACTAAGGTCCTCTTCCTGAGTTAAAGCCGAATACCTGTTCTGTAGTTTGATCCGGAATTCCTCTAGTTTCCCTCTTACCGCTAACTCATTGATTGGCTTCTTGTGTACCAGTTTCTTTCGTTCCCTCCTCAAGTCTAGGCTAATTCGAGTTCTTACCATCCTGTGGTCACTGCAGCGTACCTTGCCGAGCACGTCTACATCTTGAATGATGCCAGGGTTCGCGCAGAGTATGAAGTCGATTTCATTTCTAGTCTCACCATTCGGGCTCCTCCACGTCCACTTTCGGCTAACCCGCTTCCGGAAAAAGGTATTCATTATCCGCATATTATTCTGTTCTGCAAACTCTACTAATAATTCTCGTCTGCTATTCCTAGAGCCTATGCCATATTCCCCCACTGACTTGTCTCCAGCCTGCTTCTTGCCTACCCTGGCATTGAAGTCGCCCATCAGTATAGTGTATTTTGTTTTGCCTTTACCCATCGCCGATTCTACGTCTTCATAAAAGCTTTCGACTTCCTGGTCATCATGACTAGATGTAGGAGCGTAGACCTGTACAACCTTCATTTTGTACCTCTTATTAAGTTTCACAACAAGACATGCCACCCTCTCGTTAATGCTATAGAATTCCTGTATGTTACCAGCTATTTCCTTATTAATCAGGAATCCGACTCCTAGTTCTCGTCTCTCCGCTAAGCCCCGGTAACACAGTACATGCCCGCTTTTTAGCACTGTATATGCTTCTTTTGTCCTCCTAACCTCACTGAGCACTATTATATCCCATTTACTACCCTCTAATTCCTCCAATAACACTGCTAGACTCGCCTCACTAGATAGCGTTCTAACGTTAAACGTTGCCAGGTTCAGATTCCAATGGCGGCCTGTCCGGAGCCAGGTATTCTTAGCACCCTCTGCAGCGTCACAGATCTGACCGCCGCCGTGGTCAGTTGCTTCGCGGCTGCTGGGGACTGAGGGCCGGGGTTCGATTGTTGTATTCATATAGGAGGTTGTGGCCAAGTACTGCACCAGGGTGGCCAATCCTGCTCTGGTGAGAGAGTGCGTTACCGGTTCTGGTCACCGGGATCAGGCCGCACTCCAGGCCTGTTTGTGCAATTTTCTCAACACACGGTTTTTTTTTTTGTATTTCCCGGTGGAGAATAGCGCGGCACCGGGATTTGAATCACGGTCCTCTTGCACTGGAGACGGATACTCTACCGTCCCCGTAGGAGTTAAATTAAAAATTAATTTATGGGGTTTTACGTGACAAAACCACTATCTGATTATGCACGCCGTAGTGGAGGACTCCCAAAATTTCGACCACCTGGGGTTCTTTAACGTGCACCTAATTCTAAGTACACGCGTGTTTTCGCATTTCGCCCCCATCGAAATGCGGCCGCCGTGGTCGGGGTCCGATCCCGCGACCTCGTGCTCAGCAGTCTAACACCATAACCACTGAGCAACCACGGCGGGTCCCGCAGGAGTTGTACGCCTCATTTAACCTACAGTGGTGCCCTACTTGGTCAGTCAAGGTGGACCAATCTGAGCTCGGTTATACCGCATGGATGGCACTCGGCTAGAGAACCTGGTATTTATGACCTGCACATGTGAGTGTGAGGCCATACATATTTGAAGATATATATCTTTCTTTTTTTTTTTTAGGAGGGTTCCCGTACAGTGATAAAATAAAGGAAAAGACATTAAAAGAAAGAAAAAAAAAGAAAGAAAAAGGGGCGGAAAAAGAAAAGGAACATAACAGGTGATTTGAACTCGTGACCCTTCGATGTTGCCCGGAAAGATAGCTCAGTCGGTTGGTTCGTCAGGCCCCAGTCTACTTTCAAGCGCCACAGCTCCTGCTCCGAGCCTCACACCAGGTGCGATGGCGGCACGCACAGCGTGGGAAGCTAGCCGCCAGAATAACTATACCAAGGACTGCTGCTGATGAGGGCGAAATACCTTCGTGTAATTATAATAACCCTAATAGGACTACTTTCGAAAAAAAAAAGGAAACGGCCCAGAGGGCTATACTACGAGAGCTATGACTGATAGTTTTCTATATATATATATATATATATATATATATATATATATATATATATATATATATATATATATATATACATATATATATATATATATATTTCTCTCATCTATGGGATCGCATGCGCGCGCTGTTTCTTTGTCTCTGCGTGTAGTACAGTTAAGAGAGCCAGTTTAAGGGCGGAGAAGAAGAAAGAAAAGAAAAGCAAAGACTGCAGCGCCGTGGTTTTAAAGCGCACCCGTGATAGAGAAACGGAATGCGATATAAGCGTGCGTAGCCATGATACGCACACGACAATCTGCCTTAAAATATTTAGACTTGAGGGAAAGCTTCGGTAACAAACGATAGCACAGCAATCAGCACTCGAATATAATTATAACCCTAATACTAATTGTAAATATTCATCTCATCTATGGGATCTAATGCGCGCGCTGTTGCTTTGTTCTGTGTGTAGTAGTTAAGAGAGCCAGTTTAAGGGCGGGGAAGAAGGGAGGGAAGGAAAGTCTCTGAAGCAAAATTGCAGCGCCGTGGTTTTAAAGCGCATCCCGTGGTAGAGAAACGGAAGGCGATATAAGCGTGCGTGGCCATGATACGCACACGACAAACTGCCTTAAAATATTTAGACTTGAGGGAAAGCTTCGTTAGCAAACGATAGCACGGCAATCAGCACTCGAATATAATTATAACTCTAATAATAATTGTAAATATTCATCTCACCTATGGGATCTAATGCGCGCGCTGTTGCTTTGTCTCTGCGTGTAGTAGTTGAGAGAGCCAGTTTAAGGGCGGAGTAGTTGGAAGGCATACTTTCTAGGAAAAGTGGCCGCTCGAGGAGAAGAGCGAACTCGAGCGGCTTTAGAGGCTAGGAAAACTGCCTTAAAATATTTCGACTTGAGGGAAAGCTTCGTTAACAAACTATAACACGGCAATCAGCACTCGAATACGACGAGACAAATATGCAGCCTTAGAACAGAGAGATGATGATGATGATGATGATGACATAGACGTAATGAATAAATTCGTAACGAGGCTGGCTTAAGAGGCAGCAATTGAAGTGGGAGGCAAGGCATTTAGACAACCAGTAGGCAAGCTGTCGCATGTAACAAAGTACCTAATAAAAAAACGACAAAGAATGAAACTGTCCAAATCAAGAGATAAGATAAAATTCGGAGAACTGTCAGAACTGATCAACAAAGCGAAAATAAGTGATGTACAAAAGATAACGTTCGAAAGACTAAAGAAGCCGCAAGAAATAGGCGCAGCCATAAATCAATGTCAAGGAAACTTGGCATAGGAGAAACCAAGATGTATAGACTGAAAGCTAAGCAGGGTAATATCATCAGCAATCTCAAAGGTATAATAAAAGCAAGCGGAAGTATTCTATACTGACCTGTACAGTGCCCAGAGGACTCAGGAGTACTATATTCGAAACAATAATTAACAGTATACGGGAATCTCTATAGTTAGAGATTACGTCAGAAGGGCCTTGCAAGGCATGAAACGGGAAAAGCGGCAGAAGAGGATGGAGTAACAGTCGATCTATTCAAAGATGGAGGAGACATGGTGCTAGGAAAACTGGCGGCTTTCTATATGAAGTGTCTATCTACTGCAGGGGTCCCAGAAAACTGGAAGAATGCAAACATTACAGTAATACACCAAAGGAATACGTTAAAGAACTGAAGAAATTATTGTACTCTGCGGATTTCTCGATAACCTGATCGATGACATGGATGCGATCCATTGTAGAGTATCCCTTCCTGAAGCTAGCCTGTTCCCTTCGTTGACTAAAGTCCAGTGTAGCCCTTATTCAATTGGAGATTATTTTGGTAAATATTTTATATAATACTGGGAGTAAGCTAATCAGACTATAAGTCTCTCTATATTGCTTTCATGGATTACGAAAAAGCACTTGATTCAGTAGAGATACCAGCAGTCATAGAGGCAATGCATAATCCATGGAGTACAGACCGCTTACGTAAATACCCTGGAAAATATCTACAGAGATTCCGCAGCCACCTTAATTCTACGCAAGAAAAGTAGGAAGATACCGATAAAGAAAGGGGTCAGACAAGGAGACAATCTCTTCAATGCTATTCACTGCGTGCTTGGAAGAAGTAGTCAAGCTATTAAACTGGGAAGGTTTAGGATTGCCATTTGTTGGGCGTGTTGGTAAATTGAAAGCATATTTAGCGCCAGCAAACAAGGACGGAAGGGAGACGACAACACAATGCGCTAACTTCAACAACTTGATTTTTAGGAAGTACACCTATATAAGCCATGCACAGTGGCGCCACCTCATCCAAATCTTATCCATCCACAAAAGCCGTCTCCTTATCTAACAGATCGATTGAAGGGGCACTAACACACGTGTCTCTATTCCGCCAGATAGCCTGCGCTTCAATGATCTCTCGCACGTCTTTATCTTTGTGCTTTGCAAGAACCCGACAGGAACCCGACAGGAATGCGGCTGTGCGCCGGTCTTTGAATCCTGTCGGGTTCTTGCAAAGCACAAAGATAAAGACGTGCGAGAGATCATTGAAGCGCAGGCTATCTGGCGGAATAGAGACACGTGTGTTAGTGCCCCTTCAATCGATCTGTTAGATAAGGAGACGGCTTTTTTGGATGGATAAGATTTGGATGAGGTGGCGCCACTGTGCATGGTTTATATAGGTGTACTTCCTAAAAATCAAGTTGTTGAAGTTAGCGCATTGTGTTGTCGTCTCCCTTCCGTCCTTGTTTGCTGGCGCTAAATATGCTTTCAAGGTTTAGGAGTAAGGATAGACGGCGAATACCTCAGCACCTTCGGTTTGCCGATGACATTGTTCTATTCAGCAACACTGAGGACGAGTTACAACAAATGATTGAGAGCCTTAACAGGGAGAGTGTAAGAGTGGGGCTGAAAATTAATTTGCAGAAGACAAAGATGATGATAAATAATCCGGCAAGGAAACATGAGTTAAAGATCGCAAGTCAGCCTCTAGAGTCTGAGAACGAGTACGTTTACCTAGATCAACTAATCACAGGGAACCCTGACCATTAGAAGAAAATGCACAGAAGAATAAAATGGGTTGGATCGCATACGGCAGAGATTGTGAGCTCCTGACTGGGAGCTTACCGCTATCATTGAAAAGGAATGTATACAATCAGTGCATTTTACCGGTGCTGACATATGAGGCAGAGACTTGGAGACTGACGAGGAAGCTTCAGAACAAGTTAAGAACCGCGCAAAGAGTGACGGAACGAAGAATGCTAGGCCTAACTTCAAGAGACAGAAAGAGAGCGGTTTGGATCAGAGAGCAAACAGGTAAGACGACATTCTACTAGACACTAAAAGAAAAAAAATGGCGCTGGCAGGTCATGTAGTGCGTAGCCTAGATCACCGTTGGACCATAAGGGCGACAGAATTGTGCCAAGAGAACGGAAGCGCAGTAGTGAACGGCAGAAGACTGGGTGGTGTGACGAAATTAGGAAATTTGAGGGCGCTAGTATGAATCGGTTGGCGCAGGACAGTGATAATTGGAGATTGCAGGGTGAGGCCTTCGTCCTGCAGTGGACATAAAATATGATGATGATGATGATGATGATGATGGGACATATTATGCTTTCGCATGAAGAGCAGCGAATAAAAAAATCGGAGGAGGCTCAAGCTTCTCCTTCAAGGGTGGAACCCGATAGAGTTATCGCACCCCGTTCGCACCGCCCACTCAAAACGATCTACGCGAGCGAAACGTCGTGATCGGCACGGACAGCCGGGCAGAGACACGCCAGGAAGGCGGACGCGATCATGGGGTGAGTGGCGCGCCACGTGTCGGGGCAGCGCAGTACATTCGAGGAGGGGGCCTTCTTTGTTTGCCGCCAGATGGCTCTGCGTGTACGCAGAGCGCAGAAGAAATGTAGCGGAAACGTACTTCGCTACTCTTGTAACTCCGACTTCTGTAATTTACATGCCCGTAAGTACCGATATACACCGCAGTATAACTTTCTACGGCGTGTTTCTAAGGCAACACCGCATTCACTAGAGGCGCTTTTGTCCCGTTTTAACTGTCCGAACTCGTGGCTGAGTGGTAGCGTCTCTGTCTCACACTCCGGAAACCCTGGTTCGATTCCCATTCAGCCCATCTTGCGAGTTGTCTTTTATTTATGAATTGCCTACCGGGATTTTTCACTCACTGCAAATGCCGACGACACCAGCTTTTCTGCGACACGAGTTCCTTAACACTGTCGCGTTAAAATAAACGGGGGCTGCCTTCGGAAAAAGAGGCGAGCGCGCAAGGTCTACAGCGAAGGGGCGTTGATAGAAAGACAAAGCGCAAACGGGGAGAAGGAACTCGAAGCGAAGGACGGCGGCCCGGGCCCACGCGCAGGGACAGAAAAAATATGCTTCGTATTTGATGCTTTGGAAAGAGTTAAATGTTGCCTTTGTTGCCAAAGCTATCTAGTCATTTCCTAGACTAGTTTTCGTCAAAAAATTATGTTCGACAATATACTGAACCCCTTTCCCACCTAGACACTTGTCGGTTTAGAATTAGTTCAGCAGACTTATGCAATATGTCCACCTTTTTTTCAATTTCTCTGTCGCTGTTCTCTATTTCTCTCTGCTGCGTAGTATGCTAAACTCTGTGCACACAAAGAAAAAGGCTAAATTGGCGAGGCATCGCAGCAGTTTCGGCGTCCAGCTTGAAGCACTTGGCCACAAGGTATACGAGTTTCATTTACTGTGGTAGTCTGGAGGTCGTCGCCAGCCTTCGTTTTCGTCGCCCCATAGAGAGATGAGAAAGTTGCCTCAAGATAACTTGATGCTGAAGACTTTGTGGCTCAAATGGAAAGGACAGACAATAGATGCCGAGCTTTGAAGATATTGAGGGGCTCTCGCTGTAATTACAACAGAAAATATTTGTATTGAAAGCATTTTGAACAAAAACGAGAATGACAAACAAATAATTCGAGCTTATTAAAGCTTGTGTAACAGGCACCACGTAAAAATTCTGTAAACCACGATTTCAGCCAGCTGTCAGCTGAATGTCAAGTAAACATTTCTTGTAGACCACCGTTTGTGACATGTATCTGCTCCATGTACGTGTCCCGCTTAAACATGGGCTGGTAGCATGTTTGGCAAAGAACAATGTAGTTGGGATAAAAATGTCTTATCTTGTGCTGTTTTGTACGGCGCTGCACTTGGTCTGGATCTAGATTTTTGTGTAGAATCCACAAGAACTCTACTAAGTAAATATCTAAGCCAAATATCCTGTGCACTTTACGGGAAGTGTTTCCCATTTCGGAATTTGGCGCTGCAGTTCTACTCTCTGGCTGTGGCAGCCGGAGAGCATCACAAGGTAGCAAGAATGACTCTCCGCCAGCGCAAGGTGGTCTTAGGAGTTGGCTGATAAAATGTTGTACTCATATTGCATGCACGGCGGTCCTATTTTGAGCTAAGCAATCTATAAATCATATGCTGCTACAGATCTTGGCACAGTATTAACGCACAGAGCAGGAAAACTAGTAGGATACATAGGTAGCGTTGAGAGATTGCCGTTGCAGCGCTTGACAATTTGGCGTTGCTGCATGTTAGAGTGATGCATTGTACCATTGAAAAACGAAGCGCTAGTTCACCCACTTTTCTTTGCTTTCGTGCTATCCCATGAGCTGAACGTCTTTTTAGCAACAACGTGTACTAACAAGCCCAAGTTATCAATCATTTACGGCATGCAAACCATCGCACGAATTAATGAAACATCCAACCATAGGATACAACAAGGTAAAAAATGTTTTTCAACGAATGATAAAGAAGAAAGGCAGTGATGCAAGGATGTGTCATACCTGTGGGCCTGTTTCGCCTAGTTCTCCACGCAATCCTTGAAAACCTTGTGGGCCCTAATGGGAAAAAGTGTGAAAATACCTGGTTAAAAACTCTTCAGGCATGTGCCGAACAAACTGAATGGATAATCATTAAGGAAAGGGAACGTCATATGCACGAATATTATGAGATAATCTTTGTTACCAAATCTGGAGAGGTATTTTTAACCCTGTTCTCTAGCAATTTGCTGCGTTGAGCAAAACAATCGTAAAATAAAAAAAAAATAAGAGGTTCCGGAATTTGCTACGACACGTCGCGTTGGCTTTTCGTACTCATAGAGCCAGCCATAGAAGTGTAATCACAAGTACGCAACCTGCTTGCTTGTCAGTTCCTACAGTGCGACGTACTAAAGCCCCAACTGGCATTCACTAAAATTGTGGTAGGAAGGCATTGTAGTTAGGTTATGTTTCCTCATTCTATCCTTATTACAGAAACACTGGAGCTCAGAGCAAAGGGCCCATAAGGAACAGCGTAACTCATGGTATAGGGTAACCATTCTATTTTATTGCTTTTTCTGTTTGTGCTTCGTCAGTTGTCCAAATGGTGCTCCACCTACGTTGTCACCATGATCGGCCGGTTGTGAGCGGTGAATTAGAAATAAATAAAATCACTATGCCAAAACCCACACGTTCCAACAAACAGACACATACGGACGCGCCTGTTCTACGCAAAGCGAGTAGCTAAGGCACGGACAGAAAAATGTAAACTGAGTTGCACATAAATAATGGGTTTCATCACGTATAGCATGCTTGAGCCGAACAGCGTTTTACAGTCTCAGCTATCGACGTCGATCCTGCACTTGCATGAAGTGTGCAGGCTCGACGTTGAGCTTACTATACTCAGCGCACGTAATTCGAATGAGGTTCGTGCAGCCCTGTTCTGAAATACTTCATAAAGCTTAGGCGCTGTGAGCATGTGTTTTTCCGTTTGGTTGTCCCCATTTGGCGCAGCGCTTCAACATTCTTTGGTAAAATTGTTATGCAAACCGCAAAAATGAGAAGGGCTCGGGGAGGAAACTGAATACTTTTCCATACAACTGCTTGGAGTAGAAGAAAATGCAGTCCAAGATCTGATCTCCAAGTAGGTACTCGACATGGAAGCGGCAGCACGGTTCCTTAGTACATTGATGCAGCCTTATGATTATCGGTGCCAATTGGTGCGGTTACTCGTAGTGTTGCACATGAGCATTGCGGTCCGGGATGTTGCCACACGCGGGACTTGCTTTCTACGTCCTCTATACTTTATGATCGTTCAACTGTCGCATGTATATGTGCACTTTCGTCCTAGAGCTGCAATCAAATACGCAAAGTTGCAGTGCGTGGACTTGATTACTGTTGAGTGGAAAACGATTGGAAGCAAGTCGAGTGGGGGACGAAAAAGCGGGTGATTAAACACCATCAGTTGGGCAGGCAGTTCTCACGCATGCAAATATAAAGCGAGCGATTGAAGTTGCATACATTTGGCAAGCTAGGTACACAAACTTGCCGTTGATCGCGTAATTGGGAAAGTTCGGGAGAGACATCGCTGGCCAGCATGTGTAAGAGTTTGGGACATAGACATAAGCGTTTTCGTAGGCACATATCCAATGTCAGCTATTTTAAAAGCTGGAATCATTCTCTGAGAAAGATTGGCCAGACGTATTGTCATGCACTTCTATTAGGCTTATTATTTTGCGGGCCTAGTTGGTTCATTATTAATGAGTGATATTTATTGCTGCAGATGGGAAACAAACAAACGAAACCTAAAGAAAGCTTGAGCGAAATTGAGAGACTGTGCTCTCCTCGCTGAAGATTAATGCTCAACAGAGTTGCAACTTCCTCTGCTTATTTATGGAACTCGAGAGGGTAGTTCACACTAATGGCGCGTCCAAAGTGCCAACAGGAGCACTGAAGTGAGTCCGCAAAGCGCTCTTTCAGTTAGCACCGGCGTTCCAATAGGCGAGCAGGGACATTAGCGCCGTGATCCAATGGGAGGGGCAGTTTGGCGACGCTGAGAGCAGTCCAGAGCTACTGCCGCGCGAAAAGCGGAGTGCGAAAGAAGTCACGTTACGCGAACACCAACTTCTCAACTAACAAACCAGCTAGCCCAGTTGTCCATTCCGTATGTAAACACGTCGCACCATTTTATTCTGGTTGTTCCCGTCGTTTTCGTTCCGTTTGCGGCAGCAATAGCGGCTGAGAAGCTAATTTGAAGTCATTATCACCGCGGCAAGCTAAAAAATTTCGTCAGATGATACGCCTTGACTCTAGTCTGCTCTAGAAGCGCATGGAATGTTTAAATGCAGGAGCAATCCGTCGCACTCTCACTGCGCTACTGCTCGTCTACTTTCTGCTCTTTTTCTTCGTTCCTTTTCTGCCAATATAACGCTACTTAAGAGCAAGCTAAGCCCACTCATGCAGGCATTCGAACAGCCAGTCTTTGTGGGGACCAGAAAAACCGTATCTGCGGTTGTCTCAAAGTGTTCGAGTGTTCTCCTCGAGGCAGTTAGTGCGTAAATGAGAAGGGCCGACATATCTGCTGACATTAAGAACAGGACCAGAATTACTATAAAATGCGCGATAATTAGTGGTAAAAACTACGAGATGATTATAAACAGACGTTCATATTTCCGGCCGGCATAACCTCGCTCTCAGCAGCCTGTCAACATGTGCCGTTAAAAACTGGCCAAACAGGATGCGATATCGCGACTTTATGCGCACGTGTTTTTTAATATAAAGTAAGTCCTGAATTTTCAGTGAAGCTTATCATATTTTTCCTTGCGATGCAGAAACGCATAATTGAGCAAGGAAGACATCAGCTGGGAGCTTACTGTTACCAATGCTCCATGATGGGGCGGCTGATTATAGCGCCAATACAGAACTCTCGAGCTCCGATTAAGGGAAGTCCCCGAAAAAGTTGGCCTGTCTTTCATAAAGCTCTCAATGGTGCTTATGGAGGAGAAGCGGCCGTGAACTTGAGCAGTCTAACGAGCGTTGAGTCCTACATTCGGGCTCCAGGTCTCCTGACGCCAGCCAATTTGAACTGCTTACTATAGATATATCTGTGGACTTGACGAATAAAGGTTATGTTCTGAATTTCAGTCAGATTACTTTTCAGATAGATGTTCCCAATTTTGAACCGTAAATAATGATAAATAATACGTTTCACATAAGGGGTCCCTACAAGAAGCTGAAAAAGAAAAGTCTATCACATCGGCGCCGAGCAAACGCTTAACCAGACTTGATGTATGAGAAATAGTTGATTTTGGTTCATTACTGCATTCCCCTTGGAAGGAGAAGCGTCTCAAACCTGCTAAGATAAATCGCTGGGTGCAAGTGTGGCAGTTCTAGACGGACTTCGAAACAAAAAACGTAGTTTACGGCACTTTAAAGCTCGGTTATAGCCAATGAGCAGCACTGCCCGTTGAAGGCTAGATGCAAGAAAATTTTACGCTTTATATTTATACTTTTTGTGCGCAAACAAACAGGGACGAAGAATAGGGGCAACGCAAGGAGGAGCGCTTTCCTTGTGTAAGCGCTCGTCCTTGTGTTGCCCCTATTCTTCGTCCCTGTTTGTTTGCGCACAGAAAGTATAAATATGAATATGTTCCAACTCGGCCGACTCGCAGTTAAAATTTTACGGTGACTAAATTGGTTTAATATGAGTGATACGTAATAACCAACACATTTTGGCTAATTTTCAGTGTTGCTAACAACCTAATTGTTTTATCGTCATTGTCAGAGGCGGCAACGGCAGCGTATTTCTTATATCCACTACAGGACGAAGGCTTCTACGGGCGATCTGCAATTACCCCTGTCTTGCGCCAGTTGATTCAAGCTTGTGCCTGCGAATTTTCTAACTGCATCGCTCCACCTAGTTTTCTGCCGTCCTCGACTGCGCTTCCCTTCTCGTGGCACCCAATCTATAACTCTAATGGTCCACCGGTTATCTACCTTACTCATTACAATGCCTGCACACCGCTGATCCCTGATCCACACCGCTGTCTTCCTGTCTCTTAACGTTACGCCTAACATTTTTCGTTCCATCGCTCTTTGTGTGGCCTATAACTTGCTCTCGAGCTTCTTTCTTAACTTCCAAGTTTCTGACCAATATGTTAGCACCACCAAAATTCAACGATTGCGCACTTTTCAGCAAAAATGGCTAGCTACCAGTCAAGTTTTGGTAAGGCCTTCCGATTACCCTCCAACCCATTTTTTATTCTTCTGTAAACTTCCTTCTAAGGCTCAGAGTCCGCTGTCAGTTGCCACAGGAGTGGAAAGTAGCAACCCTAGTCACAATTCATAAAGAAGATTCAAGAAAGCACGTTACTAATTATAGGCCTATTTCGCTTGCATCAATTTCCTGCACGATTATACAGCACATAATATACAAGCCTACAATGGGACACCTAATGAGCAACGCTTTGCTAACCAACCTTCAACACGGTTTTCGCGAGGTGTTTAATGTGCGGCACAGTTTTTTTTAGTTCTACAACGACCTAGTCTCAGAAATTAATTTGGGAGGGCAAATCCACTGCATTTTCTTGGACTTCAGCAGGGCATTTGACACTGTTTCCCATTCTCTGCTCCTTGAAAAACTTCGACTTATTATTATAGATTAAAGTGTTTTTTGATGGATTGAGAACTACTTGTCACAGCGCTGTCAGTGTGTTATCTTGAACGGTATCAAGTCAGATTACTTAGAGGCGACGTCAGGCGTCTCGCAGGGGTCTGCCCTTGGGTCTCTTTTTATTTGTTGTTTATAATAATGAAATGCATGTAGGCTGCAGCTCTAATATACACCTATTTGCAGATGGCTGTATCATATATAGAAAAATTAAGAAAGAACAGAATGTCCTAGAACTACAGTCCGATCTTGAACGTATTCGTGACTGGTGTTCCATGTGGAAAATGAATCTGAACACAAATAAGTGCGTCCATGTGTGTTTTACTGACAAGAAACAAATATGTTATTCAAGTTACCATGTCAAGAATAAAACTTAAGGTAAAAAAATCAACGTCTAAATATTTGGGTGTGCTGCTGTCAGGCGACTGCTCTTGGAATGCGTATGTGGGTTATGTGTGTGGCGAAGCCGCAGTAGCAATAAAGCATATTCAAATAAACTTCAAGTGGGCGCGGCAGGGGCACAGCGACAATGCCGCTCACGAATCCTTTCCTGTTTTTCGTTCAGGCCGTGCTCTTCATCTGCCCGACACCCCCGGCCATCGAGACATGCTTCGGCCTTTCTGCGGCTGAGACGACGGAATACTGTATCTTCAGGCCTACCAGTCCACAGAGATGCGATATCAGTGACATGCTCCCGGACATGCGCACATGGGCACCGTTACTTGCCGGATTTTCCTCGCCGTCATCGGTTACGTCAGAGTTTTGGCAGCATAAAGGTCCGGCCACTTCGCGGATTCCGGCCAGTGGGCGCGGCAGGGGCACAGCGACAATGCCGCTCACGAATCCTTTCCTGTTTTTCGTTCAGGTGAGAGACTATCGCCTAACGTATACCTATCGCAGTGACAATGTTTGCCTCTTGCTTCTGCCGTGCCCACGGTCTTTGAGTGATATGCTTACTGCGATTTACCATTGCTTTGTGAACCTACTGCCTAACTGTGGTGACGTAGAGACTAACCCGGGACCGTCTACTGCAGAGATGCTTCAGACCCTAATTGATGATATTCCTGAACTTAAACACACTGTGCAAGCTACTAACAGCAAGATTAACGAAACAAGTAATAAGCTGTTTTCAATTGATAAGAAGCTTGACGATATTTCTGCTACGGTGACTAATTACACGAGCAAGGTTGACGAGCTTCAGTCAGAAGTCGAAAAACTGGCTTTGAAAGTAGACGACTTGGAGAATAGGAGTAGAAGGGAGAACTTGATTGTATATGGCATAAAAGAATCGACCGAAGAAAATTGGCAATCCCTCGAACAAGTCGTGACTAAAAACATTCTGACTGACACTCTAAAGGTTCCAAACGTGGCTATCGAGCGTATTCACAGGATTGGCCGCCCAGCCGAGGGCAGATGCCGACCCGTCATATTTAAACTTATGGATGGCAGAGATAAGGCCAATATTTTGAAGAATTGTAACAAACTGAGAGGCACAGCCTATAGCATATCGGAAGATTTCTCCCCGCGCGTACAATCAATCCGAAAGAAGCTCTGGGCTGCTGCTGCTGAACACAGGAAGAAAGGTGCCAAGGTCGTGCTGTCATTCGACAAAATCAAAATTAATGGTAAACTGTTCCAATGGGACGACACTCAAGATAAAATAGTCCCGCTAGCTTCACAATGACGGCCTAACTTCGGAAATAAGAGTCCGCTTAAGAGCCGCAATTTATGTCACAGAGACACAGTTCAAAGCGAATTCTCTGTTCTGAACATTAATGCCCGCAGCATCCGGAATAAAACAGAAGATTTCGAAGGTCTTCTTTTAACGTATGAGCCTGATGTTGCAGTGCTCACCGAAACGTGGCTCCATGATAACATATCCGATAAGGATGTGATACCTCATTCGCACGAAATTATCCGCCATGACCGCAGTTCTAGAGGGGGTGGGGTAGCCATTGTGATAAAGAAAGGAACAGATTACACGCTTGTACCACACCATACTAGCATAGAAATGGTCTGGATCCGACTTCATACTTGCAAACACAGCACCTTTATTGGCGCCGTTTACAGGCCACCAAATTCAGATCTAGGTATGCTCGAGACGCTGTATGACTTTTTGAATGAGCACAAAAAGCGATATTCACATGTCATTTTGTGTTGTGGTTTTAACTTGCCAAAAATCAACTGGGAATCCTTGAGCGTCTCATCTTCATGCCGGCATTCTGATTTGCTACTCGATATTGCCTTTTCTTTTAATTTGAAGCAGGTTGTGGCTGAACCATCGCGAGTTACTGCTACCACGGGCTCACTTCTAGACCTTGTATTTGTGTCTGATGCTATTGAAAGGCTGGGTTTCACGGTTAATATTATGCCTGGTATATCCGACCACGATTTAGTGCTTTTCAAAACCAATATGGCACGACCAATCACACGCCAATCAACAAAAAAATTTTACGATTTCAATAACGCTGAAGACGAGAGTATTTTAGACCTTCTTGAACAAGAATACGACAATTTTTTTGCAAGGCACAGTGAAGGCCACACAAGTCCGAATGAATTGTGGTTGAACTTTAAACGTACGGTACATATGTGTATTCATCGGTACGTCCCGCTGAAGAAAAAAAAAATTCATAGCCACAGCCCATGGATTACACGAGAAATAATTCACCTAAAACGTCGCGTAAGCAGACTTTCCCGTAACATTTCGAGGGCTGCACACAGTACTGTGGCGTCACTTCGTAGAGAGCTAAGAAATCAAATACGACAATCAAAATTCCAATTCATTAACGTAAAACTGCACAACTTCCTCATTAATGACCCGCGAAAATTCTGGACTTATCTAGCTCAAAAAAAGGACCCCATACACAAATTGACAATAAATGACGTGGACGCTAGTGACGGACAACAAATAGCGGCAACGTTCAACGACTATTTTTCTTCTGTGTTCCTGCGGGGTGGTGGTCCGTCTACCAATTTCAGATCAACCAGCTTCCAGGTACCCGATCTTAGCATAGGCGAAGAAGGGATTTTTTCCGCCCTTCTACACCTGAATACAAAGAAATCATCTGGACCAGATGATATTCCGAACACGTTTCTTTCCAGATACGCGGAATGGTGTTCAAAATTCCTCTTCATTATATTCCGTACTAGTCTACGAGAGGGTGATGTTCCCAGGGATTGGAAGCTGGCTAAGGTTATTCCTGTGCACAAATCTGGTACCAAGCTCCATGTCGCTAATTACAGGCCAATTAGCTTGTTGTGCACCGCAGGTAAAGTGATGGAACACTTTGTTTTCAAACACATCGCCTCATTCTTGGAAGACAATCATTTTTTTTCTGAAGCTCAACATGGATTTCGTCGCGGGTTATCTACTGTGACACAGCTAATTCACACTACCAATGATTTCTGTAAAGCCCTTGACAAAGCAGGACAAATAGATGCCATTTTTCTGGACTTTGAAAAAGCCTTCGACCGCGTACTGCATAGTAAACTTCTGCTAAAACTTAGACACATCTTACAGAATCAACAAATTTTACAGTGGCTTGATTCATACCTATCTCACCGGCAACAGTACGTCCAGATATCCAGTTCAAGCTCAACCATCGCTCCAGTATTTTCAGGAGTGCCACAGGTCTCAGTACTTGGGCCGCTTCTTTTTCTTATATATTTAAATGACCTAAAACTTGACTCTCCTGTGCTGGCCCGTTTTTTCGCAGATGACGGCGTAATTTATCACACAATTCTCACCGAACGTGACCAGCTCGTTCTAAATAACTACTTGTGTGCTGTTAGTAATTGGTGCCAAAACTGGTCGATGACATTAAATGTCACGAAATGCAAACAAATGACCTTAACCCGAAAGAAAGATCCACTGAAGTATTCGTACAAAATTAATAGCGCTCCTCTAGAACCAGTAGAACAATTTAAGTATCTTGGCGTAACGATCAGCTCGAACCTCAGTTGGAGCCCCCACATTAAAAACATGGTTTCAGTGGCATCCGAAAGACTATGGTTAATAAGACACCGGTTAAAACATGCAACCACTAAAACAAAACTTGTAGCTTATACTTCGCTCGTGCGTCCCCTACTGGAATATGCTGACGTGATCTGGGACCCGCACACTAAAACGAATGTAAAAAGTATCGAGGGGGTTCAGAGAAAGGCACTGCGATTTATACACCACGCCTACGGAAGACAGGTATCGATATCAGATCTTCTTAGCCGCTCCGGTCTTCCTACCTTGGAATCTCGTCGAAAAATGCACCGTCTGAAGATGCTATTTGCAATAATTAATAATCATACCAAATTAGACTTCCACACTTACATGCAGTACAACAGAACCCGACAGACTCGACACAAACACGACAAAACAATTATAATGCCTCAGTGCAGAACCAACACATACAAGCTGTCGTTCTTTCCAAGAACGATAGCAGACTGGAACAAGTTGCCCTACGATGTGGCCACCTTATCATCACCCGATGCATTTTTTTCAGCAGTCAGTTCTAGCCAATAACCTTTGTGAGCTCGTTTTTTTTTGTTTGTTTGTTTTTTTTTGTTTTTTTTTATTTTATTTGAATGTAACGCGTTTGCATCTTGTTTTGTTTGCTTTGCTTCGCAGTAATCTTCTGTGTGCCTATGTGGTTCTCTGTCGTAACTGTTACTGTTGTTGTTTTCTTGATGGACCGTTAATATGAAAAGCGTCATGTACCCACTCCTGCCCTGGCTACCAAAAGGCGGCCGGCAGTATTGAATAAATAAAAAAAAATAAAAAAATAAAAAAAAAATAAAAACTTAAAATGTGCAAACTGAACGCTTAGAAGCATGGCGTAGCTAACATCTTTAAGACCTATCTTGGAATATGCCTGTACTTCTTGGGAGCCATCTCAAACATGTCTGATAAATAAACTAGAAAAAAAAACAGATCAGGGCAGCCAGGTTCCTCTTGGGTGGGTACGGTATGAGCTACAGTTGCACTGAAATGAAGAGAGATCTAAATTGAGAACCACTTTCATCCCGCGGAAAGAAAGTGTGGTAAAAGTTTTATGCCAAATGTTTAATAACAAAACTGGAATTGAAAACGAAAGTTACCTATAAGAGCCAAATTATATATCTGGACCGAGTGACCACAAGTACAACATTAGGGAACACCAGGCCAGGACAAACCTGTACGCAAATTCTATTTTTTTTTTTGTTGTTGTTGTATAAACTAACGCTCAGTGGAATCGACGGACGTCTGAGCAACGGTGCAGTGTGAAAGAAAATGTATCTTTTTCAAGATTGTAGCACCCCTACTGTAGCGTCTATATATATACAGTGAACTCTCAGTTGAATGAACTTCAAGGGACCGACCGAAATAGTTCACTCAACTGAAAGTTCACTAAACTGAATATTCACTAGACCAACATAAGACATGGCATACAGAGTTAAAAGATTGAAGTGCAATTCATGGAGCAAAAGACATGGGATCCACAGTGTTACAAATATGTGAAATGGAATTTGTACGTATCAACAAGTACAAGGTTCATAACAGTTATAATGCTGCCTTTCTCACTTAGAAAAGAAATCTGTAATCTTCTCCTGCACTTGTGCTTTTAAAGCACGGTAAGTAACAAAACTGTCCAAAGAGTCAATGTTTTTGTACACTTCTTCTGGCACAGCTTGCTGTTGAGACACAAAGTCTCTCAACTTTCCAATGTACCCTACAACCTCAGCTACAGCCTCATCCCTCCAGGTTCTCGCTGCCTCTTGGTCGACATCGTTGCTTTCGCCGGAAATCGCTTTCCACGCGATTCCATGCCTATCCCGAAATCGTGTAAGCCATCCACTGCTTGCTTCGAAGCCATGAACGTCCAGAAGAAGAGCAAATTCCTTCGCTTTGCCCTGTATCATCCAGTCAGACACTGGAATGTTTTAAAATCGTAAGTCGCGAAGCCATACTGCAACGGCATCGTCCACTTCTTTGAAGTACCCCGTGCAGAGTCGTTTCCTAGCGGGATTTATTGAAGTTTCTCCTTCAAGCTTCGATTTTTGTTTCACAATCGTTGACAACGTGGACGGTGCAATTCCATAGTCATTTGCAACGTCCACTTGTCTTGGAGCATTGTCCAGGCGCTGAAGGATTTCCAGCTTGTCCGAGAGAGACAACCGTTTCCGTTTCGTCACACTCATCTCGAAAGTGGGCACGCGAATTGCCGTTGTTATTTAAAACTGGAAGGCTGAACGGAGCCGATGAAAAACACACCACGTGGGTCGTAAAAATAAGCCTTGGTCCTCTGAGCGAGTTCGTTAAACTGAAATATTCGATAAAACGACGTTTGTACAACTGAGAGATTACTGTATATATATATATATATATATATATATATATATATATATATATATATATATATATATATATATATATATATATATATATATATATGTAAAGAAAACACATTGTCCTAGATCAACGTACTGCTCTACAGACTCTAGAGGCTGACTTGCGATTGGAATTCTTCTTCATTCAACTTTAATACCAGCCTTCAAGTAAACCTTAAACGTGCGACGACTGCACGTGGCAATCTCAGGACACGGCCGCAAGTGCCGCATCCTAATCATTATTCAAAAGACTAGAGCAAAATAGCAGGGACACAGACAGCGAAGACGACAGGACGAGCGCTAAACATCAACTGAGGTTTTTGCTTCGAGCGAAGGTGCCAAGTAGCCCAGCTTTCTGCCTTGATCGCATCCTAATCTTGCATGCCAAAAGCCGCAACGTTTTCAAAGTTCTGGGTTGTGTGTCACTTTCGGCGAGCGGTAATCGTCTATCTTTTCTCAAGTTCTTGCTTACAAAGGCAGGGGTGTTTCAAACATAAATTACATATGTGAACTAGGCTTTATATGTGGCCTATAACCACCTCTCTGACGTTTCCTATACTTTGTCTTTATTTCCGACAGAAGGCCACTCTGGAAATTTTGGTTATGCGCTATATTTTTCGAAGCGCCGTCCATAGAGCCTTCTTCTGCAATATTTTTTCTTAGATGGTTTCGTAGCAGTCGAAGGACATGAAACGTAGACTGGTTATGGCGTTGCGCTGACCGAGGGTGCGGTGCGCATTAAGACGGGAGTGATGGGAGTAAAGGCCTCCGTCTACCGCGCACTCTTTGCACGTTAAAGAATCCCAGTCAACATTCATCCCAAGTCTCTCACTATACGGCGTGCCTCATAATCAAATACTGATTTCAGCAGCTAACATTCATACATTTATTAAGTTTCAATAAAATGTAGAGAGGTCATGGCGCAAGCTTCCCCTCCGGTCATTTAGGAGCCCCCGTGACCAGCCCCTTTCTTTTTTAGTCTTATTTTTCCCGATATGTACGACATCACAAGGCTGAGGAGATGGGAATGCGGCTTCGCAAATCTCCCATCTCCCGCAACTCGTCTTTTGTTTTTCCGCATGCTGAATTTGAGGCCTGTTGCTCACAAAAACACAACACAAAGCAGGGAGCAAAACCACCAGAAACGCGCGAGTCGCCACGGACTTCTTACGCGTTGTGGGTCCTATATACTGTAATTGCATAGTGCCGCTGCGAGCTAGCTTGCGTGCGCCCCTCGTGCGACGGTGACGCAGGTTCTCACCTTTGTTGACAAAGAAAATAGTTACTTGTCCGACAAGGCGCCCGGGCTTTTGTTTGGATTTACGGCAGTTTCAAGGCACAAGATGGTTGTAATACTTTGCATTCGTGATCATTTTCTTTTTTTCCATTTTTTTCCCTCTTCTTCTTCTTTCTCCTTTTATTCCCTTTACCCCTTTCCCCAGCACAGGGTAGCCAGCCGGTACTTACACTGGCTAACCTCCCTGTTTTTCCTCTCGTTTGTCTCCTCCACCTCTTTGTGATCATAACCAGGTGTGCATAACCTTACACCGCGCTTGTCAGTTTAGAATGGCCACAATTAGTAAACAAACGTCGAGATGCCGGTCGACAGATGCCATAAAATCTGGATAAACAGAACCAAAGTGCCACAGAAGGGCTGGCCGACGTTTTGATAGGCACATATCTTTTTGTTAAAGGCGACATTGTCCTCCTTGGCGTGGAGTGCTTAGAAAACTCAAGTCATGTGGTCGCAAATTCGCTCGTGTTTATCCAACTTCTAATCTCACGTAGCAAAGGCCACCTTGTTTGAAGAATTTTTTTATTGAAAGTGCTGTTCGGGCTAGTTTGCGCATCTATGCCCAGTGCTCTGGGCGTACAAACTACCGAATCTTGCACTGAGATGACTTCGAAAGCAGGCTACCGCTCGCAACACATCACTGAATGAGTGGTACAAGAGCCTACTGTGTGCAATTAGGGTAAAAGGGTGGCATACATCCGCAGATATATGTTTATGCAAGCACTGGGCAGTAACGCAATAAATTAAGCGACTTACTGGAGGTCCTTGAGGCCCTGGTATTCCACGCGGTCCGACAGGTCCCTGCGATTTGTTGGTAAGGTGGTAAAAGATTGTTTTAATAAGTTTACTGCGTCACTCTCACATGCTTTCACTTATCATTGGCGTAAACATTGCTTTTATACCAAAGGCTACGCCTGAGAAATAGATCGATTGACTTTCTATTATTAGATGAAACACTTAATCGCGCCAATTTTTTAACGTGATTGCTCGTTTAAGCACACATGAATAAATTGAGGCAAGTACTGGCAGTGAAGCCCCCCCCCCCCCCCCCCCCCTTTCTGTTGTTCAACGGAAATGCAGGGCACCAGTTGCAATTGAACTTACACATGCGTGCTGCACTTGTGGCAAATGTTCCAGCGGAACGTTGCCACAATCTGGGACAGCATGTACAAAATGATAATCAGCCTGGTTTTACTTAAACAAGTCCACGCGCCACACCACAGAAGGCCAAAGTAGCGGCAAGCCTCCAAACTTCAGTGATGTGCAGTGGGACATGTTCCCACTTCACGTCCTCTTTTTGACGTGATGAAGCTCTTTAAGGGAGAAAGATAAAATTCTGTGACTCGGTACGTATTGATCTCGGCTTCAAACTACCCAAGAAATCAATTACAAAGAACGAAAGCTACCCGGCGTTTTTCTACTATGCCAATGCGGTGCTGCTATGCTGCGTTGAAGAGCAACTTCTTCCGTGGCAAGACTAAGATGACTACGAGCTAGCTAGTTGTCTCGGTCCAAAATTCTATAGCTTCAATTGCACCGAGAAGTATCACCGCGAGAACGTGTGAAGACACCTTTCGAGGCCAATGCCAATGAATCATCGGTTGAACTTATCGAATGTACCCCGAGGAAAAAAAAAAGGAAATACTCGCTTTCAGCGGAAAACGATAAAGAAACGGGCCAAGTCAGGTGTTCCCTTGTTGCTCGATACCGGAAGGATCTAACCGCGTCTTCTTGCAGTGGTGGCCAGCGCACAACCTGCCTTCTACCAGACATAAGGTCTGCTGTAATGACGGTAATCCTGAGTCCGACGACATGCGCGCATGTGTTCTCTGCAGCTGGCATGGATGATAACAGCCAAAGAAACTGTCTACTGCCAGGGAACGTTTCCAAGCTTTTTGGCTCCCTACTTGGAAATGTGATTGCGGTTCACTGACTTTCAGAGGAATGAACGCTCTTTCGCGCACAATATCATTGAACTAAAACAAAGGCAACTATTAACTCATATAGACAACTTTTTCCTTTCTTCAAAGTGTATTTATCATGCCAAATCACCGGTTTTATTTTTTCCGCCTTCGTACGTCAATTCAGAAAAACGCATAATCGCATTCCTCATCGAATTAATATTGCTAACTATGTCGGCTAAAAATTTAATTCATGCCCAATCCTTACATATAGGCTACATTTCACAGAAGCAAAGTGTTGTACCTGGTAAAAATTTGTCTCGTATTTTGCCGCACTGGGAGAGAACTCTCGCCTACGCTAGAAAGAAGAAACTATTAGTACTATGTGTCCACAAAGTTCGCGACTACTCGCTACACCAGTGGATATTTAACATATTGAAGCAGCGCACTTACATCTGAAACGTGCAAGCACACATATAAAGGACATACACAGGTGCCTGTGTGTTTCCTTTCCATGTGTGCGTGTACGTGTTAGACGTAAGTGCGCTTCTTGAGTGTCACGGTTCACCAACAAGCCCATCACTATCTTTTAAGCGATATTGAACATATTTGTTCTTTTCTAAAATAAGGGTTAGGTCAATTTTAAGTCACAGGTGCCATGCGTGCAGCGACGGTTGCATTGGTTTTAAACTCTGTGCTGGCGAAATCTGAATTCCTTTATGCAGGCATGGCACGTGGCTCCTATGCAACGAGACAAAACTCGACGAAAACTATTTTCCTATGTGGTCTCTCCGATTAAGGCACTGGTGTAATGCGTAGCTACGAAGAAGGTCGGCCACTCAGCACTAAAGTGACAACGTCTACTGCTCCTAGAGCCTGCGTAGTAAGTGCGATCTATGGTGAATTCCTATGGCGCAGTTGGAGCAGCTGAGCCAATCCGGGAGCGAGCACCTCTCTCTGACGTAGACTAACGCTCCCAAATGCGCGATCGTAATACGAACCATGCTGCTGGTTCATATTCCATGACAGTTCTCGACTGGATATTGAGTTACCCAGGATACCCTGCGTACGGTCATGCTCAGCTCGCTGCCGGGGTCATGTGCCTGCTGCCCTATGAGCGCCCCCCACGTAGCTTTTTTTAGTCCCGTCGGCTGCTTCCGAATGCGCTCGAGTCTGCCATCTCTTACTTCCTTCTCTCTCCATTCCCTTTTTCTGGTGACGCTGCGCCATGCTCCTACAAATATTGCCGAAATAGGCGTAATTTCTTCCTCAAGATCACAATACACATATATCTGACTGCCTGTGCTCGGTCTTGGGTTTCGATGTACTGCTGAACAATATTGTCGATAGAACCGACAACTTTGGGGCTCATTGCGGGCGAGAGAAACATCCTATGGAATTCCCGCTCAAAAGTAGCGGCTTTCGCCTCGCCTTTCTCATCCAATTCGTCGCACGCATCAGAACTCGAGGAATTAGAGTTGGGGCTGTCACTATCGAGCATCGAAAGCAACGCAGCGCGCCGCGACGAGTCGTCCATTGCATCCGGCATTACCAATAATGTGGCGGCCGGCCGGAAATGCGCGAAGGAAAATGCACGCTTGAAGGAGTTTCGGTCCACTCCGCCGTTTTGCTGGAACAGCTTCGACTGCTGCACGGAGTGATTGCCACTGCAAGTCTGTTCTCGATCTCCTATTGGAATACGCAACTCGCGCCGTCACTCTGTCATAGGTGCACGCTTACTCCGAACAGAGCAGGAAACGCTGCTCCAACCCTGTAATCACCGCCACTGATTGTGGAGCTTGGCAGTTTAGCAAAAAGCCTAAACAACCTCCATATGCAAAAAAAAAAAAAAATTGTCGCAGCTTTTTTTTTTTTTTTGCCTGCAACGCTCGGGCAGGCTGCTGAGAACACTGAAAGCAGAGCTAACAGCTTTGCGCTGCAGACGACCTTACAGGCATCCGTGACAAAAAGACGAAGGAAAGTTTTCAAAACCGTTGCGGGGTGATTGTAATGAAGAAGAATGCCTCGCGCTGAAGCCACACCGCCGGTTGTCCGGTAGGCGTGAGCTCAAGATTGCCTAGGCTACTCTGGTTGAGACGCTGCCAACGCCGCCTGCTGCTCTCTTGTCCTGTTCTTTGTTCGCATTGGATTCTATTTCATTTTAAAAATAACTTTAACATCCTGCAGCCAGGACGATTTTCCGAAGCTTTTTGTGTTCCTTGTTTTTTCATGAAAGTGCGCCAGAAAACTCAGCAAGTTCAGTGACCATTTAACGCTGTATGACAGTGTTACGTGAGCGAGGCCACAATGCATAGAATACCAGGTATTTCTAAAATTATGTCTTGTGTTGGACCGCATACAGCCCTCTGCGTGGCCAGTGTGAGCTTGTGTACACTATGTACGTGTTATAGAAATCAATATTATGTGTTACGTGACGTTTAATTTTGTTGCAGTTTCCCTACCCTGAGGTGACTGTTTGGGCATGTTGGTAGGACATGAATGCAGCTTTCTGCGCACAAGACGAGGACAAAGAAGAGGCTGGGAAAAACATGTGTGACCACAGATATGTGGTCACTTTCTACAAAATAAAACGATGTTGTAAGTCCGCGCTCATGTGTCTCAGCCTCTTCTTCGTCCACGTCTTTTCCTCAAAAAGCTGCATTCATGTCCCTACCCTGACGTGGCGCCTTCTTACATGTTGCTCATATATAATAGACAGTACCTGAGAAACAAAATGGGCCCCTTCAGGGTGGAGGCTTCGAGTCAGGTATTTATCTTACCACAGAGGCTTGCATAAACTGGAAAGCATCAGGAGCTGGTCCTTTATCTCCACCGAGAGGCCCTTGTTGAAGAGATAGCTGGTGAAACCACTGCGAAAGCTGCAAAGGCAGGCGCACGCCGCCTCCTTTACTTCAAAGGGAAGGCCATAACAGATGTTATCGCAATGTCGGAGTCCCGACACCCAAATTCCGCTTCTAAGGAAGTTCCCTGAGGACTGATGTACTTACATCTGCCGGTGGTCCCGGGGGCCCAGGGCTGCCAGGGAAGCCGTGCCCACCAGGTTCGCCGGGAGAGCCCTGCGACGCAACAGACGGGGCGCAAGGTGGAGCGTTCTCGCTAGGGAACAATCCTAAGCATGTGGCAGGCGACGTGTCAGCTGTGTGCTTCATCTCAGTAACCTCATGCTTTCTTTGCCTAACATTGGTTTGTCGTGTGGCGCCGGCGTCACGCGGAGTATAAACAGACGTAGCGGGCGGTCTGTAACCGGGCAGAGGTGTGCAGGGAGAAATAAAAATTATGCCGATTCCACGCATGGCGACAACCGACGTTATGCGAAGTATTTCGCAAGCTATGCATCATTGTTAGCAGTTCCGCAAATAGTTACCAGGTTGGCCTATATGTTTGGTTTAATACAGTATTAGTTTGTGGGACACGAGTAAAGTGAACTTGAATTAAAGCGAGAGCGCATGTGCGTCACGAGAGCAGCAGGATGAAGATGATAGTGGCGACGATTGCGCGATTTCTACGAACGACCACATTTATGAGAACGAGCGTCATGGATGCTGCACGGTAGGTAAGCAGTGCAGAAATTGCATACGGCCGCAGGTGCAGAACACAACCATGCAATGTGAGGGCGACACTGTCGCACGACCTGAGGTACGTGTCCTTCTAGAAAGCATTTTAGGCAGAAAAATAGGCCAGGGACAACGTACTAAAAGACAACGGACAGGCGCACATTCACAACTGACCTTTATTTTTGTTGTTTCACGACGATGTTTCACTTCTATATAATCAGGCATGCGAACAAGAACATACACAGGTGAGGACACGTGAGATAGAAACAAAGCCAATGATATCCTATCAGCCAGGAAACTAAACTCATTCTCGTGAAGAGACAATGATATATATACTTGTTCACATATATATGCTTGTTTTGAGACGAAGATGCGATTCTGTGAATCGCGATAATTTTTCTTGGTTTAGCATGCCTTAACCACCGCGTAAGGAAAAAGGTTTGGTCTCAGTTGGCTCATTGTGCAAGTAAATGCATAGCTGCACGCAAAATCTACGTGCATAGAAGGGATATGTAAAACAGGATTGTGCCTTTCTCAGTTTGTAATTTGCTTCTACGTATTTTTCGAGCAGTGCCCTGCCAGTACTTATGCTTATGTCGCATCTGATGCATCATATTGATGATATCTGATTTTTGGTTCACATCTGCAGCCATGCTATACTTTAGTTAGATTGCATTTTCAGCTAATCACAATAATTGACTATGTAATTAAGCAAGCCGCTCCTCAGAATTATAACGTTCATGCCGTTATGTGGAATGAAAAGCTACCATATATGACAAGAAATTTCATGCACAATTATGTAATGCCATTGCTGCTTGCAGTTTTACACTAATTTGCTACAGACTAAATAATGTTGTAAACCTAATTTTCTTTATTTGTGAGAAACTGGAATGAATCAATCACAACATCAACAGGAAAGTACTTTCGTGAGGATGCCAACCGAATGGGAAATATGGTACGCCTCTGGGCCGCTTTGAGGTTGGGCGGGATATTGCTGCAAAACCACAACAACACACGCTTAGAAACAATGGGGAGCAGCCCATACATGAATAACTTTATGTGAAATATTTATAACGAAAGCTGGACCTGCGGCCTTACATGAGAATATATGACACGTTTGCAAATGCACTGTACTTTCAATCAGGGACATCCATACGTTGTACGGGACGTTATCAAACGAGCTGCTGTCCTAGAATATGACACTAAAAATCTTCTTGCACAATTTATCTGCCTTACCAGCCTCATGCTTAGCAGCTCATCTGGTAACCTCAGCCACATAAGTGCATGCGTTTTGTAATAGAAATGCGCTTGCTGACGATTAATTTGCTGCATATATCTCTTAGATCGTAGTGCCAATACTTTGGGAGTTTGCCTCCGTTTGTTCTATGTTTAACTTGTCATTGTATACTTTATTATTGAAAAATGGAGCCAATTCAAAATAAAGGATATTTCTTCACTGATATACAGATGAAACTTTAGCGAATTTGCTTATGTTTTATTACAAGATGTGTTGTAAAGTTTATGGGCGTTATTGTTATCTGATATCATTTTGTCAGTATGTTTCCCAAATTATTATTCAGTTTTCTTTTGACTGATCAATAAAGATTTTTACCTTTTAAGAGAAAAAATGTTACATTTGACTAACTCGGCGACTGGAGATCCAATTCACCAAGCATAAGTGCAAGAGCTGTTTATAAAGGAATCAAATATTCCCCAAATGTAAGTACTGCGAATCCCTTGCAACGCGTTCACGGCTCTACATCATGAGCGCCTTCATACTATTGGGAAGAGTCCTAGCACTTTGTTTTGACGGAGTACAATCTCTCGGTTAGGAGTACGAGCACTCTGTTTGGAGCAGTAAAAGTAGCCGGTTTCGAGGAGTAGAAGCACTCGTTCTGGGAGAGCACTGTTGCCCTTCTGGGGAGCGTATTGGCACTCGGCGCAAGAATACTGGCATTTCCTTGCGGTTGAGTAATAAAACTCTGTGAAGGAGAGTTATTTGAGTCTGTCTCAAAGGGGGTCGATTTACTCTCTAAAAGGGATTCAAATATAGGACAAGGAGATACTCCCTCGAAGAGAGTTCCTGGAACTCTGTTTTTACATGGCGCCCACACACACACACACCCCCGCAAACACTATTTTGCAGAAAGGTATCCCTCCGCCATATTGCGAATCATCGCAGTGGAAAAAAAAAGAACTTGGGGATATCAGTGTTGCAATCAGTTAATTAGGCAACTTACACGTTCTCCGGGACGACCAGGCGATCCGTGATCACCAGGTGGGCCCTGTACAGGTTTGAAAAAAAGGGCTTGTCAGGCTTGTAGTCGCATTTTATATTGATAGCAATTATATTGACACCCAGGCGGATTCCTGCTGACGGCATTCCCGTGAGGTTCCGTATAAAGTTCATGGGCGCTAAAATTGCTCGGCAAGGTTCGCTGCAGTGACCAATGGATGGTAAGAACTCGAATTAGCCTAGACTTGAGGAGGGAACCGAAGAAAGTGGTACAGCCGATCAATGAGTTAACGGTAAGAGGGAAAAAGAGGAATTCCGGATCAAGCTACAGAACAGGTATTCGGTTTTAACTCAGGAAGAGGGCCTTAGTGTTGAAGATATGAACGATCATCGTATGGACATCATTAAGGAGTGTGCAATATAAGTCGGCGGTAACTCCGCTAGACGGGATGCCAGTAAGTTATCGCAGGAGACGAAACATCTGATCAAGAAACGCCAATGTATCAAAGTCTCTCACCCTTCAGCTAGAATATAACTGGCAGAAGTTTCCCAGTTAATCAACAAGCGTAAGACTGCTGACATATAGAAGTATAATATGGATAGAATTGAACATGCTCTCAGGAACGGAGAAAGCCTAAAAGCAGTGAAGAAGAAACTAGGGATAGGCAAGAATGAGATGAATGCTTAAGAGACAAAGCCAGCAATATCATTAATAATATGGCAGAAATAGTTCAAGTGGCTGAGGAGTTCTATACAGATTTATATAGCACCATTAGCATCCTTGAAGATAATGGAAGAGATAATAGTCTAGATGAATTTGAAATCCCACAAGTGACGCCGGAGGAAGTAAAGAAAGCCTTGGGTGCTATGTAAAGGGGGGAAGGCAGCTGGGGAGGATTAGGTAAGATCAGGTTTGTTGAAGGATGGTGGGCAGATTGTTGTAAAAACTGGTCGCTTGTATACGGAATGCCTCATTACTTCGAGCGTACCGGAAACTTGGAAGAACGCTAACATAATCCTAATGCATAAGAAAGGGGACGCCAAAGACTTGAAAAATTAGACCGATCAGCTTATTGTTCGTTGCCTACAAAGTATTTACTAAGGTAATCGCAAATAGAATCAGGAACACCTTAGACTTCTGTCAACCAAAGGACCAGGCTGGATTCCGTAAAGGCTAGTCAATAATAAACCATATTCACACTATGAATCAGGTGATACAGAAATATGTGGAGTATGACCAACCCTTTCATTGATTACGAGAAAGTGTTTGATTCAGTCAAAACCTCAGCAGTCATGGAGGCATTACGGAATCAGGGTGTAGGCGAGCCCTATGT
Organism: Dermacentor andersoni; assembly: GCF_023375885.2. Taxonomy (NCBI): domain Eukaryota; kingdom Metazoa; phylum Arthropoda; class Arachnida; order Ixodida; family Ixodidae; genus Dermacentor; species Dermacentor andersoni. The sequence goes on from NC_092818.1 coordinate 6,294,547, forward strand.
AAATATACTGAAAGATATCTATAGCGGCTCCACAGCCACCGCAGTCCTCCATAAAGAAAGCTACGAAATCCCAATAAAGAAAGGCGTGTGGCAGGGAGATACGATCTCTCCAATGCTATTCACAGCGCGTTTACACGAGGTATTCAGAGACCTAGATTGGGAAGAATTGGGGATAAGAATTAATGAAGAATACCTTAGTACCTTGCGATTCGCTGATGATTTGGCAGCAGGGGCAGCGGCAGGAGCCGACACTTACGTTTCATCTATTCTGCAGATTTCTGCAGACGCTCAACGACCTTCAAGAAGACGGTGGGCGGTTGCATCGTGACTTTGAGTGCGGCTGCATCGCTGCCTGCCTGGACTGCCTGGATCGCCTATGACTGATTGTGGGAGCCACGTGGATCTACGTCATGTCGGTTGCTCTGCAAGCCCTTTATAAGGAGCATTGCTAGCCCTTCGCCGTCATTTGGCAGCAGGGGCAGCGGCAGGAGCCGACACTTACGTTTCATCTATTCTGCAGGTTGGAAATCATTTTTTTCTATTGCTTATAGTCTGCTTTTCTGCTCTGCTGCCCTGCTGCCAAGTTTTGTCTGAGGTGCTCGCACTTTTTGCTTGTTTCCCGTGTGTTTCTGCTGTTGCCCAAAATGGGAAATGACGAAATTAAACGGGAAATAGCGGATCTCAAACGTGAGTTCCGTAAGGAACTTCGAGAGCTCAGGCAAAGTGCAGAATTTACTAGTGGACAGTATGAGCCTCTGAAACTAGAATGTAAAGAACTTAGAAAGGAAAATACCAACCTAAAAGCAGCACAGGAGCCTCTTCTGCAAGAATTTGAGAAGCTGAGAAAGCAAGTGTGTCAGAACTCATTAAAGATAGTGACACAGGATCAATATTCGAGAAATAGGAACATTGAGGTGAAAGGTGTTCCTTGCTTGCAGAATGAGAACCTTGGGAACGTTCTGCAGAAGGTCGGGGAAGTGCTTGGCGCGCCGATAACTGAGCAAGATATTGATGCTTGCCATCGCGTTCCTGTGCGGAATTCTGATACTGTTAAGAACATAGTAGTGTCTTTGAATCGTCGGTTGAAACGTGATGCTGTGATCAAAAAAGCGCGAAAAGCAAGGATCACCGCAAAAGACATCGGTTTTTCTTTCAAGCAGTCTGTCTTCGTGAACGAGCATTTGTGTCCTCAACTAAAGCAACTGCTTGGCATGAATTCGGCGAAGAAAAAGGAAATGAAATGGCGCTTTGTATGGGTGAGGGACGGAAAAGTATGCGCGCGAAAAACGGAAGAGTCTAGTGTTGTTAAAATTACATACGAGGCAGACCTAGCTAAAATCTGCTAGTGGCGATTGGCAACAAACACTTTTTCTATCTTATTTTGCTATGACCGTACCACGCAACCTTGTTCGTCCTGGTTACGCCGACTCTCTTACCTTTTTTGCATTTTAATGTTCAGTCTGCCCGTAATAAACACGATCAGATAGAAGCATTTCTTAACGAATTCACGTTTAGGTTTGACATAATAATGATAAGTGAGACGTGGTACAACTCGAAAGATGATGTCATTTCCTTGCCCAAATACCAAAGCTTCTTTCTAAATAGACCAAACCGCCGAGGCAGAGGTGTGATGCAGATGGTGTCAGAAAGCCTTTCATGCGACTTGATTGCAGATCTCTCAAAAACCACACCGGACTACGAAGCGCTTACGGTACAATGTGGATCCTATGTCTTCGCTGTTTTGTATCGACCACCTGATGGTAATAGTGAAAGATTTCTTGTCAGTTTAGAACAATTACTGTGTTATGCTTACCAGAATAGACTGTGCATAAACATACGCGGTGAGTGTAACATAAACTTACTGCAATCGAATACAGTTTCCCGCAATCTGATCTTACTCCTTGATTCTTTTGGTTGTGCCAACGTGATACAAACACCCACTCGAGTCACGTGCCTGTCTGAATCCCTTATCGACTTATTACGAACAGCCCAATGCTAGATGTCAATGCTGGTATCATTGCCGCTGATCCAGGTGATCACTTGCCGATATACATTTTTTCTAAACAAAATAACACACTTAAAGCGAGCCGAAACCAATGTAAATATTTCGTCATGCAGGAAATAAATCCAAGAACAATGACTGACTTTCGGAACCAACTTCGAAGTGTAAACTGGGCACCAGTATCCGAGTGTAACGATGCTGATACGGCCTATGATGCGCTCATGCATATCATTAAAAATGCGTACACAAGTTGTTTTAAATTAAAAAACGTAAAAACATCTAGAAAGATACGGGAACCTGGTTAACAAATGAGTGTTTAAAGCTAATTCGTAAAAAAAAAACCAGTTGTACTCTCACTTTGTGCAGTCTAGAAGCCCGGACGATCTTTCTGCATTTAAGAAATACAGAAACGTCGTAACTAAGTTTCTTCGAGATACAAAAAAAGAGTATCTGGAAAAGCCATTTATTGATGCTGATACCAAAGGCGACCTAATTTGGCGTGCGCTTAATAAGCTCCTAAATCGCGACAGAAGTCGTTATGAAGAGCTCGAGATTTCAGAGAATGGGAAGCAGCTAAAGGGTATAGAATTAGCACATCGTCTCAATGAACACTTTACAAATTTAGTTATTAGCGCTCACAATATAGATGCTCTCAATTACTTGGGTGCGCCTAGTGTAAATACAGCGTTTTTTGAGCCTACGACACCGGATGAGGTTTACTCTGTTTTTATATCCTAAAGAACGGTAAGGCACGGGACATCAATGGTCTCCAGATTAAACCAATTAAATTTGCAATCGACTTGTTAGTGCCCGCTTTCACCCACGTATTCAATGTTTGCTTGTCTACTGGTGTTTTCGCTAAAAATGCAACAGGCAAAGGTTACTGCTCTGTTCAAATCAGGGTACAGAAATGACATGTCAAATTATCGGCCGGTGTCAGTGCTCCCTGTCATATCAAAAGGCTTAGAGAAGGTTATCTGTAAAAGGGTTATGTCGTTTTGTGAAAAATATCAGTTATTAACTCCGCATCAATTTGGGTTTCGTAAGGGCCGATCGACTGAATTTGCTCTGTTAACACAGAAGGATTTAATCTTGAACTGCTATGAAGAAACAAAATTAACAGTAGGCGTATTTATCGATTTTTCCGAAGCCTTTGACAGGATCAATCATATTACTCTACTAAAAAAACTCGAACATTACTGATTCCGTGGATTACCCCTGGACATTCTAAAGTCATACTTAACCCATAGGAGACAATGCGTTTACATCTAAGGAGAATACTCAGACCCCTTGAATTTAGAAGCTGGTGTTGCCCAAGGGAGCATATTAGGACCTATATTGTTTAACATCTATATAAATGATTTAACAAACATCAGTAACCTACCACACTATATAATATACGCAGATGACACCAGTCTTTTCTTCCAATCATGCAATGCTGATAGCTTATCACAACTAGCAAACACCGTCCTTGATAAACTATATTGGTGGAGCAAGGCAAATTCTTTACAGATTAACTCTAAAAAAACCAAAGCTCTTCTTTTTGCACCCGCCCAAAAAAATGCAAATCGTAATCTAAACATATTCTATCGATCAGAACGAATTGACGTCACCGCGGACGTGAAAACACTGGGAGTGATTTTTGATCAGCATTTAAGTTGGGACAAACACGTAGAACGCGTGGCAACAAGTATGGCAAAAGCATGCGGTGCGCTTTGTAGGCTTCGAGATGTTCTTCCGTTAAACCTACGGCTATTGCTGTATAACACCATATTTATTTCTCATGAAAATTATTGTAGTCTTGTATGGGGGACAACGTCGCAAAAAATATTCAGACATTATCTCTTTTACAAGAAAAAGCATTGCGCCATGTTGCTTGTATTTCTTACGGCAGTCATACAAGTACATTCTTTTCTAAGTTTCATGTTCTTCCATTTCATTACACTTATCAGTTTAGTCTTCCTATGAAATATAAAGAAAGCGTAAAACGAAGCCACACGGGATTTACTGGTATTTGCAATCTAAGCAAACCTCATCACCTCAACTACGACATTCGGGAGCGAGAAACTTGGGCCGTGCCTTTTTCACGAACTAATCATGGAAAGGACAGACTACCGTGCCGCATATCGGTATTACTGAACAGTCTTGAAAAAGAAAACATGGATCTTAGGACTGTTCCACGTCGAATTTTGAAGGAATATTTCATTAGTCGTGCGGCTGCATGTGATTAGTGTATGTTGTATTTGCATTTCCTTTTCTTAGTTGTAACTTAAGCATGGAATTGTTTTTCTATTTGTCTTGTATGTGAAAGTGCTGTTATATATTGTTATGTAATTGGAAAAATGTATTGCTTCACCACGTTACATAAATCTGTATTTTTCTGTTAAGAGAAGGCATGTTTTGCTGGTAAAAAAAATGTTGGTTATAGTGTGTTTTCAAAAACGCATGTTCTCATTCCCTTAGACATGTTTTTCAATAAATATTTTATGTACCAATGTATTCTTGCGTGAAAAGTGTTCACAAACTGGTCTGCTGCCAAATACTGTAGGGGCAGGGCCTTTGTCAAGCCGCTTAAAATAGCGGCTTTTCGCTCCTGTCCTGGCATTTGTACATTTAAAGTTGAATGCTGAAATAAAGGAATGAATGTATGAATGAATTCATGAATGAATATTGCCTTGCTTAGTAACTCAGGAGACCAATTGCAATGCATGCTCACTGACCTGGACAGGCAAAGGAGAAGGGTGGGTCTAAAAATTAATCTGCAGAAAACTAAAGTAATGTTTAACAGCCTCGGGAAGAGAACAGCAGTTCACGATAGGTAGCGAGACACTGGAAGTGGTAAGGGAACACATCTACTTAGGACAAGTAGTGACCCCGGATATGGATAAGGAGTCTGAAATAATCAGAATAAGAATGGGCTGCGGTGCGTTTGGCAGGCATTCTCAGATCATGAACAGCAGGCTGCCATTATCCCTAGAAGAGAAATGTATAACAGCTGTGTCTTTCCAGTATTCACGTACGGGACAGAAACCTGGAGGCTTACGAAAAGGGTTCTGCTCATATTGAGGACGACGCAACGAGCTATGGAAAGAAGAATAATGGGTGTAACGATAAGGGATAAGAAAAGAGCTGATAGGGTGAGGGAACAAACGCGAATGAATGACCTCCTTATTGAAATCAAGGAAAATAAATGGGCATGTGCAGGACATGTAATGAGGAGGGAAGACAACCGATGGTCATTAAGGGGCATGGACTGCGTTCCAAGGGAAGGGAAGCGTTGCGGGGGGGTGGCAGAAAGTTAGGCGGGTGGATGAGATTAAGTTTACAGGGACAACATGGGCATAATTAGTACATGACCGGGGTAGTTGGAGAAGCATGGGAGAAGCCGTTGCTCTGCAGTTGGCGTAACCAGGCTGATGATGATGATGATTAAGGAGGCTGCAGCCCAGGGCCTCACCTCGGACAGTAGGGGAAGGGGGCCCATTTATTCTAACCTGCTTAGTATATTGAAGCATGCGCAACGCATCTTCGAGCGACATATATGAAGCGAGAAAACCAGAACGAGCACACAGGGCCCCCCGCCTAGTGTAACAGCATGTGTTTAACCTGACCATTTGGGGAGAGCTTGTCGAGCTGCAAAAACAGGAATTCCTCGCCACCTTGGGGGCGCCCTCTTTCTTAGGAAGCGAGGTGCGTTTGCTTGGAAGAGTTCTTGTGGTTTCCTGTGAGTCCGTCTGTCCAGTGCTGTCTGGAGAGGAGGGGCAAGGGGGAAACACCTAGAATAGGTAATGTGGGATGAGGACTTAAATCTCCTTTGCTCCTCGTCACCACCACGCCCCCTTCTACCTCTCAAATAGTTCCGCCACTCTCCTTCTCACAGATAGGATGTGCTGCAGTACCCAACAGTGCCACCCATTCGACTTTTCTTTACCGTGATGGTAATTTGGGCGGAGGAGGATGGGTCCGATAGCAGATGGTGATGAGTCTGATGGCAGAGTCTAGGCAGGAAAGGAAAGAAAATGTGAAACGTGCCTTTGCCCGCTTGCCGTGGGGCATGGAACGTTCATGTTCGGGCTGGGGTTGTGTAAGAGTGAAAGGGGAAGTTGGAGAGCCGGACACCAAGGCCTTTCTCTAATGGCAATTCTTGCCTAGTGGCTGCGCACCCTCGCGAGTGTTCGACGGGAAACTTAGGTCAGACTGGCCACCGAACTTTCCAGAAAGAAGTAGGAAAAGATGACTGAGAGGCGACGGAGGGCGCGTAACTTCGCCCGCGCTAGGAGTGGCCCTCTCCCGTTCGTTCTCGCGCTCGGCATCGACGGGGCGAAAGAAAAATTGAGAACCTCCAAGAACAGATGATTGCTTCTAGCCAATAGGAAGACGAGACCAGAACGGGAGAAGGAGTGACTTTGTACGGAGAAAGAGGGAATTTGTACAAGGAAATCTATGCGTATATGAACGCCTGCTTTGGCGCTAGTAACAGACAGATGCGCCGCACGTCTATAAAAGGAAGTTCATCGCGGGCTGCGATTCAGCCCCGAGCCGCCGCTTAAGCTTGCATAGGCCTAGGCCCGCCCGCTGAGGAGCTCCCGGGGGACGCACTACTCTCGGCCAGCCACGGAACATCCAGGCAGCGTGTGCCAGTCATCGAGACGGCCACCATTGGACACTTGCGGTCTCTTCGAACTGACGAAGTGCCCAGTGAACAATTAGCATCCATCCATGCGAAAATGCTCGGTCGGAAGCATCAAAGTGGTGCGTCTAAATGAAAGGCGAAGTTAGAAAGAGAAGAGCGTGAAAATAAGCTACCAATGATGACAACGTACCTACTGAATGCAGCTTCCGCGAAGCAGTATGATCGCTCTACCGAGAGTCCGTGTCAAACTCCCAATAGTACCGACTATGATTCTGTGGAAGGCTTGCCAACTCCATCACCACGGTTTCCTGGCAAGAAGCAAGGTTTGACACATCTTGGTTGTCTGGATCCTGTGAAAACGGCGCCAACCTCGGTCGTCCATATTTCTGAGCAACCGACGCTTACCGAGCCCTGTCCTGCTCCTGAGTCAGCAACGTCTATGCTAGTCGGCCGTGCCCCTGCCGCAAAGCTCCAGGTGTGCGGTCCGCCACGGCCGATTTCTACTACTACTGATCAACAGGTGCCAAACCTCCCCAATGAGCCTTCTACTGACGAGCACCAGGAAACAACACTCCAAAAACCGACTCACTTGTTTCCTGTTCGGCTTCAAATAATAATGTTCCCACCCACAAAGTGTGCCCGAGAGGTCAAATGAGACGGCTTCTCGTTGCGGCAACAGAGAAGTACAGACACCCCAGCAGCAAGAGGTACGTTGCGAGATTCTCCGAAATGACCTTGCTAAGTGGCTGGACGTTATTACTGAAACTGTCGGAGTGTATGCCTTGAGAAAGGGCCATTCTATTTTCAAGATCGGGCAGAAAATTTTCTGTCTTGCGAAAGACAATACAAATCTCAGAAACGCTATATGTCACCTCATCTTTTCGTGCGAAAGGCTGTAAATGGGGAGGCGTACGAGCGACAATGGTTAATGTACTCGTAGTCCAAAGGTTCCGTTTACTGTTTCACGTGTAAACTATTTTCGATTTAAAGCAACCACAGTGCTTTCACCACGCACCACGCAAGAGCAGAAGAAAAGGTTTGCGCACATGAAAATAGCATCGAGCACCGGAACTACGTGGCAGCATGGCTCGCCCGCTCTAACTCGGGCAGCTCAATTGACAAGGAGCTGGTTAAGCATCTTGTCACTTAGACCGCTTACTGGACAGAGGTGTTGAAGCGCGTAGTCGTTGCAGTTAAGCTTCTAGCTGAGCGCAAGCTAGCGTTTACGGGCAATGAGAAGATTTTTGGCTCACTGACAAATGGCAATTATATGGGAGTGCTTGAGGCCATTGCGAAGTTTCATCCCTCTTTAGAGGAGCACATCAAACGCTACGGGGAGAAAGGAAAAGGTCACCTATCGTATTTGTCAAAAACCATTTGTGATGAATCTATCGAGCATATGCCAAAGGCTGCCGAGGAACGTCTCGTTGACGAAGTTAAACGCGCAAAATACTTCTCTTGTTGATTCGACTCCAGACCTTACTCACGTTGATCAGCTGTCTATTCAGCAGTCTATACTATTTAAATAGGAAAGTGTACTAACACTTTCTTGGATTTGTCCCAATTGCATCGCATACCGGCTTGTATCTTTTCGATATTGTGATGCCCTCTTGACGGCCAATGGCATCTCAATTGATTATTGTAGGGGCCAAGCTTATGATAATGCCAGTCATATTTCAGGAAAATACAAAGGACTCAAGCTGAAATCAAACACCTGAACGAATTGGCTGTCTGCGACCCGTGTGCTTGTCATTCACTGAACGTAGTTGGCGCGTGTAGCGTTGAGGCAGTCAAATTTTTCACTGTAATTAAGAGACTGTATGTGGCCTTTGCTGCCTCGCCTAAGCGATGGATGTATCTTTTGGACAGCATGGGCCGAACTGGCCAGCAGCTTGTTCTGAAAGGTCTCTCCGAGACGACGTGGTCAAGACACGCTGAATCATGTAAGGCCATTCTGAAAATTTTCAATGCAGGCTTCTGTTGCCTTGAAGCTATATCAAAGAACGAGGAAGAAAACGGTGCCACTAAGAACGAAGCGCACTCTCTCTTCAAGAAAATGACAAAACTAGAGACTGCATTCGTGGCGATTTTCTAGAGTGAAATCTTGGAGCACTTTGACAAAACGAACGTAGCTCTTCAGAAACTAGGCCTAGACATTTCAACTGCTGTAGGCATGCTGAGCTCTCTAACAGGCTTTGTTAATTCTTTGCGACCTCTCTTTGAGGCCTTCTAAGAGAGAGCACGCACGCTAAGTACCAACCAATGTTACGAGGATGAGGGCAAACGCAACGATAGTGCGCTACAAGATGAAAAAAGCATATCGTAGAGACCTACAACGTCGTACTTGACAGTGTAGGCTCTCCTATGCGAGTGCGAAAGGCTGCCTACACTGAACTCTGCGAAACGTTTGGATTCTTAAAATTAGGAGCAAGGCCTCTCTGGCACAGCAGGCTGACAAGTTGGTGAAAACCTACATAAATGATTTGGAGCCAGCATTTTCCGATGAAATCGTACAGTTTGCGAACTTTCTGCACAACTCTGTGTGCCAGGACACGAGTCCCTTGAGAATAATGAAGTTGCTGCACGAAAGAAAGCTTATTGATGTATTTCCGAACCTTTCTATTCCTTTGCGAATGTGCTTAAGCATACCCGTGGCAAACTGTGAGACCGAACGATCGTTTTCCAAGTTGTCGCTGATAAAAAATCACCTTCGTTCGAGCCTCCTTGACAAGGTGAACTCGCTTGTTATCGTGTCCATTGAAAGTGATCTCCGCGATCTATCCTTCGAACAGACTATATCTGATTTCGCCAAAGTGAAGGCGCGAAAAATGCCATTTTAAAGGAGGACTGTTCGCGCCATACAAGAATAAGTCCAATAAGCTTGTTGTGTCGCCTTCCAGCATCCACGTTGCCAATGAAACTCTCAGCAGTGTAATTCAAGGTATGCAAATCTTCGTTGTTCGTCTCTTGTTTATTCTTCTTGTGATATTTAGCGTGCTTATAAAGAACTGTATTTTTGTTGTTTTTGATAGTACCACGTTTATTTGGTGTCGTCCTTGCTTGTCTTACCTTTACCGAAATTATTTTCAAATAATGTTTTGTTTTTACTGTTGATAATTTTCATCTGTATTCTAGTGCATTTTTATGGTGTTTTTATTGCCTTAAGTATTGTACATACCTATTGCATATTTATAGAGTAACGGGTATAACGATTACTGCAGTCTGATGCTTGAATTTTGTTATAGAATGTTTTGGATACAACCATGCGTCTCCTCACGGAATTAAACTGTGATGCAAACAAAGCCTAGCTTCAGAATGATCGACATCTGAGCTGTGTTGTCTTTTCTACGTTCTTGTTCCTCTTGAGTGCACTAAACTTTTCCTCAAAGCCTAGTTTTTGCTGAAAGCAGAATGCAGATTAATCACAAAGTGAACATATGTGTTGTTAACATAAGCAAGTTTGTTGTTTTCCTTATAATGATAACAATAATAATAATCCCGTTGATCGCACTTCGTCCTTTTTATTTGGTGGAATTAAAATGAAACATAGCATATATCCAGTAGAGTAGCAAGCGACAGGTGGGGGGGGGGGGGGGGTCAGTATGGGCAAAGGAGGCCTGCATGCGCATTAGCCCAGGGCCCCCGCTTTTCTTAATCCGGCCCTGCCACCATGGAAGAGGGGCGACTGCCGTGAACCGAACCCGCATTGAGGAGCTGCGTGGCTGTGGCTTCCACCGCTGGCGGCGAGTGGCGAGGGAGCATCGAGAAGCCGCCCCCTGCGAGTCCCGTTATACGAGGTGGCGAGGTAGCCTCGGGTCGCGTCCAGTTAGGCGAAGCGCTGCAGCTGTCCCAGCACGCCCAAATCCCCGCCGGCAGGCGTTTCTAGTGAGGGAAAATGATTTCAACTGCGGGAAAGCACGCGGTGGAGTCTGCTGTTTCGAGTGCAGCGAACTGGGCCACATTGCTCGTTACTGCCCCAGGCGTCCCCTCCTGCAGTGAAACCGGGATTGGGGCTGGCCGTGACAACACGTCTGACCGAAGTGATTGTCGCCCCCTCAGTGTGTCGTGCGCGCTTACCCGCGGATGCATTCGCGCCGTTCACGACTGTCACTATTGCCGGTCTGAATTGGCCGCGCTCCTCGACACAGGGGCCAGTGCCTCTGTGGCGACGACGTTTCGACCCTCTTGCAGCAGCGCACTTTCGCTTGCGAGAATGCCGAGCAACCTTTAACCTAGCCAGCGGCTCTGTTCCTGCGGGCGGGGCAACGAGGCTGTCAGTTCGTTAAGATGGGTGAACGAGCCCTATCACTTCATTCATTTGCCTGGTTTGAGTGTTCCCGTGATCCTGCGTCACGACTTTCTCCGTAAGACCAATATTTATTTACTTATACAATACTGCGGACAAGAAGTCCAAGCACGGTGAGCAAAATACAAATATGATATACACAGGAGAAAAAGATGAAACAAATGTGTAACACGTTTTTCACACAAATTGTTTGGTCGTAAGGTAGACGATTAAGAAAATGTTTAACTTGATTACAATACAAGTATAATTAATACACGAAATAACAAGATTATATACACAAATGATATACAGCTCACGGGCGAAGCACCGTGGTGGACATTCCGAATGGAGGCTATAGGATGGGACCGTTTTCCTCTTTGAGGATTTGCGCTGACCCTCCGGCTCCTGCATGTGTTGGCCCGGGTCGAGTGCCTGGCCCGCGCGGTGCGCTAGATAAGGGCGATGAGCCCTTTCTGGCGCAGGCTGCTGCGTGTGCTGCCATGCAGATGTGAGGGAGAGTGGCCTGTGCGAGGTGACGCGTTGCACCCTTTAATGGACCGTGCTGTAGGGTTGGGCCTCAAACAGAAACCTGGCATGTCCGAATTGCTGTTCAGCTATTACGAGCTGTTCACAGGAGACCCAGTTTGCACTAATATTGTGCGCCACAGAATCGAGACTGGGGATGCGCGTGCTTTGAGGTTCAACCCCAGGCTGGTTAGCCTGTGCGAAATACAGGCTATAGATGGTATGCTCAACGAGATGTTGGCGACCGGTGTCATCAAGCGTTCCGATAGCCTCTGGGCATCTCCTGTCATCCTGGTTCCTAAACAAGATAGTAGTTTCCGCCTTTGTGTTGGCTACCGTCAACTGTACGCACTTACCCGTAAAGATGCCTATCCGTTGCCAACCATCGAGTCATTTGTGGGCCGCCTAGGTTCAGCTAAGTATTTCACAACTCTGGACGCTACTTACAAGTATGGATGGAACCTCAGGACAAAGCAAGGACCACTTTTACGTGCTGTCGTGGTCTTTTTTAATTTGAGCGGATGCCCTTTGGTCTGGGCAACGCCCCAGCCACACTTCAGAGGCTAATGGATCGGGTTCTGGGCGATGCCAAATGGTCCCATGCCATGTGCTACCTCGAAGACATCTTGATCTATTCACAAACGTTTGAGGAGCCCACTCCTCAAATTGGCGACATACATGGTAGACTCTGGTCAGCGGGTATGACGTTAAGTCCGGCAAAGGCAGAAGTGGCGCAAACTCGAGTGCACTTGCTCGGGTTCACCCTGGGGGGAGGCTCGATTGAGCCGAATTCGGAGAAGCTTCCCGCTTCTAAAGATGTCTGCGGCTTCCTGGGAATGGCCAATTTCTATTGGTCATTTATTCCATCCTGTTCGAGACTCCAGGCACCGCAGACAAAGTTGTTGGGGAAGTCTGTGGAATGGCGTTGGGAACCGGAGCAGGAGCAGGCATTCCGCGGCTTGTCCCGAGCCATTGCCGAGACAGCTCGCCTCAGATTGCCTGACCTGACCAAGACATTCGTCGTTCAGACTGACGCGAGCGATTTGGGATTGGGGGCGGTCCTCCTTCAGGAATTCAATGTTGCCTGCACCTTCTGGCTTTTGGCAGTCGGGCGCCGCTTCCTGCGGAGCAGAACTACTCCGGGACGGAAAAGGAGTGCTTAGCGATTGTGTTTGCATTGAGGAGGTTCGACGTCTATTTGGACGGCAGGAAATTCTTCGTGCAGACGGATCACAGCGCGCTCAGCTGGCTCATGAGGCTTAGCGAACCTGTGGGTTGGCTGGCACGCTGGACACTTCTGATACAGGACTACGACTTCTCGATGCAGTAGCGAAAGGGGAGCACTGACGTCGCCGCAGCCGCGCTTTCGCGTGCGCCGCTTCTCCACCTGGCTGGTGCCGGAGGCGAGCAGCGGAAGACGTAAGCCGCCGACGCGCCCGCCTGTGCGAGCGGTGGCGTGGCCAAGGAAGAAAGGGAGGCCGTTTTCGGGCCTTCCCCCCCTTATAGTGGAGACTGCGGTAAAAGAGGTTTTCAGCATTGCAAAGCCGGGCGGTGACGAGAGTTCTCCCTCACTGGGCAAAAAAGTTGTAAACGCGCCAAAGGGGAGCGCAGTGAATAGATCGCCCCGTACTGGCGGTAACTTAACCGTTCATGGCTGTGCCTTTAATGAACACGATGTCATCGCGCACGATCTTCTCACGCGTGTGCAGAAAGGGTTAGCCGCCGAAGGGCACCCGCGCACCGCGACACAGGATAACGAGGCATTTGAGTATCTCAAAAAGGAAGTAATGGAACCGGCTCTCCCTCTGAAGGGACCGCGATTATATTCAGTCGAGAAGAGCTTGTAAAGGCCCAGCAGGAAGATTCATTTCGCTAGGAAATTTCTGGTAGAGCAGCAGAAATGGAGTGCCGCAACGCTGCTGGTGTCGCAACGAGCGCAGAAAGGTCAGGGCCAGCTTGCACTGCTGGAACTTCTGAAGATTCTTACCTGTTGGACCACGATGGGCTCGTGCTGAGATATATCGCTGAGGACGAATCTATTGACCAGTTTCAAGTGGTGCGGCCGAAAAGACGAAGACGCGCGCTATTGCGCTACGCTCACGACGAACCACTGGCTGAACACCTGAGTGGCTCAAAGGTTTTGCAAGACTCGGTCACACTGTCACCTGGCCCGGTATGAAGCGCGACCTTGTCCGCTATGGCCGGACTTGCCCCATCTGTCCGACAGTGAAATTTCGCGGTGGCCGACCGTCGGGTTTAATGAAGCCGATTGACAGTGCTTCCTATTGCCGACACTAGTAAGCGGTGGTTCGCATCCGCAAAATGTGACGCACTGAGCGCCTCCGACTACCTCAAGAGCGGAAGGCAAAGCCACTCAGCAAGCCACACTTACGCAAACAGGCATAGCACGTCAACGACCCAAGGCCGGGGTCGTTGTGGACACAAATAGCTGGTCGCTCACGTACCTTGCCGCTTCCCTCTCGTGACCAGCACTAGTCCCTGCCGCTGCCTGACTCTCCCGCGCACCGCGATCCTCCCCAGTCAGTGCTTCCTCCCTACATCACGCCCCACGACTCAATCGGGGGGGGGGGGGGGGGGGGCAGCGTAGCATGACGAAGCGGCCGCGGCACCGGCGTGGGGTCGAGGAGCAGGCATTTTTGCGTTTCCTCGCAATGGCGAATGAGTCCGGAGCCGGAGGCACAGCAACGACTGCGCCCGGTAGACCAACGGAATTCCCACAATACCCAGGCGTATACATGCGCGGAAAACTTTCGCAGCCGAACGAATCAGAAGGCTCCGCCGCCGTGTTTTCTGCGACAAAGGGCCCATACCGCTACTTACGTTTAAAATAATAATAACGTGGACGATGCCTCTGCAAGACCAACGACCACGACATCAGTTCTCCAACTTGTCCCACAAAGCTAAAGGACACTCAGGAGGTTCGTCGCGGGATTCATAAGCAATGGCCTCAGGATGCTGCCACACAGCCAGTGCCCATATGTAACAGGTTTGCGGCGCTCCAGTGGGAAGACGACGACTGGCCAGAGCTCTCCGAGCCCGACCCGCCTGCATCCCATTCCCAAGAGACTTATTGTGACAAATTAGCAAAGACCGCCGTTGCCCGCTGGTTACACAGAAGCAGAGCGTGTCGGAACATCCGCGTGATGATATGGCAGCAGTTGACGATCAAATTGCTCGCCTTTTAGCGGAGGTTTCCAAGCTCCGACAACACCGTGGACTACTTGTGCGTCGCCGGCGTGCAATGGAATCTGACACCGCTACAACTGTCGATTTCGCTGCACCACGGTCTCTGTCACGCCCTGCTGGATCGTTCGCAGATACTACCAGGTCTTCTGCTCTGTTGACGGATAACTCTACAACAACCCTTTTGCGGTTCATGGTCAGCCAGTTATTCAACCTGACATCTGTGATTTTACAACTACTGGACTCGTAATCAAAATGGCGGGTGCAGGTGTTTCTGGTGTGCTGCAATGGAACTGCAGAGGTCTCTCCACGAAAGGGAGGATGCTTAAACGCCGTCTTCGTATGAACAAGCTGCAGGTGTGGGCCCTGTTACTACAGGAGACCAACGCCTTGCCTGCCATTCCGGGCTTTAGCGGATACGTGTCTCCTTCGATGAGTGACCCTCGCGTGCACACAGCTGCCCCTCCAGGAAAGGCGGCAGTGTATGTTGATACGTGCTATCCCCAGGTCTACATTTCTCTTCAAAACTGGCGTAACTCATATCAGGAGTTAGTGGCAGTAGCTGTGAAGTTACCCAAGGCAACTGTTGTGGTAGTGTCATACTACGTGAGACCAGCCGGTGGCTCTCCTTCACGGATTAATCTGGTTGGTTACTGAATGTCCGTCGACAATACCCAGCGCGTCATATTTTAGTTGATAGTAGCCCACTTCTAGCTAGCCAACTGGGGGTAGCCCAGTTCTAGCCCCCGAGGTAGTCGCTAATTTAGACGTTGGGTCTGATTAGGCATATTGCTCCTAAAATGGGCGGCGTCAGCTCACATGTTGTGCGACAATTTGTGAAGGCGTTAGTGCAACCACGCCTTGTTTATCAAGCCCAATTCCAGCATTTGACGAGGGCACAATGAGATCCCCTTGAAGTTATTAATCTCGAGGCAATGAGCGTCATCACATGCCTTCCCCGCATCACCCAGATCATGGCTTTCCAAGACAATGCACAGCTGAACACACTCGATGAGCTGGTGCAGCAGCGACGTGATACATGCAGCCTTAAGGCCTGCCTTTCCCACGCAGCGTATGCTCTCAGGGCTTGCGCTTTCTCGAACTCCCTTCTACCCCCACCATCGCCAGTTCTTCTACCCTGGAGATTCGTACAGCTGAGTGACAACAAGCCAACAGACGTTCGTCGCCAGACATCAACTCAAGCGGCGGCGTCGCTTCGTGACTGCATTATAGCTCAAGAAGGCCGCCTTCCACTTGGCTCCATCGTGCATTACGTTGATGCATGTATTCAGGACAGTGAAACGACCACTGCACTTTATTGCCCTTGCGAACCTGCCCTTAATAAGACGTCCTGGTTTCCAATGCAAGAGCCTTCTGCCTCCTTTTGTGCTGAGCTCCTTGCTTTTCGAGAAGCGTTGTGCTCGGTGGCCGCCTTTCCCATAGCCCCACGGCCCGCATCGTCATTCGCACTGATGCCCTACAGGTGACGCGGCTTCTGCGACGCGTCAGTCGCAGCCCTGAAATATGTCAAGAGATCCATCTTCTGGCGGCACGGATCGCGCAGTCAATATCTATCGAGTGTATCCCACGCGACTTTCTAACCTTCCACAGCCGTGCGTATTCGGCGACCCGTCTAGCGACCTCTCCATCGTCACTGCCTCAGCTCTTTCACCTAGATGATGCCACCCTCCTTTAAACAAGAAAAGAGCACCTCTGGTGCCGCACACGTGTTCTCATACCACCGTGTGCGGTAAACTTCCCCCGCGGTCTTTCCCGTGCAGAGGAGGTGGCGCTTCGGAGGATCCGGGTCGGGGTTGGCTTCACTCCGGCCATGACTTGGAATCGGCTGCACTTTCACCAGTTATATCCTCGCCCTCGGTGTCTAGTCTGCAAGTCGCGAAATGGTGAAGCCGAAATCCACCACCTGATGTGGGTTTGCCTTGCATTGAAACCGACGAGGCTGCGGCACCTCACAGCAGCGGGACTTTCGCCACATAATCCGAGCGATTATACTGCGTTGACGCAGGGACCACATCATCGATCCCTCTTGGATTTCATTAGATCCGCATATCTTTTTTCATTCATTTAATCATTCTTATTCCCGCCCATCCCGTACCTCTGTATGTTCTGAGGCAATTACCCTCGCATTAAAAAATATGCACTCGCTTCGGTCGCATCAATGGGGGTATATCAGGAGGCACATATCGGCAGCGCGCTTCGGAAGCTTCTGCAGCCCATTTCGTAAATGTTACACGCCTAAAGGCCTCTTTGATTTATCCGCGATAGATGTATGGTGGCGATGGGTAACTCAACATAGAACGGTTTCTAAACGGTTCTGACTTTGTAGTTCCGGAATCTGACGTCCGCAGGTGGCCGTGAACTCGGCTAGGCAAACTATACAGGTGTTCCGATGACCTGCAAAATCCCTTAAAACGGGAAGCGGTCACAATAATGGTGGAAGTGGTCGCTTCTCTCACCCGAGATATGAGGAGGCAACCTAACGTGTGCAATTCTCGCAATTCGATTGTGTACTGTCTCGATATGACAGCATGACCCTAGTTAATTCCGTGCACTCCAAACAGGCTAAGTCAGGTGATGTCTTTATATCCTGAGGCTCTTACTATATTCTAATATAGCAATCTTTCGAAGAGAGTGATTTCGCTAATACAATTACATATGCAGTGCTGTCAAAGTATGCGCTACAGAAATTCGCGAAAATTTTCACGTGATAACACAAGCTAGTTGGTTATTCATCTGCAGACAGCGAGAAAACTCTGGACATAGATAAATTGAGGGCACAGCGGAACGTGTCGTTCTTGCATGTGTCTAGCCTGTATCCGTGTATTTGGCGCTATTCGTTCCTTAATGAAGCATCTTTTATTAGGCATATGCTCCTTTGTACCGCTCATCGTTCTCCGGAACTTAGGCAGATAGCGCTTGTCCGTGTCCGCACTTGTGACCTTGTTTTATCCACTTCGCATTTCAAGCCTACCAATACAGTCTACAAGACTCGTCTACTGGCGCAGTGCGGAAGCTAGTAAAGAAGCATCCTCTTACGATCCTTGTGCGTGAATTCCAGGGCATTCAGCATGTCGACCAATGTGCCTTATCACGAATTTTCTTGCGTTTCACTGATCTCGGCGGCGTGCGGATGTTAGGAGAGATGGAGTCCGGAGACGCAGGGCAATACAGCCAACATATTTTAGTTAACCCAAACTGAAAATGGAAAACTCAAAACTCAGTTAGCTAAAAATAAAACTCCACTAAGGAACAGTAACACTTGCATAGTCTACATATGTCCTTATGCTCGTCTATCTTCGTCCTTAGTGGTTCCTAGGCGAAAGTCAGGCTACCCTAACAGTCAGAAAGGAGTGTTCTTACAAACTTCTGTCATCTCACGTATCTCCCAGCCGATGCCTGTCGGATCTCGCTCATCGCCCATGCCATAGAAATTGTCGCCTTGATGTCGGCCACTCAACCTGTCCGTCTTTGATACCGGTGTCCCGAACTGCATCGGTGACGTCGCAGTCCGACCTGACTGGCTAGCCCTAACGCCGGGTTCCGCCGCTACTTCTTCGAGAGCCGACGAGACGCCCCGGGGACTATCGTACGTGCTGGTCTGCCTCTGAAGAGGGATCCTTCCTGGAGTGCCCGGCACTGTCGTGAGAGGCTCCAACAGATCCAAGGAGCCTCGCTCGAACGTCGCCGAGGTCGACCGCCACACCCTGGATCGCCAGCGTCACGGACTTGACCGAACCTCCATGGCTCCAACGCTCCATGGCTGACTCCAACCTTCTTGGCCCTGAGCGCCGCTTCTCTCCCGATCACAGCTCGGGAAACGCACCTCGAGGGCTCGCGCCGTTCGGAACGATCCGCTCACATCGTCCTCTTCGTTTCTTTTTGCGCCGCATGCCTCTTACATATGACATGGGTCCCCTTTTCAGGAGTCTTTTCTCCAATAAAGTACCTTCTGTCGGTCTTCTTGGTGGTGAAATTGACTCTCCCGCTGTTACTTGGGTGCTTTTTCTTGCGTCATCGTGGCTCACAACACATCGCCACACTGCCATGCACATTTCTGTGCATGCGCAGTTCACAACGTTCGCGAGTTCATTGTTCATACCAATTTACATTTCTTCACCTGTTCGTCGGCGTTATTCTTATTTATTTATTTAGAAATACTGCAGCCAAGAAGGGCTATTGCAGTGTGGATGAATACAATATGTAGCAAATACAAATCACAATACAAGAGAAACATATGTGAGAACATGGCTGAAGGCAGTAATCAATAGAATCCCCAAATTCTTCATGTGGTGAACAACAAATGGAACCAGGCAGGTCATTCCGGAGTTAAATAGTCCTAGGGAAAAAAACTGTATTTAAAAGTGTTGGCGTGGGCAAAAAAGACCGATAAGTTCAACTTATTGCTGTTTCTCGTGATTAGGGGCTTTGCACGGAGCAGATATGTGTTAGGGGAAGCATAATGTGGATGGAGAGTGAAATAGAGAGTGCAGAAGTTTCAGAGAATTGTGGTGACGTCGGTGGGAAATAGGGGCTAAACCGAGCATATTCAGATGAGGTGACGATGAAAACATTGTCATGGCGGTGGTATATGAAACGAACCACCTTTTTCTGAACAGATTCAATTTTGTGGATATCTGAAATTTTGTAAGGGTTCCATATGGTAGCTGCATATTCAAGAATAGGTCTTAGAGGTGGTTTGTATGTAATGAGTTTAGTTTCTTTCGGGGCAGTACGTAGGGTTCGGGTTAAAGTAAACATGCTTTGTTGGTGCTTTGTTGCACGTTGCTAAAATGTGTTCTGATCAGGATAACCTTGGAATGAAAAGGAGGCCTAAATACTTATATTCATATGCGCGCTGCAGAAAAGTGGATTTATAGGAGTAATTGAAATAGGAGCAATAAGCATGCTTGTGAAAGGACATGACGCCACTTTTTTTAAAGTTAATGTTTATTTTCCGGGTTTCTCATCATTCACCAAAAACTTGTGAAATATTGATTCAGAGTGTTATGTTGAATAGGTGCAGAAATGACATTGTAGAGAACGCAGTCGTCAGCGTAAAGCGGAATTTTTACTGAAACAGAGTTTGGAATGTCGTTAATATAAAGTAAAAAAAGTAACGGCCCTAAAATACACCCTTGGGGTACTCTAGAAGATGTTGATGCGTCAGGAGGGTTGAATGAATTAAAAGAAACGTACTGTGAACGATCATAAAGAAAGCTACGGATCCAGTCAACAAGAAGAAGGTTATTAAGATGAAGGCTTAGTTTATGTAATACTTTAGGGTGTGGTACAATAATGCTTTGGAGAAATCAATGAAGAGCACATCTACTTGATGACCTAAATAAAGAGCCAAACTGATGTCATGTGTAAATTCAGTTAATTGAGTCCCTTTGCTAAAACCACTACGAAATCCATACTGAGAGCTGCATAAAATGTTCTTATACCCAAGAAAAGTGACAACGTGTTCATAAATAATCTGTTCAAGGAGTTTGCAAGCATGAGAAGTTAAAGAAATGGGTCTTTAATTTAGAAAGGATTGTTTCTGCCGAGATTGGAACAATGGAATGACTCTAGCCCGTTTCCATGAACAAGGAACTATTCAAGGCAGTTCGGCAGCGGTGCACCTGTGTTCAACGTCACTGAGATTCATATCTGCTCTTTGCAGTTCTTTCATCGCAGAAGCCGTAGAAGATTGCTATCGGCCAGCACAGACCGCACTGCTGGGATCAACGTGAAGGCAAGACTGACGCCCCCCAGACATCGGCTGTTAACCGCAAGCATTGGTTTTGCGACGACAGAGGGCTGCAAGCATCTTCTGCTGGGCTTAAAAGGGATCGCCGAATCCTTCCTCACGGCAGTTCGGCAGCGGTGCACCTGTGTTCAACGTCACTGAGATTCATATCTGCTCTTTGCAGTTCTTTCATCGCAGAAGCCGTAGAAGATTGCTATCGGCCAGCACAGACCGCACTGCTGGGATCAACGTGAAGGCAAGACTGACGCCCCCCAGACATCGGCTGTTAACCGCAAGCATTGGTTTTGCGACGACAGAGGGCTGCAAGCATCTTCTGCTGGGCTTAAAAGGGATCGCCGAATCCTTCCTCACGGCAGTTCGGCAGCGGTGCACCTGTGTTCAACGTCACTGAGATTCATATCTGCTCTTTGCAGGTAAGCATTGTCCTTTGCTATTCCAAAACAATACCAGTGCACCGCTGCCGAACGCACCTGCCGAATGTACATGTGGCCTAGTCTGCTGCTGATTTACTTGTTGTAAATCTTTGTTTACTTTTGCATCGATTTATTATGCCAGGGGAAACGGCTAAAGCGATTGAGGACTTGCGGCGGGAGCTGAGAGCTGAGCTCAGGGCAATCAAAGATAGCTTGCAAGATGTAAAGACACTGAAAGAAGACATTCAGGACCTAAGGACACTAAGAGATGACATTCATAATTTGCTTCAAGAAAATAAAGATCTTAAAGCTGACAACGCGCGACTGTCACGCCGCATCGAGGAGCTGGAGCAATACCAGAGGGGAAATAACCTCGAAATTAAGGGAGTGCCACTTGATGGCGAGCCAGTGATCATAATTAAAAAGATTGGTGCGCTTGTGGATGAAGAAATTACCGATGCCGACATTGATGCATGCCACAGAGTGCCGACTGCAAGACATGATGAGACAAATATCATCGTTCGTTTTGTCCGACGCACAAAACGCAATGCTGTCCTTCAGAAGGCCAGAAAAATCCGGATTAACACTACAAAACTGGGTTTTGAAGAATCTAAGCCAGTCTACGTGAATGAGCATCTTACCCGTCATGGTAAGCAGCTTCTCGGTGCGGCGACAAAGAAAAAGCGTGAAGTAGGCTGGAAGTTTGTGTGGACAAACGGTGGCAAAATCTTTGCTCGAAGGGACGAACAGTCTGCAACTTTGCGGATAAACGCTACGAGTGACCTGGAAAAAATGTCCCGCGAAACTAAGTGAAGTGATTAACCACATGCCAGAAATAGCAACAAGCAAGAATATGGCAGCTTTAAACTCTTCTCACTACTATACTATAAACGCCTTCAATTCTTTGGCAGAGACTACTCAGAACCAATTGCGAGTGTTCCACTTGAACGTGCGCAGTATAAGAAACAAACAAGAAGAATTACGCGACTTCTTCACTTCATTGACCGTTGAATTTAATTTGATGTTATTCACAGAAACGTGGTTAAGAGTTGAAGAACAACCCCCATTTTTTCAAAACTATGCTTATCAAGGTGCTGTTAGGTCGCATGGAAGGGGCGGTGGCGTAGCCGCGTACATCAAACGACCTATGTCTCATGAAGTTTTGCGTGATTTTTCGGTCGTTAACAATGATGTTGAGTGCCTTACCATACATGTGGAAAACAATGTAGCTGCCGTTATCTATAGGCCACCCGCAGGTAACAAAACAAATTTCTTCGAGTTCCTAGACAATCTACTGCGACACCTTACTTGTACTGGTCTGTCTTTCGTGATAATGGGTGACGTCAACATAGATATGCTATCGCATGATGCCCCTTCAAGACAACTGACAGAATTAGTCACATCTTACGCATGTGTAAACACTATCGTCGAAGCAACAAGAGTGACACCCAATATTGCAACTTTGCTTGATGTATGTATTACGAACATACACCCACCGAATTGTGCTGCTGGATTGCTGACGCTAGGAATTAGTGATCACCTTCCAGTTTTTTGTCTTATCCCCTCTTTGTGTGGTAAACGTAGTCATGTACCAAAGAAGATCATCCGCAGGATAAATGATCAGTCATTGAAACTCTTTTACGTTCTGGTTGCTACCGTTGATTGGGCATGCGTATTAAAAGAAGACGACCCTAGTAAGGCGTACAATATTTTTCTTGATAAACTTATTGCATGCTACAATCAAGCATTTCCAACGGAACTGAGTAGGCCAAGATGTAAAAGAATACGGAAGCCCTGGATTAACAACTCCTTATTAAAGAAAATAACAAAAAAGAACCGTTTGTTCCATATGTTTTTAAAAACGCGAGGAGAAGATGCCCTAATCACTTTCAAACAGTATAGAAATAAACTGAGCAGTGAAATTAAAAATGCTAAGGTAGAATATTATGAACAGGTTTTTGCCAAAATAGGTAAGGATCCTAGGAAAATATGGAATGAAGTAAAAAATCTAACTGGGAAGAAAGAACAATGTACCGTACTAAAAATAGTCACACCTACAGGCACACTAACCGGTCTTGAAGCGGCCACCGCCCTTAACGCCTATTTTGCCACGAGCGCAGTGTACGAGCAGGAAAATGATGAAGAGCATAACTTGGTTGATAACAGCGTTACGATAGTGAACTCTATGGTTCTCGCACCAGTAACTCCTCACGAAATCAACAAACTTATCAATGGGATTAGAAATGATGTTGCTTCTGGTTCTGATGAAATTAAAGCAATGCCAATTAAACATGTGTCTGAAATCCTATCCCCCATCCTAGCAGACATAATAAATAAAATGTTTGAGACTGGAATCTTCCCTGACTCGCTCAAGATAGCCCGCATCTGTCCTATTCACAAAGGTGGTGCTGAAGGAGACATAAGCAACTATAGGCCAATCTCGGTCCTGCCTGTTCTATCGAAAGTATTTGAAGGGGCCATAAATATAAGACTAGAAAAATTCTTTGCGAAATATGGGGTAATAAGTGACATGCAGTTCGGATTTCAAAAAGGAAAATCTACCGAGGACGCACTTCTCAGTATCAAGCATGATATTATACATAACTTTGAGCACAGGCTTTACACGCTAGGACTGTTTGTAGATCTACGAAAAGCTTTTGACTCAGTGTGTCATGATGTGCTATTAATTAAACTAAAAAGATACGGTGTTCGCGGCGTCGTCCTTAAACTGATAGAGAGTTACTTAAGCAATAGGCTTCAATATGTAAGTGTCCACCAAGGAACGACTACAAAAATAGTAATTAAACAAGGTGTTCCTCAAGGCTCTATTCTTGGACCGCTATTATTCTTAGTCTATATTAATGATCTCTGTAGCATCTATAATTCCCCTAAACTAATAATGTACGCAGATGACACGAATATTTTCTTCACTGCACGTACCCTTACAGAGCTTCAGGAGATTGTTAATAAGTATATGGAGTCACTTTCTGACTGGTTACATGCCAACAGGTTACAGTTGAATACTAATAAAACCAAATATATTATATTCGCTCCGATTAACAAACCAATGAAGAATGATATTCATATTACCTTTCGGGGCACTCCGTTAAAACAAGAGGTTAAGCAAAAATTTCTGGGAGTATGGTTCCAAGAAAATTTGTCTTGGAACACCCACATTGATAATCTTGCTTTGGAGCTCAGTAGATCGCTCGGCTGCTTGTATAGAATAAGCTCACTTATACCTTTGTGGCTTAAAGTTTCTCTTTATTATACTCTCTTTTATTCCAGACTTTCCTACTGTATTTTGGTTTGGGGTACAACCTCTAGTAGAAACTACCTCCGAATACTAAAGTTTCAGAAGCGTGTACTTCGCCTACTCGAAAGATATGCAGGACACCCACAAGACTTGCCAACAGGTCCACTGTTTGTAAAGTATTCTCTGCTAAGAGCTGATGAAATTTATTGCTTCAAGTTATTGCAGTATGTACAAAAACATAAACTACACGCATTTAGCAATCCCGCTGAAACACACACGCTCGCCCTTCGAAGGCAAGAGCGCAGAAAGCCTCGAACACGCACGAATTATGGAAAACAACATTTAAATTACCAAATTCCGGTGCTTCTAAATAAACTTTCAGATGATGTCGACCTCAACAAATCGATTAAGAAAAAAACATTCAAAACAATGGTTATCGAGAAAGAAATTCGCTACCAGTGACATCTCATTTAAAACCATATGTAGCGTTTGTCTGTAAAACAGTGCTCTTTTACTGTGTGTTGGATGTCGCCTTTTTTTCTCTTTTTTCATATGTTCGCTACGATGATTGACATTTTGCATTTGCGTTCATATGTTTTTTTTTTTTTTTTTTTTTTCCCGTTCTGTCACATCTATGACAAGAAATCTGTTTTATATATTTGTGTGCAGTGATATGAACTAGATCCTCTATGACATAGAACTGTGTAGAGTGTAACTACAAATGTGTGTGCTGTTTTTCTCAAATCTCTTTTGTAATATTGTCGAAACTGTATGCGGAGGGAGGGCCTCGTCAGGCTAGTAGCCTTTAGCTCTCCCTTCGCTTTTTCCTTGTATTGGAAAGAAACCAATAAACAAACAAACAAACAAACAAACAAAAATACTGATTTCTCAAAATTAATGTGAGGTGTTGACGCGTCCAAAGCGCATAACGATGAAGGAACACATTGTTGACGTTGTCTGGACTGCAGGCTTTTTCGGTGTCGAGATTTAAAGTAAGGTTCAGGACTCCTTGCTTAGATATTGTAACTTTGCTAATTGCCCAGGACACGTTAGTTGTCGTGGAACAGAAAGGAATTTCGTCATTGTCCTGTGTAAATGCTGCCTGAAAATATTCATTGAATGCTTTAGCAATAGCTCCAGGATCACTTATTTCGGAATCATCTAATAGAAATATCTGCGTGGTGTTTTTCATAGATGAAATCAAACTCCATAATTTTCGTGGGTTATTTTTCATTAAATTAGGTAGAGTGAACTAATAATAGAAGCTCTTAGCTGCATCCGTCTTTTGACGAAGTTCTTCCTACATAAAGTGAAGCTGGTCCTTTGTTTCGCCATTCATGTGGCGCTTCCAACGTGCTCTGGCTACTCGACGCTTCAAATGGAGTATTTCCCTTGTCATACAAGGAGGGTCAAGATTTTCTTTTTGTATTTGATGGCACATAGCGCTCTATGCAAGTATCAACAATGTTTTCAAAATGTGATACTATAGCATTGATATCACTGGTAGAGCATAACCGGGCGAATCTGTCGAATTAAATGCTTAATGTATCAAGTGTGGATGTATCATCTGCACAATTATAATCATAAAAACTGGTATATCCATAGTGGCGCCTTCAAACTGAAAGATTAATAGTAGAAATAACAGCTTTGTGATCGGAAGTACCGTCAGTGATCTCACACTAAAAGCCATTTGTAAAAAGCTGTGCATTTAGGAAAGTAATATCTAGTATGGCGGACTCTCTAGTAGGATCAGATACAATTTGTTTTATTTCAAGGGATACTGAAAATTCAAGCAACTCTCTAGAAAGAAAGACGTTATTACCAGTTACCAATAATGAAGCCCACGAGACGTTCGGAACATTGAAGTCCCCCATGCAGATTAAGTTTGAAGAGCCAGAACCGCACTTTTGGATGAACGCGTTCAGGTTCGCTATTTCATTTGAGGCTTGCCTGGGAGGTCGGTAAAACACACCAACATTACATTCGTTTTATTAATGTGCACCTTACACCAGATCGTCTCAATTTTAGGTGGGGATTGTAGTACAGAAAAATGTAGGTCTGAGCGCAAAAACAAAGCAACGCCTCCACCTCTGCCCGCTTTTCTGTCTACCTTTAAGACGTTCCTGGGGGGTTATCTCGCAGTCATAGAGGTCGCTATGCAACCAGGTCTCAGTCGCGCTGATAACATGCGGGGAATGTGATGCCACCAAAGAGGAAAAATTTGAGTATTTGTTAGATAGGCTTCTGGCGTTAAGATTTAATATACAAAGTTTATCATGCATTTAATTCTGAAGTCAAAGTTTGTTCCTCTGGGAGAGCGGTAAATGACGGTGAGGAGTACCCTCACGAGATTTTACACGCAAGTTAAACAGCGTCCCACTTGTAGATCCAATTATCAATAAACGCATGGTCGTACCTGAGGTTTACCACTGAACCATTGTTACGAAACTGCGCTGTAGCGTCCCACAGTTTTTTTACGGGTGGAGCGTACGTTCCAAGAAGAATCTTCGGATATGCGTCCCTGGGGCCCTTTTAGTTTATATTCATTCTTCAGAGCATTAATCTTTTCACGAAAATCCAGGAGCTTCATAATGACGGGGCGAGGTCTCCCACCTCTAGGTCTACCAAGCCTATGCAATCGCTCAATTTGAGGAAAATCAAGCTTGAGTACGTCACTAAAAATTTGCAGCGATTCATTAGTGTCATGCTCAGATTCTGTTCAACCATAAAGAACAAGGTTCTTGTGACGCCAGCGATTTTCTAAATCATCATTTTGGGAATAAAGTGTGTTAATAGTGGATGACATTTTCTGAATCCCGCTCTGTAGGTTATCATAGTGTGCTGTGCTAAACGTGGGTGCCTGCTTCTCAAGACTAACTATGCGTTTTTCAATGGCCTCAAATCGAGCGTCGATAGATTTTCGCATCTCTCCTATAGCCTTTGTTACCTTATTTTGCCCATCAAGAAGCTGAGCGAAAATTTCAGATACCATAGAGCCAGAATCATCCGTTTGAGTGGCGAAGCGTTTTGTAGGGCCCGGGTTTGTTTCAATATCGCCACGCAGTAGGAGGCTGCTCATGCAGTAAACAACATCAGCACATCCAAAAATATAAGTACAAAGACATTCGTGTGGGCAAGGCATCAGCAATAAGAAGCGGTTGTCAGATCGAATACAATAAGTGTTATTAAGGTAACATACGTGCGCGAAGAAGAACCATCGTGCACTTTACATGTGTACACTTATTTCGTCGGCGTTATACTCTTTATATTTAATCACTCCAACGCCCTACTCATGAAATCCGCGGTACTACTGCTATAACTCGCACCGCACCACTTCTCTCCGTCTGGGGGATCTGAAAACACTTCCTCGAACTTGTGAATCAAGCCTCTTAACTCCTCTACTTGTATTGCCGCTAGAGCTTGGTTCAATCTAACACTCTCTACCGCGATGGCCTTTTTATCTATATAATTGCACACCTCCTGGTGTTCCTTCTCTTTGGCAATCACCATGCAACTCTACTCCTCCCCTCGTTTTCCCCCTTTTTTATCTTCTTTCTTACCCGTCCCTTAGCCACCGTCTTTTGGCATACATCACATGGTTACCGTCTCACATCATTCTGCCGCCCGATCCAAGAGAACTCTTCTGTGGTCTTTTATAACGTGTTCTTTATTCCGTGATAACCTGCCATTATACTATCGTGCCCTATCTTCAGTACTGTATGCCCGAGTTCCTTCGGGATGATCAACTGCGACATTTTACTACCTGAGCTAAACACACACTTCTGGTATAATAGGTTGTTCTTTAGAAACTCCACTACTGTCCTACTCTTTTTCCTTCGCCCCAGTTTCTTTTCATTAGTTCACACTTTCGTATTGACTCGTTCTTGTTCTGTAGTTCTTTAAATTCTGCTGTGGTTATATTTGATCCCTTAATGGTTGTAACCTGCAATGCTGTCAGAGGTTTGGTATTATACTGCTTGCTCGTGTTTGTGCTGCAGCTGCTACACCTGTCTTTCACATCCCCTCTTTTTACGCTTCTGAGCGTTCTTTCTCTTCCGCGTCCTTCCTTTCCTCCTCCAACTTGGGAATGGGTCGTCTGCCTTCCTCACACCAGGC
Source organism: Dermacentor andersoni (assembly GCF_023375885.2). Taxonomy (NCBI): domain Eukaryota; kingdom Metazoa; phylum Arthropoda; class Arachnida; order Ixodida; family Ixodidae; genus Dermacentor; species Dermacentor andersoni. Next base: position 6,322,754 of record NC_092818.1, read on the forward strand.
GCATTTCCCATAATCAAATCATAAAGAGGGTAATAAGCACCAGCAGGGAGGGACAGGCGGGCGCCGCCAGCGGCTGCGTCCACTAGAGTGAGCGTGTGCCCCTTAAAAGGATAGGGCACGGGGGGCTGTCTCCTCTCCTCTCAGCGCTGCGTGGGCCAGGCCTTCACTGACACATACCAGAGGGGTGCCAATACACCCTCCTGGCACGTCCAGATGGTCACACTCCGTGTTTTCAGAGTGCTCTCCGTAGTTGTGGCGGGCGGGACAGTCATTGGAGCAGTCCTTGCGGCTGGAGCGCCTGGCTGTGTAACCCAGCGTCGGCGTCGGTTGCGGTGGCGGCTTGAAGGCATGACGGTAGCAGACGGCTTGGCCATCCTGAGCGCTAGTGTGCTGCAACTCAAGTTATCGACGATGTCGACTGTCGAGAGAGAATGACTGCGGGAAGACAGTCCCTGGGCACCGGCCGCAGCAGCGCTAGCAAGAGTAGTAAGTGCTGACAGCAATCGTTTCTGGGAAGGGGCCAGAAGAAATGGGAGGCACAGGATGGAGGGTCGCGAAGCTAGCTGGACTTGGTGTTCGTCTCCTTTTGCACGCGCACACACTAGCCACCCGCAGCACGTGCCCTTCGGCTTGCAATGGATCCAGACGCAGGGAACCCAATGTCCGAGACGTCCAATGTCTCAAACCTCTCCCTCAGGTGACGCTCGCGTGCTCGCACGCCCCCGCTTTCCGAACACTTACGCGGCGAGTCTCAAAGAGGAGACAGCAGAAGAATGAGGGCTTCAAGCGCTCCTCTACAGCTACGTACAATGACGATGTGGGGTAAAAAGCGCGGCACTTTGAAAACAAGGCTACGTACACGAAGGAGACTGAACCAATTCTTCGAAGAACAAATACAAGCACTGAACAAAAGGCAAACGAAAGCACATGCGTTTTTTGACGTCTAGTCAGGGCGGGCTGGAACCGTGGCGCGCGAGCCTCTATGGGGGAAATCCCTATAGAAAAGAATGCACAAGCTTGCAGACGCAGAAAACAAAAGTAACGCGTTTCTTTTACCAGAAAGGTCTGGAAATGCAAGGGCGACTTCACAATGGCCGTGGTCGTCTGAGGGGGTACTGATTCGACGGCCGAAAGCTGTCGGAAACACCGGACGTGCTCTGTTTCCCCTAACACCCGAGATCGCTGGGCTTCGGCGCCGGCTCGTCTGGCCTGCAATGGGAGGCTTTCAAGCTGGCAATGTGAACGTGGCCCCTGGTTCTCTCCGCCTGAGGATCCGTCAGCTGATACACAAGTAGTAAAAGTCGTTTCTCCACTCGGTAGGGCCCCAGCCATTTAGGCACCAACGCTGCGGAAAACCCTTTGCTGGCGTCACTACGAACGTGCTTGCGTTTAAGCACCAAGTCACCGACGTGAAAACAGACGTCGCAATGCCTCTTATTATACTGAACCTTCTGCTGGGCTCGGGCAGCTCCCAAGCTATCCCTAGCTCTAGAGAAAGTGCGGGCAAGCCGGGAGTGAACCTGAGCTGCGTGCGAGGAAAGTCTCCTGGCGCATTCTCAACCCCTGCTTGGCGCTGCGTAACAATGGCTAGCGGATTCGCCAATTCACGGCCAAAAGTGAGGAAAGCGGTGAAAAATTTGTGGAGCGGTTTTTCGCCGTCCGGATGGCGAACGCGAGTTCGTTCACGTGGTCTGCCCAATCCTTCTGGCTCGTTGCAATATATGACAGTGCAGGATGTCCACTCCCAACGACTTCGCCTTTCGACGCTGCAGAGAATGGAAATACCCCGTGCCTCGGCGCCTTTTGGGCGATAGAAGCGACCACTTCCACCATTATTGTGTCTCCTCCTCACTTTAACTACTGTCCGAGGTCGTCGGAAGAACTGTATAGTTTGCCTAACCGAGTTAACGCTGCCTGCAAACGTCAGATTCCGGAACAACAAGGTCAGAACCTTTTAGAAATCATTTTATATTGAATCATCCAATCTCTGATTCCGAACAGGCCGCCAATAGAAACTGACCCTGTCAACCTTTACAAGCCCAACTCTGTCGATGAGGCTAGCTTAGGAGGACTTTTTGAGGAACTGTCAGCACTTTTTTTGGGATATCATCGGCCTTAGCGAGATTAGAAGCACTGGTGTGACTTATACAGTGCTGACTAACGGTCATGTCCTCTGCTATAGAGGTCACCCAGATAAGAAGCAATAGGGGGAAGATTCCTAACCCATAAGGACATAGCGGGCAACATAAACGAATTTTACAGCATTAATGAGAGGGTAGCAGTTGTCGTAATCAAACTTAACAAAAGGTATAGATTGAAGGACGTACAAGCCTACGCTACAACATCCACTCACGATGATGAGGTACATAAGTTTTATGAAGATGTTGAATTAGGGATGAGAAAAGTGCAAACTCAGTATACTGTAGTAATGGGCGACTTCAGTGCGAAAGTGGGGGAAAAGCAGGCTGGATGGATGGATGGATGCAAAACTTTAATGAAGGTCCAAAGCAGGCTGGGGAACAGGCAATTGGAAACTACGGCGTCGATTCTAGGAACGCTAGAGGAGAGATGCTTGAAGAATTCGGATAAATGAATAAGCTTCGAATAATGAACGCCTTTTTCAGGAATCGTAGCAACAGAAACTGGACCTGAATAAGCCCTAATTGCGAAACAAAATATGAAATTGATTTCATACTTTCTGCCGACCGCAGAATAGTGCAGGATGTAAAAATTATAGGTAGGGTAAGCGCAGTGATCATAGGTTAGTGACGGCTAGGAAAATTAGAAAAGAGAAATAGCAAAATTGGTCAATATAAAACAGGTCAGCCCAGAGGCAGTAAGGGTAAAAGCAGTGGAATTGAGGCTGGTATTTGCGAACAAATACGCAGCCTTAGAACAGACGAATGATGACGACCGAGAGGTAACGAATTAAACCGTAACAAGGCTGGCTTCAGAGGCAGCAATTGAAATGGGAGGCAAGGCACCAAGCCAACCAGTAGGGAATCCCTCCCATGTAACAAAGCACTTCATAAGGAAACAGCAAAGAATGAAATCGTCGAACTCATGATATAAGAAAGAATTCGGGGAACTGTCAAAACTGATCAACAAAGCGAAAATAAGTGATATTTGAAACTATAAGTTGAGAAAGACTGAAGAAGCCATGCAAAACGGACGCAGCTTGAAATGATTGAGAAAGAAACAGCATTGGACAAAGCAAGATGTATGCACTCAAAGGTAAGCAGGGTAATATCATCAGCAATATCTATGGTATTGTAAATGCAGCAGAAGATTTATATAGTGACCTGTACGGTACCCAGAGGAGTCAGAGGAGTCAGGAAACCGCCGTTCGAAACAGAAGTGAACAGGACACAGAGACTCCTCGTATAACTAGCGATGAGGTGAGAAAGGCCTTACAAGTCATGAAAGAAGGAAGAGTGGCAGGAGAAGATGGAATAACAGTCAATTTAATGAAAGATGGACGAGGCATAATGCTTGAAAAACTGCCAGCTTCTTACGCGAGGTGTCTATCGACTGCAAGGGTCCCAGAAAACTGGAAGAATGCAAGCATTATACTAATCCACCACAAAGGAGACGTTAGAGAATTGAAAAATTATTGTGCAGTAGCTTACTCCCAGTATTATATAAAATATTTACCAAAATTATCTTCAATAGAATAAGGCAACACTGGACTTTAACCAACCAAGAGAACAGGCTGGCTTCAGGAAGGGACACTCTGCAATAGATCACATCCATGTCGTTAATCAGGCTATCGAGAAATCCGCAGAGTAGAATAAGCCTCTCTATACGACTTTCATAAGTTACGAAAAGGCATTTGATTCAGTAGAGATACCAGCAGTCAAAGAGGCAATACGTAATCAAGGAGTACAGTACATTTAAGTAAATACCTTGGTAAATATCTACAGAGGTTCTACCGCTACCTTAATTCTACACAAAGAAATCAGGAAGATACCTATAAAGAAAGGGTCAGACAGGGAGACAATATCTCCAATGCTATTCACTGCATGCTTCAAAGAAGTATTCTACCTATTAAACTGCAAAGGCTTCGGAGTAAGCATCGACGGCGAATATCAGAGCAACCTTCGGTTTGCCGATGACATTGTTCTAACAATGCATACGAGTTACAACAAATTATTGAAGACATTAACAGAGAGAGTGCTAGAATGGGTTTGAAGACTAATATGCAGAAGACAAAGATAATAATGAATAGCCAGGCAAGAGAACAAGATTTGAGGATCGCCGGTAAGCCTCTAGAGTGTGTGAAGGAGTACGTTTATCTAGGTCAATTAATCACTGCGAAGCTTGATCATGAGAAGGGCATTCATAGCAGAATAAAAATGGGTTGGATTGCATACGGCAAACATTGTCAGCTCCTGACTGCAAGCTCACCATTATCATTGAAAAGGAAGGTGTACAATCCGTGCATTTTACCGGTGCTGACATGTCGGGCAGATACTTGTAGACTGACAAATAAGTTAAAGACCAAGTCAAGGACCGCGCAAGGAGCGAGAGAATGAAGAATTCTAGGCACAACCTCGAGAGACAGAAGGAGATCTGTTTGGATCCCAGAGCAAACGGATGTAGCCGATATTCTAAAGGACATATTGGAGAAAAAATAGAGCTGGGCAGGTCATGTAATGCGCAGGTTTCATAATCGGTGGACCATTAGGGTTACAGAATAGGTACAAAGAGAAAGAAAACCTAGTCGAGTACGGCAGAAGACTAGGTGGAGCGATGAAATTAGGAAATTCGCGGGTCCTAGTTGGAATCGGTTGGCGCAGGACAGGGGTAATTGGCGATCGCAGAGAGGCCTTCATCCTGCCGTGGACATAAGATATGATTATTATTATTATTATTATTATTATTATTATTATTATTATTACATTGACTCTCCGTCGACCCTTATATTTGCTCTCGTGCTTTGTCTGTTTCTGAGAATAAAATGTCGTATGAATTTCTTTAGCAGAGTTGCCATATGTTGCATCTTATTAAAATTGTCGTTGCTTGTACAAAAGTAGCTGTGGGCCTTTGTTAAGCTGCCTCGACGAAGAGTAGCTTTTACCTACCAATTCCTTCATCACTGTGATGATGAAATAGCAATTATAGTATTTGAAATATTGTCAATATATTGCCCCTGACCATAATAGGATGCCGCGATTTCACATGGTATAGTTTTTTAAGCAGCTGAGCAGCGTTAAGCACTTTTTGTGCGCTTTTCAGCGTTTATTCTGCTCAAGCTGTCTATGCCCCTCAATTGTAGGTAAATGATCAGTGGAGGCCGTGGTTTGTTCTGGACAGCGGTCGCGTAGAGCATGCAGCGATATCAAAACTGTGTTTTTCTTTGCTCTTTAAGATATCCACTCTTTGTCTCGTGCCTTTGTTATGTTTGTTCCCAACCAAGAGAGCATTCGCCAAACCCTTACAGTCACCCTATGGCTGTATGCTGATCTCGAAGCAGACATGCTTTTCTCGAGCATGCGCTTTCAAGCGCGAGAAGTCCGGTTATTTGTCGCTGTTATTGCTCAGTAAACTAGCAATGTTAATTAAAATATATATTGATAAAGCGTACATGTCAACAGCAACAGAAAGCGGCAAAAATAAATATGGTGGAAGTCAGTAATAAAAAAGAAAAGAGAAATTTAGTTCTCACCCTTGGTCCGGGAAAGGTCAGCACTGGATACTCGGGATATGGTAATGGCTCAGGTGATGCCGCTCCATGCGTAGGTTCCTGTTCAAAGAGCAGGAGGATCGGAAATCTGCCATTGCTACACATATGCCATGGTGCTAGAACGAGAATCGCATGGTAGTATTTATTACTGATCTTTATTTAAGTGTTATGGTGCCTTGGCACACAAGCTACGGTGGTCTTTTTCGTTATAAAGTTGTTTCATGACTAACATTTCTTCCCCTTCTCTCACATTGATGCCTGCATGATGACAATAAAACTGCTAGAAATGGTGATATGTGTCGAGTGATGGTAACTTACAGGATACACAGGTTGCTCCGGGACTGGCACTGTGACTTCCCGCCCACTACCTGAAAAATTGTAGCGGCAGACGCTAAATTAGGGAGTTGAGGAATTCCCTATGTCATCTATGTTGCAACAGGAAACAAATGCAAAGTATCCCATCGCCACTTCTAATTTGAGCTCGTTGTTTGATGATTTCAGGAGTAGCTATCCGCTGTCCACATGCAGACAATTTGCGATGCACGCGTTACCCGTCTAGCTCAATCGTTCAAAAAAGAGTATTTGTTCTTCATGAACGGACACAATGCATATTTGCCTCTTGAACAAAGTAGCATTTGGTTGTTGGTCCTTGGGTCTTGTCTATTCGCCTCAGGCACTGCTGCTTTGCGCCTGAAAAATTACGTAATCTACGACGACCGGAGGCGAAAAGCTTATGCTCCGGACCACCACGTGATCCACACCCCGGATTATTTCTTGTTATGCCCGCGTCGCACGTGGGCATGCATGTCATGCGGCGGCGGCTTCACGCTGCATTCACGCATTGCAGCGCTGTTCGGTTGTTATTTCGCAGATCACGTACATATGAAAAAAAATAATATTATGAGATTTTGCGTGCCGAAACCACGTTCTGATATTGAGACACGCCGTAGTGGCAGTCTGGGTAAATTTGGGCCACTTGGCGTTCTTTAACATGCACCTAAATCTAAGTACACTGGCGTTTTCGCATTTCTCGCCACCGAAATGCGGCCGCAGTGGCTGGGATTCCACCCGCGACCTCTTCAAGTATTTATTGTGCTTGCGCGCAGCCTTTCTTTGCGATTGCTGGTTTCATAATAAAGAACATGCCAACGTAAATAAATTATATCCAGCGGCAACAGAGAACATCAGTCCCCTTGTTTTATTAACCAGCTTGCACAGCACAACAACAATGCATCCGTGATGGCGTAACGGCTTTGGCGTTGTGCTGCTAAGCCCGATGGTGTGGGCTCGAACCCAGGCCACCGCGGCGGAGGCATTGTGACGAGGGTAAACACGTCCGCTTACTGTGTATTGGGCGCGCGTTAGCGAACACCAGGTGGTCAATATGACTCCGCAGCCCCATCCTTTACTACAATGTGCCTCCTAATAATATGATGGTTTTCTCACTAAAGCCGGAGAATCTAATTTCATTTTAGTAGTACACGCTACGGTATCATACGGTATCTCTGTCCACTGCAGGACGAAGGCCTCCCCCTGCGATCTCCAATTACCCCAGTCCTGCGCCAACCGAATCCAAATAGCGCCGGCGAATTTCCTAATTTCATCGCTCCACCTAGTCTTCTGCCGTCCTCGACTGCGTTTCCCTTCTCTTGGTATCCTTTCTGTAACACTAATGGTCAAACGGTTATCTAACCGGTGCAATACATGACCTGCCCAGCTCCATTCTTTTCTCTTGATGTCAATTAGAATATTGTCTATACCCATTTGCTCTCTAATCTAAACCACTCACTTTCTGTCTCTTAACGTTACGCCTAGCAATCTTCGTTCCATCGCTCTTTGCGTGGTTTTTAACTTGTTCTCAAGCTTCTTTGTCAGTCTCCAAGTCTATGCCCCATATGTCAGCACTGGTAAAATGCACTGCTTGTACACCTTCCTTTTTAGTGATAGTAGTACGCTTCCAGTCAGGAGATGACAATGCCTCCCGTACGCGATCCAACCCACTTTTATTCGTCTTTGAATTTCGTTCTCATGATAAGAGTTCCCTGTAATTAATTGACCTAGATAAACATACTCCTTCACACACTCTGGAGGCAGACCGGCTATCCTCAACTCTTGTTCCTTTGCCCGGCTATTCATCATTGTCTTTGTCTTCTGCATATTAATTGTCAACCCCACTCTTACACACTCTCTGTTAATGTCTTCACTCATTTGTTGTAACTCGTATGCATTGTTAGAACAATGTCATCGGCAAACCGAAGGTTGCTCTGATATTCGCCGTCGATCCTTACTCCTAAGCCTACGCAGTTTAATAGCTTGAATACTTCTTCCAAGCACGCGCTTTATAGTATTGGAGAGATGTGTATCCCTGTCTGACCCGTTTCTTCAAAGGTATATTCCTGATTTTCTTGTGTAGAATTAAGGTAGCTGTAGAACTTCTGTAGATAGTTTCCGAAGTATTTACGTAAGCTTTCTGTACTCCTTGATTAAGTAATGCCTCTGTGACTGCTGGTATCTCTACTGAATCAAATGCCTTTTCGTAATCTATGAAAGCCATACACAGAGACTCATTGCACTCTGCGGGTTTCTCGGTAGCCTGATTAACGACATGGATGTGATCCATTGTAGAGTATCCCTTCCTGAAGCCTGGTTAACTAATGTCCAGTGTTGCCCTCATACTAATGAAGATAATTTTGTATATATTTTGTATGATACTGCGAGCAAGCTAATGGACCAATAATTTTTCAATTCTTTAACGTCTCCCTTTTTGTGTATTAGTATAATGTTTGCATTCTTCCAGTTTTCTGGAACCCGTGCAGTCAATAAACACTTCTTATAAAGAGGCGCCAGTTTTCCAAGCAGTATGTCTTCTCCACCTTTGATTAAATCGGCTTTTATTTCATCTTCTCCTGCCGCTTCTCCTCGTTTCATATCTTGCAAGGCCCTTCTGACCTCAGTGCTAGTTACAGGAGGACTTTCTGTATCCTGCTCATTACTGTTTCTAGCGAAGGTATCCTCACTCCTCTGGGTATTGTACAGGTGAGTATAGAATTCTTCCGCTTCTTTTGCTATATCTTCGAGATTTGTGATGATATTACACTGCTTGTCTTTCAGTGCATACATTTTGGTTTGTCCGATGCCAAGTTTCTTTCTCACTGATTTCAGGCTCCGTCCATTTTTGTGGCATCTTCAGTATTTCCCGTGTTATAGTTTCGAATATCACTTATTTTCGCCTTGTTGATCTGTTTTGACAGTTCCGCCAATTCTATCTTATCTCTTGAGTTGGACACTTTCATTCTTTGCGTTTCTTTATTAGGTTCTTTGTTACTTGGGAGACCTTGCCTACTGGTTGGCTTGGTGCCTTGCCTTCCACTACAATTACTGCCTCTTAATCCAGCCTAGTTACGGTTTCATTCATTAGCTTTTTGTCATCTTCATTTTTCTGTTCTAAGGATGCATATTTCTTTGCAAATACCAGCCTGAATGTGTCTGCTTTTACACTTACTTCCTCTAGGTTGACTTGTTTCTTCTTGACCAATTTTACTCTTTCGTTCTTGAAATTGAGGTGAATCATAGCCCTCACTAACCTATGATCAGTTCACGTTACCCTACCTATCACTTTCACATCCTGCACTATGCCGGGTTCAGCAGAAAGTATGAAGTCAATCTGATTTGTTGTTTCACCATTAGGGCTTTTCCAGGCCCACTTTCTGCGGCTACGCTTCTGAAAAAGGTGTTCATTATTCGGCGCTTATAGCGCTCTGCGAATTCTACCAGCATCTCTCCTCTAGCGTTCCTAGAATCGACGCCCTAGTTGCCAATTTCTTCTTCACCAGCCTGATTTCTCCCCATTTATGCATTGAAGTCGCCTGCGACTACAGTATACTGAGTTTGCACTTTTCTCATCCCTAATTGAACATTTTCATAAATGTGATCTACTTCCTCATCAACGTGACTGAATGTTGGAGCGTAGGCTTGTACTACCTTTAATCTGTACCTCTTATTAAGTATGGTTACGACTACAGCTAGCCTCTCATTAACGCTGTGAAATTCCTCAATGTTTCCCACTATGTGCTTATGGATTAGGAATCCTACCTCGTATTGCTTCTTATCTGAGAGACCTCTATAGCAGAGAACATGTCCGTCATTCGGCAATGTACAAGCCTCCTCAATTCTTCTAATCTCACTAAGGCCGATGATAACCCAAACAATGTATGATAGTTCCTCAAAGAGTCCTGCTAAGCTAGCCTTTCTCGAGAGGGTTCGGGTGTTAAACGTTGCAAGGGTCAGTTTCCATTGGTAGCCTGTCCGGACCTAGAGATTCTTAGCGCCCTCTGCTGCTTTAGAGGTCTGACCACCGCCTTGGTCAGGACCTCCGGAGTTGCTGGGGACTGATGGTCATTGGGTAGTGGAATTATTATTGTGGGTTGGAATGGCCGAATGCTGCGCCAGGGAGGGCAATTCCTGTTCTGGTGAGTGAGTGTCTTGTTGAAGCTTAGTGGGCCTTCCTAATTTGGTTGTACCTGAATTATTATAGCCCCTCTCGTCTCGGTATCTTTTGTCGGTTACAGGCGTCACTCCAAGCCTGCAGATGTGCTCTGAAGGAGGTGAATTTCAGCAAACCCACCATCGTAAAAAAAAAGTTCTCATAGAGGGATTCGAACTTCCTAATATGACAACCGAGCATTCGACATAGCTCAGTCAGATAATCCCATAGGTGGCGAGACTACCTTATCGCCGATAAGTACCGCCCAGAGGGCCATAAATGCCAACAATTTCTTTTGTTTATCCGCGGTAGAAGTGTTTTTCTGATCGCGATGGGTAACTCAATATAGACATGATTTCTAAACGGTTCTGTCCTCGTAATTTTAGAATCGCAAGTGTGCAGGCGGCAGTGAACTCGGCTAGGCAAACCCTACAGGCGTACCGACAAACATTCACAGTGTTAAATACATGCTAGTGATCTACAGGAGTACAAACGGAAACCCGCGAAAACGAATATAAGTGCAAATGTAGAAGAAATAACTGGACGCAAACTGCGACATTTTTTTATGAAAATCTGCATATGAACTTTGCAACTGTTGATGTTACGTTATTTATTTCCTATTTGCGTGCTACTGTAAACCTTCTCTTTACTTTTTCTCTTCCTTTAGCACTGCAATATTTTATTTTGGGGGGGAGGGAGGGAGAGTGGCTCTCATTATAAAGTCAGCGCGGGGCATGTCGGTAGAGTCACATTAAGTCCATTTAGTATATCTCAAATGCCTGAAAACATGCTTGAATTATCCACGGTATTCGGGTTTGGATGATCTCGGCTGGTGGTATGGCAAAGTATTTTTCAATGGCTTCAATGGTTCAAAGGATTTTGGAGCCTCCCGCACGCAAGCAGCCATGAACGCGGCTAGATACACCATATATTTTCGGAGGAATTGAACACATTACTCATAACTATGCAAATGAAAGATTACCTTGCAACTTAAAGAAACTAAAATCTAATCTTGACCAATCAAACAAGCAAGAAGTAGGGAAAAGAAAGCGCGACGTAATTTTTACTGTTTATACCTATTCCTATCTCGATTACTCGTAGATAATGAAACAGAATACGGAACGTTTTAAGGATTTTGATCTATTTGCACAATAAATCGATAAAAGTACTGCTTAAACATCGCAAGAAAGTTTCACACTTCTTCCCCATGTGCATGCACATATGACAAATTCGAACTGAATCACAATGGCATCTTTTGCTAAAAAGCAAACAAATATTTTGTTGATGAAGCCACGCGCTACCATAAGGTTTGAATTACGCATAGCATGACCCAGAATTGCAGCAGAGTTATATTGCTGTGTGTAGTATCGTTATCTCGCATACTAGGTGTTCCTTTGGTACGTGAAACTCCATAGACCTGAAGAAGGGTAAAAGGAAGGACACCGACGACTGAAAGAACACAAGAAAAGACGTTTCGGCTCCCCTGACGGGAACCTTATATTGTGGTTTCACAGAAAAATTTTTTCTTGAAGGCACTGAACAGTTGTCAATGAATAATTATTATCATAACCGTGAAAGATTTATACATTACTATGCCGGTTCGTAATGGTGTTCCAAATTCAAAGGAATATACGTCAGTCAGAGACAACGCTCATGGGACAGCGATGCCATCCAATGAGTCTCTATGTTGACGTGCCCCTTTTTAGTGCATGTTGGGAATGACGGGAAACGTGCACACATACCCGATGCAACTGTCATCACTTCAGCTGCCATCGACACGACAAAAGATTTAAGCATCCAAGACATACAGTCCTACCTGCGGCGAGCGCGTGAGCATTATATAAATGTTAAAAACATCCGAAGCGATCGAAGGAAGTCTTGCACGGCGATGTCAAACAGTACATGCGAGCTAATATTTCTTATATGCCAAAGCGCCGTGCGCATGTGTGAGTTGCGAGAGAGACGTCTGGGGGCTTTTGCAGGAGGCGTTTGCGATATCTTGGAATATTTTGCTGGAGGGTCTTGCTTCTACTGTATGTTTGTCTAGGTACTACGGCGGAAGGTGCGCTATGCTCCCGATTAGGCACCGCTTAAACTTCCATCCAAACTGGCTCATAAAGACCGATGCGGAGTCCGTAATTACCAAGTGGCAGTTGTGTCTCGTCACTGGTTGGCCCGTGCGACTTGGACACACGTGACACAAGGTTTGCCACTTCGCAGAGCATCTTCGGCGGTCTGGCAGTGCCGTGGTCGTCAGCAGCAGAAGGACTATGTACCACAGGGGCACACTCTGCGTATGCGTCACCCAGCCATTAAACTGCATTGAAGTGTAAGCTTCAAAAAATATTTTACAATAAAAGGAATTCGTAGTAAGCATGTTTCCTCATTCGCTGACTGCGGACGCTAAATCAGCATCTGCCCATGGGACGGTGATCCTCTTCACATGCTTGAGTTCATTTTCTTCTTTGCTGGCATGGTACATGAATTTGTATAGCACTACAGGCAATGCAGGATCACACACGTCCTCTTACAATTTTTTCCTGGTTCACTTGGCATAAGTACTCCATTGAAAACCGCGTGGGCAAAATTCGGCTGGCGAAAACAACTTCTCCCAGATACCCAGGCAAGCCACCAAGGATGCAGTCCGTCCTAACAAGAATGGCAGCCAAGAGTTAGCCGACCCTATTTGAAGAACAGTTCATGGTTACTGCCAACCAGACTGCGGCATGTGGTCACGAAATCCCACTTTCTTCTTTATGCAAGCACTTCTGGTCGGTCTCTCCAGAAGGCTTGATCCAGAATCTTGCTTCGTCACTAGCATGTGTCTCTGTGCTGACAAATGTGCTACCACATCTCAGATAGTTCACGGTGCAACTCCTTTCTTCGATGAAGCCGGCACGACAGCGCCATCTACTGCGACTGCGTCATCGGACCTGCCTATAAAGGGTCGTTCACAGAGCTATGCGTTCAGTGGGTACGGAGGACCAGACTGCGACATGTTGTCACAAAATCCCCTTTTCTACTTCGTGCAGGTTAATCCTAGCTACAGTAGCTTTCGCAGTGGTTATCGCAGCCTTCCAGTCTTGCCTTGCCCACAAAAGCGTACTATGGTCGCATATGATGTATTGTCTGTATGTGCGCTACTTCTGTGTTGGGATCTGTAGCATACTACGGGCGATTCTACTGCAGAGATGCTTAAGAAATTGTTGGCAGGGCAAAATAAATTAGCTGAAGAAATGACTTCTCTATGAAAACAGCAAAAGAGCATGGAAAAAGCAATGGGTGGTCTCACTTTGTGCTTTCTTGAAATTCAATAATGAATTGGCCATATTTAATCACCCGAAAAACGAATTAAGGTCTTGAAATCTAAATTACCCTATCTGCAAGACCGCACTAGACATTCAAATTTAGTTAATTTTGCAATGCAGTAAGATCCTAATGAGAAAGACTCGGATTTAAAGCAAAAAGTTCCAAACGCCTTCTTTGCATCAAAACTACAGGTAGCATGCGTATCTATTGGTAGAATTCATCGCTTAGGCAGACGTGGAAATCGTAGACCGCTTATAGTTCATGTTCAGGACTATAATGAGTAGCAATCAGTGTAATAATAATAATAATAATAATAATCTCTTTTTATATTTCTATAAAACCAAATACATTCATCAGGGCTGCGAAAGCCACATTGGGCTGAAGGGACAAAAATATCCATCCAAAACCATCGCTCGCGTGAGACACTGCACAAAAGAAAGCACTGATAGGCAAGTGCTAAGAAAGAACAACATTAAGAAAAGAATGTTTAACTCATTAACGACAAGCTGCGCGTAAATGGGGAGCTCTTTATGTGGGACGAAGACGCCCAAACCAGAATGAAGGTTCCTTTCTTCCTTGCAAATTCTAAAATTATCTGACCTGTGCAATCATCTAATAATCAACTTAAAATTAATAGCATAAACGCGCGTAGCGTCACTAATACATCAACAGAACTAGAAGCCAACTTGTTAGATTACAATCCCCGTGTTAATATTATCACGGCTATCCTGGCTTCACGACGACATAGATGACGTTGATGTTTTTCCACCCTCACATCGGCTTTTTCGCCGTGACCGTCCTACTAGAGGCGGCGGCGTTGCGTTGCTGTCTTGATAAAATATGGCATTCGACCATTCCTGTCACATGGGTAATCACGAAAGTGTTACTTTGAAATTGTTCTGTTCAGGGCGCGCTATTGTCTGCGGTTTATAGAGCACCGAACACTCCACCGCGATTTCTCAAAAGTCTACGCGATCATTTAGTGTCAGTTTCTTGTAAAGAAGTAATCATTGTTCGCAATTTTTGTTTACCTTCCGTTGATTGGAATTATTCATTTTCAAATACAGATCAGTGTTCTGATATTGGATCCTTGCTTCATATTATGCCTAACCTGGACAAGGGGCAGAAAAGCCCCTTGTAAGCTTTCGGGTCTGTGTTCGCGCATTTCTCGAGGCAGGGCAAGGAACCATGTTTGCACTACGCCGCATGAAAACCGTTTCACGGCATGTGCTGCAGGGGTTGTTTATAAGTTTCCTCTCACGTGCGAAAGATTTTACATAGGCCAAACCGGTCGATGTATTAATGACCGCCTGCGTGAGCACCACTCCTCCCTAGGGTCAGATAACGGTGCAAACTTGCCTCGCCATTGCAATGAGTGTGGTTGTTATCCTTTGTTTAGCAATGTGACCATTCTTGGTAGGGGCAAGGGCAAAGAAGAGCGAGAAATCTTGGAAGCGTACTACATCAGTTTATTAGGTGATGACTGCGTTAGTACAACCTCGGTGCGCTTACATGAAAAAGAATTTGAATTTCTTAGTCGTTCCCGATAGAAACGTTTCTTGTCTTTTCATGCTATGTGATTAGCGATGATGCGGTTGCGCATGCTCTGCTGGTCTTGCTGGGACTACACCGGTTCTAATAAACCTCAGTTGATAGTCCAGTCGTTGTGGTGTGAACATCTCATCTTGTCCTTTGTGTTTTTGACTGGTTTTCTCGTTCAAGTATATACCAACTGGCCCAGATTTCAACCCTTCTGCGGTCGCATAGGCTTTTTTTTGTTTTGAGCAGCGCAGTCTATGCGAACACTACACCGATTTTGAGGATTGAAGAAGATGCTTAGCAGCGAAATAGTCTTATATCATCTACGAATCGTCACGTTGACCACCTATTTTACACCTTCACTGGAAGCACACATAGTATGAGTATCTTGTTTATTTTTTTCTTTTATTCCTGCGGTACTGATTGTTTGAGACTAAAGAACGCAGAACTTCGTCTTCGGAGAGCGGCTGTTGTGTACGTGGCAAGCGAAGCATTCTGATTTTCTCTGATTTCTCAGCAGATATATCGCGGATGTCAGGGTGTTAAATTACATAGTTGATTTTTACAAAAGACTTCAATATATTTGGAGCGTGGTGCTCGTAAGTCGATGGTCATTCGTGCTAATTCCCGATCGTAGTGGCTATTGTCATCATCATCATCAGCCTGGCTACGCCCACTGCAGGACAATGGTCACTCCCGTACTTCTCCAACTACCCCGGTCATCTAATGTACTAATTGTGGCCATGTTGTCCCTGCCAAGTTCTTAATCTCATCCGCCCACCTAACTCTCTGCCGCCCCCTGCTACGCTTCCCTTCCCTTGGCATCCAGTCCGTCACCCTTAATGACCATCGGTTATCTTCTCTCCTCATTACATATCCTGCCCATGCGTATTTCTTTTCCTTCATTTCAACTAAGATGTCATTAAGTCGCCTTTGTTCCCTCACCCAATCTGCTCTCTTCTTATCCCTTAACGTTACACCCCTCCTTCGTCTTTCCATAACTCGTTGCGTCATCCTTAATTTAAGTAGAACCCTTTTCGTAAGCCTCCAGGTTTCTGCCCCATACGTGTGTACTGGTAAAATACAGCTGTTATACACTTCTCTCTTGAGGGATAATGGCAACCTGCTGTTCATGATCTGAGATTGTCTGCCAAACGCACCCCAGCCCATTATTATTCATCTGATTATTTCCGTCTCATGATCCGGATCCGCGGTCACTACCTGCCCTAAGTAGATGTATTCCCTACACCTATCGTATTCCACACCTATCGTAAGCTTCTTTTCTCTTCCGAGACTGCTAAATATTATTTTAGTTTTCTGCAGAATAATTTTTAGACCTACCCTTCGGCTTTGCCTCTCCAGGTCAGTGAGCATGCATTCCAATTGGTCCCCTGAATTACTAAGCAAGGCAATGTCATCAGCGAATCGCTAGTTACTGAGGTATTCTCCATTAACTCCTATCCCCAATTCTTCCCAATCCAGGTCTCTGAATATCTCCTGTAAACACGCTGTGAATGGCATTGGAGAGATCGTATCTCCCTGCCTTACGCCTTTGTTTATTGGGATTTTGTTGCTTTCTTTATGGATCACTACGGTGGCTATGGCGCCACCATAAATATATTTCAGTATTTTTACATACGGCTCGTATAAACCTTGATTCCGTAAGGCCTCCATGACTGCTGAAGTTTCGACTGAATCAAACTCTTTCTCGTAATCAATGAAAGCTATATATAAGCGTTGGTTATATTCTGCACATTTATCTATCAAGTGATTGAAAGTATGAATATGGTCTATTGTTGAATAGCCTATATACTTGGTCCTTTGGTTGACAGAAGTATAAGGTGTTTCTGATTTGCTATTACCTTACTAAATACTTCGTAGGCAACAGACAGTAAGCTGATTGGTCTATAGTTTTTCAAATCTTTGGCATCCCCTTTCTTATGGATTAGGATTATGTTAGCGTTTTTCCAAGATTCCGGTACGCTTGAGGTCATGAGGCATTGCGTATACAAGGTGGCCAGTTTCGTAGAACAATCTGCCCGCCATCCTTGAACAAATTTGCTGTTACCTGATCCACCCCAGCTGCCTTCCCCTTTACATAGCTCCAAAGGCTTTCTTTACTTCCGCCCTTACTTGTGGGATTTCAAGATCCTCTAGACTATTACGGTAAGGTGCTGTGACGGTCTTCAAATGCCTCTGTACGGCCTGCGCAGTTGTAATAGAGCTAACGGGCATCATGGGGCCCAAGTGTTTCGGTGCTTTCTGGCATGGTGTCGGTTGTAACCGGTGTATTTCTTCGAAACCTGTGAAGCGAGTTAATACAGCATTACTTCTGCGAAAATTTATTTTTAGGCATTATAATGGGCTTTCTTCACTTACGAGGCATTTTTTCATACCAATTTAATGGTCAATAATCACTTTTGTTGTTTCACTTGTACTTAGAAACACATTGAAGAGGACCAGTACGAGGGAAATCGACAGGATTGGCGCCGTCTGTTAAAGTTAACAGCCCTGCCCACGCTGTTTCAATTTCGACACGAGTAATTGTACTGTGGCATATTATATCCGCAATCGTTAGTGGACGCAATACAATTTTTTTTTCTTTTCATATCGGCTGGGCTTAAGCGAGGAAGACCTCCAGTGAAGCGGCCTGCCACATGTGTACTTGCTGGTACAAAACACAACCCTTCCTCAAGTGTTCCTCCATAAGTTGACCTTGACGACACCGCAGAAGTCAGTCGAGATAGTATCTGCTCTTTGGGAAAACTGCAGTTGAGCGTGAGTGCCGTATGGCAATCGTATCAGTTAGCCAGTTCCTCAAAGTACCTAAAAGTCAGGTTTTGAAGCTGACGGCAGTAACTACTTAATGGACTTCTTTTCTACAGAGATACAAGAAGTAAGGGCAGAATTCCAAAATCTCTCGTACGCAGATGACTGCACAGAGGTCAAGCCATTGTCTCCAGTAGAAAGTGACATCGTTGCCCACTTGGCAGGCTATTTGGCGAGGCCCTTCATCTGTGCAAACAAGCCCTGCTCTAGCTGGACACAAACCGTGACTGCTGGTGAGAATGCTCTCGTGCAGCTCAAGGAGTGCAAGCAAGGCTCCAGAAATCTCGTACATTTGAGCCGAACAGTACTGCACTTTGTTTCTTCCTGCGAAAGTGCGTTCAAGAAATGTTCAGAGGAAGAGGACATTTGTCGTTTGGGTTACCCAATCAAGACTTTTACGAGTCTTAACGAGCGATCGGTTTCGCTACCACTTAGTGGGTGCACTGACCACCCAAGCGTAATGCGAAAATTGATGTGCCGCTTTGTTGTCATGCGACTGCGTATCTACCTGCGCTGGCTAAACGAGCCTGATGATTCAAACGATGATTATGGCAGTAAGACTGTGGCTGGCGTCAACTTGCGTAAAGTCACTTGCTTTGCAGGTTAGACCACACTATACATTATCGTCGACATCAGCATGTTTAAGTCCACTGCAGGAGAAAGATGTGTTGCATCTCTCTACAGCATCATGGACTATTTTCCAAGTGAAAACATTGCTAATCTGTGTTTGGCTGTCTTAGTTTCATGTACAGTTTTTGTACGCGATATGTAAGCATTGTTGTTTATTTTTTTCGATGTAGTTAACATCAGTGTTCTAAAGGTTATTTAATAACATTTTCTGTACTCGACATTGATGTGTTTGGCTGATGTGATGCATTCGATGGTCGCTGATGTATTCTGGCTTGATATCTTGATTATTATTACCCATGGTTGCGTTTTATTTTTGGTATCCTTGCTTTAAATTTATATTGTTTGTAATAAGGTTGGTGTACTCACTTGAAATGCCTCCCCCCATGTAATGAATAAAAAAAAACTCTCCCTTTACGGTGTTGTGTGTGTCGAACCTACCTTGGGAATTTTTTTCTCGTCTTTCAACATAACCTTCAGGTGCTACACCGTACATATAATTTTTCATGCACATATCTTTTTCATGGTTGACTGTACTAGACATTACTAAGCAAATATATTTTGTGCATCATTTGGATTCTTTTGTGTACTACACAAGATTAACACTGACAAGTTACGTTACATGTTTCTCTACAACAGTAATTAAACTCTACTTTCCCATCGCAGTTATTTTCACACCAGCTTAATCCTGTCACCACACAGTTTTGGGGAAAAAAAAGGAAAATCGCACGCAGATATCGTCAAATAATTGCACCGAACGCAAAGAGCACACGCAGCGCATGTGAAACTAACCGCCGTGCACGAGTGGCTGGCTACTCTAAAGGAGGCGTGACGTGTAAACCAAAATACAACAGCAAAAAAGAGAAACAACTTCCACACACAAGGGGTGGCAAACCTAATATACCAAGCAACGAAGCGCAAAAAACCGGTGCGTCTTTCAAACATACACAGGGCATATTAAATGTGATTGAATATGGCAACTTGGGACATGTTCCCGACGCCATACATTAAACGTCTTCGACCCTCGAATAGTTAATGGCTGTTGGTTATAATAAATATGCAGATGCGATACCGATAAAGAAATTCTCATCAAGGCAAAGTGCTTGGAAGCGCGACACGAGTAACACTATTTATGAACGCAAGCGTAGCTGAGTCTTAGCTCGTGTGATTCAATATGGTGGCGCCAGTGGGGTTGTCTCCACCCTGAACGGCGGCGCTGGCATCGAAGCACCCTATGCGGAAGTAGTGTTCCTGTATTTACTCTCGCAGGGAGCAGAGTTGCGCATAACTTTTCTGGCGCCGCTCGCACCGCTATTCGCCGAGCGCTATCACGTGGTGGAAAATGACGTCAAATAATCAACTGCACGCTGCGAAGCCAACTTTACGGAAACGGCGCCAACTCATTCTGTCATGGAAATTGCAATCAGCGGACAGTCGAGCGTGCGTAGCAACGATCCGCTCCGGATTGCAGGTAGGTATTCGAGGATATTAAGTTAATGACTTTGGTGAAGTTCTACGAAGCACATCATTTTGACACTTGTATTCCAGTATGACTCGTTGCAGCGCACCAAGCTGCACAAATCGCATGGAAGGTTGCAAAGCTTTTTACGAGGTGCAGTGCGGACGGACGAGGCAGGCCGGCTCCGAAAGGGACCAGGATATGCGAGGTGCGTTCGCCTTGTTTACAGAGGTGAGTTCGGCTTGTTTACACTAAAGCGGCATTTATCTCGAGTAACACTCCTGTACACGGTGAAATGCATACGCCTGGCATGAGAGGTTGTTCACTTGTGCAATTCTTGGTCTATATGTGAAGCGCGACACAAACGCGGTACAAAGAAAGGACGACACGTATGTGTCGCGCTGCACATATACGCCAAGAACGTTCACTTACCAACTCGCTCAGTTTACTGTGTTGCTTGTACGATTGTTCTGACTATGCGGCTCTAGAAAAGTGTTTTCAAAACAGAGTAAATACTAGCAAGTACAATTTGATCACTGCACCCTGGCTTTTCTCTACTCCGTTTTTTTTTTTAAATATTTTGTGGGCATTGTGATTTTTGATGTAAGGTCGATTGATGTGCTGGTGTCCATTGTTTTGTAGTAAGCGAAAACACTGTGCGCTCCCGCTCATGAGACAGCTGTGATAGCTTCAGCATTTACCGCCCGCAATATGTTGCTTTATGATCAGCCTTACTCGACTTGAGGAATGTTAAATTATTTTCGTAGGTTTAATAAGCGTTGTGTTATAGTAAATTAACACGAGTAGTATGAACAGATAAAGGAAGTGCGCTGTAATATTACAGTCTGCAATGTGTCAATAATTAATTTGGTAATTTGCCATCTTATGTGATTAGTTCAATATATATAACCTGTTGTTACTTTTATTAACTTGTTGGCTTTCCAGTGGCTTCAAATTCTGCCCCCCAAGGCTTCAAGTACCAGCGCTCATCCTCTGCTGCCACAAGTCATTGCTCATTCTTCCCTTGTACAAAATAAATTTGATCTAGAAGCTCGTGCAACTTGAATCTTTTTCCACTTGCAGATTTGCTACAGCGAAGCAGCTGTATAGCTTCTGGTATGAATCGTAAAAATGAGCCTTGCATAAGATGTGCGCATGTGAACATTTGGAATGCGTTTAAATTTACGTGTCTGCATCGCATTTATCGATAACGTGCAGCTGCTGTGAGCGACGTTTAGTGATGAATGACGGTCACGGTTAACGCTCACTGACATAACTACTCTCTTGGTGACGATCATTATTCGTCTGGTTTTGGCAACCGAAATGTGCTCACATAATTGTCTGCCCCACGTGCGCGAAGTTTTCTTTAAACACCCTTTAAAACATTTCTTGCCTTCCGCCTCCGCGAGAAAATATCATATGCATGCTGAAAAACATTGCACCGCCTTCTGTTGCAAGGTAATGCACGTTTGCAGGCGAACTTTTGAGCTGTTCTAGCCACGGGCGTAGTCAGGATTTTATTTGGAGGGATCGAGGGGGGTCCTATTTCTTATATGTACATTCGTGTTTGTGTTTGTATATGTGCGTGTATACATGTACACACAAACTAAACATTTCGGGGGTTGGCCCCTCTCCGGCTATGCCAGTCGTTCAAGCTTACTCTGCATTAAAAAGTATCATCTTGCTCAGCGTTTTCGGACAGTTGCCGCATGCAGCTCGCGACCAGCAGACAAAAAAGCGAATGGAACATCGCACGGCATTTGCCTCCCGCGCGCGCGAGGAGTGGCTCCATTGCAGAGCTGGAACATAAAGGGACCTATGCGCAACTCTGCTCCCTGCGGGAGCATATACAGAGACACTATGCTGGATGGATGGATGGATGGATGGATGGATGGATGGATGGATGGATGGATGGATGGATGGATGGATGGATGGATGGATGGATGGATGGATGGATGGATGGATGGATGGATGGATGGATGGATGGATGGATGGATGGATGGATGGATGGATGGATGGATGGATGGATGGATGGATGGATGGATGGATGGATGGATGGATGGATGGATGGATGGATGGATGGATGGATGTTATGAGCGTCCCCTTAGGAACGGGGTCATGGGTTGCGCCACAAAGCTCTTGCTATTAAAGTGCCTAATGTCCTTCCTAGGTTAAACAATAAAAATTAAAGAGAACGCTATGAACTCCCACAACGAAATTTTCTGATCCGCTATTGCGAAATGTGCTTTTGTATGTCTCTGTTTTCTGTCGTTTCCCTATTTTTCTTCCAGCAATCCTCCAATCGCCTCTTAGTAATACCTATTGCGGGCATGTTTACTTTTCCGCTGCTCTCACTGAACCCAACGGCTTCAAGGAGGCCAGTGGTGCCTAAATTGACTGCTGGGTAGACGTCTTCGCATTCTAATAAAACATGCTCTATAGTTTCATTAGCTTTACTGCAGCAAGCACATGCTTCATCTTCCTTCTTACATGTCGCTTTATAGGTGCGTGTTCTAAGGCATCGCGATCTCGCTTCAAAAGGTAATGAGCTTCCCTTTGAGTTATCAGGAACTGTTTCTTTCCTGATTTCGTTTTTTCCTCTTAATTAGTTACTCATGGCAGCTTTCTCTTCCATTGCCGCCACCCATGAGATTATTTCGGTCTCTCTGACTTTCCGCGTGACGTTCTTTGTTGCTGTGTTGCCAACCCTACAGGCCACATACCCGCTGGCAACCTTCCTAGTTCTTTTCCTCCACTGTGAATCAATGTTTTTCCTGTAGAGATACCTCAACACGCTCTGTGAACAGCTTGTGTTTGCCCCAGTACCCGCGTAGCACTGACTTATAGCGCTAGTCAGGCGTTCTCGTGCACAGCGCACGAAATCGTGTGTGCGCGAAACGAGACAAACGCAACAGCCTGCGCGCGTCGCCATCAGCTCCTCAAAGCGAGAAAAAAAAAGAAATGAAGGTGGGGCCCGTGACGTAAGCGTGATACGATCTTCGAGCTCTGGTATGGGAGATCGCAGGAACGGAATTTCACATGCGGAGGCTATAGGGGCAAGTGGAAAGAGCGTCGCCCTCACTTTCTCAAATTATGGGTTCAAGGCGCTGAAATATTTCTATCGCGACTATTAATGAAGCAATTTGAAAAATGCTTGAGGCTGAACGTTCCTTAGAGGGCACGTAACAACTTCCAGCGTATAACTGAAATTTTCTACGTGGGCTTGTGAGCGGCCCTTTAGCCATGGTCGTGTCTTGCAGCTCGGCTAGGAACAAATGGAGCTGTGGTACTGTAGTGCCTAGAGAAAGGCACATTCTGAGAGTCCGCAAATGTCTCTCTCGCCACTGATGCATGCGCAGTACATGTGGGAAAAATCTAAAAAGAACCCCAGAAGAGTCCCACCAGCTGTCCTTCGCAGTAACGAAAAAAAAAAAGTGTTGGAAAGTTTGGAAAAAGGCACCGGAGGAGGCAGTGAGGCCTCTGAGAGAAAGTACAGTTCTCGTCCCGTGCTATTGACAATTGGCGCTAAGTATTGCTGTGGAAAATACTAGCTCGCTAGTAACGTACAAGAAAGCAAACACCGAAGCGCACGACCAAACGCATCACGCTCCTGTGCGCCGTCTCCTCAGGGGTGTTTTTAGCATTCATCCATCACCGCTGCACGTCGGCGCGTATGACGAACAAAACCAATTCTTATTTCTATGCGTTGTACGCACAGTTCAAAAGGTCTGATTCTTGGGCTACTTGGTATGGTTGACTCCTAATGGCAAAGCCTTTGGCGCAATTCAAAAAGACAGGGACGTGACAGAGACACAGGGCTGTCCTGTGTCCCTGTCGCGTCTCTGTCGCGTCTCTGTCTTCTTAAGTTGCGCTAAAGGCTTTGACAGTTCAAAAGTCAGCAAAATATTTTCCATTCTGTTTCCCAGCGAGCGCTATTATCTACAGACTCGTATGATTAGCTGTGCAAGGAGCAGTGTTCTGTGGACGTCGTGCTCGTATGGCGGCGCCATGGGCGGCCCCGAATGCGGCAGCGCCCAGCGTGGTTGGCGCGCTCCCCGAAGTTGTGTGCAGCGGCTGTGGCCCTGTGAGAAATGCGTCGCGAAATGAGTCTCGCGTGAAGTTTCTGTTGCTACGGAAGGATAAGCACGATTGAAGAGTACGGCAGATGAAACAGTTTTGTTCGTGGTGTTGATTTTGTACGTCGCAAATAATGTTCGTATATTGCGTGAGGGAAGAATCAGCAGTGCCGTTGATCCGTCGGAAATTTTCGGAAGGTCTATGCCCAAATAAATAGCGTGCAGTACGACGTGCGATTAGAAGCAACCCACAGTCTCCTTGCTACGCATTCCAGTTATTATCGTAATAACTGTTTTGTAGTACTTGCGTTTTAGAAAGCGACTTGTTATTGTCAGCTTACTTGATGGAATATGGTTATAACGGCGTGTTTCGAGGTAAGGACACACAAACGATGTGTCCTGTCTTCAAAACGCGCCGTTATAACCATGTTCCCAAAAGCCATCAACCAACTAGCCCATCTAAGTCTCTTAATAGCTATCGCCAGCTTAGCGCATGCTCATAGCGAGTGGCATGCCCGCGCACCAGATGGTACCGCCTGCTCTATCAAATACCTTGCTGGCCCCTGCCCAATGCCTTCGACGTACTTATTTCACCAGCTGTCGCTTCCAGTTCTGTCCTGAATCACCACTGACCAGCATGTCATGGCATCGAAAAACTGTAGGGCAAGCGTCAACGAGTAGGTTGAAAGCGAGCTCACAGCGTCACATATGGTCGTAAAGAATAGCAGGAAGCTGGGCATTCCGGTTCTCGCTCGGGCTGTCTGCGTGGGGTGGCTCGAGTCTCGATACGGTGCAAGTTTACTAGCAATAATGATAAAAAACAATGTAGTCGACTATCCCCTAATAATATCTTTAAAAGCCAGCAGAACAAAGCGTGCGAAGACCCGCCGTGGTTACTTAGTGGCAATGGTATTGCGCTGCTGAGCAATAATTCGCGGGATCAAATCCCGGCCCCGGCGGCCGCACTTTGATGAGGGCCAAAAGTAAACGCACCTGTGTACTTAGATTTAAGTGGACATTAAGGAACCGCAAGTGGTCAAAAGGAATCCGGAGCCTACCGCTACGACGTGCCCTAAGATCAGATCGTGGTTTTGCACGTAATAGTCGATAATTAAAAATAAAGATAGCGCGTACAAAAAGAGACGCTTTTGTGGTAAGAAAACACGTCCTTTCGTACACCTACTATGAGCCTCGCACGATTTGCAGAGAAATAAATAAAATCAAGAAATCAGAATCGTACGGTAATAGTTCTTTTTTAGCGCGTGGGGAATAGTACAAAGAAACATGTTGGTTTAAAAACGTCAATTTGAAATCTAAAAAAACTGCAGCATGTTCTCAACCGGAATCTCGTGGAGTTGCCGTGAAGTTTAAGAAGACTTAAAACCGTGCTGATTTCATCATTGTCATTTGAAGAACACGGTTGGTCCAAAAGGATAAAAAATCGTCTACATTTCTAAAAACCTTTATCACGTGCGTGTTCTTAAAACAGTTGTCGAGGTTATATCCATTTCAGAAAGAAATAGGTCAGATAGCAGAGGCGCTAAGCACGAACCAATACACATGCCCTTCTTTTTTAAGCAGAGACGGTTGTCAAAAAGAATAAAAGTACTTTTAGGATAGCCTTCCAATAAGGCCCGAAAATTGTCGGGATCTAAGACCAATTGCGTTTCGAAATTTCCGTTCACCATGTGCGTTGATGCGTTCTTTGACGGCAACAAACAATTCGCGATGCGGAACACAGTAAAATAATTCTGTATCCACAGAAAAGCGAAAATCAATGTTTTGGTTGACACGAAAAAAAAAAAAAAACAGATCGTATCGTGGAGTTCGTAAATAAAAAGGGAACATCGACTTTGAGTTGTTTGAGGCAATTCAACAAAAGAAACGGCTAATCTCGAGTAGCCAAGTGCCACGTTCTATAACAATGGCCCCGAAAGGGGTATCAGGTTAGTGCGTTCTTGCACTAAAGAACACAACGAGCGAGTAAATTTTGCTTTTCTCTACGTCTTGTTTTGCAGATTCTTTAAGTCAGAAAGTATTCCCAGAAACGAACAAAATCTTTCCTCACGTGTGGCACCCGGACTTTTGGGAGGGCGAAAGGAGGAAAGTGGAGGAAGCCACCTTGAAGCACAACCATATGGCGAGGATAGCGAACCAGATGGCCCCCTTGAAGCACAACCATTCTGCTCTAAGCCTGGCCGGGTCTTATCAGCCTTTAAATGGTGAGTTGGAAGCGGCAGGGCTATCAGTTATTAGATTTTTTTTTTTACTTTTTCTTGCTTGCATGTATGTATCTGGTGTATTTGCTTTTGTAAGACAGTGAGCGCATCTTTTCGTGACCTATTTTATGTATTTATTTATTTGTTTATTCACTTATTTTACAAGTACTGCCAGACTTGCTACCATGCCTTAGGCAGGAGTAGGCATCTGGAACAAAAAAACAAGTATGAAATAAGATCAAGCACGATAACCGACACTGAACAAGAATCTGCGTAACAAACAACATTAGAGAAACCTTTTGAAAATCATGATTTGGCTGGTAAAAACGAGAGATGAACGTTATGGTTTATTTACAAAGTGCAGAAGGAAATGATGAAACCGCTGGACCGTCGACTGTTGTGGCAAGTAGTGCGTTCATTACGGAAATCGTGTGCGGGATAAAAGAATTTTTAAATGTGTTGGTGCTGCAGGAAAAATCTCCAACCTTTTTGTTGTGATAAGAGAAAGTGAAGCGGTGGCTAGCTGGTAGAATATATATTGTTTTATCCATTCCTAATTGACTGGTATAAAGTAAGAAGAAAAATTTCGTTCTGTCCCGGTAACGCTTTATTGCAAGGTTTTCCAGTCCTGCAGCTGCTAGAAGAGATGATGTGGATGTGCGCCAGCTGTACGAATTGAAAATAAACCTGGGTCGGTATAACGTAAAACTATTCCGTTCTCTTTCTATTCCAAAATGGCCGACACCGCTCACTCATTGGTCGAATTTTTTTAGGCCACACCCATTTTTCCTGCCTGTCAAGTGACGTCGGGAATGCTCAAAAACTGCCACGTCAAAGTGACGTTTACACACTCATTACGCTAAATTATGCCGAACAAACCCGCAAAAGTCGTGTAATAACTGGTGAGTGCCCCGTTCCGTTTGGAATAGAAAAAAATGGCGACCTTCTTGATTGCGTTGGCGGCGGCGGCTCGTTAGCCCGGGCGCGCGAGGAGGGAGCCCGAGGATGCGTTTGACATGCCAGACGATATGTTTCGGCGGCACTTTCGCCTGAAGAAAGAAACTGTGCGGTGGCTGTGCGACGAAGTGGCGGAGGAACTCGGAGGCGTGAGAACTTCAACGCTGTCGGTGGAGCGGCAAGTGTTGTGCGCGTTGCGATTCTTCGCAACGGGCAGCTTTCAAGCCTCGGTAGGGAGCGAGGAGACGATCGGCGTGACCCAGCCTGCGGTCAGCAAGTGCGTGCGACGCGTGGCGGAGGCAATCGTCCACGCCGGGGCCCGCAACAAGTGGGTCCATTTCCCGAGGACGTCGGAGGAGAAGGCGGCCGTGAAGGAAGGGTTCCTTCGACGCGGCTCCATTCCCGGCGTCATCGGATGCGTGGACGGCAGCCTTATAGCCATCGTCGCACCGAAGGGCGAGCAGAAGGCGGCATTCATGTGCCGCAAAGGCTACTACGCCCTCAACACAATGTTCGTAAGTATCTTAATTTTTGTCTAATTTGAGCGTCGTAGCAACGCGTGGCTTATGCTGTGCGCGCTCTCGTCAGATCTGCGACGCAGGCATGCGGATCCTCGCCGTCGACGCTCTGCGACCGGGCTCAGACCACGACGGCCACGTCTGGAGAACTACGTGGTTGCGTCGTCGGTTCCTGGAGGGGCATATTGCCAAGGCCGGCGAACACCTCCTCGGTGAGCAGCGGGAAAATTTTGTACAGTTGCAATTCTGGCAGCATGCAGCAAAGCGTGCTCGCGCCGTAAGAGAATATTGAAGCCAGAACCCCTTAGGTTATAGTCAGGTTATTAAGTATAGGCGAGATGTAGAAATTTTCCAATGGTATCTGCACGAAACAAAGTGACAACACCTGCGTTGTACTTTAAACTAATTTTTAATGTAAGTGCACAGTGCACGCGTTGTCATATTCTTTTTTACACTGACAGTCATTTGTCAATAAAGACTACACAAAGAGCTGCCTTGCTGCAAATAGGGATGCTACTATGTCCCAGCTATTGTTATCTGTCATCACAGCTGCGTCAGGTGCTCGGCCTGTATATCTCTTTATTGCAGCCTTTCTGTAGTAGGTGCGTTTTACATGACCCATGCTTCGCCTACTAAACTTTGTGCAGATTTCATACCATGTTTTATGATCCTGCAGGTGACAGCGGCTACCCCCTGGAACCATGGCTCCTGACCCCAGTCACAGGCCACCTTCCCATACACACTGCAGAAGGCAGGTACAACACTGCACATGCTGCCATGCGGTCCGTAGTGGAGCGGTGCATTGGGCTTCTGAAGAGCCGCTTTCGCTGCCTTCAGCGGTACCGCGCCCTCCACTACGAACCAGACCGCGCTGCCAACATCGTTGCAGCATGTGCAGTGTTGCACAACTTGTGTCTTGATGAAGGTGACGTGTTGTTGGATGATGCTAGTGATGACAGCAGCAACAGCAGCAGTGACGATGAAAGTGGCAACCCCTCCCCACAGAGAGTTCCCCGAGTGAGGGCAGCACGCATGATGCACCTGAGAGGCTGTGCTGCCCGGGATAATATTATTCGCTCATTTGGCACGACACGGCAGCAGCACCAGCACTACCTGCAAAGGGTGCGAAGGCGGCTGCGTCGACAGCAGCAATAAACACGTGCCTGACACTGCAGGCAGATGTTTATTACTGCTGTCTACACACCTAATAGAGAGCAGGAACCAATGTGAAGAAATGTGTGCAATTAGTGGATAGCGTGCTGTTTTTTTATCGAGTATGCTCAATCATAACCAGCGTTTTCACGTGCCCTCTGCCAGTGAGCTGTCACTACCGGAGATGATTGCATCATTCCACTGTGACACTACATGAGAGCCTTTCATTTAGTACCTGTGGATAGAACACTTTGTGTTCATCAACAGAATGTTGTAGCCACTTCTCTGGGCAGCTGGGGTTCGCCAAATGATTTGCTGCTGCTGCTGTTGCTTCTGTCATCACCGACACTGTCACCGCCATCTGCACTGTGCATGGGAGGCTGGTCTTCGTCTCCTCGCTTCCTATTTGGGCTGCTGCCAAGCACAACACTTCTCGCTCCACCATGTGTACTGTTCTCACGTACCTTGTAGGCCCTGCGCTGTTTCGCCACACAGCCACCGCACAGTTCCTTGAGAGAAGGCCAAGTTATGCCGAAAACTATCGCCTGGCATGTCAAGCGCGTTCTTCTCCCTTGGGAGAGTGTACATGTGTAAATAGAGTTCTGAAATTGAAGGAACACACATTGTGAATATTCATTTCAAGTACCACTTGTATTGTTTAAAATCGTTTATTTATATCTGCATTGTAAATAAAACCATGTGATCCATCTTCAATGCCATCTTTCATCAAAGCAAATGGCAGACAAGTACACAGAGCATGGCTTCATGGCGCCAAAATAGCCGTGTGATGTTCACTACATGGGACCCAGTACACTACCAATGGGCCCTTGGCAGATGTTAAATTGCATAAATATGACACGAGCATAATGATGTTTTTTTTTTTTTTTTTGAACTCGCGGACGACCATTTATCTTCATTCAGCAACTTAACAGCAAGAAAGATATCTTGTCTATTATGTAGTTGGCATGTTTGTTGCACAAAACAGTTTCTTTTCAATGACTAGTGCCGTAATAAGATCACAATATAAAACAGCCATGACATGCTTTTAAGGAACGACAAGTGAGAAAATGCTTGGCACTTCAACGGTATTTCATATAACGGCTGCAAGAGCAGCCTGGCAGTGAATGACAATATAGCGGCCACATCGATGGCTCCGTTGCTTATGTCGCAAACTGTGCTCAACTACAATGGGGACAAGGTTGTATTGCTATCATAGGTAAGGACACCTGAAATATCACAGTAACCATCAGAAGTAACAGGTGCTTGGTGTTACCAGTGGCTACGTTATCAAGAATATTTTGATACGCATGCGCAAGCCTGGTCTGCCTGTGTATAAACACACATGCTTCTCGCAATAAAGCGCTCTTTCATTTCCTGCTGCTCGGCTGCCTACATGGTGTCAGAAGTGGGATCGCAGGAGCGGCGGTTGACTGCAAAATCGACACGGGAGCCAACTGCTGATGCCTGAGATGATGCTCCGAAAACTATCTACACAGTCGGTACAGCCATGCTCGACCACTTTGCGCGCCTTCTTCGGCCACAAGCAAACAGCTTTTCAGAAAATCACCTTGACTACATCTTACAAGGCTCGCAGTTGTCTAGCAGAATTTTTTATCGTACCCCAGGCCGTTCCAGTAACAATCAGCGGCAATATTGCAGAACGCTTGGGACTAATAATCCGCGTACGCTCCGTCGATGCGCGGCCAATGCAGGACCCAAGCGCCGGATTTGGTGATGTATTCCAAGACCTCGGAGAACTGAAGGGTGTTGCGTGCCACATTCAGCTCAAGCCAGGTGCACGAGGCAGCGTCAAGCCAGCCCGAAGGGTGGCGGTTGCTCTTCAAGAACGCGTGAAACAGGAACTCGGTAAAATGGAGCGCGACCTCGTCATTGCAAAGGTAACTGAACCTACTGTCTGGTCAAGTCACATGGTCGTAGTGGTTAGAAACGACAAAGTACGCATTTGTTTAGATCCTTCGGATTTGAACAAGGCCTTGCTGAGAGAGCACTATCACATGCCAACATTAGAAGATGTTGTTCCGCGCCTGCATGGGGCAAAATACCTTTCAACTTTAGATGCGTCATCAGGGTTTTGGCAAACTAGGCTTGACGAAGAAAGTTCATTAATATGCACCATGAGCACTCCCTCCGGCCGCTACAAATTTCTGCGCATGCCCTTTGGAATTGGCTCTGCCCCGGAAATTTTTCAACGGGCAATGCACCAAGTAGTAGAAGGCTTAAGTGGCGTCGCCGTTGTAATGGATGAAATTCTAGTCTGGGGAACGTCTCAAGAAGAGCATGACAGTAACCTAGCAGCTTTACTTGTGCGCTGCAGGGAGCACAATGTAAAGCTAAATAAAAGAAAGTGCCATTTTTCGCAGCCGCAAGTTCGCTACATGGGACATATCCTCACACAAGAAGGACTTTCCCTGGATCCCGGGAGAGTGGAAGGCATTTTGCAAGTACCGCCACCGAAAAATTGTAAGGAGCTGCAAATTTTTCTTGGGATGATTAACTTCGTGGCGCGCTTCATCCCCAACATGTCTTCCCTGTCCGTGCCCCTCCGGGAACTATTGAAAAAGAACGCGGCATGGCTCTGGACAGACGAGACTGAGCAAAGCTTCCAAGGCCTTCGTGCCTGTCTAACAAAGGCACCTGTTCTCGCCTATTTCTAGAAACGAATACCGCTGACGTTGTCAGTAGATGCAAGCCAGAAAGCGGTGGGGGCAGTTCTTTTGCAATACGGACACCCAATCGCCTACTCACCACGGTCGCTTACCGAAGCGCAAAATAAATATGCGCAAATCGAGAAAGAAATGGTAGCCATTGTTCACGGGTGCGCAAGGTTTGAAGACTACTTGCTAGGGCAGCCAGAGGTCATCATCGAATCTGATCATCGCCCCCTAGAGTCAATATTTAAGAAACAGCTGTGCGAGTGCCCGTTACGCTTGCAGCGTATGAGACTCACTCTTCAGAGGTTCCCCATAAGAGTGACCTACAAGCCAGGAAAAGAACTGTTCCTAGCGGATGCGCTGTCACGCTTTCCGAACAAAACGGAGCTGAAGGAAGAATCGATGGATATTCTGGTACATGCTCTTTCTTCGCTTCCAGTCTCCGATCGGCAACTGCAGGAAATCCGTGAAGATCTACTGAAAGATGCAGCAATGACTGAATTGTGTAGCTACGCAAGCAACGAATGGCCCGAGAGCAAGCAACAGGTATACGAGGCCGTACGTGCGTACTGGAATTACCACGACGAACTACATGTCGAAGACGGTCTCCTCCTAAGAAGCAACAAACTCGTCATTCCCCCCAGAAAACGACAAGAGATACTTCGTCTACTCCACGCGGCACACGCGGGTGAAGAAAAAATGAAGGCAAGAGCCAAAGAACTAATGTACTGGCCTGGCATGTCGGCGGATATTGCAGCTCTCGCAAAGACGTGCCTACTTTGTCAAAGGTACAAGAACAGGAACGCCAGGTTACCGATGCTTAGTCACGACATACCTACTCTGTCGTGGCAAGTAGTCGGAGTCGACCTTTTCTACCACGAGAGCGATGAGTACCTTGTTATGGTAGATTTCTATTCTTCTTTTTTCGAGATCAAGCAGATGCGTCGAACAACAGCAGAAGCAGTGACAAACGTGTGCATGCAGATTTTCGTCACTCATGGCATCCTAGCAAAAATATGCAGTGATAATGCCCCCCCCCCCTTCAATAGTGTGTGCTTCCGCGTTTTCTCCACACAGTTGGGCATCGTTCACGAGACTTCCAGTCCGCATTACCCTCGTGGTAATGGCATGGCTGAAAGGGCCGTGCAAGAAGCAAGGAAACTGCTCAAGAAGTGCCGGTATGGAACGCTGGAGTTCTACAGTGCCTTGCTAGAATGGAGGAACATGCCAAGAACGACCGCCTGAAGTCGCCCGCACAACGACTCATAGGGCGTAAGACGAGGACTAAACTGCCAGAACTTGACTGCCACCTCGAACTGCAAACCGTGCCAACCGAAATTGTCCGAAAACGACTTGCCGAAATAAGGCGCAAACAACGTGTATTCTACAAGAGAAGAAGGCGAAGTCTACCAGATATTCACAGGGGCTCCACGGTGACTGTTTATGATATGACACACAGGACATGGGCACCAGCAGTTGTCATAGGCCCGGCAAGTACACCGCGCTCTTATGTCGTTGCAACAGAGAATGGGCAGCATCTAGGACGCACGAGGGAGCACCTGAGATCAACAGAAAGACAAGCTTTCCCCCCGCAGAACGAGTGTACAACAACGACCCCTCAGTCCTCCCCTCCGCCGAGCAACACCGAGCAGCAAGCACCTCAAGAGGCGCTCCGTAGAAGCACACGACAGCGTAGAGAGCCCCAACGGTATCCTTTCCCAGAACGCCACACATAGACAGTTCAGTGCAAGCTGTGCAAATTGACCTATTAGTTGGTTGTGCAATCTTTCGTACAATCTCTTTTTTTTCTTTTTTTTTTCTCAAAGGAAGGAAGATGTGACCAGTGGCTACATAATCAAGAATATCTTGATACGCATACGCAAGCCTGGCCTGCGTGTGTATAAACACACATGCTTATCGCAATAAAGCGCTCTTTCGTTTCCTGCTGCTCGGCTGTCTGCACTTGATGTTAACAAAAATACCGATTCGGCCACTTTGCGTAGGCACGAATGGTATGACATTGCAAACATGACATACATATGGCATGAAAATTGATTTCCAGTTATCACAGCATTGTAGTTATTAAGTGCACCTGTATGTGTGCGATACAATGTCGTAGTTGCCGTAAAAGTGATTGCATAGTGTATCTTCCGTGGAAGAACGGTGCACATTGAAACATACCAGTAACAGCAAAACAAAAGTGAACAACACCTAACGAAAATATGGCAAGAATTGTACATATAAGTTATACCGTCTCACTTGGACAGATAAAAATCCACACGAAATGAAATGAACATGGGGAAAAAATACGGTTAGGAACAGAAATGCGAAAATATGGCAAAAATTGTACATATAAGTTATACCGTCTCACTTGGTCAAATAAATATACATACGAATAGAAATGAACTTGGGGAAAAAATACGGTTAGGAACAGAAACGCGAAAATATGGCAAAAATTGTACATATAAGCTATACCGTCTCACTTGGTCAAATAAAAATACAGACGAAAAGAAATGAACTTGGGGAAAAAAATGCGGTTAGGAGCAGAAACGCAAAAATTCTACACATAAGTTATATAATGCCGCACTTGGGCAAACTTGCACTACAAATGAAAATACACATAAGAGAAATTACCTTGCAAAAAAAAAAATATGATTAGGGACAGAAATGTACGGAAAACAGCCATATCATCCTTTAGTACTACATACAAAAAAAAACATCCATTCGTGTTTCAAGTGACATCACAGCACTATCAGTCTTCGCTGCCATGGTCACGCATGACCTGCACATCAGTTCACAAGACTGGCTACAACTTGGCAGCACGACAACTTGCGAGGACGTATGGGCACCCCCACCAAATGCTGCAGCGGTGATTTGAACGGAAAGATAGGCAACACTTGTACCTACACAGCACTAAAGGATGATATGGGGAAAAAGAAAGCTCTTCCTCATGGCTGAGGCGGCTCGCGGAGGTGAGCGAGGGCAGCCAGCAGCTGGCGCAGCGTGGTTGCGATGAGACTAGTGGCCTCTCGCGAACCACGCATCTCGGCTACCAGCTGCTGTAGGACCTGCCGGGTCGCCCTCTGTTCTTCCACCAGCTGCTGGTGAGGCTGCGAAACAAATTCACTTAGTTAGCTACAGGTTATGCAGTGTAAATGCTCGATTTGCACTGTTTGCAAGTGTTGCAGTTTCAGTAAGGTTACTCTTGAGGGCAGCGAGATCATTTACATATGACATGACAAATGGCCGTGCAAACGTATATGGTCTCTTATGTTAAGAACATGTGAAACGTAGCAAATCCTTCCAAGCTGCCTCTGCCTGTCAGAAGACAGTATTGGTGACTAGTTGGATTGTTAAACAAAAGATGATCATGCTGTGGCGATACATGCAACCATGGAAATGTTTTGTAATTTGCTATGTGTTAAAGAACACCTGAAAGGAGATGTATAAACGTGCATCAGCCAATGAGCCAAATGACTACAGATGTCTCTCATGTGTAACGTGGTTGTAATGTACATTATTACCATGTGCACTAATCACCTCTTCAAAAAATGACCCGGCCAAGTTGTACGCACCTGCCTATTTTGCTGCAGCAACAGCTGATGCAAGTTCGTGGCCTCCGCATTTGCCGCCTCGGCTTGCTGCCCCTGCCGCGCATACTCGGCGGCTGTACTGCAGGCCGCGTCCTCGAGCAGCTGTTGGCGGTGTGGCCTGCGAGGCTGCTGCCGAGCTGATGGTCCGTAAAAATAAAATCAGTAAACAGGTTAAAAAAACAATTTCGCTCCGTCCTGCGTAGACATTTTACTGGTTCATTATCAGGTGGAAGCCCAGAAAAATAATTCCAGCAACACACCGTTCACAAAATGAACAATAAATTTGCATAAACAAAAAGGCACTACACCATCATAAAATACTACACTGATAGTACTTTAAGCTTGTATGCTGCACAAGCTGCATTACAAATGGTGTTACTAGTCAAACAGATTATTGTACCATTATGCAGCGACATTTAGGCAGGCACTTTTTCTTTGCCATGTAAATAATATAAATGCACAATTTCTGTTTGAAAGGTCTTTACAGATACTTCTTTGTTGCTTTGAGTGATGTGTTTGTATTGCAATAGCTGCTGAAGTGCCTTACGTGCAGTGCCACTTGTCCCCGGCTCCGCCCTACAGAAACGCGGGCAGCTGCTGGTGGGGCAGGGGGCCGAGGTGTAGGCTCCTCCTCACTGGAGGTGTCCTGCTGGAACAATAAACTACAGGACATAATGTGATTAAGTTCCATCAACTGGTTGCAATGTCTATTTCACTTATAGTTTTTAAATCAGAAAATTCTTAATCCAGCATGCAACATACTAGTGACTTAGGGCTTTGACAACTCGTTGCTAATGCTTTACGGATTAACGAGCCATGAAATCCATCACAAGGTGTTTTTTAACAGCAGTGGGGCAGCATTTCCATTCTTGCAAAGTACGGATATCATGTGCTGGCATGTGTGTTGAATTGTAAGAAAACACACACAAGCACACAACGGCAAAATATTCACCACGGTGTAACTGCCCGACATCGGTACACGTAGCTACGCACCTCGGCGTCGTCCGCGCAGAGGTCCACCGGAGCGGAAGCTGGGCCGGTTCGGCCAAGCACGGCGAGCACGCGGCCCTCCAGGCCTCCCAGCTTCCCGCCTCCCGTCTTCCTGCAAATGCATGAATACCGTGAGCTTATACGTTCCGAAGATGTTGCTAGTCGCGGGCTCACCTCTTCTCGGCGCCGACCTGCGCCGCGACCTTCCGGCAGTCATAACACAGCCGGGCCCAATAGAGGCGCCAGCGCCGGGCTGCCTTGACTGCCGGTCCGATCGCGTTTAAAGCGGCGGCAATCTCCTCCCACAGTGTTCTTTTCTGAGCAGCACTCATACTTGGCGAGAGGCTTGTTGCGCCTCTCGCCAAGTATGCATACTGCTCTATGAACTGAACCAACATATCGGCCTGCGCGGCCGAAACGCGCGCGCTTTTTCGTTGATCCGCCATTTCTTCCTCGCGCTCAATTTTCGCCGGACCGCAGCGAATTAATACCAGCAAATCGTACCGTTTCACATATGACTATGCCGTTAAAACATAACGGTTACATTCATTTAATGTGTTGTTATTTTATCACGCCATAAATCTCACGTTAAATTTAACACAAGTGAATAACAAGAACAAAAAAACTTTTCTCGTGCAAGTTATATCCAGCAGAAGTATCTGTGCCGCCTGCACGGGGGAATGGATCACTGCGCAGCAGTATGTGGCAGAGAAAAAAAAATAGCCTCTGTTACAGACCACCCTCGATTTAAATCGGGACCTACATTCGGAGATAGTTGCGATCGTTTATTGAAAACGTTTACTTACCAGCTATCTGTTGAGATGATTTCCAACCTTCATCGATTCTTCCGTATCCTATGCGAATAAAAGCAAAAGTGAACACCATGCGATCACCCAGATGTTCAGATGCTACTGCTCAGTCACTAAGCACAAGAAAGAATGACGTGTTTACTCACCGAGCACTACGCTTTCACAGTCTTCATGATGTTCACAGCTTCCAGAATTCTCGGGCGAAAGTACCTCGTACGGCGAGATTTCATCTAATCACGTTACGGACAAAAATACACCAAGAGCGGCCCACAGAACCGATCAGTTGTTTTCACGTAGCCGCCATCTTAAGTGTGCGTAGCAAAATGGATTGGATGCGGAATTGGCACATGTGTGGCTATGACTCGAAAAATTAAAATATTTGTGTTTACTTTCAAGCGCGCTTCAACTTCTCTTGCGTTAAAAGATTACAAAACACTTTTACTCTCAGCGACACACAATTGTTCTTTTATCAGACGTTTATATCTAAATGTCACTTGCTATATGGTCCCTTTGCAAATAAAAAACAAGCAAAACATGCTTCCGGCAACGATGGAGGCTGCTGATTGGGCAGATTGAAAAACGTCGCTGGTTCCTGCCCCCATACGCAGAAACTGTCGCGTCATTTTGACGTCCGGAGTTTGGAATACTTTTTGTTTGGAATAGAGTTACGTTATCGCACCCCTGGCTTTGGACTTACTCAATTTGGAGATGTTGGTTTGTGTGGGCGGATCCCAAACAATCGCAGTGTAATCTAGAATGGGTCGGATGAATGTTTTCTATGATAAAAGTTTTGTTTCAGGTGAAGCGTTTCCTATTAATCACCTTAAAAAGCCTAGCGAGCGGCGGAGAATGAGGTGTCGACGGCAGAAGGAGATTGAAAGGCGTCCGAATAGTTGCGGCGTTGTTGGAAAAGTGGCGCATACGGACGCACATTGTTCGGGACGTGCGGTGTAACCAGGCGACAGTAACGTGCCACGTGTCCAGCGCGGCCACAATAAAAACAAATCGGACGGTTGTCTTCCGTGCGCCAATGGTCTTGAGGTCGTGCATAGTGCACCGGTGGACGGACTGGAGGGGATACGGGTGGGCGCAAAGTTGGCGAAGGGGGCCGTAGGTCTGTGGCGCAGGCCTCATCGCGACTTCGGCGTACGTCAGGGGAGCGGCCGTCGGAGCCTGCTGAAGAGAAGGCGAAATGTAGTCGGCTACCTGCTCCTTGATGACAGATTGGAGAGCGGGCGCGAACGGAGTACTCGGCTGGCCGTGTGCAAGTGGAATCAGGGAAAGCTGACGAGCCACCTCTTCACGGACGAACTCCTTGATCTGTAGCAGCAGCGAAGTGTTATCCGGGGCTGCAATCAAGCTCGACATTGAAGTGGCCTGAGGTGTAGATTGGCGGGTGGCTACGCGTTGTTTGCGCAGTTCGTCGAAGCTTTGATAGAGACTGACGAGTTCGGAGACTGTCGAGGGATTTTTCGCCAACAGCATCTGAAAGGCGTCGTCTTCAATGCCTTTTAAGATATGGCGTATCTTCTCGGCATCAGCCATTGCGACGTCAACGTGGTTGCAGAGGTCGACAACATCTTCTATATAGCTGGTAAATGTCTCCCCGCACAGT
Source organism: Dermacentor andersoni (assembly GCF_023375885.2). Taxonomy (NCBI): domain Eukaryota; kingdom Metazoa; phylum Arthropoda; class Arachnida; order Ixodida; family Ixodidae; genus Dermacentor; species Dermacentor andersoni. The sequence continues at coordinate 6,361,287 of NC_092818.1, forward strand.
TGCGCACGGCCACGCAAACGTTGCTCGGCGCGAAGCTTGCGAACCGCGGGGCGCCCAAATACCTCGGTCACGTTAGTCTTGAAGGCCGTCCACCTCATCAGATCACGTTCGTGATTGCGGTGCCACACGCTGGCGACATCGCTCAAATAAAACAACACGTCATTAAGTTTTTTTTTGTGTCGTCCCAGTGGTTGTGGATGCTCACCCGGTCGTAGTCAGCGAGCCAGTCTTCTACGTCATGGTCTTCGGTACCACTGAAGATGGGTGGGTCGCGTTGCCGCAACGGGCCGGGGCAGACCACGGTAGTCACCGAGGCAGCGGGTTGTGGTTGTGGTGGTCCTTCTTCCGGCATTATGAAGACGGGCTGCAGTGTCCGATTACGAAGTTCCAGAATTCTGGTTGTACCCCGCAGCTCCACCAATTGTAAACGGGGGTTTATTCCGCTCGTAGAGCAGCAGCGACAACTCAGCACCAGCAGGTAGGGCGCAGCCAGCGAACGAACTGGGTACGTGCCACGCGATGGCAACGGGGCTTTTCAGCCTGCCGATCTTCTTCGTCACAGTCTCTTTATTATAATGTATGTTACATGTTCATTCCACCTAAGATCTGATGTTTTTACTACTCCCAGGTATTTGTACTTGGACATGACTAATAAAGACTGGTTGTTAATGCTATAAGTAGGGGTTAAGGGATACTTTTTGCGAGTAATTGTCGTTGCAACAGTCTTTTGAGGTTAATGGTCATCTGCCATTTCGAGCACCATGTTTGTATTGTATCCAGCGAGCTGTTTCAATCTGCCTGATCATTTGAATTGCGTATTCCGTTGTACAAAATGCAGTCATCTGCGAAAAGCTTTATCTTGACGCGTATGTCACTCATGATGTCGTTGATAAATGTCTTCCGAAAATCTATCAACGCGCGCGACCTTGTGGGACGTTAAGCTTTTTTAGTGTTGAAATAGTAGATTCAAAGTAGCAGGAATATTACCCATTAGTGCTTTTAGCCTGTGTGATTTTTTATAGAGAATATTGCTTTTGTAGGACAGTCAGAGCATGGCCCCGTGTTTGAGCACATGCGGACGGGTGTGATGACGGAAGTTTGTTCGATATTTATTGATTTTATTGCGATAGCAATTATATGGACGCTCCAGGCGCAATTTCGACATTGTCCTCGCCGTCGCCGTGATGTTGCGTATAAAGTCCAAGAGCGATAACACCGTCGCCGTATGATGCGTACGCGGGCTGAAGCGTGCGCAGGTGAGCAGACGATCGCGGCTCAAACTCGCGCGCGCAAGGGAAGAAAACGGGCAGGATGCATTGCCGTCCCACATGGCAACGTGGGAGGGGAGGGACGGGGGCGTTGCACTTCCGCAGCAACTTCGGCGTGGCTATGCGCGGTCGCGCGGCCTTTAACTTGAAAGCGATCTGCTTTGGGGGCACAGTCCAGGTGGCAAGACGGCTCATAGCTTTGCTTGTGCTGTGTTGTCGCCGGTGAGTCTGTTGAAGCGCTAGACAGCACGAAGGTTCCTTCTCTCCCTGCTGCTGACGCGCTTGCTCGCGTTAGCGTTTTCACAGCGAGTGTCCGCGGTTATCGAGTGTGCCGTGTTCACGTTTGCCCATGCGCGCTGACAGCATCATTATTGCTTTAGTTATAAGATAATCTTCACACGTTTATATGGCCGATGAAATTACTATCCTTACTTCTTATCGCTGTCTACTAATTTCCTATCGCAAGAATGCTCCGCCTCTCGGGAGAAACGACGACTTTTGATAGCGAAAGGTGCAGATGACTAACCTTCCGCAGTTCTTTCGGTGTCCGGCAACAGAAACGGACAACAGACGGAGCGATTTCTGACAAACTCATGCACAATGGGTTTCATTTTTTGCATTGTGTGTGATCATGTACTGGTGCGGTGCAGCGGCGCAGATGGCAAAATGTGGAACAGATTAGAACGTTCGCAGGGAAAAATTGCGTGGCGCAGATGTTATCGCAGTATACGTATAAGCAGGATAGGTATCGTCGCTAAAAATAGCTGCGTTATCGATAGAACGGACACGTATATTTCGTACACCCGAAGTACAACATGCGTATGAGGAGCGCCGGAGGCAACAGCAACGAGAATGTGAACGGCGCCGGCACGATACGACCACCGACAAAGAACGTTACCGCGATGCTGAACGAACAGACGACAACCATTCCATTTTGTGAAGATGGAACGGCAGCGAAAGCACTTTGCTTTACGTTTGAGAGGTTTGACTCTCGTCAGCTTTCGCTGCCATTCCATCTTCACAGAGTGGAATAGTTGTCATTTTTTTAAAACATTGCAGACAAATCACATTTGGCATTTTAAGGTATTATGTTCTGTGAGTATCGGCCTTTGCTTGCAGCTACGTGCTTTGGAAGGTTCGGTGACAGCAGTAGAGGAAACCAAGTTCAACATATGGCAAGAAAGGCGGTAAAGCGTGCAGCGTGCAGGGGTCCCATCAATGTAGACGAAGGGGACGTGGAGAAATATTAGGCATAAGAAAATGGAGGATCTCCAGAATGAGCTTGTGAAACGGATCGAAGAGCTGAAAATGAGCTCAAGATGGAGCGTGATGCACGGAAGGCGACAGAAATAAATTCCGAGCAGCCGAGGAAACACTGAAAAGGGCCGCCATCACAAACGAACATGATAGCGCCGATAGAACACAGACTTCCAGCTGGACAGGACCGCAACTGCCGACAAAGCGTTTGGAATGCGCGGAACGTGCGGTTTGGCTAGCTGGAAGAAAGGTTAGGTATATTGAAGCTACCACAAAGGAAATGCCGGAAAGCCTGGGTCAGTGCCCCGGGCCGAATCCGAATCACGCAGAAAAGGATGACAAAGGGCAGCAGGGAGAGGCTTCTTCAGCCGGAGAGAGTGGCAATATGCTAATCAGCGTTGACTCAAATCTGTCTAGCTGCTCAGAGGCCATTGTGGAGCGAGTGAAAAGGGACAAAAGAGCGGTGGTAGAGCTGTTTCCAGGGTGGACATTAGGATGTGTCGTGGAGCAAACAAGAGAAAAGCTCACGGAGAATGCACAGACACACAACATTGTAGTATTAGCGGGTGGTCAAAATGTCGTGCTACACAAGAAACGGGCGTGATAGCCCAAGCGTTTGGCAAAATGTGTAGACGACTTGCGTGAGATGTCCCCTCAGGTGCAGATTGTGGTATGCGCGGTGCCTTAGGTACCTGCACGTGACAGTAACGTAAAAAGAAAGCAGTTGCGGTTACTAATTTTGCAAGTGAGCTTTCAGAAACGTTTTTAGGTTGTTGAAATCAACAGGGAAGTGAGAAGGTATATATGGTGGTTTTCAAAGAGACTGAATCCACTTCAATCACAGGCTTGGACGAGAAGTGTGCTGGCGACTTGCTGGTCGCAATTGCTTTTTTGTAATGCCCACATGGGCGCTGGGGAAGCCAAGGTAAGCAGTAACGAAGAAGGTCCCCTAGGGGAACATCAGCCTAGCATCACCGCCAACAACAGCAAAACGAGAAATAAAGGAGCACGCCGTGCAATAGGTCACATAAACATACCGGGTGGCAGTAGAAAGGTAAAGTAGTTAGAAATTGAGGAGGAGTTAACTGGAGAACAAATAGGTGTGTATGCGGTTACAGAAAAGCACCTTAGAAATTCAGAAGAGGCACCAATGATTGACAGTTATGTTTGCGAAGAGTGCAACAACATAACAGAGTATCGGGTATGATGCTGAAATTATCCTGTCGGCTAACATGAATGCCCACATAGATGATATAGGCGGTTATACCGACAACCGCGGGAATTTAATGCTAGATTTCTGTAGGCAACGTAACCTCGTTGTCGTGAATGTGATGGATAGATCACATGGGAAGGCGCAAATATGCAATCGACCATCGATTAATGTTTGATGACAGATGCGGGCAGGCCACTGTACGGAACAAGGTCACTTAGCTGCCATTTTTCCTGCAGGCTTCGCTTCAGCGGGCCATCGCCCCTTTTCACGACTGTTTCGAGCGTAGCTAGGTAGCCTGTATGCTTCGTTGCCATCTGCGACCTAAACCACAATACCTGGCCGTCCAACCGGAAGCCTATCATCTGCTTACCAATTTGCCTCCGTTCCTGGGCCCGAACGTATTTCTCGCCTGGCAGCCTGGCTGCACTATCAGCGCCGCCTCCCCACCCCAGCTGCTACTGTTTCTCGGTCAGTCGGGGCACGCCATCGTAAGGAACACGGGCCTGCAACAGCCATTTTTCCTGCAGTTTAGTTACCTTGCAAACGCAAGTTGCTTCCATTCTAATTATTTTTTTCTAATTGCGATGCCGTGCCACCCGAGTCGATTGACGGTTGGCGCAATGAATCATGGAAGTTGCTTTGCTTCCGTTACCTAACTGTTCACATTTTATCGCTTCTGCTTGTACTGTCTGGAACACAGAATCGAACTCCGGCCCTGTCACATACTCACCGCTCCAATTGATAAGGGGATCATTGACGGCAAGCAACAGACGAAAAATGAGTGCCATCCCAAGGGAACAACTGTCTCGGCGCCAACAGCTCGTGATCTGCGCTCGCGTCGCATCGATGACAGCGCCGCTCTACTGCTTGCTTCCTGTTCTTCATTAGAATAACCCCGGCGGCGAAGAGGAGCCATCCTGTCGACTCAAGGCGAGGAAACAATGAGAGGGACGTGATGCGGCTTGAGGCAGCTGACGTGAACCGTGTCGCGACCAAGGCGGCGATTATTCGAGGAAGGGTTGACCAGTTCAATGACTTCCTAGGTATACTTTGTGGCGCAAAATACATTTCTTGAAAAGGGACAGAAAAAAGGAGACAGTGAAGGGCTGTCTCCTTTTTTCTGTCCCTTTTCAAGAAATGTATTTTGCGCCACAAGGTATACCTAGGAAATCTAAGCACCAACTTGCCGAAGAAGAAGTCGTTTTGGTAGTTCAATGACACAAGTGACGGCAGACCGGCACTCGATGACGCGGTATGGCGCGTGGTACTTGGCAGCAAACTTGGGACTTAGGCCAGGAGAGGAATGGTAGTCTGAGCGAGTCGAGGGATCCAACGGCAAAACTCTGCACATGCTGATCGTTGTCGCGGCGATCTTTCTGGAGTGCTTTGCAGTCGGACATAAACGAGCGGGCCAACTGACGACACTCCTCTGCATACTGTGCGACGTCAGAAATTGAACTGAATTCAGACGCGTCCGGGCGGTAAAGTCAAATTTTATCAAGTTTTGAGGGAGGTTCACGGCCATAAAGAAGCAAAATGGTAAAAACCAGTCGTGGAATGTGTCGCAGGGTTACATGCGTAAGTATCAAGGGGGAGAACGACGTCCAAATTGGAATAGTCAGAATCGATATACATCGAAAGCACATCTACAAGCGTGCGCTTAAAACGTTCCGTGAGACCATTGGTTTCAGGGTGGTAGGCAGTAGATGTGCGGTGAATGATACGGCACGAGTGGGGGAGGTTTTGTATCACACTGGGCAAAAGCACTTGGCCTCTCTAGCTAAGCAGTTCCCGTGGTGCACCATGACTCAGTATGAAACGACGCAATATGAACCTTCAAGAGGACGCTATTAAAGTTAGTGATTGGTTTGCCTCAAACTTAATACAAATAAATAGCACCAAATCCAGACTTGTCTGTTTTCGTAACCCGCACAAAGATGTACCAAGCGTCGCTTCCATATATTTACACCCTTCATATTGCTCTTTGTGCTCTTGTCAACCTATAGCTAGGGTCCAGTCGGTTAAGTATCTTGGTGTGCACATAGACAGTGATCTGACTTGGAATACTCATTTGACCCACATTTGTAAGAAACTTAGAAGTGTTGCATGTTTGTTGTTTAATTTAAAAACCATGATGCCTTTTTCTGTCAGAAAACTAATCGCCCAGGCTCTGGGGTATAGTGTTTTAAGATACGGTATGTATTGTTTTTTTAACTGCTCTTTCACGTGGAAATGTCGAGTTAATAGGATTTTGAAAAACATCGCTACAAGCGTCCTCTACAGGCCACAGGAGAATTTGCCCAGCAGTGTCTTTAGAACAGCCGGTTTGCCTTCTTTTGAGAATCTTTTTAAACAAATCGTAGTAATTAAATATTTTTGGAGCAGTGCATACAGGCCCATAAATACGAAACCGGTACCGTTCCTCGTTATCTTAAACCGAGAGTGCGCACTCACTACGGTAAAGCAACAAGACGCTATTATGTTCCTGCTATCTTCAATGAACTACCGGACGATGTATTTTCTTTGTCCACCCGCAAAACACTGAGAGTTGCTGTTCAAGCGTTAGAGAACCTTAATATGTACTGATGTTATCAGTGCATCTTTGATAATGTGTGATGGTTGTGCCAAATGCACAACCTGCTTCTGATGGAGTTCTGGTGTGGCGCATAGATTGCCGCGGCTGCCGGTTGTCGCCGCACAAGCTCTCTTGTGGCTTCGGCGCTTCCGTTTTGTATACTGTTTTAACTATACTGAATAAAGATTAATATTATTATTATTATAAGCGACGTCAAGAGCACCAGCCGCACGGGGTGGAACTGTTTCTGCGCATCGCGTCAGATGGTCGACCAAGACATTTATGCAGCGATTTCCAGCAACAGAGCGCAGAAGCGGTTCGTAAAGCTCGACGCCACTGCGTTCTAGAGGGCGCGCTGGACATGGTAGAGGCTGCAGCTGGCCGGGTGTATGGGTAAATGTTCTCCGTTGTCGACATGTAGAACAGGACAGAATATATTTACGGGCAAATGTGTACATCCCACTCCAGTAGAAGCGTTGGCGTAGCCGCTCATCCGTTTTCAGCCCCCCAGCGTGGGCATGCTGCGGATCAGCATGGAAGTGGGCACACACATGGGCCTGCAAGTGCTTCGGTATGACTAGTAGCCAATTACGCCCGTCGTCCTGGTAGTCGCGGCGGTATATAAGGGCATCGATTATTGCGAAATACATAGCTTGGCGACGAAGGGCACGGGGCTGGCTTGTGGGGGAAGAGGCGCTGAAAACTTGCAAGGGGATGCAATCCACCGGTCTTAGCTCTGTTAAGGTGAAGGTGTTAGCCTGTGATGGTGAGAGCATTGAGGGAAAAGTTGACGGCTGAAGGTGGGCCTTCGTCGGATTTCACGGTCGATCGACAGAACGCATCCGCGTCAGAATGCTTGCGTCTGGATCGGTAAACCACGCGAATGTCCAATTCTTGTATACGAAGAGCCCAACGACCAAGGCCACCAGGGGGATCTTTTAGAGAAGACAACCAGCAGAGTGCGTGATGGTCTGTTACAACGTTGAAGGGGCTGCCGTACAGATAGGAGCGAAAATTTTTCTACCGCCCATACAATTGCGAGACATTCTTTTTCGGCGACCGAATAATTTGCTTCCGCCTTGGTGAGGGCGCGGCTTGCATATTCCACAACATACTCACGGAAGCCGAGCTTGCATTGCGCAAGAACTGCACCAAGGCCGATACCACTGGCATCTGTATGTATTTTGGTTGGCACAGCAGGATCATAATGGCGTAGCACGGGTGGTGAAGTAAGTAGGCGGCGCCGTGTCGCAAAGGCGTCGTCGCAGGTCGGTGTCCAGTGAGAAAGGTCGCTGGGGCCGGCAACGAGCTTCGTAAGCGAAGCTATAGTCGAAGCTAAATTGCGGACGAAGCGACGAAAATAGGAGGCCAAGCCGACAAAGCTTCCAAAGTCTTTGATGGTAGAAGGCTTCGGAAACTCGACAACAGGCCGTAATTAGTCCGTGTCAAGGAGAATTCCATACTTAGAGACTATGTGGCCGAGGATGGTGAGATGGTGAGCTCCGAAGTGGCGTTTCTTCAGGTTCAGTTGATGGCATGCGTTCATAAGGCAGCGGAGAGTTGTGCGTAAACGAGCGATATTTGAGGCGAAATCAGGGGAGAACACCACGTCATCGATATAGCAAAGACATATCTTTCATTTCAGACCATGTAAAATGCCGTCCATCATCCGCTCGAATGTTGCAGGCGCATCGCAAAGCCCGAAAGGCATCACTGTAAACTCGTACAGGTTTTCCGGTGTAACGAACGCCGTCTTCGGACGATCAGATTCCGCCATAGGGACCTACCAATATCCCGATCGCAAGTCGAGGGATGATGAAAATTCGGCACCTTGAAGGCAATCTAGCGCGTCGTCTATTCGAGGAAGAGCATAAACGTGTTTGCAACAATTGTGTTGAGGCGCCGGAAGTCCACATCCCTTTTTCACCAGTACAGCAGGAGTGGACCAGGGGCTGCAAGAAGGCGCGAGGACTCCGCGCTGAATCATGTCGTCAGCTTGTGGGGTAATTACACGACGCTCCGCAGGTGACACAGGATAGGGAGGCTGTCGTAAATAAGCTTGAGTCCCAGCGAAATGCAGAACTCGTGTCGAAGGGCAAGAAGATGCGTACGTTCAACCGGAGCGAGGGCGCTGTCCATGGAACGGTGAAAAGAATCCGATAGCACGGCGTTGGACGCAAGGTGAGGTGTCAGGGCGTTCGGCTGATCTTTTGCCTGAGGCTCAGAGGGATCAAGGGGCAAAATAACATCAGCGTCTATAGACTTGTCGAAGCCAAGCGTTTCATTACGGTAAAAAGCCAGAGGGCCTGAGTTGGGGTTGCAAACAAGTAGTCTGGGATTATCCTCATGACGCGCGAGGATGGCAAATGGCAGTTACGTATTGTGGTGGCGACGTAGTATGTCAGATAGAGTGAACAGAACGGCGGCATCGGAAAGGGCTGCACAGGAAATGGGAACAATGAAAGCACTGTGATGTGGCCGGTCAGTTTCGACGGCAACTACAAGCTTGCTATCACCAGGAGCGGCCACAAAGGTGGAAGGCATCTATCAAAATACAGAGAGCTCTACATGAAAGAGAGAGAGAAGGGAACACGGAAAGGCAGGGAGGTTAACCAGACTGAGTCCAGTTTGCTACCCTACACGTGGGAAGGGGAATGGAGAGTCAAAGAGAGAGAGAGAGAACTTAGGTGTAGGTTGTCTATAGTCGGGCACTCAAATCTGTGGCCCTCAGGTAGCGAAAAACCGCTCGAACTGCTTTCTGGCCTAAAGAACTGTGAGGCCAGGCTCCCAAGATCTTCGCTTCCGTAAATGGCCTGTCATCCAGTCTATTTAGGGCACAGTGAAGCTCTACCTGAGCACGAGCGAAGTGGATAAGGGCGTGATTACAGGCCAAGAAATCACACCCAAGGATCCGATCATAAGAACACGAAGCCAGCACAAGAAATTCAGCGCTGTAGATCACGTCTTGTATGAGCGATGCGGCCATACATGCTGCAACGGGTTGAATAGGTTGTGCGCTCGGAGTGCGGAGAGAAAACCCTGAAGGTTGCGTCGTCACTTTACGGATAGAGCGGCAAACCTGATGGCTCATTACGGAAATAGCGGCACCACTGTCAACAACCCCGAGTGTTCGTACACCTTCAACAAACACTTCAACAACATTGGCAGGGGACAAGCCAGGACTTAGGAGGGTGGAAGGGTGGACGACGGTGCACCTCGTGCCTCAGAAGCTGCGGCAGTCAGTTTTCCGCCTCAAGAGTGCTTGACCGGCAACGCATAGGCAAAAGAGAACAGCGGCAAGGTGGAGGTGACCGACGAGAAGGGAAAAGCTGGGCATCGGAAGTCGGCTGGCGATCGCGGGAGCATGCTTCAGGTCCATGCTCTGGCCGCCTGCGGTAAGGAGGTTGGAAGGAGTAACTCGAATGTTTCGTCGCACTGATGATCACCGCTAAGCGCCGGCGTCCGAAGCGGGCAACAAGACCCGGAATTCCGCAAGCATAGCAGATTGGCCGGTTGTCTGCAGTCCGCCAATGATTTACGTACTGAGGTTGAGCCCCGAAAGGCTGGTGGTTTAATTGATGGTTCAGGGGTCAACGCCGGCAGAGGACGTAGATTCATGACGGCATTCGCATACGTCAGTGGCGCAGCGACATGAGTCGGCGGACAGGCAGACATCACCACAAATGACAGCGGCGCGGCGACAGGAGTCGAGTGGCAGACAAACGCCAAAGCCTCGGTGACCTGCTTCTGTTTCACCTGTCGTATGGCCGGAGACATATAGTGCGTAGGTGTTTGCGTGGCTGGACAGAACAAAAGCTGTTGAGTAACTTTTTCACGCACAATATCTTTGATTCTTGCCAGGAGCGCCATCTGTCGCCGCCGATGGTCAACGTGGCGAGTGAATTGTCTGTTGACGTCTTGTGTCGGTAGTTTCTGGACTATTGTCGATGGTACCGCTCTCTCTTGTTACCGAAGCTTGTGTAATCTGATGGCATGTGTGTGCGACGCGAATGATGTAGAAGTTTCTGGAGGAGACACTGGCACCAGCGATTTCTCTAGAACGTTCGATGGCTCGTGCTAAAAAGCCGACGCGCTTGACCTGGAGATCAAATTTTCGACGATCACCGACTGTGTACGCCGCTATCGTTGTTTTTTGAGTGTAGACTCCTTCTGAGGGCACTAGTTCGCCCAATAAAATTTTCGTCGTTCACAGTTTTGCTGCCTTCTTCACCGTCAGATGCTACAACTTGACATGTGGTGGAGGTGCTTTACGTTCATGCACCGAACGCCTCCGCAAAGCCGCGATCCAAGCCCGAAGCCCTAAGACAACACCAACGTCGCTCAAGACCAGCGAGCTAGCCTCAGACTGCAAGGACTGCCCCCGGAGCGCGGATTTCTGCCTGATACGAGCGGGAAGACCGTATCCAGCTCCACAACCACAGTGGCAGCCCCAGCGTCCCTCACCATGCTTCAACGAACCAGGAAGCCCCCCACCTTCCGTAGAGCTTCGTAGGATAATCCAGAAACCCGGCTCGAAACCTTCGAAAGGATCTCAACCTTCAACGACTGCACGTCTGAGGATAAGCTACGCCATCTGTAATTCCCCTTTTAAGATTCCACGAGGACTTCCTTCGAGAATCGGGGGTCCACCTTTACAACGTAGGACCTGTTCCGCAGTAACTTCCTGAGAACCTTCCCGAGTGTTGTCCGAAAAGCAAGGGTCGAAGTTCCTCTAGAAACCGGAGGGCAACTGCCCAGTGAGACCATCTCCATCTTCACGGAAGAGATGACTCGTCTTTTCCGGCACGCCGACCCGGCACTGCTGGACGGGAAAAAGTCGGCTTCTTGATGCAAGGTGTAAAGCACGAACATTTCGAAGGACTGATTCGTAGCCCACCGAAGACCGTAGCTAAGCTCTTGACAGAGGCAACGACGATTCAGAAAACTCTGGAAATGCGCCCTAGGCAATATATCCGCCAAGTGCTCACACAGCAGTGCGCAACCGAGGTACTGGGCTCCGGTTACCTCCAAGAGATCATCCGAGCCATTATGAGCGAAGAACTGCGCAAGATGTTTCCTTCATCGTAACCTCAGGAATGAGTTACTGACATGGTCAAGGACGACCTTCGACGGTCACTGGGCGTTTCCGAAGTGCAGCCCGAATCGCTGCTTCCCGAGCCAGAAGCGATGATCTACGCCGCGTCGCCCACCGTCAAGGTGCACCTCTCCACCCACGCCAGGGCCCTGTAACGCCGTAATTCCATCGTCCACCGCCGCCACCTCCAGCACGCCCGCCCGTGGCCCAGTGCAGCTACGCGAGGTACACGGATATTTGGCGATGCCCAGACCACCGCCCGCTCAGTTATCACTACGGAGAAGCCGATCATGTGCACCGCCGATGCCCATAGTACGACTTCGGGCTGAGAGGGTTCCCCGTAAACGCGGCGCATCCACAGCTTGGGGAGCGCCCACAGTGACATCGCCCACTACCTCGGCTCCACACAGTGCTGTCCTCGACGACCGTCCCCTTCGCCATCACCAGCCAGCTACCGGTCGCCGCAGCGCCCACCATACAATGGCCCAACCCGGGACCACTCTGCGAGCCCATATCGGGAAAATCAAAAACAGCAGCCGATGGAGGTGCGGTTGCTGTTCGTCGAAATGGCAATGCTCCGCCACCGACGAAGGCGCCGAAGAGACTATCTAAACGACATAAGAACGACACGCCGCCATCCCGACGAAGCCTGGAAGCAAAGAATGCACAGACAAAACACCTTACGACGTGACGTACCAGCCACGCGTGAATGCGACACAGTCGTGATCCTACGTAAAGACCTAACTGCAGCGCCATTAAAGAACCACCGACCTCGAGGTGTTGCTCGACGGCCACGCAGTCACCGCGTTAGTGGACAAAGAAGTCGATTGCACCGTCATGGGTGGATCGACAGCCGCACAGTTGAAGAAATTCCTGACTCTCCATGGGAGGGTCCTCAAATTTCGACCCCTGGAGAGCAACTTATAACGGCGACTGGAATCTGCAAGGCAAGAATTATTGTTCAAGACTGGACTTACACTGCACCTACGTTTTCCTCCAACAGTGTTCTCGAAACGTCATTCTCGACATGAATTTCATGAACAAGACGGTGCGATCATCGACCTGTAGTAGAAGACGATAACGCTGTCGGAAGAGCAAGCGACACCGTGGAACAAACTTCGTAATCACCACGCCTTGAGTGTGCTAGAAGATCAAACGAACACACAGCCTCGCTCCAGCATTGTCATTTCCGTCGGTACCGAAACACTCGCAGATGCAGAAGGGTCATTGAGGGCGACCAACGGCCACTGCTCGATTGTAAAATTTGCGTCGCAAGAAGGATCGCTCGACAGCACGGAGGGAAAGCAAAAGTGATGCTAACCAACCTCAGCCAGGAGTTTAAGCACATCAACAAACGTACGACAATCGTGTACATCAAGGAAATGGTGGAAACCAGCAATACGTTTGCACTCTCGGATTCTGCCGCACTTACCCTGATGACCAAAGCTCCCAAACCAGACTTCGGCATCAATCCAAGTCCCCCATGAATAAGCAGCAACAGCTCAGAAGTCTTCTCCGACGATACAAAGATTAATTTTCGACATCATCGAGGATTCGACAGACACCAGTCGGAAAGCATCGCATAATAACCGAAGAGTGCGCTCGACCACTCCGCCAAAGCCCTTACCGAGTTTGGACGCGAGAACGTCTAGCTATTAGGACAAGTCAACGAAATGATGGGCGACGACATCGTCCAGCCATAGAAAAGGCCGTGGGCATCTCCTGTAGTGTTGGTCAAGAAAAAGGACGCAACCCTATGTTTCTGCGTCAATTATCGTAGACTGAACAAGATCACGAAGGATGTATACCACCTCACGCGAATAGACGACGCCTTGGATCGGCTCTGCAACGCTAAATACTTCTCGTCTATAGACCGCAAGTCTGGCTACTGGCAAATAGAAGTCGATGAAGGAGATCGCGAAAACACCACCTTCATCGCGCCAGACGGCCTCTACGAGTTCAAGGATATGCCATTTGGACTGTGCTTGGCGCCTGCAGCGTTCCAGCACGTGATGGGCGCGGTTTTAGCATGATTGAAGCGGCAGACCTGTCTTGTTTACTCGGAGGGCGTCGTCGTCTTCGCCACAAATTTCGGCGGCCACCTTAAGCGTCTTGCGACAGTACTAGAGGCCCTTAAGTCATCAGGGCTCACTCTGAAGCCCGAAAAGTGCCGCTTCGTTTACGACGAGCTTCTGTTCCTGGGCTACGTCATCACCAAATCTGGAGTCCACTCTGATCAGTAGAAGACATCTGCCATCGCTAACTACCCACAGCCAACTGACAACAAGGGAATGCGCCGATTCCTTGGTTTGTGTGCCTATTACAGGCGCTTCGTCAACTTCGAATCAACTTTTCGTGCATCGCCTGGCGATTAACCTTTCTCCTGAAATCAGACGCCAATTCAAAGTGGCAAGTGGCGCAAGCCACAGCCTTCGCAGAGGTTAAACAGCGCCTGCAGTCATCACCAGCGCTCGCCCACTTTGACGAACCTCCACGAGCAGCATGGGCATTCTCGCGGTACTTGTCCAAAGGAAAGACGGATTTGAAAGGGTCATTGCTTACGCTAGACGGTCGTTCTTGAAAGCGGAGGTCAATTATTCTACGACAGAAAAGGAATGCCTTGCCATCATTTGGGATGCCATGAAATTCCTCCCTTACCTGTATGGCAAGCCCTTTAAGGTCGTAAGCGACCACCATGCCATGTGTTGGCTGCCAAATTTAAATGACCCTTCATGACGCCTCGCACGATGGAGTCTGCGACTCCAGGTATGTAACTTAACCGTCGTCTATTATTCCAGGTGGTAGCACTCTGATGCCGGTTGCCTATAACGCGATCCCATTAACCCGCCCCCGCAAAACAACGAGGATGATGACGCCTTCCTAGGAACAGTAAGCGCGGAAGACTTCGCTGAACAGCAAAGAGCAGATCCGGAGCTAAAAAGCCTCGTCGAGTATTTTGGAAGTCCACATCGACATTGTCTCTAGGGCATTTGGTCGAGGGACGATTTTCCTCGTTTTCCCTGGAAAACAAATACGACGTAAAAAAGAACTCACCAGACCGCGCAAACTACCTTCTTGCTGTTCCCTCAGCACTCCGCTCAAAAGTACTGCACGTCCCGGATGATATTACGGATACAGGAAAGGTGTAATTGGTCGTGCCTGAGCGCCGATGTCGCCCCTTACATCAAGACATGCCGAGACTGGGAGCGATGCAAGACACAGCCGACAAGGCCCACGGAATTGTGCCTCCTTGCCGACCATTTCAGCAGATCGGGATAGGTTTGTTGGGACCCTTTCTGGCGTCAACATCCGGATTTAAGTGTATCATCATGGCTACTGACTACCTCACCTGCTACACCGAAACGAAAGCTCTGTCTTAAGGTAGTGCGGGCGAAGTTGCTAAATTCTTCGTTGAGAACATCCTATTGCGATATAGTGCCCCTGAAGTCCTCATTACAGACAAAGGAACGGCCTTACTGCAGAGCTCCCCGAAGCGATTCTGCAATATGGCCATTCAAGCCACAGTAGGACGACTGCCTACCACCCGCAGACAAATGGTCTTACGGAGCGGCGGAACGCGACCTTCGGCGACATGCTTGCGATGTACGTTGACGTCAAGCACAAAACGTGGAGCGCCGCCCTGCAGTACGTGATCTTCTCTTACAACACGGCGGTGCAAGAAACAACGCATATCACGTCGTTCAAGCTAGTTTACGGAAGAAACCACACAACGGCCCTCGACGCTATGCTGCCGCACATCACCGACAAACAGAATCTCGAGGTCGCTGTCTATCTCGAGCCCGTCGAAAAAGCCCGACAGCTCGTCCGTCTGACAATCAAGAACCAGCAGAGGACCGAAAGCCGGCACTAGAATCCCCGAGGACGCTACGTGGGCGCTACGTTTGGGTCTGTACTCGGATACGCTGGCGAGGACTTAGCGGGAAACTGTTACGACGCTATTTGGGACCCCACGGCATCATCCGACGTATTGCCGCATTGGACTATTAGGTCGTACTAGACGGATTTCCGCAACCACGATGGCGCCGTGCACGACTTGACGTCGTCCACGAGGAGAGTCCTAATGGCCAACTGGAACGAAAATTGACTTGGCCTAAATTGACTAGAAATGGCTATCGTATACTTTCAAAGTAATCTTGGCCAAGCCGCAGGGCTGGTAATCGCCTAATTTTGTTATTCCTCATCATCAAAATCATCGGCCTGGTTACGCCCACTGCAGAGCAAAACTCTCTCCCATACTTCTCCAACTACCCCGGTCACGTGCTAATTGTGGCCATGTTGTCCCTGCAAACTTCTTAATCTCATCTGCCCACCTAACTTTCTGCCGCCCCCTGCTACGCTTCCCTACCCTTGAAATCCAGTCCGTAACCCTTAATGACCATCGGTTATCTTCCCTCCTCCTTACATGTCCTGCCCATGCCCATTTCTTTTTCTTGATTTCAACTACGATGTCATTAACTCGCGTTTGTTCCCACACCCAATCTGCTCTTTCCTTATCCGATAACGCTACACCTATCATTCTTCTTTCCATAGCTCGTTATAAATTTTGTTCTTAGATCAATTTTGTTATTAGCAGCTATTAAATAGCGTATATGCTGAGGACGGGTGCACTTCGCGGCAAAGGGGTAGCGATGCGGCTATGGCGAATATTGAACGACCGTACGCAACTGCTGACCTCCCAGTTGCACCTAGGCCGCCAGGCAACGCCTAGGCAGCAAGTGCGACGCGCACCAGCCGACGCGCACAAAGCATGCAGTATGCGAAGCTGCACTTCAGCAGCACTATCACTTACCCATCAATATCTGCTTAGCAAACGCTTTGTCGAGTTGACTATACATAATATAGGCCACGATGGCGCACGAAAACCAATGTTAACGTTCAAAGGTTAGTTGTATTTAAGGGCGATATTCTCGAGCGATCAATTCCCGTAGTGAATCATCTTCAAGATGTTTCGCGCGTCTCTGCATCCGACGCGTCGAAGTAAACGAAGAAAATCCTTTCTGACACAGCCCCAGAAACGAGCAGGAACCGCTTGCTGCATTTGTCATGAAGCAGAACGCGACGCGGCGGCCATGGTGCAGATCCAGCGGCAAGCCATGCAGGAATGCAAAGCCGCCACAGCGAAATGGGAGAATATTTATCACGGCCGCAGTCAAGCCTGCCTGGCCGTGAGCTTATGCACGCATAGCACCAAGCCTTTCTAGCGCGGTTGTGCCAAGCCTCAGCTAATTAGCACCCATCACTACAGATGGCGGCAGTTGTCTGGCCGCTCTGATCGGTCGACGAGTCCGGCGCTCGGCGCTTCCAGCGTGCCAGGCAGCGCCCACCTTTAAAAAAATTAATTACGGAGTTTTACGTGAGAAAACCACCGTCTGAGAATGAGGCACGCCGTAGTGGGATACAGCGGCAATTCAAACCACCTGAAGTTGTTAACGTGCACCTAAATCAAAGTACACGGGTATTTTCGCATTTCGGCTACATCGAAATGCGGCCACCGTGGCCAGGATTCGATCCTGCGGCCTTGTGCTTAGCAGCCCAACACCATAGCCACTAAGCAACCACGGAAGGTGAGCGCCCATCTGAACATCGCCCCGAGGGCTCCGTGGTCGCTAACCATGCGTTAGCTGAGAGAAGGTGAGAAAGCAGAACGCTTTTGCTTTACCGGATGTGATGGCGCATTGTTGCTCGTTTTTGTATTCTTGAAATAACTCGTACTCAGACGGCTCAGACGGCATGACCTGCATCTGGTTCGCGCGCCCATTCTAAGCATGAGCTTGTGGCTCTCATATTTTCGCATATTTTGAAGCTTAGAGTTACGGACACTGCGGTGGGGGGGGGGGGGGGGCAGGGCTTGATGACATTTGTTGCCCAGCTGCCGATGCCACCACGACGCACTTGGAGCAAAGGGTAATGTCGTGCGATTACCCGTTCTCTTGCCGACAGTTGTAAAAACCGATTGCGCATTCG
The DNA here is from genome assembly GCF_023375885.2 of Dermacentor andersoni. Classification (NCBI taxonomy): domain Eukaryota; kingdom Metazoa; phylum Arthropoda; class Arachnida; order Ixodida; family Ixodidae; genus Dermacentor; species Dermacentor andersoni. The sequence goes on from NC_092818.1 coordinate 6,378,680, forward strand.
AGCTGGGGTAGATCTGATGTGGAAATTCAAAAGAACACGGAACGGTTGTCGCAGGTCTCACAGTGATCGGACAATAATTGACTCGTTCGTGCCTTCAACAATTCCTACTGCAGTTCCTACGCGTGCACCGATGTAGAAAAACTGCGGCAGCTTCTACGCGCCAGCAATGTATGCACTCAGCTAGTGTGGATGTCGTCCTGTGATGTTTATCTCGTGCGCAGGTCTTTTTTCTCCATCCCTATAGGATGACTACGCTACGCGCCTCTTATTTACCTATGCAACACATGGCTTCGTTTAATTACCTTCCTCACTGCTTGCACTGACCGCTCTGGGGGCGTCATAGTTGCAGTCAGATAACGAAAGCATATTTCCCTCACTTGAAACTTCTTAGCAGCTCTTTTGTGAGCCGTGGAGTTAAATCATACAATCTGTACATTGTGAGCGAGCTGGTAAACTAACCCACTTTACTGCTGCTGTTGCTATTACGGGAACTTTCAAAATTAAAAATATATGCATGAGTGTATTAATCGGCTCACCAAGCTTTCCACGTCCGTTGCTATCGTTTATAGACCATGTGCGTAACTTTACAACTGTGATCGACATTATAAAAACAACAAGAAGGCAGACTACACAAACACTGCGTCTGCTATAATTGCTGCCTGTAGTATGAGGAGTATTTCCTTCTGATTGTGGCAGTAACGTTGTGAATTGTCCTCGGCCCAGGTCGTTGGCTATGCGCAAATTTGCCTAATTTGTTTCACTGTGCTACTACTGCCTTTACAGCTTATGCTTATTTCCTCTGCCTGCAACTTATATTGTTGTGTTTATCAAGATCTGGCCTGCCTCGTTGACAACAAATCAACACAAGTAGTGGTTGCTGTCGATTTGCTCAGTCTGAACCTCGTATGTAATACATTTGCTTCAAGGGCATGCTGCTGCTTCTAGTGCAGGTATTGCTCCTGTAAAAGTGGATTTAATTAGTAGTGGTTTGAGCGATGTATGACACAAGAGAATTATTCTTCTGGAAAGTTGGCAAAGCTTGTCCACAATTTTAAGGTATGGAGATGCTTAACCATTTAAATGTTTACTATATAAATGTTTTAAGTTGCCACAAAGTATTACACACATTTAAAATTGCAGTTTCGAAATACAGAGTAGAAAAATCCAGGGAATTTTGTTCCAGGTGTCTTGAGGCAATAAATTGTAGAAAAAGAATTATATTATGAGCTGCCAATGATTGTCGTCAGCTCTAGCACATTTTTATATACAGCTGTTGTCTATTGCTTTGTTGTCTGTTGCCATCACGTGCTTGTTATGAACAAACAAAAACTGAGCCCCGTCATTCCCCAGATTTTTCTCGCTCATGAAATACAAATGTCTATATTTGGCAGCCTTGGTGCCTCGTGGTAGAAATCGAGGGTTTATTGGCCAATTGGCTGCTTCTGAGATGAGATCATGTGCTATGTAATGCGGGTGTTTTAAAGGAAACTTAACATCTGCCAGCATGTCTATGAGTCCTGCTTCCTAGCACTCCTAGTATATGTTTAGTATAGATGTTCCGCTATCCAAGAAAATGGACACTGGAACAACCGCCACTTTAGAGTACTTGGTAGAACATCGCAAGACAGAAAATGTGGGTTCAGCTTCGTTGTCTCTTAATGCAAAGAATTATCAAGATCTATCTCCAGTTGATGCCTCCCCTCTTTTTCCTTGTCCTTCTGACCTTGCACTCTGCTGCAACCTTTTAGATTTCAATTCTAAAATTATTGATACAAAAATTGATGCTACCATATTATTTGTTGGCTATCATGTCGGCAATAATTAGGTGGACTTGAAACTAAATGAAAAATTGGCATGTGTATGAAGGAATAACTGTGAGTGGTGACCAAACTGACTCAATGCTAAACATGAGGTCCTTGCCTCAAGGAATTTGGTCTTAAGAGTCTCAGACCCTTTTCGTGATCTCGTGACTGTCCATCAGAGCTGATAGACAGACACGGAAATTGCATAAAAAGGAGTGCCTTTTTTGAGGAATTGTTTTGATAGAAGTATGCTATACGGCGTCACTTGTGCTATGAGCAGTCAAAACTGCATGTACAAACTATAGCCTGTACTTTACCTTAAAATAATTTCACATCTATTTGTGAACTTCCGAAGCCACTTCACAAGTGCACGCTGAATCTGGTGTAGGATCTCACAGGATCATGACCCACATTTTGGTCTACACTAAAATGCTAGAACAGGCGCTTGGGCTTGCTGGTTTTCCATCCTGGTGTTAACAGAACAAAACCTAGACGGGACCCGAGATCAGAAGAGAAGACCACAGCACTTGGAGTGTCGTCTTCTCGTCTCGTGTCCCGTCTACGTTTTGCACTGTTACACAAGGACTGAGAATGCATCCTGTGACTAAAGTTTCAGCATTTTGAGTATACCATTTGCAAATGCTTTTTATGTGCACTCAGGAGACAGTTCTCCGAGCTTCTTGACATAATTTTCAGTGATCCTAGCAGCACCACTTATTGAGTAGAGTTATTGACTTGCATTATACAAATTTTCCATATCTTCTCGAATGTACTGTGGTCACCATTACACCGCACTGTTTAAAAGGTATTGAAAACTAAAAAGAAACTACTTATTTGCCGTATTATAATGCATTCTGCAGTCTGAGAAGTAAAGACATCATGGTCGCATCATTCACAAACGCTTTAGCTGCTCATAAAATCATTGAAGTGCATTAGAACAGCCTCCATGTTGTGTCTGTCAAAAACATGCTCCATCGTGCTGCAGCATTATGCACATTCGCTGTGTCAAAGCCACGGCTGTTGCAATGTGCTGCACCGCAATGCAGTTTGGTTATGTGAAAAAGCCGCCGTTGTTGCACTTGTCTTCACTGTTACACAGATAAACCATGTGGCAAAGCCAGCGCAATTGCAACGGGCTGCATTACAAGACATTAAGGTGTGTGGGAAAGCATACTTACTAAACATTGCATGTGCTAGGTTTGGGCATTTTTGATGCAAAGAATTCATTCTTCATACCAAGCACTTTGCAATAGGCAATTCTAGGTCGCGGCTTTTTCGGTCTTCTGCATCAAAGACAAAAATATGTGTGACAGTGCGCCCGAACCTGTGTCCCAGCATGCAAAACTCGATGCTCTAACCGTTTGGCCACTGTCGTGCACATACTTCTCTCTCGCCAATGCATAGCTTGGGTGTATGGGATGGTGGCGCATGTTTTACGGTGCGTAATATGTGTCGGAACATGTGTCCATTTAGAAGCTGCTTATCAAAGTGAGAGCGTGTCAGTCTCTCCCATTCTTCCATTGTGGCAGGACTTTGAGGCGCTTTGTTACACTGCACCACCTTCGGGATTCGCTCAAATTTGCAAGTGCCCTGAGTACAGCAGCAGTACAGGAGAGTCCCAATGTGACCATGTAAGAATTCTATTTCTTTCCTTGATAGGAATAAAGAAGCTGAGCTAACGCAGTTGTCACCCCTTTTAGTGATGTGGAAGGCCTACATGACTTTCCGTTTTTGACTTTGCCTTCAAAAGGAATTTAGGGTGTTCCAGATAAGGCAAGCAGCTTTTGCTGTCACAGTTCTCGCACTGCAAGGGGAGATTCTCAAGGAAGGAAATAAAATTCTTAGATGGACACATTAGGACTCTCCGCAATCTTAATGCAAACATGGCCTTGTTACTTTTTTGTCGCTGCCGCGTACCCGATTTCTGTCGCTGCCGCGTACCTGATTTCCGATTTCTCCTTGTTTTGTTATTATGAAGTACCTTATAAGTACCCTGCCTTCACGAAATAAAACCAGTTGTACGTCTGCGCTTTGTGTGTGTGTGCGTGTGCGTGTGTGTGTGTGTGTGTGTGTGTGTGTGTGCGTGTGTGTGTGTGTGTGTGTGTGTGTGTGTGTGAATGTTTCATTTCATATCCTGTCTACATCACGCAGTTTAAAATTTTTCTGAACCAGCCATTGATCAGTAAATAATATTGGGATATCCGCAAGACAGCCGTGGTCTAGTGGCATAGGGTTGACCTCGTACAGGGGCGGTACTATGTTAAAAACCTGGAAATGCCTTAAATCGCGCAATCAACACTTATCCCTCGGTTTTTCGCAGCTGCGGAGCACTTGACCACTGTAGCAATCAGATATGCTCCATATCGGAGAGTGCCAGGAATTGCGAGATCGAGACAGGCTGCCACTGGACGTATCTTGGGCGAGGTGACTCCTGAAATGCGTCCAAATATTTTTATAATTCACTGTATAAACCTTTTCAGAAGGAGAAACTTTTGAAGAGTCAAGTTGTTACACTCGAAAGGAAACTAAGTAGTCACTAGTTTCTTTTGTTTTGCAACCCAAACAAATTGCATGTATTCGACATTGCTTACTAATTCTTACTTATCTAGCTCTCCGATACAAGCATATCCATTCACATATGTTTTCAAACAAATCTATTGTGTTGAGCCATGCTTCTGGTAATGCGACGCAAGATAAATGCTATATTGCACGGTTCTTTGGTCACAACTCACTAAAACTTAGCAATATAACTAAAGAGCCTTTCAACATAGCGTTTATCTTGCGTCGCATTACAACAAACATGGCTCCACACAATAAGTTTGTTTTAAAACATATGTTAAAGCATATGCTTGTTCTATCGGAGAGCTAGATAAGTAGGACTTGGTAAACAATACAGTACAATACGTGCAATTTGTTTGGCTTGCAAATCGAAAGGTCTTGGTCACTAATCAGTAATAGTTTTCTTTTGAGTGTAACAAGAGTGAAGTTGACTTTTCGAAAGTTCTTCATTCTACGAAGGTTTAGATAGTGAATTATCTTAATGAAAAATCTTAATGTTTGCTTGCTCTTTACCTGGTTCCTAGTAAGTTCATGGAAATTCAGGTCAACAGGTACCTTTTCCCTGTCATGTGAAGATACTGAAAGTCATTCTGTGAAGTTCTCTTTAAAACCCTAGCACTTAATTTCCACCTGCCCTCCTTGTATTATGACTGGATTCCTTGTTGAAAATGTAGCAATGAACAGATCCGCAGCTTTCTGCTCACAGGCAAGTAGGTGGTGGCTGTTTTGGTGATGGTGAGGATATCTCCGCTTTTGTGAAAGGCAATGTAAGCTACAGTTTTCGGAAGCACTCCGCAAATTCAGTTCGCTCTCAAGCACCCAACCTTTTATGTCTAAAAAAACAAATAAACATCCAGTATCCTTTTTTACCTTTTAGTAAGCTTATCATATAGCTGAGCGTTAACATACGGGTTACCACACACTGTTAACATACAGGTGTGGTTACAGAAAAAAAAAAATATTTGACAGTGAACATTGCTTGGATGGTGAAAAACATGTGAATGAGATCATTTTATTTTTGGCAACGACTTTTTGGGCATAGGATGCTAAGCATATGGTGATGTAGCAACACTGCAAAGACTGAATAAGATGGAGGACTGCCTCTCCAACAGAACATCTGTGGATATTGTGTGAAGAACATTTTCAATGCTTTTTCACCATCTGAGCAAGAATACAAGCAGTGATGCAACATAGGTAACTTCCCTGATGCATCATCGTGTGCTTTCTATGCTCCACTTCCGTTAATTCTACCCTCACGGGACCGACGAAACTGATCTAATTGTCCAACGAGCTGAAGTAGGCAAGATGTAAATACATGTCGATACGCTGTTGATTCATTCGGCAGTATGTGCTTGAGCAACACGCCTCCAGTACCAACGCATGCCAACGTTCTATATGCCCAAGATAAAACTAAAGTAGAAATTACTTTAAACTTGGAACCAAACTAGAAGCCTAATGCGTAGCTGAACTTTTAGAATGGCAGCCGATTTTTAAAGTCATCTTCGCCGTATTACAGCCATAATAGGCGATAAAGCATTTGATTGCCACAAACGCGGTTTTATTTTTACACTCGATTGCACAGAGTAGGCAATTTTCGGCTCAGTTTCCTTCTAAAACAAAATGTGTCCGTTAGAATAAGGTAAATACCACAATCGGACATTGTCAGCTACCGTTATTGCTGGAGAATATTCTAATAGGCGTTTCAGACAGGAGATGGCGTTGTTTAACGCATTAATTGCCCCCTAAGGTGTGCTGAGACAGACGCTGCCATTAAAAGGGGTCGTGATAGGGGTCTGGTAAAGTTCGCATTACGCGGCAAATACAAATTTAAGGATCGAAATAATGAATGTTTAGGCCCACAGAAATAATGCATGGGCGCCAGCCGGGACCTTCGGACAGCCCCCAATTAACCGAAAAATTCAATTAACCGGAGTTGGATTAATGGAAGCTTACTGTACACCTTTTTCTGTTCGACAAGGAGTTACCATTTTAATATGTCGTTTTCTTCTATCATGGTTGCAATGGCGCTAAATTTAGCATTTGTTCAAATCATCCGTTGTCCAAATTAAATGTACAAGTTACAAAGTAGGGGCAAACTTTGAGACTTGTTGTTGGGTGTAGTATGTGCATAGCATGTGGTTGTCTTTTCGGAATGTGGTCATACTGTAAAATAAAGTTGCATTTGTTTCAAATAAATTGCTGAACTATGGCTTGTGCGTTTTCCTATGGAATGCCTCGTATTTGTATCGTGGTCGTGACACAGAACACCAGAATTAATTTAATTTTAATGTATGTGTTTGAGGAGAGTAAAAAAAAATAGATTTATTGAAGCAGGTCGTGGCACACACTAAGAATCGCTCAAAGCACACCCAGCTTTCAGTGGCATGGTGTGGTCGTAAAAGCTACCATGCGCAACCAGATTATTATAAAAAAAGTAAGTACAAAAGTTTAATGTCTACGCTCGTTTACATGTACGCATGAGGGACACATGTTTAAAGGCATCATCTAAACCATGTTTAAGTATTTATTGGTGAACATCAAATGGCCCTATATTAAGGCAGTTATATGGTGGTAAGACAACAGGAAGCTACAATATTTTTGTTGTGCACTCTTCGTATAGAAACAATTTAGGACCACAACAAAATACTTGAGCCTAGTGAAAAATACATTGGAGACCCTTGACAATTTGGCAGGTTTACTATTACTAGAAGGTATGAGGGCCAAGCATCTTGAAATTCATGCACATTCCACCCCTTATTTGAAATGCTTCTTATTTTGTCATTTTGCCAGAGTAAAGGTTGTCGAAATCTGCTAGCCTGAGTGTTTGGTTCCATTTGAATGCAGCATAATCCATCTTTAGCGAACTAGACCCATCTTTACTGATAGGCAGTTAAGTAGATCAAAGAAGATGCTGTCAAAGTTCATGTGACAGAGTGTTTTTAGTGGGCATTCCTGGGTGATGTTGCCCAGTAGGCAGTTGTGAGCTTAATGCACAGAGCAGCTATAGCATATCAAAATCAGCACTTTATTAATTTTCACATAGCAGACACCTTTAGGAGGGCTTTAGCAAATTCTGGTTGTAATCAACTATAATTTCTACCATATGGCTACTGTCATCACATTTTTATGGTTCTAAAATTTATTCGCATTGTGTTCAATCAAAATCTCTTTCAAGTACAACAGAAACAGTATCCCTGGATTCTCCAGAATTCTCCATCTGCGGCGGTGGCTGGCTGATTGCCTAATATGAGGTGCTTGGCGAGCTGGCATTGATGTCTAAATCTCAAATGCTCTGCAAGCATACAAAATGGGCTTTGGGATACGCTCTTACCACAAGAAGCGAGACTAGAATGACTGTTGCCTGTGACATATAGTACATACCAACGACGAAGAGTTGGATAGGATTCTCTGTGAATACGACATCAGATTGCTTTACATTCCCACTAACATTACATAATACTGATATGTAACAAAAATAAACAATGAAGTAACGAAAAAACTAAGAGGTCTACTTATGATTGAGCCACAAGGAGCAAGATGGAAACATTTGTGTTAATTTAAAAAAATGTGTTTAAGATGTCATCCTGCCAGCAGCAACAATATGATTATGCATATTAGAGGTTGTATTGCGCAACATTTTGACGAGACACAAAGAAGAGAAACGCACGCCACAGAGCCCTACTTTCAACAATAGATTTATTCCCTTGTCAGTGGAATGGGTGTCTCTTCAAAATGTTGCGCAATCCAACCTCTAATATGCTATACCAACAAGCCCAGTCTTCAACCTCGGCATGATTATGCACAAACTACCATTACTCTTCACGCACACCCCATGCTGCTCACACCATTACCTACAAGATTCGAAGCCCAACATGTGAAAGGAGGTATCTGTCAAACTTTTTTTCTCGGCTGAATACCTCCAGCAGAAAAGGAGAAAGTTTTTCTATTCCACGTCCTCACATAATAAAGTTAGCAATATTGTTAAAGCCATTTTCGCACATGGAAGAAGGCGCCAGAAATGTGATGAAGACAATTGAAGAAGCACTCATGCTCTTATTTCTGTTGCAATACAAACCTGTACTTGCTAATTCTAAGGTGCAAGTGCCGAATTCGACATTGTAGAATACTAAAAGGCATCAAATCACGTGGACGCTGGGCCACGCGGGTCTGGAGGGGAACGAAAGGTAGAACGCCCTAGCTCGAGCGCTAATCAACCGAGCGGGGCAAGACCAATCGTCTCATCAATCCCCACCCTTAACTTCATGCCCCTGCCGTCCAATTACTGCGACCGACTCGAGATCCAGTGACTCAACCGCAGGATTTATCCTCCGCCTCACAGAAAGCTGAGCACTGAAGATGCAGTAGCTCTCCGACTAATTCAGACCAACACATTTCCAAACCTACACAGATACAGTAAAATGCTCCCCCATACATATCGTGGCATCTGCCCCTGGTGGTGCGGCGACACACGCCCTACACTCTTTCACATCTCGGGGGGGTGCGGGGGCAAACCTCAACACTTAAAGGCGCCTAGCACGTCATTTGAGCGGTGGGAGGTACAGCTGACCGGCGATACCCTGGCGGGACAAGAAGCTTTCGTCCAGCAAGTACGTCGAGCATATATGGCCAGTGGAGTCCTGGAATGAGGACACCACCCACTACCTCAAGAGCAACCACCTCGATGGTCCGAATAAAGGTTTTCTTTCTCTTACCAAATGGCACAATGTGCGGTCATGAAGAACATGGAACAGGTATTCCAAAGAAGTGCGAAATATTTGTCATCCAGTACGGCAAGGAGGGATTCACTGTTGGTGTTCACAGAATTCGGCCAGTCAGAAGGGTAAGGCGCTATATAAAAAAAACTACAAGCCCACTATGCAATGTATTGCCAAACTATCCGAAAATTAAATGGGTGCAAGTCCATAGTGACCAGGAAAACGAACGCATTTATTGCAGATGGAATGAAATAAAAATGTTGCGCCAATTGAGAAGTGAATCCTTTCTACTTTATAGAGGCATACAGATAGAGACAGTCAGTGAGCACAATTACATGTGACGCATACTTCTGGATCTTGACTTGAACTCATTGCAGTGCTGCAGGGCAAATACCACACTCATACTTCCGAGAGGCGTCCGTAACGAAACTGAGTTGGAAGGAAAGCCTTCCAAATGCTTCAGAAGTTCAAGCATCTGACCGAAAAGTTGTTTACCATAGCTAGAGGAAATATAATTAATTTCACAAATACCACAATTCCAAATGAACTGGCCCAATTCTTTGATATTCAGGAGACAACAAATTTTTGATAAAACCCTCTGCGAGTTAATGCAACCTGAGGAAGCTTAAATCTAGGTCACATGGAAGCAAAAAATATAGCGGCGAATGTAAAACTGCAATTTGCTATCTCGTGAACTTGAGCGAAAACTTACAATTGAAAAGGTTTGCTTGAAAGGAAAACTACCGCGGCCGCAACGCTGCTGCCCATCACGAGTCGTAATAAAATAAAGGCGCACTGAAAAAGCCAATAAGACATAAAATAGGCTATACAATTAATAGACACTTCGTCGATATTTGGAGCAGATCGTTAGTGGATATCAAGAAATGTGCAGTAGATAACAGCGAAACACGTTAACCGACTGACTGACAGAACTAAGGCTCACAGGATAAGTATTTATCTACGCTGATAATGCAGTACATATTCTGCAACTAAATCGCCCGCCATGCGCAGCGACCGCACTCGATTGAAGTCGCCAACGCAGCAACACACCATTTGTTATTTCTGGACAACAAAAAGCAAGGTATTCACCTGAGTACAGCGGCGGTTTACCTGTCGGTTTGCAAGCCGTTAATCCAGAGCCAAACTGCGCTCGTATGAATATCGCGCCAGCTTGGACCCTTTCAACACGCGCGAAACCACGCGCAGAACATCTTGCAGCCGACACAACGGCAATGACTAATAGACGTTCGAGAGTAGCTCTTTCGAAAAGAGAAAAAAATACAAGCAACAGTGTGACGTCGCATTCTTGGAAAAAGAGTTGTTCTCCTTCCTCACCTTGTCTCAGCTCACGTATGCGCAGCGACCACGTGGCCCTCGGAGGCTACGTTTGTCGAAGGCGCAAACGCACCACGCTCGCCTCAGTAAACCCAAACAGCATGCTGCTGGTCAGCCAAGCTAGCACGCGATTGAGCCTGTCCCAGTTGCTGCCGCTTGCTATAGGACTTGTTCTATTCCCACACCAGCTACACAACACTGCAGAGCGTCAAATATTTGCCAATTTAGCATAAATGTGCCACGCATTAGCTTGGCCTCGCCAGCATGCTCTTCTTCGAGCGCAGGCAGAACGCATCGAGGCCCTGCTGTTCAACATAGACAACCAGATAGAGAAAACCGGCTGGACTAGGAGAATGCTTCGCAATAGGAAGGCATCGCGCGCGCGCAACAACCTTGTCGCAGCGCACTGCAATACGTGTTCACTCATACACCGGAATGAAATACAACCAGGGAAAGTGGACAGCACGGGCGCTTGTACTCCACATTCTTAACTGTGCGTCACTTCCGCCGGGCGATCATGGCGGTGTTTCTTTTTTGCTTGGGTATGAAAAACCTCGATTTTCGCGAGCTCTTTGTGACGGATTGAGCTGCACCTCAAGCGTAAGATTTCGCGCAGAGGCTAGTGTATGTCTAGATTATCTGAAAGTAGGCTTGTTACGCAGTCAAAATTTTGGTGAGGTTGGCGCCCAGTTCTACGCCCGCTGACGAACTTAGAGACTTTGTTTTGTTTTGTTTTTTTGCTTTGTTGTTGCTCTGTTTCCTTTTATATGCGGGGTTTTGTTTAAAAAAAATTATGGGGTTTTACGTGCCAAAACCACTTTCTGATTATGAGGCTCGCCGTAGTGGAGGACTCCGGAAATTTCGACCACCTGGGGTTCTTTAACGTGCACCTAAATCTAAGTACACGGGTGTTTTCGCATTTCGCCCCCATCGAAATGCGGCCGCCGTGGCCGGGATCAGCAGCCTCGTGCTCCTCGTGCTCAGCAGCCTAACACCATACCCACTGAGCAACCACGGCGGGTGGGGTTTTGTTTGGGCTGTCGGGTTTGTCGCATCGCGACGATGCTCATTAAGGGCAAGGGGGAGTATTGACAAGTGTACTTGCTTATCTTTGTCGGGGGTGATTGCTTTTCTACTTCTAACAAATATGATCACCCAGTGCAGGACGCAATTCCGTGTATAGAAAGTTTCTCGAATGTTATCGATCTTGCAGTTGGTGGCGGGCTTTTGGCACGATTTAACGGTCACTTTTCCTGCAGGAACCCTTCTTCAGTACAAGTATACTCTTGTACGTCAGGACGTAGCAACACCACCCACAGCAGCGGCTGCCTGCCACAACCTCATCAATGCCTCAAGTTCCTGGCGCTTCAACAGCTGCACAGGACGGGGCTCCATCACGTGAGGCCTTCAGCAGCATCTAGGAGGCGCCGCATTGGCCATGCCCTGGGCAGCCAGGCTACATAGCCACCAAGGAATTTACGCCCGTTCGCAGTCGGTGGCGGGCGTTTGGCACAATTTATTGTCACTTTGCTTTGAAGGTGAGGCGCGAAATTGCACTTTTCATTGTCAACTATTGTTTTTGTTTACCGCCAACTGCAGTTTTGCTGCATTGCGTATGTCCTGTGCGTGAATCATGACGTCTGAGTCTGTCTGCGGGAAATGTATGAAAGTGTTGCCTGCTGAAGGGAAATTTTTGATCTGGACAGAATGTGATGTTGTATTTCATTTTGGCGAAAACTGTGCTGGTGGGGCTGAAAACGCAATCTCAGGCTAAAGAGCTGTCAAACATGAAACATGGCTTTGCCGGGACTGTCGCTCTCAAAATCGCACGCCGGCTGAGGGTGATGCGGCGCAAAATTACAGTTCGCTCTCAGAGCTAGCGGCTAAAACTGAAATTATTCTGCCTATAAAAGATGCTATCAGGTCTCGTGTTCTCAAAGTTGATGAGCTTTTGCAACTCAAATCGAGTGTAGTAGTTCTTCAACAATCGGTCGATTCCGTTCTAGAATTAATTACCTGTCTTTCAAAAAATTATGAAGAGGTCGTCGCTAGTGCTGCTGCGCGACAAACCGCAGTGGAACAATTGCAAAAAGAAGTTCATGCCTTAAAATCCACTGCATCAGATCAATCAGAAGAACTAGCGAGCTGTCGCAAAGAAATAAATGATGTTGAGCAATACAGCAGAAATTCGAACTTAGAAATTCATGGTCTGATGCAAAGGAAAGGGGAAAGCTTCTGCCTATCATCTCTGATTTGGCACGAAAGTTGAAAGCAAAATACACGGAATCTGAGATCGAGGCTGTTCATCGCTGTTCATCAACCAAGATCACCCGCCAGTTCTGCTCGTTAGATTCACTTCTGTGGCGCTCAAAAAAAACGCGGTGGAGCTGCAGAGGCAATTTAAGGGCGCTTGCGGAACATGATGCGATCCCCCAACATTATTTTGCAGAGAAGTTGACCACACATAACAGAGAACTGTGCTGGGCAGCTCGCCAAAAAGGAAACGAAGACCTGTACAAGTTCGTACAGGCTACGCACGGCAAAATTTTCGCCACGAAATCTTAGGGATCGTCTCTTGTCCGCATATCAGAGCATTCTCACCTTGATAAGCTGGTTTAGGAGGAGGAAATAAAGAGAGAAGTCAGGGATGTTAACCATAGATATGTTTAGTTGACTACCCCACTCTGGGGGACGGACAAGTGGCAATAGAAAGACAAGATAGAGGCATGTAGATAGAGGCAGATAGACGCTAAGATGGGCTCTGGTGAGGCAGTCGCGCTCTAGCCAATTTTAGCATCTCGCATCTTTTGTATATTGCATCATTCTTTCGCAATGTATTTTAATGTTCACAGCACAAGTCATTAGTCATTCCCATGGCTTTATTACACGTTCATCATATGCAATTTACATCAACTATTTTAGGCCCCTTTACAGCCACGTCACATTAACTTCACAGAACCGATCAGTCCACTGCGAACTCATTAACACTAGCATGGCACCACTTGGCCATACCTTGCCCTTGCGCCATTAAACATCAAACATTCATTCATTAATTCAGAAAGATAAGATAGAGAGATGGAGGGAGGGGGATGAAAGCCGCGGTGAGCTCGCGCACGCACGCGGTGGGCCTTAGCAAGTCAAATATTTTCACATAGACCAGTCGCCCTCAACATAGACAAAAGTGCCTTCATAGCCTTGTTGGCCGAAGAGGCGGCGATGATCTTCAAGTAGCACCTGCACAGACAACGGCCGATCGTTCGCTCGTCGCAATACAACAGATAATGTTTGTCTTTCCGACTGAAATCGATGACAATGGCACAATAAATGTTCGATGTTCTCTTCTATGCCTCACACTGCCCGTCACTTCAATCGAAGTAGTGTACGCCTTCGTGAAAGCCACTCCCAAGCACAGCCGGTATAGAAGCGAAGCGAGCCCGGCTGGAGGTCTGAATTGTAGCGAAGGGTTCAGTTCGTGCAGCCTGGTGTGCCTCAAATTTGGGTTGTTCCACTCTGTTAAAGAGAGCTCGCGTGCCAGGTGACGAAGCTACCTTGCAGTGTCTGTCCTGGAAAGAGGAATGAGAACGATGTCTTGTCCTTGATGTGATTCTCGGGTACCTTTGTGTCCTTGATCATTTCCACTGATCCCGGAATGGCCAAGTAACCACTGAAAAATAATTTCATGCCCTTTCTGTTTGACGATTGCGTATGTTGGCTGTTCAGTCTTGTTTAAAAATGAAGGGAAGACGAAGAAGCGGCTCTTGTGTGGAGCCCCATTTTCTACTGCTCTCATTTTGCGAGTATTCTTACGTGTTTTCGGGAGGCGCCGCTTCCGAGACCTTCGGCGATGGAAGCGGAGTCAGCTAGATGTCCGGAGGAGACCGACGTCACTGCGTCGTGCGCTCCGAGGAAGCGCAATCACCTGATGAGCGACACAGGCAGCTCGGACATTTTGCTGTACTGTGCTTCAGAAGATCTGTCGGATGATGGCGACTACTTGACAGTTGTGAGGCAAAAAGGAAAGAGGAGAATCGTCACTGCCTCCTCGTCTTCAACAAGGACGACGGCGGCAGCGAAAGCCCATGACACGGCTCATACCGTCCTCTTCTTGCCCGAGACGCCGACCGACAACCTGAATCGGCTAAACAGGCAAGCCATATCTGTAACACTAGAGGCTCTTGTTCCAAATGAGATCACGGATATGAGAATTACCACCCGTAAGAACATTCTCGCGGTTGATGTCAAGAACAGAGCAGCATTGGATATCTTGAGTACAGTGAAAATGCTGGGCAAGATAAATGTTCGCACCATAATACCACAGGATATACCATACTATATCAGGTGTGATTATGTCACTGAGTCAATCGGCGACAACGATCTTCCTATTTTGGTGAAACCCGTCACAGCAGATGTAACTATTATAGAAATCCGTCCCCTAGGAGATTCACGCTGTGTGAGGATAACTTTCAAGGGATGTGGCTTGCCGTCCCACGTGAAAGTTGGATTTTTTCGTCATTCAGCGCGACCATTCGTTCCAAGACCACTTCAGTGCCGTAATTGTTTGAAGATCGGGCATGTCAGTGGCATATGCCAAAATTCGACCGTGTGCGCAAGATGATCTGAGCAGCTCAGCCCTGATGCTTGCCGTGCGGCTCACTTCAAGTGTGCCAATTGCTCCGGTCCCCATAAAGCATCGTCGAAAGACTGCCCGAGACGCAAGACAGAGCGGAAAGTCCTAAAACAAATGGTGAGAGACAACTCAACTCACCGAGAGGCCGCTGCCAAAGTGCGACGGCGTAGTGTCCGCCGTCACCGTAGACAATCCTCGTCTACTAGAAATACTGATACCGTCGCAAGACAGACGCTACTTCCTGAGGCTGGTGCTCCCAAGGCGCTCACCCACACTAACAACACGGTGTCTGATGACGCAGTGAATACTTCTACTGCAAACGACTGGCCTGCACTTCCGACATTAAGTCCCCCAGCCCAACAAAGGTCGGCGGTGGACTACCGACGAACCAATGACGGCACAGATTACGTGCGAGGTCAAGGCAAGCAAGTAATTACCATAATAAAATCTCTAATGAACGTATTTCGCGTGTTGATAAATGACATGCAGACGCCATCTGCTCGAGGTGCACTACAATTGCTGGACGGCCTGGATCCGGTTCTTGCGAGCCTGGAGTAGCAAGCACAATGGCTCTACCGCGTCAGCCGTTCTTCAGACAAGTCAAGGAAGCATCTATTATGCAATAGAATGCCCGTGGCCAGAAATCCCGCAGTGATTTTCGCCATTACGCTTTCACCAATGGATTCCCTATTGTGGTCGTCTGTGAACAGAAGCTACAGAAACCCGTCCGGATCTCAGGCTATGAACCTCATGTGTCATGGACTTGTACTGACATTAGCAAAGTGATCATCTACATACGGTCTGAACTGACTTACGTTGTTGATCCAGTGCGGCCACATGACACTAATCAGTATGTGTGTTTGACCGTGAAAAAACAAAAACTTGCGTTTACTTTAGTGGGCGCTTACCTTTCTCCATCAAGTCGTTTCGATAGGCAGAGACTGAGTGACACTATAGATGCGACACCTGGTCCATGGATTGTTGTTGCGGACTTCAACGCGCATCATTCGCTTTGGGGAAGCAACAAGATAAATTCCAAAGGAAAAAACCTCGTGTCCTTTGCTTGCAACCATGAACTTTGTTGTCTAAATGATGGAAGTCCCACGTTTCTGCGCGGCCGGACGTACAGTAGTTGTTTAGACTTATCATTTGTTTCGCGATGCCTCACTCGCTGCGTCCATTGGTTCGCAGATATAATAACCCTCGGAAGCGACCACATTCCTACCTACCTGGAGATAAAAGGCCTCACCAAATCCATTTCATCAAATTTTGACCAAACAATAGATTGGCCCGTGTTTAAATCACTTATGGAAGACGCATGCCACGAAGGCATTTCGTCCACACTAGAATTTGAGATCGCCAACGCTATGCAGGATGCTATGCGCTCATTTCGGTCATTAGAGAAATACACATATTTTTATACCGAAATACAGAGCCTACGTGCAATCCGCCGGCGAGCGGAGCGGCGTTACACACGGACTAAATCATTCTACGACCTTAGAGAGGCCAGACGCATTCAAAAGAAAATTCAGCGTCGCCTTGCTGTACTGCAAAATCAACGTTGGAAATCGTTTTGTGAGTCTGCCGACCCACGTAAACCTCTGTCGGTTATCTGGAGAACAATCCGTGGACTTCGAGCAGCTCCTCAACAGCGTCGTCCATTTAAGTCTCTAGCCCTACATCAAGGACGCCGAGAAGTCGAGGCAGCCGAAGATTACTGAGCAAGGATCGCGGGTCCGGCGCTCACGTATTCACCTTGCGCACATATTCCCATTGTGCCCCCTTGCTCCTGGGATGCTCGTATGGACGCTGCTTTCTCCATCGAAGAACTGGAGGCCGCATTGCTAGGTGCAGGCGATCTTCCTCACCAGGACACGATGGCATCACATACTCTGCGCTTGCAAACCTTGGTCAAGAGGCTAGAGATGCCCTTCTTGCCCTATACAACGCATCAAGGCGTGACGGCCTGTCCCTACAACGTGGAAATCCAGTCGGCTTGTTCCACTCCTCAAGGCTGGCAAATCCCCGTTGGAATTGTCATCTTACCGTCCAATAGCACTGGCCAGCTGTGTCGGCAAGGTAATGGAGAGAATGATCGTTACACGGTTAGAATGGTACTTGGAATTTTAGAACGTCTATCAAGAGGTAATGGCTGTTTTTCGACGTGGCCGCTCGTCAATAGATAGCGTTACCGACATGGTAACATACGTACAACACCAGAAACATCTGAAACAAATCACTGTGGCTCTATTCCTTGATGTTAAAGGTGCGTACGACAATGTAGATAATCATGCAATTCTGGACGCCTTAGAAGCTGTAGGGACTGGTGGACGCACCTTTCGCTGGATATGCAACTATTTGAATGGAAGACCTTTCTTTATTTTGACTGAAGACGGACCAACGTCATCTAGCTGTACCAGTCGTGGTGTACCGCAAGGCGGAGTACTCAGCCCTACCCTTTTTAACCTGGTGCTCGTTGGTCTCGCTGATTTGTTACCGCAAACCGTTCAGCTCTCCGTATATGCAGACGACATTTGCATATCGGCTTCAGGCGTGACACGTGTACAAGTCCGCGCACGACTTCAGAAAGCCTCAACGGCTGTGTCAACATACCTAAGAAGACAAGGCCTGGAGCTTTCCGCTGAGAAATCTGCACTGGTTGCTTTTACTCGCAAAGCGATGGCCCCGTATGCTTTGCGGATTAATGACCAAATTATACGATATAGACGAACGCGCCAATTTCTGGGCGTCATCATTGATAGAGACTTGTCTTGGAGCCCTCACATCTCGTACATGACAAAGCGTTTGGCCGCCATTGTGGACCTTGTTGCGTTTCTCGGTGGCAAGTGCTGAGGCGCAACAGTACCGTCAATGTTGCAACTATATAAAGCACTGTTTTGGGGCTTCCTGCGGTGCAGCTTACCTGTACTAGGATATACTTGCACTACGAATATTCGCAAACTCCAGAGCGTGCTAGCCCAAGCACTCAGGACTTGTCTCGGTCTTCCCAAAACTACGTCATCGATTGCGACAGTGGGCATAGCCAGAGACGCTCCTTTGACAGTCTACATTGATACAGATGTCCTGAGAGCACACATCCGACACCTGACTCGGATTTCCTCCCACCATCTTGCTTGCTTGCCAGCAAAAAGGCCACTTTCAACTTTTGCTAAAGCTATTGTAAGGCATCAGTCCTACTTGCCATCAGAATTGACGCCCGCTACACGATTGTCAGATCCATTGTGGTGTCTGCACCGGCCGCAAGTGCAACTGACAATTCCAGGAATCAGAAAGAAAGCTGGAGCGCTATTGCAAGCTTTGAAACAAGCAACTTTGGAGCATATTCACAACGTTCACAGATTCCGGCAACATGTATACACAGATGGTTCAGTAACACTCAACAGCTCTGCTCCTGCAGTCATCATCCCGACACAATCTGAGGAAATCAAATTAAGAACTTCATGTGTGACCACATCGACGGTTGCAGAACTCGCGGTGCTCCGTGCTGCACTTGATTTCATTAAGCAGAAGCCACCGCAACAATGGACAGTCTTTAGTGATTCCAAGGCAGCCCTTCAGTGCATACGAAGCCCAATGCGCCACGGACCCAATGAACAACTGGCCTCAGAAATTCGGCACATATATCATCAAAGCCATGACAAGGGACACACCATAATCTTTCAGTGGCTTCAAGGAGATTGTAACATCAGCGGAAATGACCACGCCGACGAAGCTGCCCGATCTGCACATGAAAGTGGACAACGAGTCTTCATTCCGCTTTCGCGAACAGACGCGGCGGCTGAGCTGCGATTGATGTCCCGTGAGTGTACTTTGCCCCTGTGGGACTTAAATGTTTTCACCATGTGTCGGTTGCGTTCGTTGTCTCCGGATATACGAATGCACCTCCCGCCTGGATTACCACGACGTGAACAGACCATGCTCTACCGTCTGTGGCTAGGCGTTGCTTTTACAAACTCATACGCTTTCCTCATAGGAATGGCCAACAGCCCTACGTGCGACACATGTAACATCGACGAGACGCTCGCACACATTATCTGAGTCTGCCCGCGATACAGTGCTGAGAGACAAGTGATGAGCAGAGTCCTGGACCAGTTGGATAATCGTCCACTTTCAGAACTAAAAGCTTTAGACCAATGCTCCGAAAGAACATCCGCGTTGAAGGCCTTACTCGTGCGATTAAGGTTCTTGCGGTCTACGGGGCTTCACGACAGACTCTAAGAATGCAGCCCCCTACCGCTCTGTAGTGTACGCGCTTTGTTCGTGATTGTCTCCCTTTCTTTCTATCTCCCCCTTCCACTGTGTTTCTCTTTTTATCCCCCTTAACCCTTCCCCATGCGCAGGGTAGCCAACCGGAACTACCTCTGGTTAAACTCCCTGCCTTTCTCTGCACTATTTTCTCTCTCTCTTTTAAAAATGAACAGTTCTATAGACCTTCACTAATTACAAAAAATGAACGATGCATTTCATGATAGTGAGAGCTTGAACTACTTCATCTGTTTATCAAGTCAAGGGGGACGGTCCTTCTTGGTTTTACACGTTACACGTTACACGTCCGGCAGCAGTGCACTTTGGCATCGCACACTAAATCTACGCCTCTTTCAGATACGCCTACTGCCAACACATCGCTGATGCTGCCTGATACCCCGGAACTGGCATAGCGGGACGTGTTTCCTGCATCGACGACGAAAGCTGCGCATCACCAGAGGGCAACGGTTCACCGCTGCTACATAAAGACGCGTCAAGAAAGTCGTCGTCCACAGTCCGGCAGCAGTGCACTTTGGCATCGCATGCTAAATCTACGCCTCTTTCAGGTGAGACATTTCCAGCTGCATTTGCAGCAGTTAAACTTCGCAAGCTGTGCACTGCTGCCGGACGTACTGTTCTTGTCTTTGATGCTTTGTTAGTGATTTCATTTGTGTTGGCTAACTATGTCTAAAGATGCGCGCGATACTGCCAAAGCCATAGAAGACTTACGACGTGAATTGAGAAAGGAACTTCGAGATATAAAAGATGCTGTGAAGGAAGTGAAAGATCTCGGAGAAGATATTCAGTCAGTAATGAGGCTAAACGAAGAGCTCAGAGCTGAAAATTATAGACTGCACCGCAGGATAGAGGAGGTTGAGCAATATCAGCGATCAAATAGTCTGGAAATTAAGTGTGTTCCGCCTGATGTTGAACCACTTGCAACAGTTAAGAAAATCGGTGTTCTCATTCAAGAAGACATAACTGCGGATGACGTCGATATCTGTCACAGAGTACCGACTGCTCGTCATGACCAAAGTAACATAATTGTCCGATTTGTGCGCAGGACAAAGAAGGCTGCTGTTTTAAGCAAGTCAAAGAAAGTCAAAATCGATAGCAAGGATTTGGGCAGCCAGACGTCCTCCGCAGTATATGTCAATGAACATCTGACGAAACACGGCAAACAGCTTCTCTGGTCAGCTATACAGAGAAAGAAGGAAATGCGGTGGAAATTTGTTTGGACATCGGGGGGCAATGTCTTTTCACGTAGAAACGAACGCTCGCCTCTACAGAAAATCAGGAATACTAACGACCTCGATAAGATGACTGCAGAAGCAGGTGGAACTACTGGAGAATAAACACGGTAACGGAACGTGCCCAAATTTGACAGACGCTCGCAAGTTTCATGAACTCTGTTAGAGCAACGCCTAGCGATGATTATCATGACAGCCATTCCTTGAATAGTCTACTTCGGGATGCGCGCAAGCGCATCAAGGCCTTTCATCTAAACGCACGCAGCATACGCAACAAGACAGACATGATCCTTGATGTCCTCGGCTCCTTTTCATTTAGTTTTGACTTGCTATGTTTTTCTGAAACATGGCTATCTGTAGGTGAAGATCCGCCATACTTTGAAAGCTATATTTACAATGGCCTAGTGCGTCCTTTAGGAAGAGGAGGTGGTGTGGCTATTTACGTTATGCAGTCATTAAAACATGAAGTTATCTCCAAATTTTCTAATATTGACGAGGTTGTAGAGTGTCTTATGATACGCCTAGAAAAAGCACTTGCTGTTGTCGTTTATCGACCACCTTGCTGGAACTAAATCTGGATTTGCCAAGTTCATGGAAGACGTGCTGGAATATTTGTGTCACTCTGGCTTTCCATTTGTGGTAATGGGCGACGTGAATATCGATATGTTATCTCAGGATGCATCGTCACGTCTGTTAACAGTACTAGCGAAATCATTTGCTTGCAAAAATGTTATTTCTAAGGCAACCCGTATCACTGCGCAGACTGCGACTTTGCTTGATATCTGTTTGACGAACATACACCCGCGGCATTGCGTTGCTGGAGTGCTGGTTGTAGAAGTAAGCGACCATTTACCTATATTTTGTACCTTTCCTTCTTCCAATAATAGTCGCGAAGCTAATGAAAAAGTGCGGTCACGCCAGATCAACTCTAGGACACTAGAAGTATTCCGGCATCATGTTATTCAAACCGAGTGGAATCACGTGTTCCAGGAAAAGGATCCTAGCTTGGCATACAACGTTTTCATGTCTAAACTGATAAAATGTTATAATGATGCTTTCCAGGTATCTCTAAGGTACGTAAAACGGCAGAAAATTAGAAAAGTCTGGATAACTAATATCTTACTTAAAAGAATAAGAAAGAAGAATAGCATGTACCATGCATTTGTAAAGACACGCGACATCAATTTATTTATTGAGTTTAAAAAGTACAGAAACCAGCTAAATGGTGAACTAAGGTGTGCTAAGTTCAGATATTATGAGAATTTATTTTGCAAAATAAGTAATGATCCCAGGAGAATTTGGAACGAAGTTAGAAATATTTCCGGTCGAATAAAACAAAACCATGTCCCTAGCATTCTAGCTAACTCTAGCGGCCTTGGCTACAGAGAGGTTGCAACTGAAATGAACGATTACTTCATTACTAGTTGTGGTTACGATGAGATATGTGATGACGATGATCCAAGATTATCGATAAATGACCATGGCTTACCTAACTCCATAGTTTTCCATTCTGTCTCATGTCGTGAGACTGAAGAATTAATAACTAAGATTAAAAACAATTGTCCGGCAGGACATGATGACATCAAACATATGCCAATAAAATACGTTGCTGATGTGATATCGCCTGCGCTCTCATACATTATTAACTTAACTTTCTCTACTGGAGTTTTTCCTGATCAACTGAAAATAGCTCGTGTGTGTCCGGTTTTCAAAGGTGGTAATGACAAAGAAATTGCAAATTATCGGCCAATATCGGTACTTCCGATACTGTCGAAAGTGTTTGAAAGTGCTATAAATATCAGATTACAAAATTTTTTTAAGAAGTATAATATCCTAAGTGAGGCCCAGTTTGGCTTTCAAAAAGGCAAATCCACTGAGCTTGCATTACTCGATATTAAAAGTGAGATACTAAATAATTTCGAGTCAAAGCTTTACACGCTGGGACTGTTTGTCGATTTCCGTAAAGCATTTGATACCGTGTGTCATAGTGTTCTTCTAGAAAAACTTAATAATTACTAGAAAGTATATCGCTAAGTATGGACAGCTGGGCTAGTTGGTTATGATTAGCATTATGAAACATAGTTCCAGCGCACATTTTGGACAAGGACGAGGAGAATGGCACGAACGGCGTTCGTGTTGTCTTTCTCTCCTCGTCCTTGCCCAAATGTGCGCTGGAACTATGCTTCTTAATAATTACGGCGTCCGTGGTATTGCCAATAGATTACTACAAAATTACTTGACAGACCGTTACCAATATATAGTTACTATTCAAGAAACATCCTCGCATGCTAAGGTCAACAAAGGTGTCCCACAAGGATCTATACTCGGTCCACTAATATTTATAATTTACGTAAATGACCTGTGTCGCATTCCGGATTCTCCTAAAATAATTATGTACGCCGATGACACTAATATTTTGTTTTACTGATGCTTCAATTTCTAACCTTGAAGGAAGTGTAAATACCTATCTAAGTAAGCTGTCTTCTTGGCTTAAAATCAAGAAGTTACGACTAAACGTGAGTAAAACTAAATACATATTGTTTGCACCTATCAATAAGCCACGGAATATAAGCTTAAATGTTTACTTTGAGGGCCAGACGCTTCAGCAAGTTAAGGTTCAAAAATTTCTGGGCGTATGGTTCCAGGAAGACCTGTCTTGGAATGAACACGTAAATAAATTAGCATTACAATTAAGCAAAAGTGTTGGATGTATGTACAGGTTAAGCCGATTATTACCACTTTGGCTCAAGAAAGCGCTATATTATACGTTATTCTATTCCAGGCTTAGTTACTGCGTGTTGATTTGGGGCACAAGGACAGCACAGAACTATACCACATTACTCACATTACAAAAAAAAGGTACTACGAATATTTGAGGGATATTATGGTCAGCCGCAAGGTCTCAGCACGCGTCCGCTTTTTACTAAACATTTCATATTGCAAGCTAACCAAATCTATTATCTTAAGCTTTTTCTGCATATCCAAAATAATAAGCTATACCCCACGTACAGTTCTTCTAGATGTGAACAATATTGCCTCCGGTCACAAAGTATAAGAACACCAAAAATTAGAACTACTTATGGTCGGCAGCATATTCTGCATCAAATACCCAGTCTGCTAAATAAACTTGGCAACATTTTCGACCTAAATAAACAAATTTCCAAAAATAGGTTTAAACAAATTCTTCTTGAAAATTGCATTGAATATGTTTAATTACTGTTTAAGTGTTGATTACAACCTCCATGTGTATTGACTTTTTTATCTTACTCAATGCACACTGTGTTTTATTTCTTAGCACACATTGTTTTTTTTTTTTTCCTGCGTGTTACAATATATGAAAGTCGATCTGGTTGTTTTCTTTACTCTGTTATATTTTTTTGTTGTTTTTATAACTAGAGACAATTTAGATTGTTCAATGATTATCTTTTGTCTGCTTATGCCTGCTTGCTGAACTGTATCTCGGAGCAAAAGCGTCTGTCAGGCTGTATAGCCTTTTGCTTTTACTTTGATTTCTGCTGATGTACAGAAAGAAATCAATAAATAAACCTCAAACATCCACAGTATCCGTAGGCACTGGAACGAATTCCTTGGCATCATGCAAATTACCGATGCTATCGTTGATGCGTTTGTACTAACCGAAATTAACATTCATAAAGCGCTCATTTCTTATTTCAAACTACTCAATTGCTCAAGTTTTGCTCTAACGCGACTCGCCAGTAGGGGTGGTGGTGCCATGGCTTTTGTACGTGAACGATATGCGACGTCATCTGTGCTATCAAGGTTGACATTAGCCGAATGCCAGACATTGCATATTTCCTTGCGAGATACAGATATAACCCTACTTTGAATTGATAGAGCACCCTCCGAAAATGCAGACGATTATGTAAATCAACCGGGGGCGTTTTTAATGTCTTTGCCTTCAACTTCACTCTTTTGTCTGGCAGGCGATTTTAACATACACTTTATCTCTGTCGCAACCGATTGTTTGCGTTTACTTAAATGTATTAGCTAAACGGGGGTTCTTCCGACTATGTTTTCTTGTAAAAGACAAGAATACCTTGGAACCGAGCAAGTGACGCCATGCATCGGTCGCATCAACGTTAGCACTCCGTTTTATAACGTTGATTCGGCTGTAGTCAAGCAGAAGCTGGCTAACCACTATTTTGTGGGCTGCCATATTTATTTGCGCATGCGTTAAAAGGTATCAGCCAAATACATCCAGGTATCAATCCTCGACATAGCCAAATTCGATAGTTTGGTCAATGCCTTTGACTGGATTACACTTCTGCAAGGTGCGATCGTAAAAAATGTTTACATTAATTTTGTTAATGCTCTCGACACATATAAATACAGGGCACGGAAAACCATAAAAATTAAAAAACACCATACTATGTTGCCTTGGCTTACACCGGAGATTCTTAAGACGATAAAAGAGAAAGATAATCTTTGGGAAAAATTTATGATCTCTCCGTATAACAACGCTCTGAGGAATTTGTACGAAGTTCATAGAAATAGGGTAACTGCGTTACTTCGGTCTGAGAAGCGCTCATATTAGAGTAAATCATTTTACGAAAACAGGCAGAACCCTCGAGAAATGTGGTCGACAATTAATCAGATATTCTGTCGCCATACAGGCCAATCAGTCGACGTTCTTGGCAAACATTTCGATCGTTTGGAATCTGCTGGTACTGATTGCAATGTTCACTTCGCTAAAGCACAGTCGATTACGCAGCCAGCTCACACTCTTGGTTCCGATAATATTATCAATTCAGAGTCATCTGCATTCCTTCCTTTCATCTCTGCTTGCGGTTTGCGCAGCATATTATTCAGTTTCAAACAAAAGAAGGCACCTGGTCTAGATGGCACATCTATGTACGAGTTGCAACGTGAATTTCCCATTCCGGAAAATATGATTTTATTTCTGCGGAGCGGGTATATTGAACTTGGTTTTCTTCCAGATGAGCGAAAAATTGCAGCTAAAACTGCAGCTAAAGATTACAAAAGAACAGCTCATTTAAACAGGTTGACAACTACAGGCCGATTTCAATTTTAACAGTAATTAGTCAAATTCTAGAAAACCACTCATCCAGAGTGATGACTGACTTTCTGCCCCAAAAAACAATTTATTCTCAACTTCTCAATTTGGCTTGGTTCCTGGGAAGGGGACAGTACTATTGGAACGAGTAGCTGATTTAATCTTCTCTGCTTTCGATAACAACAAGGCAGTAACGGCTCTTTTCCTGGATGCAAGCAAAGCTTTTGACTCCGTATATAGTGCGGACATTGCTCTTGCGCAAACTATATCTTTTAGCTTTTGGGGTGCTTTAAGCAAATTATTAACTAAGCATATTTTTAATCATTCACAGGTAGTCAAGATACGGGATCACGTTAGTTCGAAGGTTTTCTTAAAATCTAATGACCCGAAGGAAACTGTTATCTCCACTACTATTTAACGTTTATCTAAATGATTTGTCTAAAGCTACATCCAAATGTCAAATTTTTCAATACGCTAATGACACTGTTCTTGCCACACACCACGTTTTCATTTCATCAGCTCCAATGCTACTAAGTGACATTGTGTCTGTCATGGACTGGTTTTGGAGAAACTCTGTCACTATTACCAAACAAAAGAACAAATCTGGTTTGTTTCCACAATCCGCATACACGAATTGATCCCACTCTCTCAATATTCCTTCATGGTTCATGATGTACGAATTGTCAATGCTCTCCTCTCCTACCATCGCCGAAGGTAAAGTACTTGGGAATTATCTTCGACTTCGATATGATATTGAATAGTGAGCTATCCCTTCTCTCTAATGAACTCCGGGCGTTATCATGTACTATTTACAATAGTCGCTTCATTCTCCCCTTTTCCGTGCGCAATATAATCATTCACGCCCTTGGTTACTGTATTCTGAGATACAATATACCAGTATTTTGTAATTGTACTTTCACATAGCGTTCAAAAATAAACTGTGTATTAATATCACTGCTACGAAATATAGTTTAATGTGGACATGTTAACATTCCCGGTGGTACTAGCTTGTTTTCTGCTTTACAGTAGCCTTCCTTTGATGCATTATTTTTAGACTGTTATTTGCCGTCATCTCTGGAATAGCAATTTTCCGTTTTCTTTTGTGCCCACAAGACCAGTTAGGAGTCACCGCATCATTTGTAGATCCCGATGTTTTACGTGATTTGGACGTTTTGAGCCAACTTATTGTGTTGCGAATACATTTCACTCCGTGCTCACGGAATTTTTTGTCCATTTCATCAAACGTGCTCTGAAATTGTATTTACGAGAAAACTCATCTGACACAGTTTCATGTCTGTTTGTGTTCAGTATTTCTTCATATAGCAGTGGACCCCAATTTGCTCCCTTCTATTTTCTTTCGTTTTCGCTCTTTTTTCTTTTTTCCTCACTCCTGTAGTTTATTGCGTCCCTGAAACTGACGGCCGGATACAGCCCGACAAGCCTCATTTGCTTAGGCTGACCCGTTTTTTACCTGGTGCTTTTACCACAAATAAAGCATTTATTATTATTATTATTATTATTATTATTATTATTATTATTATTATTATTATTATATTTACATAATAATAACAAAAAATATGTTGACGCTACATTGTATTAACATGTATTTAATTTTCCTTTTGTTTGCACAATGTTTTGTCGGCACTAAGGTTACGCACATACACTGACCTCATCGCTGTTGCCGGCGCTGCCGGGCCTAGTCACACAAGCCATTTAGGCTTCGACAGGCCCGCTTACTATGTATTGTTTCTTGTGGTGCATAAATATTATTATTATTATTATTATTATTATTATTATTATTATTATTATTAGTGGTCGCCTTGGGCTGCCCTCTGCGAGGCAACAAGCTGGCAGCTACGACGCCGGTTGCTGCGGGACGTGGACGACGTCCTCTCCTTCTCGAACAGTAGGCACGCGCACCGCTCCCTTTCTTTTTCCGCGAGACTAGTGCAGCGCTAGCCCGGGCAGCGCTGGTGCGCGTGCGTCGCTGCTTGCTGCGGCCTGCCTTCAACGTAAACGTGCCTGCCTCGCCCCCCAGCCAGTCATAGTGGTAGCCTTGGGCTGCCCTCGGCGAGGCAACACAAGCTGCCAGTTCCAGTGACAGTTACTGCGCGCCACTAACGATCGCTGCGCTTCGCCTGGTGAGCGATACTAGCTGTGTAGGTTTCGACAAGAATTTCTTCAATGAACAGTTTTCCGCTTCCAACGTCTGTTTCGTACATTAGTTTCCCGGCTGTTGTACATTAGCATATGTTTATATTACCTAACTAGTTTGCTGTGAACAATGGGAAAAGACGACAGCTGCATTTCCTGTCATAACGCTCTGCCTACTGATGGAAAAATAACGGTGTGTGCTCAATGCAAATATTCGTATCATCTAGGACAGTCATGTTCTGGAATAGCAGCTAACACTTTCACTACTATGGGGAATGCCAAGAGAGATGCGTGGGTCTGTGAAACGTGCAGAAGTAACGAGAAACTAAACAGCGGCACAGAGGCTGAAATGGAGGATAACAGTGGTTCTGAGTCATCACTGTATGAAGAGCTAAGGAAAATCAGAAAAAGTTTGCAATTATTGCCGATTCTGCATAAGACGGTTGATTCTCTCCTACTGCTGCAGGAAGAGTTCACGGCTGTATCGAAATCAGTAAAGGAACTAGAAGGATCGGTGTCATTTCTTTCCGAGAAGTACGATTCTGTTTTGAAACAACAGGGCATTCAGGAACGTCAAATATCTGATTGCGCTAAACTGGAAGCTCTGAAAACAACGGTGGTAACTCAGGCAGCAGTAATACAAAAGCTAGAAGAAAAGCGAAATGAAAGTGAGCAGTACAGCAGACTAAAGAATCTGAGATCCACGCTTTGCCAGTGAAAAGTGATGAAAGCCTAACACAAACAATCACGGAAATCGCAGCAAATCTGGGCCTCTCGGGGTTTTCATCTGACGATATGGCAGCCGTACACCGCTTAAAAGTCAAAATCAGTGGTACACCTGTGGTCTTGGTGCGCTTTAAATCTGTAATTTGGAAGGAAAAATGGCTTGAAGCGCCGGGAAGGCTGAAGAAACTACGTGAAAGTGCATCATTTCCAAAGATCTAAGGCAAAAGAGGAGGGTTATCAGTTTTGTTGTACGAAAGGAGGCAAGATCTTCGTGAAAAAGAATGAAACAGCGTCTCTTGTTAATTAAAATTAAATTATGGGGTTTTACGTGCCAAAACCACTTTCTGATTATGAGGCCCACCGTAGGGGAGGACTCCGGAAATTTCGACCACCTGGGGTTCATTAACGTGCACCTAAATCTAAGTACACGGGTGTTTTCGCATTTCGCCCCCATCGAAATGCGGCCGCCGTGGCCGAGCGTCTCTGGTTCGAAATGGTAAACAAGCAGACCTGGAAAACATTGCTTAGCCAACTGCCGTTTTCTTTCAGTGAACTACCAGACTTCAGTTCATTTAAAACAGAATTTCCGTGCAGTTCTGATGAAGATTTTACCATTGTGAGCGTTAATATTCGAAGTCTGCGTAAATACTGGGACGAATTTAAATTTCAGGCTGCATCGGCAGCTAACTTTGTAGACGTATTTGTGATTACAGAAATCAATGTTTCCCAGGCTCGCCTTGATACGTTTACATTGCAGGGCTTTTCCGCACACTTTGTCACACGAAGCGGGCGTCGTGGCCGGGGCATTGCTCTCTA
Organism: Dermacentor andersoni; assembly: GCF_023375885.2. NCBI lineage: Eukaryota > Metazoa > Arthropoda > Arachnida > Ixodida > Ixodidae > Dermacentor > Dermacentor andersoni. The sequence goes on from NC_092818.1 coordinate 6,407,965, forward strand.
TGTAAACGACAACTGTGAAGTTTCTTCTGTTGATGCATCTTTTGTACATGCCGAATCTATGATGGTCAAAGTTTGTAAAAGGTCATTTTCTGTTCATATCTTATCGATTTATCGACCACCCTCATGCAGCCTTTCACGGTTTCTTGTTTAGCTTGAAGAAGCTCTGCGGCAGTGGAGCACAGTGGACCAATTTTGCTTGATCGGAGACCTGAATATCAATATTTTATGCCCTGAAAAAGTGACTGTTTGTGATTATTTATCTACGTTGTCCGCTTATGGTCTGGAATCTACAATTGCAGCTCCTACTACAGCGGAATTAGTTAATAATAGCCTAGTGCAATCTTGTTTAGATCACACAGCGGTCAGAGCTCGCTCCTGTTCATTTAGGTCAAGTACTACTTCGCAACGCATGGCGGACCACTATATCGTAGCATGTCGTCTAGTTTTACCAGACGCCTCTAGAACGTCATCGGTGGAAACTGGATCTGGGCAGCGTAAATGCCTTGTCCCTACTGTTAATCAATCCAAGCTTGATAACCTTATCGTTTCGTTTGACTGGCCATCTTTAACCAAAGAAGATTTTTCGACCAAAGTATATGAAAGGTTGTGTATGCAAATGAAAAATTTTGAATTGCGTTGCTCACGGCTGATAGCTAAGCCGGTAAGAAAGCGTCACTGCTGGATGAACACGGAAATTCTTGCTTCCATTTCGTATCGAGACAACTTGTGGAAATGCTGCAAAAGAAATCCCAGAAACCAAAGACTGCGATTAGAATACAAGTCGGCAAGAAATAGAGTTATTGCTCTTCTGCGTGGCGCCAAACACCGTTACTTTTTTTTATAAATTCCAACAATCTTCAAATAATGTAAGCAAAACTTGGTCTTTGGTAAATCATCTCAGAGGAGTGACTTCGAATAAGCGTTCTATTTTCGATGTTTTTCAACAACCTCCCACAGAAGTGGCTGATGCTTTCAACAGCCACTTTGTTAAAGCGTCCCAAAGGGCCGTCTACCCATATACAAGCACTCCGCCGTTAGGGCATTCCGTATCTGCGTCGACTTTTCTTCCGAAAATTTTGAAGGGTAATCTGGAAGAAATTATTTTCAGTTTCCGTCCTAACAAGCCCACTGGGTATGATGGAATTTCTTTACACACCATCAGAAGGAATTTCAATGCGCTGTCAGATATTATCCTGCATATATTGAATGGTTTTTTGGAAGGCGACGAGATTCCAGAATGCTTAAAAACTGCAGGTATTGTACCACTACACAAGCCAGGGAAGAAAGATAGTATTGAAAACTATCGGCCAATTTCTATATTGCCGATTATTGCTCAGGTCTTAGAAAAATTTCTTTTCCACACTATGTCTTCTTTTCTTAACAAATTTTCTATCCTGACCAATCGACAGTTTGGCTTTGTTTCAGGGCGTGGTCCTGTGGCACTGCTTGAGGAATTGTCAGATGAACTGTTCTCGGCATTTGATCAGAATCTTTTCACAATTGCGCTATTTTTAGCTGTACCGAAAGCGTTTGACACCCTGAATCATCAAATCTTGTTAAGTAAGCTGCATTTTTAGGAATTTCGTGGGCCTTTTTACAAAGTTCTCGAAAATTACTTGAGCAACAGATTTCAGGTGGTCTCTACCGATGATAAGGGCATATTTAGTTCTAAGCTATCGGTAAAAGCTAGAGTTCCTCAGGGTTCCATTTTGTCGCCATTGTTGTTTAATATCTTTGTTAACGACTTCCCTTTGGCAATTTCGAAATGTTCAGTATTCCAGTAGCTGACGACGCTGTATTATTAGCGAAACACTTTCCTTATAAAACATCCACTGAAATGTTGCAAAATGACGTGTACAAGGCAATGCTTTGGTTCTCTAATAATGGAATTGTTGTAGATGCCCAAAAAACAAAACTTGTTTCTTTTCGCTCCCCACTTAAGACTACAGTTATTAACATGCCTCTCTACTTGCATGAGTCAGACTGTGTTAATTGTAAATGTGCACCTATTCCATACGTGGATTGTGTGAAATATCTCGGAATCTATTTCGATAGTAATTTATCGTGGCAACATCACTTATCACTTATTTGTTCTAAACTGAGGTCAGTAGCCTGGCTGCTATTTAATATCAGAAGTATTGCACCCTTGTCTGTAAAAAAGATTATAGCACAGGCACTAGGTTACAGTGTGTTGAGGTATGGCATTACAGTCTTTGGCTTTTGTTCGGATCGTTGGAGATGCAGGGTTGACCGGATGCGTACGGATGCGAACGTTGCGTACAATTTCCCAATAGTAACATCTGCAAATATCTTCCGTGAACTTGGGCTACCAAACTTCCATTCATTACTTATAGAAACAGTTGTCGGTAAATATTTCTGGAATTCCGCTTTCAAACAAAAACGTGCCGCCCCAAGGGAGCTTAGAAAACATGTCCGTTATGTAGTTCCGCGTTCAGCCACAAGGTATGGCGCGGCCAGACGCTGTGCTTATGTGCCTGACATATTTAACAAATTACCAGAAGAAATCTTTAACGCGACATCAAAAAGCGCGCTCAAACACTTCTTAAAGCAGCTACAGTAAAATTACGCTCTTGTACATTTTTTTTTGCATCGCAATATTTACCTCTTCAACTTTTGTTATATGTAGATAACCAAATGTTATCTTGTTCTTTTCAATTTTTTGCCCTTCATTTTTAAAAATTTTTTTTATTCATCTCTCATCAATTTATGTATATTTTTTGCTTTGTCTATTACATTCATAGGCACGGTCCTACAAGCCAACTGAGGCTTAGACCGGCCTGCTTGTGTTATTTTGTATATTTTGTGCCAATAAACATTATTATTATTATTATTATTATTATTATTATTATTATTATTATTATTATTATTATTATTATTGGGCAGTCGGCGGCGATTCAACAACCGGACATTAACACGCATATTTTACAGGCTCGCACGTGTTATCATCCGAGAAGATTCTACTGTTGGATTGGGCTTTCATCCGGTTTTCAAGCCATCACCACTTCAGAAACGTCATCGCAGAAGGCTTTTGGGAAATCGCACCAGCCTCTGGTAACCCTGGCAGAAACGCCTACTTAAACAGCCTGCAGCACGGCACGCTCTGCAGTCGGCGGCGATTCAACAACCGGACATTAACACGCATATTTTACAGGTACTGTGCTTACCTTGTGAATCTAAGTAAGGGTGTTGGCCGCCGACTGCAGAGTGTATCTTGTTGAGTGTTATTATGGACAATTGTATTGCTTGTAACAAACTGCTACCCGATGATGGTCGTTTCATGCGTGTTCCGAGTGCGGGAACCCGTATCATTTGGGTCAACATTGCTCACGTGTAGCTCAAAATACTTTCGCAGCGAAGAGTCAAAGTAAACGTGAATCATGGGTGTGCAAAACGTGTCGCGCGGTAAAGCAACGAGGGGGGGCGGGCTCACAGTCTACGAGTACGACTCCACCAGAAGACACTTCAGAAGCCACATTAATGTCAGAGCTGGCAGGTATTAAGCAAACTTTGACCTCTTTGCTGACTTTACATGGAAAAGTAGATTCGCTGCTCCTCCTGAAAGCAGACATCACAAACTTGAGCATAACAATGAAAGACCTAGAAGAAACAGTCTCATTTTTGGCTAAACAATACGACATGGTGTTAGCACAGCTTTCCGCCAGTAAAGAACGGGAAGGTGCGCGTGAAGCACAAATTACTGACATGAAAACGCAACTGGAAACACAGGCGGAACAGCTGCAGCAGCTGCAACAGGATCTAACTGAGAGCGAACAGTATGACAGAAAAGTAAATATCGAAATTGAAGGGCTACCTGTCAAACACGAGGAAAACCTAAAAGAAGTCTTATTGAATATAGCCAGCAAACTGGAGCTATCAGATCTTTGTAGCTCTGACATCGAGGCGGTGCATCGCTTACCAAACAAACATAAGACGAACCCAACAGTACTAGTACGTTTTTCTTCCGTGACCGCAAGGGATGCGTGGTTTGATGCGCGGGGGAAGCTAAGACGCTTGCATCAAATTGGACAGCTGCCGAAGATTTTCATCAATGATAATCTGACAAGAATGAACCGAAATCTGTTCCGGCGAGCTAGAACTACAGCAAAAAAAAAGAACTACAAATTTGCATGGGTCAAGGGCGGAAGTATTTTCGTGAATAAGAATGAAGATGCACCCCTGATCCGAATTAAGAGTCTAGCCGATATTCTTAAAATTTCATAAGCAACATGGCAACGAATTCTTCCTCTGTCTCAAATTTCAATGAGTTCAAACACATATTTGCTACCAGCCGTGAACACGGTTTCACAGTAATTAGTATTAATATCAGAAGTCTACAAAAATCTTGGGAGGAATTTAGAGAGGTAGCGGAATCAGTCGCAAATGTAGTAGATGCATTTATAATAGTGGAAACAAACGTACCAGAGGACTGCACTAACATTTACAAATTAAAGGGTTACAAAGCCCATTTCATGTCACGACAGAAACGACGAGGAGGGGGTTTAGCTTTGTTTGTTAAGATAAGATATGACACTGTCGTTACGGACATTTCTTTAAACCACACCGAAAGTTTGACAGTAAAAATTACGCTCACTAAGACAAAATTATTTTTGATAGCTATTTATGTTCCACCTAATAACAGTGTCACACGGTTCTTGAGTGAACTTGAAGAAATTTTAGAAGGCCACAAAGCAGCAGATCAGATTTGTTTGGTGGGTGACCTAAACATTAATATATTGAACATCAGTTCGACTACTGTGTCGGATTACCTCTCCATCTTAGCAACCTATGGCTTACAAGTGACTATAAATCAACCTACAAGAGAAGTACTCTTACAAAATAGACTAGTATCCTCCTGTATAGGCCACATAGCAACAAGAGCGCCAAATAATTCTTTAGAGGCATGTATCATAAAGCAAAAAATAGCGGATCACTATTTTGTCGCATGTCGCCATAAGGCACTTTTACCCCTGCCCGAGAAGGACAAATCAGAAGAAAAACATCACAGTAATCAATTAGAAGTGCAGATTTTCAACAGGAAAACATTTGATCATTTGATCGCGCCGTTTGAGTGGGCGGAAATGATTAAGGATTGTTTTTATGCTAAAGTTTATGAAAAATTTTGTGAGCAGCTGAAAAAATTTCAGCTTTCCAGTATGCGCACAATAAATAAAAAACAAAGGAAAAGTTACCCCTGGTTCACAGCCGACATAATGAAAGCTATTTCCAACAGAGACTGGTTGTGGAAAAGGAGCAGGCGTGCGCCGAAAAATCAAGACTTGAAAACGGAATATAAGATTGCGATGAATAGGGTCGTTGCCCTCTTGAGATCAGCAAAACGGCGGTATTTCTTACACAGATTTAATCAAGCACACAAAAATTGTGCAAGAACTTGGGCTTTAATAAATACGCTCCGAGGCAGTACTGCGGCACCTGCGAATTTCTTAGAATCTTTTTCAGAGAAGCCAGATATAGTGGTAGATAATTTCAATAATTTTTTCACGCGTTTTTCTAACACTGCGCAGTCGCAGAGACACACTTGCTCACTCAAGCAAACTGTTCAAGCATCGGCTTTTTTGCCCACGTTGTCGAAGGAAGATCTGAGGCGAATAATTTTTAGTTTCCGACCAAATAAACAACCTGGTATAGATGGGTTGGCTGTGGCCACACTAAGAAGAAATTTTGATACATTAGCAGACATACTGCTTTTTATGATTAATGGTTTTATAAGCACCGCATCAATTCCGGAGACATTAAAAACGGCGATTGTTAAGCCACTGTATAAAGCAGGAAAAAAAGATGAAGTTGAAAACTACAGACCTATCTGTTTTGCCTATACTCTCTCAAATACTGCAAAAGTTTATGTTTGATTGTATGACTTCCTTCTTAAAGAAATTTTCAATCCTAACACCAAGACAGTTTGGATTTATTGCTGAGCGAGGTACTATTACACTGTTACAAGAGTTTACCGATGAATTATATTCTGCTCTAGATAAGAGCCTGTATGGTTGTGCTTTGTTTTTAGATTTAGCAAAAGCGTTCGAAACTGTAAATCAAGATATTTTATTGGAAAAGTTGTTTCGTTTGGGTTTCAGGGGACCCTTTTTTGATATTATTTGCAATTATTTACAGGATAGCTCACAAGTGGTCATGGGCAGTAAAGAAATTGTTATCGCTAGAAAATATATTACAGCTGGGGTTCCACAGGGATCCGTGTTGTTTCCTCTTTTATTCAATTTATTTACGAACGACTTTCCCACGATAATTACAAAAGCCACTGTGTATCAATATGCAGATGATACAGTTCTGCTCACTTGCCATATGCATTATTAAGAAGCTATTAGCATCCTACGAAATGCAGTCCATAAGGCTATGGAATGGTTTGAAGAAAACTGTGTTTATATCAATGCTAAGAAAAGCAAAATAATGTGCTTTCGTAGTCCATTAAAAACTCAAAAAATAAACATGCCAATATTTCTACATAATGAACATTGCATTTCATGTAAATGTACTGCTATAGAATATGTGGAGACATTCAAATACCTGGGTATAACGTTCAACAGCGCATGTCTTGGCAACATCACATGGCGTTCTTGTGTGGCAAACTACGTAGTGTTGCATATTTACTTTTCAACATAAAGGGTTTACTACCTCTACCATTCAAGAAAATGATAGTGCATGCACTAGCGTTCAGTGTGCTGAGGTATGGGATAACGATCTTCGCCTTTTGTACAGAGCACTGGAAAAATCGGATTGATAAACTACTAAAAAATATATTAAGAAATGTGGCTTATGGTACTACACTTCACGACAATAATATTTTTCAGGAATTAGGATTTTGCACATTGGAGGATTTATTTACCAGAACTGTTATTATGCGGCATAATTGGAGCGATGAATTCAGAGGCACACGATGCACCTCGATTGTTAAGAAATAAAAACGTTTTAACGTACCCTATTCCACTACTAAATATGGTGAAGCGAGAAGTGTATACATCCCAAAAATATTTAACGATTTGGCCGATGAATTCTTCTCGGCAACTTCGAAAAAACAGTTGAAGAAATTATTGATGAAATGTTGAACTTTAGTCCTGATCTTTACTTAAGTTGTTTATGTGGTTCTCTTTATTTACTATGTCATTGTCTGTTAACGGGTAATACTACCAAACATTCTTCTCAAAGTTGAAAAAAAAACGTATTATGTAAATGTCTACCTTTTAACTTTTTATGAAAATATGTAACCACATCACTGTACCGACTCTGCCGGGCCTAGTCGCACAAGTCCTCGTGGACTTTGACAGACCCGTTTCTTTGATTTGCTTTTGGATGTGTGTCAATAATAATAATAATAATAATATTAATAATAATCATCATAATAATATTATTATTATTATTATTATTATTATTATTAATCAATCCAAGCTTGATAACCTCATCGTTTCGTTTGACTGGGCATCCTTAAGCAAAGAAGATTCTTCGGCCAAAGTATATGAAAGGTTCTGTATGCAAATGAAAATTTTTGAATTGCATTGCACACAGCTGATAGTTAAGCCGACAAGAAAGGGTCACTGCTGGATGAACACGGAAATTCTTGCTTCTATTTGGTATCGAGACAACTTGTGGAAACGCTGCAAAAGCAATCCCAGAAACCAAAGACTGCGATTAGAATACAAGTCGGCAAGAAATAGAGTTATTGCTCTTCTGCGTGGCGCCAAACACCGTTACTTTTTTTTATAAATTCCAACAATCTTCAAATAATGTAAGCAAAACTTGGTCTTTGGCAAATCATCTCAGAGGAGTGACTTCCAATAAGCGTTCTATTTTCGATGTTTTTCAACAACCTCCCACAGAAGTGGCTGATGCTTTCAACAGCCACTTTGTTAAAGCGTCCCAAAGGGCCGTCTCCCCATATACAAGCACTCCGCCGTTAGGGCATTCCGTATCTGCGTCGGTTTTTCTTCCGAAAATTATGAAGGGTAATCTGGAAGAAATTATTTTCAGTTTCCGTCCTAACAAGCCCACTGGGTATGATGGAATTTCTTTACACACCATCAGAAGGAATTTCAATGCGCTGTCAGATATTATCCTGAGCATACTGAATGTTTTTTTGGAAGGCGACGAAATTCCAGAATGCTTAAAAACTGCAGTTATTGTACCACTACACAAGTCAGGGAAGAAAGATAGTATTGAAAACTGTCGGCCAATTTCTTAATTGCCGATTATTGCTCAGGTCTTAGAAAAATTCCTTTTCCACACTATGTCTTCTTTTCTTAACAAATGTTCTATCCTGACCCATCGACAGTTTGGCTTTATTTCAGGGCGTGGTCCTGTGGCACTGCTTGAGGAATTTTCAGATGAACTGTTCTCGGCATTTGATCAGAATCTTTTCACATGTGCGCTATTTTTAGATGTAGTGAAAGCGTTTGACACCCTGAATAATCAAATCTTGTTAAGTAAACTGCATTTTTGGGGGTTTCGTGGGCCTTTTTACAAAGTTTTCGAAAATTACTTGAGCAACAGATTTCAGGTGGTCTCTACCGATGATAAGGGCATATTTAGTTCTAAGCTGTCGATAAGAGCTGCAGTTCCTCAGGGGTCCATTTTGTCGCCGTTGTTGTTTAATATCTTTGTTAACGACTTCCCTTTGGCAATTTCGAAATGTTCAGTATTCCAGTATGCTGACGACACTGTATTACTAGCGAAACACCTTTCTTGTAAAACGTCCTCTGAAATGTTGCAAAATGACGTGTACAAAGCAATGCTTTGGTTCGCTAATAATGGAATTGTTGTAAATGGCCAAAAAACAAAACTTGTTTGTTTTCGCTCCCCACTTAAGACTACAGTTATTAACATGCCTCTCTACTTGCATGAGTCAGACTGTGTTCATTGTAAATGTGCGCCTATTCCATACGTGGATTGTGTGAAATATCTCGGAATCTATTTCGATAGTAATTTGTCGTGGCAACATCACTTATCACTTAATTGTTCTAAACTGAGGTCATTAGCGTCGCTGTTATTTAATATCAAAATTATTGCACCCTTGTCTGTAAAAAAGATTATAGCACAGGCACTAGGTTACAGTGTGTGGATGTATGGCATTACAGTCTTTGGCTTTTGTTTGGATCGTTGGAGATGCAGGGTAGACCGGATTATAATAAACATTCTTAAAAATGTTGAATACAATTCCCCAATAGTAACATCTGCAAATATCTTCCGCGAACTTGGTATACCGAACTTCCATTCATTACTTATAGAAACAGTTGTCGTTAAACATTTCTGGAATTCCGCTTTCAAACAAAAAAGTGCCGCCGCAAGGGAGCTCAGAATACATGTCCGTTATGTAGTTCGGCGTTCAGCCACAAGGTATGGCGCGGCCAGACGCTGTGCCTATGTGCCTGACATATTTAACAAATTACCAGAAGAAATTTTTACCTCGACATCAAAAAGCACGCTCGAACTCTTCTTAAAACAGCTACAGTAAAATTAACCTCTTGTACATTTTTTTGCATCGCAATATTTACCTCTTCAACTTTCGTTATATGTAGATAACCAAATCTTATCTTGTTCTTTTCAATTTTTTGCCATTCGTATTATTATTTTTATTTTTTTTCCTTCATGTCTCATCAATCTATGTACATATTTTTTTGCCTTGTCCATCATCTTCATTGGCAGGGTCCTACAAGACACCTAAGGCTTAGACCGGCCTGCTTGTGTTGGTTTGTATATCTTGTGGCAATAAACAATATTATTATTACTATTATTATTATTATTATTATTATTATTTGTACAGAGCACTGGAAAAATCGGATTGGTAAACTACTAAAATATATATTCAAAAATGTGGCTTATCGTACTACACTTAACGACAATATTTTTCAGGAATTAGGATTTTGCGCATTGGAGGTTTTACTTACCAGAACTGTTATTATGCGGCATAATTGGAGCGATGAATTCAAAGAGGCATACGATGCCCCTCGATTGTTAAGAAATAAAAAACGTTTTAACGTACCTTATTGCACTACTAAGTATGGTGGAGCGAGAAGAAATGTATACATCCCAAAAAATATTTAACGATTTGGCCGATGAATTCTTTTAAGCAACTTCGAAAAAACAGTTGAAGAAAGTATTGATGAAATGTTGAAATTTAGTCCTGATCTTCACTTAAGTTGTTTGTGCTTCTCTTTATTTACTATGTCATTGTCTGTAAACGGGTAATACTACCAAACATTCTTCTCAAAGTTGGAAAAAAGAAACGTGTTATTATGTAAATGTCTACCTTTTCACTCTTTATGTAAATATGTAACCACACCGCTGTACCGGCTCTGCCGGGCCTAGCCGCACAAGTCCTCGTGGACTTAGACAGGCCCGTTTCTTTGTTTTGCTTTTTGATATGTGTAAATAATAATAATAATAATAATAAATATTATTATTATTCTACCCGTTGTCTGTCGACACCTCACCTTGCGCAATCTGATTGCATGTGGGACTTATATTGTGTAGTGCTTTCTGAAACGCGCGCACGCACCGGCGGTTGCTCTAGAACCTTCGACGAGCCGTGTATAAAAGCCGACGCGCTTGACACTCTGATCAGTTTTTCGACGGTCGCCGACTGCTTCAACGCTGTGGTTAGGCTTTGAGTGTAACCTCTATTTTTGGGCACAGGTTCGCCCAGTAAAGGCTTAGCTTCGCCATTTACAGTTTCGCTGCTGTGTTCTTGGCCTTCAGAACTGTTCTGACGTCAGCGCGCACGCAGCGCGCGGCGGCTATTATGGAGCATCTGGTGGCTATCACTTTCCCTTCCCCGCGTTCCGTTCTCCTTATCCTATGATAAAGGGGGCATAGAAACAATGCGCTCAGGCAATAAAGCTGGCTTGTTTGCTGTTTGCATTAGGAGTGCTGACGTCTGGTCGCTTCAGTGGCGACGAAGATAGGATGATTGGGTGAACACGCCCATGAAAACGGATGACAAACTATACATGCCCACCACCGTTCGAGGCATTCATCGATCAGGAATATCCTCTAGACATTCTGATTAAATCCGAACGTCCAAGTCCTGGTTGGGACGTCCAATGAATAACATGAGGACGATAATTTTTGATGTCCTGTTAAGACATCCTTCAGACATCCACACGATTGAACTTCTGGGATCTCAACAAATCCCAAAACTTTAGTCCAAAGGATGTTTTCACGGGATGTCCCATATCGGGCATATGCGGGGCCAACACGCACAATTCAACAGTACTATACGTTATCATAATGCGGAATGTTGTCTCTTCCGCATCAGCCTTGAGCGCACGATCTTCCGAAAAGACGTTTCATCCAGCAACAAGAGACTGCTGCACTCAGGATCAAACTTACAATGGAGACGTTTAATGTCACAGCGCTGAAGTCCGCGAAACAGAAATTTCTAAATTCAGAACTTTAGAACCGTTAAGTCCAATGTAGCCTACAGGATGGGTACGCTAGAGTTATCGTTGCGTCTTTTGTGAACAGTGGCCAATAATAACCATAGTAATATTCATAATGATAACTATCCTTCAAACGCACTGTCCGGAATAGGCTTGCGTGAGCTTTGCGTTTTGCTTGCGTGACCGCCATTGCGAGTATTAGGTTGGAATAGCTCAAATTTTGTACGCATTTGTATCGCGGCCGGCGCACTTGCTGCACATGACGGCCGGCCACGCTGCTGAATTTTAACACATCTGTCTTTAGGGCTGCTTTATTGTTCTTGCCAAACAGCGCCATGCACGTTTCTTGGAATAACGAAACTTTTGCTCGACTTGTTAGGCTTCGACTCACACGTGATTGGCTACCAGTATATTGGTGAGATAAGGTGAAGCTTACTCCTCAGCTGTCTGTAACCAGCGAAACGCTTACGCCGGCTCAATTGCTCGTTTGCACGTGGTAGTATTTTTTAGTAACAGTGAAACATTGTCTCTGTTTACTGTTTCTTTCACGCGCTCATAGTTATAACCGTGTCGCTTAAACTTCGGTAGGTGTGCCGTTGGCGTTTTCTATGTGTAACGATCGCGGTAGAAATCCTAAGAACTGCGTTAGAATGATATAACTGAATCGCCTTTATTTATTTATTTCAATACTCTGAAAGTCACGTGGGGTGTTACAAAGTGGAGGGTGACTCTATACAATAAGTGGAAAACGTGGTTTTGAAGCATGTTGTAACAGCTTGTCGCTGTCCTCAGATTGAAGGAATAAGCGCACACGTTTGTACGTAAACTTGGGACGTGGAGTAGAGATGTAGGCATCTGTATCACGATCGGAGCACTTGTTGCACATGATGGTTATTTGGCGGGCTGTGCTGCTGAACTTTGCCACGCTTGTCTTCACGACTGGTATATTCGTGCCAAACAGTGCAATGCCACATTTTTCGAAATAACAAAACTTTTGTGCGACTTGTTGGGCTGCTGCCTATTTGCATGTGGTCAGATGCATGCAGTTATGATGGTTATAATATCAAGAAAAGGTCTGAGCTTCCGGTAACGATCAAAATATTTACGCTTCTTAGACTATTCGCAGGTTTAGTATTCGTAATGGAGCGCGTTTGTCGATCTGTGTTGACTGTTAAAATTGCGTCACGCTCCCACCCTCACTGATTAACCGTGTTTCTTCGGCTTCATCTGCCGTTTGAGTTTTCTTTGGGTTAGCACGATTTCGAGATTGATTGTAAAACGGCATACGGTTGAAATAACTAAACACTTGTGGGCATTTGTATCCCGACCGCAGCACTTGTTGCACATGATGGGTGGCCGGCGGCGCTACTGAATTTTGCCACGCGTTTCTGGGAAACAGTACCGTACACATTCGTTTCTTGAAATAACGAAACTGTTCAGCTACTTGTGATCTGCGTGCGACTTATTTACAGGTTGTCGGATGCATGCTAGTTAGGAAGCTTTTACGTCTCAGCTGTCTCTTATGATCGACACTGTTTACGCTACTTATACTATTGCTCGTTCGCATGCTGTCACATATTTATAAATGGGGAACGTTTGTCTCTGTTGACTGTTAGTTAAATTGTTGTCACGCGACTTCACTAGTTAAGCATCTCGCTTGTTTCGTCTGCTGTTTGAGTTTTCTTTACGTGACCGCGCAATCGAGCGAGCAGTAGTAAAACAACATCAGGCTGGTATAACTAAACTTTTGTAAGTAATTGTATCATGATCCGAGCGCTTTCTGCACGTGATGGTTAGGCGGCCAAGCTGCTGAATTCTCACGTTTCTTCTAGGCCGGCATATTGCTCGTGCCAAAGATTGCCGTACACTGGTATTTTGTCTCTGTGACTGTTGAAGCAAGTCCACAGAAATACCCCACTCAATTTCTAAGCACATGTGAAGTGCGATATAATTGTCGGCGACTGCTGAAGCCAACCTGCAACAAGCCTTAGTAAAATATTTAGTCGCCAAGATGCCAGTGATCTTTTCAAAAGTATTTGTATATGCTGCCATGAAAGAACATCCACGCTCTGCCTCTGCTAACTTCTATCGAGGCTGTCCAATAACCGTGAATTTTTAGGATGAACTTGTGTTTGTGTGTGTCCGTTGAAGCAAGCCCACGCAAATCATCTGTTAGCTTCTGGTACAGGTGTGCTCGTACAAAGTACGTTAGTGTCTCTGATTGCTGAAGCGAGTATGCTGCAATCTTTTATTTAAATGTGTAGTCGCCAAGGTACCTGTGACGGCTTCAGCAATGCGACCAGGGAAAGGTCGCATTCAGCTTCTGCTTATTTTTCTTAGAGGTCTTCGAGCCTGTGAACACTTAAGATGAATATGTATCTGTGACCACTCAAACACAGCAAGCATCTTGTGACTTCTAGTACCTTTGAAAACAGTTTGGTTTTGTGCTGAAGCAAGTGTCTTGTAACTTCTTTTGCTCCTGTGAGTTCTCTCGTAATGTTCGTGTCTCCAACTGCTTAAGTGGTCGTTTAGCGATTTATTAATGCCCAGTGTATCTATCATTTTTTTAGTAATTTTACTGTGTTCCGCTACTGGAGCAGGCCCGTAGAAAGTCTGCAGTAGGCTTCCTTGATGGATAAGACACCTGTGAATTTTCCAGCAGATATTGCATTTATTTGCCTGTGACTACTGATGTGAACCAGCCTGCTGTAGGCCTCCTACTAACTGCCTTTGTACCCGCCATCCTTGCAGAAGGCTTTAAAATTATTTTACTGCCAAGGTACAGCTGCTCAACGGAAGTGGTCTCGTCACTACACGAAAGTGTCAATGTTTCCTCTGGTGACCTTTCCCAACATTTATTATGAATACAGAGCATTTGCTGTATAAATGGATGATCATGCAGCAGCTGTTTGTGTCTACATATGGCCACTGAACTAATCACGTTATTTTGGTAATCCCTACTGTAGTTGTGACGTCTTTAGCATAACTCGTCTTAATGTGTGTAACTACGAAATATGGCCTAGAAAAGGCTCTGGTAACTTAAAGTAACTAACATATCTGTACTGTTCAGCAAATCTTGCATTTATGTGCCTGCGACCACGAAAATGAGCCCACAGCAAGCCTCATGGTAACTTCCGTAGTGGTCCCACTGCAAATTCTTGATTTTCTTGCTACGCAAAGAGCAATTTTAAACAGTATAATTCATGCACACTTTTGCTAAGCATGGTGTGTCATAACTCCTAATATGACTGAGCTTCTATGACGACATTATTGAATTTTATGTGTTTGTATTGATGCGCATTACTGAAAACTGGGGCGCGATAACGTAACTCTATTCCAAACAAAAACTGTTCCAAACTCCGGACGTCAAAATGACGCGACAGTTTCTGCGTATGGGGGCGGGAACCAGCGGCGTTTTTCAATCTGTCCAATCAGCAGCCTCCATCGTTGCCGGAAGTATGTATTGCTTGTTTTTTATTTGCAAAGGGACCGTATAGCAAGTGACATAAAGATATAAACGTCTGATAAAAGAACAATTGTGTGTCGCTGATAGTAAAAGTGTTTTGTAATCTTTTAACGCAAGAGAAGTTGAAGCGCGCTTGAAAGTAAACATAAATATTTTAATTTTTCGAGTCATAGCCACACACGTGCCAATTCCGCATCCAATCCATTTTGCTACGCACACTTAAGATGGCGGCTACGCGAAAACAGCTGATCGGTTCTGTGGGCCGCTCTTGGTGTATTTTTGTCCGTAACGCGATTAGATGAAATCTCGCCGTACGAGGTACTTTCGCCCGAGAAGAATTCTGGAAGCTGTGAACATCATGAAGACTGTGAAAGCGTAGTGCTCGGTGAGTAAACACATGATTCTTTCTTGTGCTTAGTGACTGAGCAGTAGCATCTGAACATCTGGGTGATCGCATGGTGTTCACTTTTGCTTTTATTCGCATAGGATACGGAAGAATCGATGAAGGTTGGAAGGCATCTCAACAGATAGCTGGTAAGTAAACGTTTTCTATAAACGATCGCAACTGTCTCCGAATGTAGGTCATGATTTAAATCGAGGGTGGTCTGTAACAGAGGCTCATTTTTGTTTCTTTGCCACACACTGCTGCGCAGTGATCCATTCGCCCGTGCGGGCGGTACAGATACTTCTGCTGGATATTTGCACGAGAAAAGTTTTTTTGTTGTTGTTATTCACTTGTGTTAAGTTTAACGTGGCATTTATGGCGTGATAAAATAACGACACATTAAATGAATGTAACCGTTATGTTTTAACGACGTAGTGATATCTGAAACGGTACGATTTGTTGGTATTAATTCGCTGCGGTCCGGCGAAAATTGAGCGCGAAAAAGAAATGGCGGAGACAAGCAACAGCGCGCGCGTTTCGGCCGCGCAGGCCGCTATGCTAGTGCAGTTTATGGAGCAGCATCCGTACTTGGCGAGAGGCTCCACAAGCCTCTCGCCAAGTATGAGTGCTGCCCAAAAAAGAGAATTGTGGGAAGAAATTGCCGCCGCCCTGAACGCCGTCGGGCCGGCAGCAAAGACAGCCCGGCGCTGGCGCCTGTATTGGTCGCGGATGACGTACGAGTGCAAAAAGCTCGCGGCGCAGGTTGGCGCCGAGAAGAGGTCAGCCCTCGACTAGCAGCGTGTTCGGAACGTATAAGCTGACGGTTTTCATGCATTTGCAGGAAGACGGGAGGCGGAAAGTTGGGCGGCCTGGAGGGTCGAGTGCTCGCCGTGCTCGCCCATACCGGCCCAGCTTCCGCCCCTGCGGATTTTTTTGCTGGCGATGCTGAGGTGAGTAGCAATGTTCGTTGCTATGTGTACCGATGACGGGCAGTTAGTTACACCGTGGTGAATATTTAGCCCTTGTGTGCTTGTGTGTGTTTTCTTACAATTCAACACACATGCCAGCACATGATATCCGTACTTTGCAAGAACGGAAATGCTGCCCCACTGCTGTTAGAAACACCTTGTGGTGGATTTCATGACGCGTTAATCCGAAAAGCATTAGCAACGAGTTGTCAAAGCTCCAAGGCACTAGTATGTCGCATGATGGATTAGGAATTGCGTGATAAGTGAAATAGACATTGCAACCAGTTGATGGAACTTAATCACATTATGTCCTGTGCTTTATTGTTCCAGGAGGACACCTCCAGTGAGGAGTCCAGTGATGGAGTGCCCCCTGCCCCACCAGCAGCTGCGCGCGTCTCAGTGGGCACGGAGCCGGGGACCAGTGGCACTGCACGTAAGGCCCTTCAGCAGCTATTGCAATGCGAACACATCACTCCAAGCATTATCTATTAAGACCTTTGAAACAGAAATTGTGTATTTATATTATTTACATGGCAAAGAAAAAGTGCCTGCCTAAAGGTCGCTGCAAAATGGAACAATAATCTGACTGTTAACACCATTTGTAATGCAGCTTGTGCAGCGTACAAGCTGAAAGTACTATCAGTGTAGTATTTTATGATGGTGTAGTGCCTTTTTTTTGCGCAAATTGACTGTTCATTTTGTGAACGGTGTGTTGCCGGAATTATTTTTCTGGGCTTCCACCTCATAATGAACCAGTGAAATGTCTACGCAGGATGGAGCGAAATTAGTTTTTTTAACCGCTGTTTACTGATGTTATTTTTACGGACCATCAGCTCGGCAGCAGCCCCGCAGGCCGCCACCCCGCCAACAGGTCCTTGAGGACGCAGCATCTCGGGCGGCCGCAGACTATGCCCGACAGAGCCGGCTAGCTGAGGCGGCAAACGCGGAGGCCGCAAGCTTCCACCAGTTGTTGCTGCAGCAACATAGGCAGGTGCGTACAACTAGGCCGGGTCATTTTTTGAAGAGGTGATTAGGGCACATGGTAATAATGTACATTACAACCATGTTACACATGAGAGACATCTGTAGTCGTTTGGCTCATTGGCTGATGCACGTTTATACATCTCCTTTCAGGTGTTATTTAACACATAGCAACTTACAAAACATTTCCATGGTTGCATGTATCGCGACAGCATGATCATAATTTGTTTAAGAATTCAACTAGTCACCAATACTGCCTTCTGACAGGCAGAGGCAGCTTGGTAGGATTTGTTACGTTTCACACGTTTTAAACATAACAGACCATGTACGTTTGCACGGCCATTTGTCATGTCATATGTAAATGATCTCGCTGCCCTCAAGAGTAACCTTGCTGAAACTGCAACACTTGCAAACAGTGCAAATCGAGCATTTACATTGCATAACCTGTAGCTAACTAAGTGAATTTGTTTCGCAGCTGGTGGAAGAACAGAGAGCGACGCGGCAAGTCCTGGAGCAGCTGGTGGCCGAGATGCGTGGTTCGCGAGAGGCGACCACTCTCATTGCGACCACGCTGCGCCAGCTGCTGGCTGCCCTCGCCCACCTGCGCGAGCCGCCTCAGCAATAAGGGGCAGCTTTTTTTTTTTTTTTGCCATATCATTCTTTAGTGCTTTGTAGGTACAAGTGTTGCCTATCTATGCTTGTTTTTTTTTTATGCAGCACTAAAGGATGATATGGCTGTTTTCCGTAATTTCTGTCCCTAATCATATTTTTTTTTGCAAGGTAATTTCTGTTATGTTTATTTTCATATGTAGTGCAAGTTTGCCCAAGTGAGGCATTATATAACTTATATGTAGAACTTTCGGGTTTCTGTTCGTTACCGTATTTTTTTCCCCAAGTTCATTTCATGTGTATTATTCTTTGACCAAGTGAGACGGTATAACTTATATGTACATTCTTTGCCATATTTTTGCGTTTCTGTTCGTTACCGTATTTTTTTCCCCAAGTTCATTTAGTGTGTATTATTCTTTGTCCAAGTGAGACGGTATAAGTTATATTTACAATTTTTGTCATATTTTTGCGTTTCTGTTTTTTACCGTATTTTTTTCCCCAAGTTCATTTCATGTGTATTATTCTTTGTCCAAGTGAGACGGTACAACTTATATGTACATTTTTTGCCATAATTTCGTTAGGTGTTGTTCACTTTTGTTTTGCTGTTACTGATATGTTTCAATGTGCGCCGTTCTTCCACGGAAGATACACTGTGCAATCACTTTTACGCCAACTACGACATTGTCTCGCACACATACAGGTGCGCTTAATAACTACAATACTGTGATAACTGGAAATCAATTTTCATGCCATATGTATGTCATGTTTGCAATGTATAACCATTCGTGCCTACGCAAAGTAGCCGAATTGGTATTTTTATCACCAAGTGTACACACCCGAGCAGCAGGAAACGAAAGAGCGCTTTATTGCGAGGAGCATGTGCGTTTATACACATGCAGGCCAGGCTTGCACATGCGTATCACAATATTCTTGATGACGTAGCCACTGGTCACACCAAGCACCTGTTACCTGTGGTAGTCGCTGTGATATTTCAGGTGTCCTTACCTATGATAGCAATACAATCTAGTCCCCATTGTAGTTGAGCACAGTTTGCGACATACGTAACAGAGCCATCGATGTGGCCGCTATTTTGACATTCGCTGCCAGGCTGGTCTTGCAGCCGTTATATGAAATACCGTTTTAGTGCCAAGCATTTTCTCACTTGTCGTTCCTTAGAAGCATGTCATGGCTGCTTTATATTGTGATCTTATTACGGCACTAGTCATTGAAAAGAAACTGTATTGTGCTACAAACATGCCAACTACATAATAGAGAAGAGATCTTTCTTGCTGTTAAGTTGCTGGATGAAGAAAAATGGTTGTCTGCGAGTTCAAAAAAATATCGTTATGCTCGTGTCATATTTATGCAATTTAACATCTGCCAACGGCCCAGTGGTAGTGTACTGGGTCCCATGTAGTGAACATCACACGGCTATTTTGACGCCATGAAGCCATGCTCTGTGTACTTGTCTGTCATTTTCTTTGATGAAAGACGGCATTGAAGATCGATCACATGGTTTTATTTACAATGCAGATTTAAATAAACGATTTTACACAATGCAAGTTGCACTTGAAATGAATATTTACAATTTGTGTTCCTTCACTTTCAGAACTATTTACATATGTGCACTCTCCCAAGGGAGAATAACGCGCTCGACATGCCAGGCGATCATTTTCGGCATAACTTGGCCTTATGTCAAGGAACTGTGCGGTGGCTGTGTGGCGAAACAGCGCAGGGCCTACAAGGTGCGTGAGCACAGTACACATGGTGGAGCGAGAAGTGTTGTGCTTGGCAGCAGCCCAAATAGGAAGCGAGGAGGATTAGACCAACATCCTCCCATGCACAGTGCAGATGGCGGTGACAGTTTCGGTGATGGCAGAAGCAACAGCAGCAGCAGCAAATCATTTGGCGAACCCCAGCTGCCCAGAGAAGTAACTACAACATTCTGCTGATGAACACAAAGTGTTCTATCCACAGGTACTAAATGAAAGGCTCTCATGTAGTGTCACAGTGCAATGATGCAATCATCTGCGGTAGTGACAGCTCACTGGCAGAGGACACGTGAAAACGCTGCTTATGATTGAGCAGATTCTATAAAAAAAGCAGCATGCTATCCACTAATTGCACACATTTCTTCACATTGGTTCCTGCTCTCTATTAGATGTGTAGACAGCAGTAATAAACATCTGCCTGCAGTGTCAGGCACATGTTTATTGCTGCTGTCGGTGCTGCTGTCGACGCAGCCGCCTTCGCACCCTTTGCAGGTATCGCTGGTGCTGCTGCCGCGTCGTGCCAAATGAGCTAATAACATTATCCCGGGCAGCACAGCCTCTCAGGTACATCATGCGTGCTGCCCTCACTTGGGGAACTCTCTGTGGGGAGGGGTTGCCACTTTCATCGTCACTGTTGCTGTTGCTGCTGTCATCACTAACATCATCCAACAACACGTCACCTTCATCAAGACACAAGTTGTGCAACACTGCACATGCTGCAACGATGGTGGCAGCGCGCTCTGGTTGGTAGTGGAGGGCGCGGTACCGCTGAAGGCAGCGAAAGCGGCTCTTCAGAAGCCCAATGCACCGCTCCACTACGGACCGCATGGCAGCATGTGCAGTGTTGTACCTGCCTTCTGCAGTGTGTATGGGAGGGTGGCCTGTGACTGGGGTCAGGAGCCATGGTTCCAGGGGGTAGCCGCTGTCACCTGCAGGATCATAAAAATGGTATGAAATCTGCACAAAGTTTAGTAGGCGAAGCATGGGTCATGTAAAATGCACCTACTACAGAAAGGCTGCAGTAAAGAAATATACTTGCTGAGCACCTGACCCAGCTGTGATCACAGATAACAATAGCTGGGACATAGCGTCCCTATTTGCAGCAAGGCAGCTTTTTGTGTAGTCATCATTCACAAATGACTGAAGGTGTAAAAAAAGAATGTGACAACGTGTGCACTGTACACTCACATTAAAAATTAGTTTAAAGTAAGGTGTGTTGTCACTTTGTTTCGTGCGGATACCATTGGAAAATTTCTACATCTCGCCTATACTTAATAACCTGACTATAACATAAGGGGTTCGGGCTTCAATGTTCTCTTACGGCGCGAGCACGCTTTGCTGCCAGAATTGCAACTGTACAAAATTTTCTCGCTGCTCACCGAGGAGGTGTTCGCCGGCCTTGGCAATATGCCCCTCCAGGAACCGACGACGCAACCACGTAGTTCTCCAGACGTGGGCGTCGTGGTCTGACCCCGGTCGCAGAGGGTCGACGGCGAGGATCCGCATGCCTGCGTCGCAGATCTGACGAGAGCGCGCACAGCAGCATAAGCCACGCGTTGCTATGACGGGCAAATTAGACAAAAATTAAGATACTTACGAACATTGTGTTGAGGGCGTAGTAGCCTTTGCAGCACATGAATGCCGCCTTCTGTTCGCCCTTCGGTGCGATGATGGCTATAAGGCTGCCGTCCACGCATCCGATGACGCCGGGAATGGAGCCGCGTCGAAGGAACCCTTCCTTCACGGCCGCCTTCTCCTCCGACGTCCTCGGGAAATGGACCCACTTGTTGCGGGCCCCGGCGTGGACGATTGCCTCCGCCACGCGTCGCACACACTTGCTGACCGCAGGCTGGGTCACGCCGACCGTCTCCTCGCTCCCTACCGAGGCTTGAAAGCTGCCCGTTGCGAAGAATCGCAACGCGCACAACACTTGCCGCTCCACCGACAGCGCTGAAGTTCTCACGCCTCCGAGTTCCTCCGCCACTTCGTCGCACAGCCAACGCACAGTTTCTTTCTTCAGGCGAAAGTGCCGCCGAAACTGATCGTCTGGCATGTCAAACGCATCCTCGGGCTCCCTCCTCCCGCGCCCGGACTGACGAGCCGCCGCCGCCGCCGCCAACGCAATCACGAAGGCCGCCATTTTTTTCTATTCCAAACGGAACGGGGCACTCACCGGCTATTCCACGAATTTGCCGGGTTTGTTCGGCATAATTTAGCATAATGAGTGCGTAAACGTCACTTTGACGTAGCAGTTTTTGTGCATTCCTGACGTCGCTTGACAGGCAGGAAAAATGGGCGCGGCCTCAAAAAATTCGGCCAATGAGCGAGCGGTGTCGGCCATGTTGGAATAGAAACAAAACGGAATAGAGTTACGTTATCGCGCTGTTCAGTGCATTTGAGAGTTCAACTTGTGATCTTCCTGCAACTGTTTTATTGAAATAATTGTTGCATTTTTAATGAGATTGTCAAATGATTCAGCAGCCTACAGAACTTAGTTGTGTAGCTTCGTTCCTGATAGCCCAAAAAGCTGGAGCTTGCATGTCTATATGCTTTGATTTAATGCAGCTTTATCAAGTAGCATGTAATATATTAGCTTACCATAGCAGGAGATTAGGTGCACAATGCTTAGCTGATCTGCAGCCTTCTTTAGCATGTGTTGAGATGTGGTGGGCTGTATTCCTGGCCTGTCTTCAGGTATTTATGATTTTACATGACAAAAATGTTTGGTCGCCTTATTAGGCCGCTGCGATGAATCTTCCAAGAGCCATGCTGCTCCTTTCATCATTGCCCCTCAGGCCGACACAAAACTAGGCCAACCTTGTAAAATGCAGCAAGCCTGCTTCACTGCTAGGGCGCACTATAAGGGACATCGTTATTATGTTCATTTATAATCAGTTTGCACGTCCTATAGATATTCTAAATCCACAACCAAATGTCCCACAAACGACCTTGGAAGGTTAGGTAACAAAATGTCCCAGAAGCGTCCTACATCCTGACAAAAATGTGCTTAGGACGTACTTAGGATTATGCAATCAGAATAATCCATATTTAGACATCGCTTGGACGTCCGACTATCACACTATGGCGTTCGTGGGACGTTTCTATGAACGTCAATTCGTGTGTGTGGAACGATCCCATGGACATCTAAAAATCACGCACACGCTCCCTACATATGTCCTGAGGACGTTCGATTGTCACGCTTCGGATCTCTGCTGGAGATCTGTACGACTTTGGTGGTGCAATGGGGAGGGCCAGCGCGTTACGGACGTGAAGAAACGGGCTTTGCTCCTTGGAACGCTGAGCACCAACACGCTGGGAGTAATTGCCGGACGCTGTACGCCCGTCGGCGTGAATGACCTTTCGTACAGCAAGGTTGTTGGCCCTCTGCAACCATACTTTTTGCCGGAGCGTAATGAGATAGCCCAGTCGTACAAGTTCTTCACGCGCAGTCAATAGGCAGGCTAGCCGGCCAACGAATTTCTTCTGGCCATTCGTCTGATTGCAAACACGTGCAATTTCAGACACAGTCTGTACAGATATGATTGTATGCGAATTTGCAAAGCTCCAGTGTACGTCGGCAACTTTTAGCGAAAACAGGCCTGAGAAGAAAATAGGCCGAAGAAATAGCGCTGGCAGCTGAGCTTGCACATGAGAACGAAAAGGGATAGGCGCGGCCAAGTCGGACGAAGACGTGTATGCGGTGACAGGGAAAGGTGCATCGAAGAAGGGACGCCGAAGGTCATCGTTCAGGTTAGAAGGCCGCGGACACAGCGCAGAAACACGCCTATTCCGCTCAACTGTATGCTGCTAGTGCTGTCAACGTGGGCACCTGGCGAGGGTGTGCTTCCGTTGCACAGATAAATTTTCTACCGCGCCTAGAGCGTCTCATCAGGAGGTCAGTAGGCAGTCGCCGAGGAATAACGATGCCGAGGCTGATGACCTATTCACCCTGAGGACTGCTGAAGACTACGTAAGGTAACCTCGGGACAGTCAAGCCGCTTGTGCGTACGTTGTAGGAGGAAAGAGTTCCGATCACAATGCAGCTAGACACGAGGTGGAACCCGCTTCAATTATCATGTGGACAACGTAAATAAAACATCGGGCTGCCTCGCCTAAGCTCGAAGATTTGAACTTAGCTTGTTTCCTCGGGAAACTTTTGGTGCGTGGACAGTTGTGCCTCAACGTTTGCACAGGAAGGCCGCATAAGCTGGAACGCGAATGCTACGCATTTCATTTCATCGGCTTACAAAACATTACGATTTCTAATCTAAAACGTCACTTTCCCTTAACTCCATTGCATGTAAAACTGTTAGCCTATAAACCGCTAGTAAAAACGAATTTGAATACACATCTTTCTTCTGGGATCCGCATTAGGCATATCTTGCCAAAGCCCATGAGGCAGTTCAAGATAGCGCTACAAAATATATTCATTTCTCCTACTCCTACCACGTCGGCATATCATACGTGGAAAAGAACCTCCCTTAGCGGTTATATCTTGTCGTCGCTGCATCGCAAGCCTCTGCCTCTTCGTCAAGTTCCACTATTCGATAATTAAGCACCCACCCCGCATTTTCCCTTCATCACGCCGGTCACAATGCATTGGTCATCCCCTGCAAGTAGCACAGCCACACTCGCGCACAGACACAATAGACAGCCTTAGCAAAGCACCGCTTGAGTGGCGCTACGTTCAGATTTCATGTACCCAGACACCATAGAGAACTGTGTAGATTTCGCACTTGGGCCGACACGTGACCGACGCCCTCTCAGTTCGGTTGCAAAATGACCAAGGCAGGTAGACGCGCTCTCGCTCTCCGGTCCGTCACCTTTGCAAGCACAGCGACCTTCGTTCCGTTGCCGGCATGAGCGTTGTGCGCCAGCGCTCTATAGTGTTGCCGTCGAGCGGTTGTGCGAAAACTGCTAGCATATGGCGGTCTAAACGGAGCGGAACATAAAGTTTAGTCTAAAATACACTATTTTCAACCTTCGTTTTCTAGAGCAAGGGCTGGAATGCCCTTCATTGTCAAGTCGCTGCCGTCACCTGGCTGTCGCACTTTGGTCAAAATGCAACAACCTTTTTTTTAAACATTTCGAACTGTTGTAACACTTGTTCGTTTATGTTGTATACCCACCCCTTACGTACCACCCCTACTATGGAGTTTTAATGGAGACAAAATGGAAATAACTAGAAAAGGGACGAATTTTGGAAAAGGTCATGTAAATTATCTTGATACGTGGGCGTTCCATGAAGAAATCGTAGATTACGTTGTGGCTGTACTTGTAGATTCCTGGGCATGAAGGCTCTACAGGATGTAGAGGAAAGCACTTCATCTTGTTTTGTCTACCTTCTTGTTTAACTTTCGCGCTGTGTCTTCATGATAAAGAAAGAGCTAAGAAAAGCACTAAAACTTGTGCACTATGTGCTCAAAGTCTCACACAGATGGCGGAAAGTGTAGGTCGAAATATTAGGGTACCTTTCTCAGCTTCGCTAAAGCCCTTATGCTCGTACAAAGGGTTAAGAAAAAAAAGAGAACAGTGAGCATATTTGGCTTGTCAAGCCCGGCATCACAATTTCATAATGCTGGAAAGGTTGAATTTTCTGATTTTACGAGTCAAAACCACGATTTGACTATGAGGCATGCTGTAGTGGGGCTTTCCGGATTAATTTTGCCCATCAGGGGATGGGTAACGTATTAGAATACGTAGTATGAATGCAGCACTCGAGGAGTACTTCTTGTTGGGCTGGTTGGTGATGTATAGTTATTAGAAGAGGCGCGCGAATTGACACACACGAAGGAGGCGGAACTATTCCCCACTAATAAGTTCGTGGTGAATAGTTAATATTTTGAGAAGAATGGGTGGTAACGTCTCTTCGCGGAAGTGCAAAAAAGCTGTCGTCATGCCATCACCATCACACCACCATCGTCGCCCTCATGGCCTTCGTGATGCTGTTATGCTGCACATGATCGCGTTACTGAAATATCTTTTGAAAATGCCATTTTTAAGTACATTTTCGCCCTCACAAAACCTTGCTCAATTTGTTTACCTTTTAATAACCTTAAAATGTGCTCGATAGATTGCCACTAGGAAAATTATTCGCATAACGTGGAATCTTACAATGCACGGGATGTGCGTAGTCTTTTTGCCTTTGGATTTGGACAGCTGCTGATCTGTGACATTTATCAAGCTGTACTCACCTGTGCAGACAGGACAGCACTGTCCCAAGGGTACATACTGGTCACCGCACTCGAGCCTCGGGCACTGCTCCGTATCGCAGACGGTGTTGCCAAGTAGGCACTTGCATGTGGTGCACGGGTCTGGCAGCCACTCATCCCCGTCGGTGTAGGTGGCCCCATTGAACATGCACGAAGTGCTGCTGCCTGCACCCAGAAATTGACAAATATTGCGACGTGCACTCCAGAAGACTCGCGGTCACCTGAGGGTGCAAACAGGACGCAAAAAATTCATAATCATGAAGCAAACTTTGTGGCTACTATAGGCAAGTGTAGCACAAAATGAACGCAAGCTTTGAGTGCCACTACAGAAGGAGAACTAGGACACGAGCGAATTTCTTTTCTTTATTTCTCTTAAAGAGCTTCAGTTCACTGCTTTATGCTTACACACAATGGCATATACCGGGTGTCCCAGTTAACTTGCACCAACATCTTAAAAAAAAAATGAGCTCCAGAGAACTCCTACCGACTGCATAGTAGCGGCACTCGTGTGTTTTCACAGCCAGCATTCTTTCATTATGAAGTATAAATTATTAGGTGTTTTTAATTAGTGAACTATTTAATCATTGCTTGAATCGCAAACATCCCAATTCCAAATTTTTAGGGCACTTTAAGTCACCTTCGAATCAAGCATTTATTTCGTGCTGAAGTGTGCCATGTTTTTTCAAGAAAAACCAAAAGCCCGCGAAATACGCGAAAAATGAAATAGATGCGTGCTTGCGCGCCGCTACTGAAGTCCTACCAAGCAACCTTTGAAAGATATGCGGCTGTATTTATTTGTCGCAGCATCGTAGAAGGCTTCGTCATGTAGGATAGCTCGAGAGGTTTCGCGACCCAACTACACTGTAAACACAAATGAGCCCATATGGGCGTTTTAACAGTTGATGAGCCATTTTTCCTCCCTACCTAAACATGAGTACTCCCACGAGAAGAAGTAAAATAAGCTAGAACCATTATTGCACCCCCGACCCCATTTGAAGGGGCATTGCGGTTGTAAAATGGGGGTTTCCAAGGAATAACGGTGGCGCACGGGAAATTCGCAGTGTTGAAATATCACCCATAGCTGAGACGAGCCAAATAGACAAAAGAATAACGCAGCCCTGACCAACAAGGCAGTCAGCCACCGCGACAATGTCTGTAGGATTATTTCTGCAGCCATATTCGAAATATGCCGCGCAATGTGTGTCGGCGCTGTTTTCTTTATTTTTTTTCGGAGTGGCCGCGCCTTGGCGCTGCAGGGGATGGATGGATAGATGGATGGATGTTATGAGCGTCCCTTTTGGTGGGTTGCGCCACCAAGCTCTTGCTACTATACTGCCCAATATCCTACCTCGGTTAAAGAATGAAAAAAGAAAAAAATACACTGTGCACTACCGCGAACTGATCCCGTATTGGGAACTCTGCTTTTGTACGTCTCCGTCTTTTGTTGTTTCTCTAATTTTCTTCCACCAATCCTCCAATCGCCTCTTACTAATCTCAATTGCGGACATGTTTGCTTTACCACTACCCCCGCTGAACCCAAGGGCTTCAAGGAGGCCAGTGGTGCCTAAATCGACCGCTCGGTAGACGTCTTCAATTTCTAATAAAACATGCTCCGTCGTTTCCCTAGCTTTACCGCAGCAAGCACATGCTTCTTCCTTCTTATATCTCGCTTTATAGGTGCGTGTTCTAAAGCATCCCGATCTCCCTTCCAAAAGTAATGAACTTCCCTTTGAGTTATCATAAATGGTGTCTTTCCTGATTTCGTTTTATCCTCTTAAGTAGTTACTCATGGCAGGTTCTTTTCCATTGCCGCCACCCACGAGAATAATTCAGCCTCTCTGACTTTCCGCTTGACCTTCTTTGTTGCTTTGTTGCCCACCCTACAGGCCGCATATATGCTGGTAAGCTTCCTAGTTCTTTTCCTCCACTGTGAATCAATATTTTTCCTGTACAGATACCTGAACACTCTCCAAGCCCATTCACTTTCTTCCATATTCCTCAGCCGTTCTTCATACTCAATTTTACTGCGAGCTTCCCTCACTTCAAAACAAGTCCAGCCCATATCACCCTGCTCAGCTTCATTTGTAGTTTTCCCGTGAGCGCCCAATGCGAGGCGACCCACTGACCTTTGGTTCCCGTCGAGTCCTGATTGTACCCCTGATTTAAAGCAAACAACCGCATTTCCAAAGTAAGTGTTGGAACCATTACACCTTTCCACATACCTCGGAGGACCTCGTACCTATTGTATCCCCATATCGCTCCGTGCTTCATTATGGCAGCATTTCTCTTCCCCTTTACTGTTATGTTTTTTTCCTGTTTCCATATATCTATTGGCTTTGTTTATCCACATACCAAGGTATTTATATTCTATTACCCGAGGTATTTCTTGGCCCTGTATCTCCACTGTCTGTCCACTGTTTTCATTGAATACCATAACACCTGATTTTCTAACACTAAATTTCAAACCTAAATTGTTGCCTTCCTGTCCACAGATATTAGCCAGACGTTGCAAATCACTTTGCTTGTTAGCAAGCAACACAATGTCGTCCGCATAAAATAAACCTGGGAGTTGCTGCTCTATTACAGTACCCACCCGTTTATATGAGAGATTAAACCCGATATTACTTCTTTCTAGCGCCCTCTCCATCCTCAACATGTACATGCAGTGGGGATAAAGGGTTCCCCTGCCTCAGTCCCTTGTTGATAAGAACTTCCTCCTCGCTGCTCATCCTTTCCATTCAACGCAAACGGTATTTTCTAGGTGAATGTCTCTCAAAAGTTGTAGACAATCGTTACCTAAGCCTTTGCCTTCCAGAATATCCCACAAAATGTAGCGGTCTACGTTGTGGTGGGCTCCTGTAATGTCTAAAAAGGCCACATACAACGGTGTGCTTTCTGTTCTTGATATTTCAGTACACTAGGTAAGAACAAACATGCTATCATCCAAACGCCTACCTATTCTGAAGCCATTCTGAAGCTCTCCCAAGATGTCATTATTCCCTGCCCATGCTTGAAGCTTTAATATGATTGCCTGCATTGCTAGCCTGTATATTACCGATGTAATGGTCAACGGTCTATACGAGTGAATTCTGTCTTTCTCCCCCTTACCTTTATAAATTAAATTCATTCTACTTTGTCGCTAACTGTCTGGTATTCGCCTATCTTTTAAAGTTTTTTCCACTGCTTTCACCAGAGCTTCCTAGTTGATTTATCAGCCAAACTGGAACCTCGTCTAGCCCTGTGGCTGTGCGCTTAGGAGGACGCCGAAAGTCGGAATTACGCGCGGAGGAGCACAAGCCTTCGGAGCGCGCGAGCGCGTTGAAAGCCTCGAAGGAGCTGTCATTTGCCAGCGACGGCGCGTTCTTCTACCGTGGTTGATGTTTGTCACAACTTTGAACCCCCAAGACGGTGACTTTGAACGATTATTACACGCTCTATGAGTGTGCATGTGTTCTAAGTGAGGAGACGCGCTGCTATGACTTATTGAAGGTCTCAGTGCAACATGGCGCGACAGTTGGCCGTCCAGAACCATTTTGCACGATCACTGTGTTTCTTCGAGCTTTGTCGTAATCGAGGCGACTTGAGTGCTTAGAGTCAAGCGAGTGTTTGGATTTAACATGATGAGGGACTTTGGCGCGTCTTTAATTGGGTGGATGTGAGCATTCGACATGTTCCGCGAAGCGCAAGCCACTACCATAATAGTTACGTGCAGTGCGAGGTGAGCTAAGCTTCGCCGCCTAACCGTGACCTGAAAATGTGGCGGCTCGTTAAGGGTTTACTGCGGTACGCATGTGTGTGTTTGTACAGCGATCATTTGAGCGAGAACTGGCGGCGCTTCTTTGTGCGCGGTATCTGCTAGCTTGCACGTACGTGGCGCCAATCCCCTAGCTCGTGTGATTGTGTGCAGTAGGTCGCCCACTAAGCGCGCATTGTGCAGATTTGCCAGTACGCTCCGTGCTATCGTATGTGTCTCTTCGCGCCATACCCCCCAACCGCGGCCCTCGAGGCCACTATCGCTGCCCAGCAGCTCCAAATTCAGGAGCTGTCGCGCCAGCTGCAGGCCGCGCTAGTGCGTCTGTCCTCCCCCGCTCCTCCTCCTACTTCCCCAGCTCCCGCACCTCCACAGCCGCCGTCGCTAGCTGTGGAGTCGATGAATACGGCATCCTCGGCTGCATCATCGCGCGCCTCCTCTCCCAACCGCAGTCCCCCGCTCGAACGCCGATCACCTTCCTCCGACCCCGTCGCGCCCGAGCGTGACGTGATTCGCCAAACAACCTCCTTCTTGGAGGCGTTTGAGAAGCGCGTCATGGCCCGCTTTGCGCGACTTGAGGAGCGCGTCGCCAGTATCGACACCCATGTGGCGGCCATCGAATCCCACCTTACCGCCCTAGACACCAGAGTTGCGGCCTTAGAGACCCGCCAAAGCGCCACTGAAGCCACCGTCGCACACCTGTCGCTCCCTGCCCCACTCACCCCGGCACCTACCCCAACTCTGTCGGGGGACTCCGCCATCCATCATGGCCAGACACCCCACGCGCCTTAATTTCTGGCAGTGGAACTGTCGGGGGTTCCGCAGCAAGCGGAACACCCTGCAGCTCCACCTCCAGAACATCCCTCCCGACACTCTCTCCTCCGTCCTAGCACTCCAGGAACCCCTAACTCCCGTGAAACTGCGCGACTACACCTCCTTCCATCCTTCTTCTGAAGCCCACCCAAACGTTGCCACACTGGTGCAGCGAAACCTTGCTGCCGTGCAGCACCAGTTGGACGTTTTGGACTGTGCCCATCTCCTCCTTGAAATCCTTCCTCGCCGTCGCACTGAGATAAGCCTCTTTGTTCTCAATGTGTACAGTCCTCCCAAAGCCCCTTCAGCTCCTCTCCTCCTCGTCCTCCGCCGAGCGCTCTCCTGCGCTGGTCGCAATGCCCTGGTCGTTCTTGGCGACTTCAATGCCCCGCATACCAGCTGGGGCTACCTCCAGAACACTCGCAAAGGCCACTCACTCTGGACTTTCATCCACAACGAGTGCCTTTCGGTCCTTAATGACTTCGCTTGCCCCACCAGGATCGGATCTAGTGTTCAACGAGACACCAATCCGGACCTTACCCTCGTCAAAAATGTCGCCAATCCGACCTGGACTAATACAGGGGTCTTCCTCGGTAGCGATCACTACGTCCTCTGTACAACTTTCCCACTCCCCTCCCTTGCTCGCGCCTCTACTCGTCTCACCCAGATAGTCGACTGGGACCGCTTTCGCTCCACTCGTCTCTCTACTTCCTTCTTTGCTCCTATCACCGATCTCTCTGCCTGGACCGAGACCCTTTTGGCGGACGTCCACACTGCCACATCCACACTCCCTACAGCACCACACTCCACTACGGCAGACAGCCGTCTGCTGCACCTTTGGGAGGCCTATCACACTGTCCACCGCCGGTGGCAGGCTCAGAAATACAATCGCCGCCTGCGCCTCCGTTTGGCCCGACTCGCGTTGGACATGGAGGAGCACTGCACCTCTCTCGTTAGACAACAGTGGGGCCAGACCTGCGACCGCATGGCAGGCAACCTGGGCCTCCGCGACACGTGGTCGCTTCTCAGGGTGCTGCTAGACCCTACATACACTAAAGCTTCCCAGCGCAAGGATATCTCCCATATCCTTCATTCCTCCCCACTCACCGATACTGACTTCCTGGCGGCCCTCCGGGACCACTACCTCTGCACCGACCTACCTACTCCGCTTCCCACCTACTCCGGCTCCCCAAACCCTGACCTTGAGGCAGACATCTCCGTGGGCGAGGTTCGTGCGGCGCTACTCACACTCCGCACCACCTCGGCCCCGGGGGCGGACCGCATCACTAACAAGGTACTCCGCAACCTAGACACCCCCTCCCTCGAAGCCCTTACTGATCTCCTCAATACACATTGGCAGGCTGGCACTCTTCCACCCTCCTGGACCCATGCACGTGTCTCATTCATCCCCAAACCCGGCAAACCTATTGCCCTCGAACACCTCCGCCCCATCTCTCTCACCTCCTGTCTCGGCAAGCTGTTCGAGCATATCATCCTGGCCCGCCTCCAGACCTATCTGAATGATCATGACTTTTATCTGGACTCCATGTTCGGTTTTCGTCCCCAGCTGTCCACCCAGGATGTCGTGCTCCAACTTTCCGAGGATGTCCTGCACCCCTCCCACCACAAACGCACTCGAGCTCTCCTGGCGCTGGACCTTACTAAAGCATTCGACAATGTACACCACACCGCCATCCTAGACGCTCTCTCCTCCCTCCATGTCGGACCCCGTGTCCATGCTTACGTCACTGCGTTCCTCGCCCACCGCACAGCCGAAATCTCATACGGCCCACTTTCTTCTCCTTCCTTCTCCCTTTGCAACAAGGGTACCCCCCAAGGCTCTGTCTTGTCCCCTCTTCTGTTCAACATCACCCTCTTCCCGCTGGCACGTGCTTTACGAGCTATCCCAGCTCTGTCTCATGCTTTCTACGCCGATGACATCACCCTCTGGGTGACCACCGGCAATCTTGGCGACATGGAGACCGCTCTACAGGCAGGTGTAGACGCGGTAGCAGCTCACGCCCGGGCCATCGGGTTGAGCTGCTCCCTGACCAAATCGGAGCTTTTGCTCCTTCGGCCTGGGCGGATGGCCCCCCTGTCGCCTTCTCCACTCACTCACCTCACCTTGACGGCACACCCATTCCTCTCGTCTCTACCCTCCGCATCCTCGGACTCTTTCTTCAGTCCAATGGCAAGCACACCACCCTCATCACTCGACTCACAAACACTGTACACCACACTGTCCGCCTCATACGCCGCATTGCAAACCGCCACCACGGCATGCGCGAACACGACCTCCGCCGCCTGGTCCAGGCCTTTGTTCTCAGCCGCTTCATTTATTCTCTTCCGTATCTCTACCTTTCTCGTACCGAGGAAGACAAAGTCAACAGCCTCATTCGCCACGCATATAAGTCAGCTCTGTCCCTTCCCACATCTACGTCTACGGCTCGGTTACTGTCGATGGGCGTCCACAACTCCCTGACGGAGCTGACGGAGGCCCATCGCACGGCCCAGCTCCTCCGTCTCTCCCGCACCCGCCCGGGTCGCGCACTTCTCTCCACCCTTAATCTCTCCCCTCTTATTCCTCTTCCCACATCACTGCCCATCCCTTCCCATGTCTTCCCCCTCCTAACCGTTAATCTTCTCCCTCAAGATATGCATCCCGAACACCACCCCTCCCGTAGAGCAGCGCGAGCCTCCGCGCTCTGGCGTCAGTACGAACGGCAGGCCGCCGTGGCTTACGTAGATGCTGCCCCGTACCACCGCTACCCAGCACATGCCCTTGCCGTCACTGACAATTCTCTCCCACCCACTCTTACTGCCTCAGTCTACACTTCTACCTCTGTCGAAGCCGAGGAGGCAGCTATTGCCCTTGCCATCACGCAAACCTCCGCGAAGTACATCTTCAGCGACTCCAAACCTGCGGTCTACAACTACACGGTTGGACGGGTGGCACACCCGGCCATCGGAATCTTGCGTTCCGATACCGTTCCCTCTCGCCCCATCCAAATCATATGGGTGCCCGCTCACGCGGCCCATCCTGGTAACGAGGCGGCCAATTCCATCGCTCGAGATTCGACTGACCGAGCAAGCCCGTCCCCGCCGGGAATGGATACGCGCGACGCGCTCCTCACGTACCGCGATATCACGCAGCACTATCGCCTCTCTCGTCTCACCTTCCCCCCTCCGCACCAATCCCTTTCCCAGCCCCACCAACACTTATGGCGCCACCTTCAGGCCCATACCTATCTTACTCCCGCACGTCTTGCCCTCTTCCACCCCGGGACGCACTCGCCGGCTTGCCGCTTATGTGACGGCTCCCGCGCCGATTACGTTCACGTCCTATTCTCCTGTCCGGCACACTTGCCCCCTGCCTCTTGGCGCCTAAGCAATCCGCAGCAGTGGGAGGCTGCTTTGTCCAGCACCGAGCCGGATATTCAACTCCAGCTGGTGAACTGGGCGGAGGACGTCGCGACTAGGCATGGCATGGACGCCACAACCGGCAGCCTGAAGGCCGCCCACAACGCTGCTTTTTAATTTTTTAATTTGCTCTTACTTTTGGCCTTCTCATCAATAAACGTTTTTCACCACCACCACCACTTCGCGCCATCGTCCCTGATTGTGCAGGCAGTGCGCGACTGCGGCGCGTAGCATGTAGAGCCTGCGCCCGTCGACTTTGATCTGTGGGCCGGAAATGGCGGCGGCGCGTTTGTGGCATTAAAAGCGTGTGGTGAGTTTCCAACGGCACTGCGGGCCAATGCCACATGAGCTGCCGGTCGGAGTATAAGAAACTCTTTATAGTTAGCGTACTGCTTGGCGGTAACAGATGTCCTGCTTGGCTTGAGATTGCTGGATACGCCGTCACTTGAACCACGGCGGCCGGAGCAGGTGAGTACCAGTGGCGCCGGCACCTCGGTGGCCAGAAAACGATGCCTGTGCCGTGACGAGATGCATCAATTTACGCGATATCATTGCCGGCGATAGGTCATACGGGCGCGTCGCCCCATGGCTGTGTTCTTTGCTGGAGGCCGTCACTACGCCTGCCGTGCACGTCTATATCGATATATAGACGTGCACGTATAGATAGACGTATAGATATATCGACTATATCGATATAGTCGATGCTTGTACAATGTTGTTATTCAACATCTGGCGCTGTGGACTGGATACCTGGACTTGTTTAATGTTTAATTACTTTGCTGCTGTGTCATTGCGTATTGGGTACAGATATTCAGTTTTGAATTCGAGGTGCCAAATCAACACAAAAAAGTTGCACTTATCAACTCGGGATCATATCACACATCACAGCGTCATCCTATATTGCACGAGTATTAATAACAAAATTTCTGCTGCTGGTGCCAAAAAAGGGAGACCGATCAACCTGCATCTGTGAGAAAATGTGCTTGAAGTCCGCCATTGTCCATTGTAAAGAGGTACTACCTTGGTATTCAATGTCAGTAACCCTCATAAGTTATGCATCATTTTGAGTGAAATAATTTGTCTTAGAAGCCATTCATTGTAAGGGATCAGTAAACATATCATAGCTTAAGTAGTGCATAAGTGCATGAGTTGGGCAAAGGTTTAATTTGTAAAGAGCAAAGCCATCAAGATAAATAATTTTGGCAAGCTTCGTTTAACAATAAGCTGACGAATATACAAAACCTAGTGTAGCAGCAGATGTTCTCCAAGATAAACTTGCGACCAGATTTTTTCTGTTCTATGTGATCATTGTAGTGCCAAATTTTTCTCCTTTATTTCAGGACTACGGCTGCGGCCGTTTTATTGCCAGCCGTGAGGATGAAGCAGCTTCATAGCCGGAGATCAGACGCCTCCCATCAGTTTCCCTTTTCAGCAATAGAAGCCTTGGTATGCTCTTACCAAGAGTTTACTTTTTTTTTACTTTGTATGTTTTAATTGCCATGGCTAGTTTAGCGGCATCACTTAGAGTGATTGGTGTGACACCTGTTCCATGCGACATATGCAGGTTATCCCACGTAACTTTAGCAAAGCAAAAAAAAAAAGCGCATATGCCACCTAGCTGCACAGAACCTAGGTAATGTTGTTTTCTGTCTCTTGGAAATACTTACATTTTCTGCATTTTGCCTAATTACCTAATTGCTTGATCAATTAGTCAACTTCTCCAATAATATAGTTAGATAAAGAGTCTCAATTATAACATTGTAGAGCAACGTGAAGATTTCCCAGTACAGCTTATTGTGGCTCAATATGTGCTGCATGATGTGTTTTAGGAGCATGAAAGAAGCCTGAGAATCCCGAAAAGTGCCTTGAGTGTGTGTGTGTGTGTGACAGCGCCTGTGTTGTGTTCTTCCTTCATTCCTCGTCTTTTGCGCTGCACAAACATGTCAACCTCGAGTGGCCAGTTTCGTGGCAGTTTTGCATGTATTTGAGTGCTTGCCCTGTATACGCATGCATGTTCCAGTAAGAAAAAAAATACTGAAGGAGCCCAACTTGATGTATTTCGGGAAAATGTATGATGTAAATTACTATGTGACAACAAAATAAAAACCTGAAACAAGACTTCACAGTAGAGGCATGCAGGTGTGTACATCAGCATAGTGACGAAAACCTCGTGCAAGTTTAGAAAAATATTCATTAGGTCGGTTTCTGTCATTCTTCTCTATCACATTATTATTGCAAAAATGTGCTCTCTAGCATTGCACGATTGAAAACACAGTTCAAATAAATCATTTCCTGGCACCTTCACTTTCATAGCAACATAGAGAGGAATGGTTAAAATTTTGCTTTGCTTCTCTGACCTTCATTTTAGGTCCTTCTCATGTTTGCTGAGCTTCTGAAGGTATCATAGACTCCTTCCAGGGTTTACAGGCAGCTTGAGCACATTGTGCCAGATTTTGGAGAAGCCGCAGACGTCACAGTGTCTATAGCGGTGTCCGGTAAATGCAAGTTTCTTACGTGATGCATTATGCTCAGTACCAATTAGATTAAGTTATCGTTTTAGCAAAAATCTGTGTTTTCTAGATATATATCATCATCACCATCAGCCTGGTTATGCCCACTGCAGGGCAAAGGCCTCTCCCATGCTTCTCCAACTACCCCGGTCATGTACTAATTGTGGCCATGTTGTCCCTGCAAACTTCTTAATCTCATCCGCCCACCTAACTTTCTGCCGCCCTCTGCTACGCTTTCCTTCCCTTGGAATCCATTCCGTAACTCTTAGTGACCATCGGTTATCTTCCCTCCTCATTACGTGTCCTGCCCATGCCCATTTCTTTTTCTTGATTTCAACTAAGATATCATTAACTTGCGTTTGTTCACTCACCCAATCCGCTCTTTTCTTATCTCTTAACGTTACACCTATCGTTCTTCTTTCCATAGCTCGTTGCGTCGTCCTCAATTTAAGTAGAAGCCTTTTCGTAAGCCTCCAGGTTTCTGCCCCGTACGTGAGTACTGGTAAGACACAGCTGTTATAAACTTTTCTCTTGAGGGATAATGGCAACCTGCTGTTCATGATCTGAGAATGCCTGCCAAACGCACCCCAGCCCATTCTTATTCTTCTGATTATTTCCGTCTCATGATCCGGATCCGTAGTCACTACCTGTCCTAAGTAGATGTATTCCCTTACCACTTCCAATGCCTCACTACCTATTGTAAACTGCTGTTCCCTTCCGAGACTGTTAAACATTACTTTAGTTTTCTGCAGATTAATTTTTAGACCCACCCTTCGGCTTTGCCTCTTCAGGACAGTGAGCATGCATTGCAGTTGGTCCCCTGAGTTACTAAGCAAGGCAATATCATCAGCGAATCGCAAGTTACTAAGGTATTCTCCATTAACTCTTATCCCCAATTCTTCCCAATCCAGGTCTCTGCATACTTCCTGTAAACACGCTGTGAATAGCATTGGAGAGATCGTATCTACCCGCCTGACGCCTTTCTTTATTGGAATTTTGTTGCTTTCATTATGGAGGACTACGGTGGCTGTGGAGCCGCTATAGATATCTTTCAGTATGCTTACATACGCCTCGTTTACACCCCGATTCCGCAAGGCCTCCATGACTGCTGAGGTTTCGACTGAATCAAAGGCTTTCTCGTAATCAATGAAAGCTATATATAAAGGTTGATTATATTCCGCACATTTTTCTATCACCTGATTGATAGTGTGAATATGGTCTATTGTTGAGTAGATTTTAAGGAATCCTGCCTGGTCCTTTGGTTGACGGAAATCTAAGGTGTTCCTGATTCTATTTGCAATTACCTTAGTAAATACTTTGTAGGCAACGGACAGTAAACTGATCGGTCTATAATTTTTCAAGTCTTTGGTGTCCCCTTTCTTATGGATTAGGATTATGTTAGCGTTTTTCCAAGAATCCGGTACGCTCGAAGTCCTGAGGCATTGCGTATACAGGATGGCCAGTTCCTCTAGAACAATCTGCCCACCATCCTTCAACAAATCTGCTGTTACCTGATCCACCCCAGCTGCCTTCCCCCTTTGCATATCTCCCAAGGCTTTCTTTACTTCTTCCGGCGTTACCTGTGGGATTTTGAATTCCTCTAGACGATTTGGTCTTCCATTATCGTCTTGGGTGCCACTGGTACTGTATAAATCTCTATAGAACTCCTCAGCCACTTGAACTATCTCATCCATATTAGTAATGATATTGCCGGCTTTGTCTCTTAACGCATATATCTGGGTTTTTTTTTGCCAATTCCTACTTTCTTCTTCACTGCTTTTAGGCTTCCTCCGTTCCTGAGAGCATGTTCAATTCTATCCATAATATACTTCCTTATGTCAGCTGTCTTACGCTTGTTGATTAACATCGAAAGTTCTGCCAGTTCTATTCTAGCTGTAGGGTTGGCGGCTTTCATACATTGGCGTTTCTTGATCAGATCTTTCGTCTTCTGCGATCGCTTACTGGTATCCGGCCTAACGGAGTTACCACCGACCTCTATTGCACACTCCTTAATGATGCCCACAAGATTCTCGTTCATTGCGTCAACACTAAGGTCCTCTTCCTGAGTCAAAGCCGAATACCTGTTCTGTAACTTGATCTGGAATTCCTCTATTTTCCCTCTTACCGCTAACTCATTGATCGACTTCTTATGTACCAGTTGCTTCCGTTCCCTCCTCAGGTCTAGGCTAATTCGAGTTCTTACCATCCTATGGTCACTGCAGCGCACCTTGCTGAGCACGTCCACATCTTGTATGATGCCAGGGTTAGCGCAGAGTATGAGGTCTATTTCATTTCTAGTCTCGCATTTCGGGCTCCTCAACGTCCACTTTCGGCTATCCTGCTTGCGGAAGAAGGTATTCATTATCCGCATATTATTCTGTTCCGCAAACTCTACTAATAACCCTTATATGTATAGCTTTCATTGATTACGAGAAAGCGCTTGATTCTGTCGAAACCTCACCAGTCATGGAGCCATTACGGAATCAGGGTGTAGACGAGCCGTATGTAAAAATACTGAAATATATCTCCATAAAGAAAGCAACAAAATCCCAATAAAGAAAGGCGTCAGGCAGGAAGATACGATCTCTTCAATGCTATTCACAGCGTGTTTACAGGAGGTATTCAGACACCTGTATTGGGAAGAAGTGGGGATAAACGTTAATGGAGAACATCAGGATAGGGGGCTGGATTTGTTTGGTGCCAGAACCCGTGAGCATTGGTGATAAGCACCGACGCCAAGTCATGACGAAAAGAATGCGGCCGTGTTGTTTTAAGCAGGGATTGGCACAGGGCAGCACACTTTTCGTATCATTCCCATGATACAAAATGCCTGTCTTCGTCCGTGTTTCTATATAGGCACTTTTTCTTGTTATTGAGACCTTTTAGTCTCAATGAAACCAACGTGTGTTGCTGCATTTGGCATATATACTCTCATATAATAATTGGCATATATACCTCTCGATAAGTCTACAAAACAAACCCATGAAATATACCAAGATTTTTTCAACTCTTCATGTCATGTGGTCCTCTAAAGATTGGTCTGTAAACAATGTCAAGTCCAAAATGATACTTGCATAATCAGCATTTTTATGCCATCGTATGCGCTTAGAAGTGACTTTCTTTTTATTGGAGTTTGCGTCAGTTTACCAGTGACGATGGTATGATCTAAGAAGCCAACAAGAAGAGTAATACCCAGACAGGAGGCGGTGTCATTAGTCAGAATGAGGTCAAGTATATTAGCTGACGTGGCTGAAGAACACGTGGGGTGTGTAGTGAGTTGCGTTAATGAAACGTCCAGACATGCATGAAGAAATGCACGTTTTTCAGTTTGTGAAACTTGAAACGACTGAGTGTTCAGATTATTACAAGCAAACTTGAAATCACCAACAATAGTTAGCAGTGAATTCGGAAACATTGCCGACTTCCCTTATCACGCGATGAAATTGGCTTGAGAAAGAAGTGCTATTTGGCGGGCGGTAAGAAGTTGCAGCGATTGCCTTTCCATTTCCCTTCGTTCCACACTGAATATAGATCATGACACACTCGAGGAATGTGGTAATGTTGACAGGCGAAACAACGTAATATTTTGTCACCGCAATGAGCATGCCACCACCTCTTCTTTGCTTGCGATCACAGCAAAAGAATTCTAATTCAGATGAAGTGACGAGTATACCGCCATGAGGATAAGTGTCATCCAACCATGTTTTGGTGAGAGCTACCAGGAACGCTGAGCTTGAATCAATAAGTGACGAAAGAGCAATATTTTTAGATAACAGGTTTCGTATGTTCGTGTACAAAAAGGTAAAGCTGCACGAGTTCTCTGCACATTATGATGAAGACAAGCGGACCACAGCCATTGAGAAGTTACAAGTTTGTCAGACTGCCGGACCCTGGGATAAGCAAGCTGCTTGATTTGTGTGAGTGTCCCAGATGTGCGTGTCATTGTTTAACACTAGTCTGATAAACACAAGTCTCATGCGGTCACCATCTTTTCTGATTGTTTTGCCGTATTGCCACAACTTGGGACATTTATCTCGCACTTCCTTTGAGTAGTCGAAGCCATTGCTTAAACCTGTGTTCTTCAGTTTATAGCCATGTCTTAGTGCAGTTTCACCTTCTATATCAATAAAAAACTTGGCAATGATCGTTCGCCTTTTTTCTGCAGAAAAACGACTCAGTCAATGTGTCTTAATAACTGAAGTGACTGATTTGTAGCTGCTTTTCGCAGAATTCTGCATCAAGGCGCTCTGAAGATTCTCAGTTTCATTTTGTTGCGAATCAGTTATGCCATACAATAAAGCATTTCACCTTCGAATCTATTATCCGAATTGTCAACGTTCTCTTGTATTTTTGAAATGAATTCATTGCTAGAGGCTCGCGATGAAGTGTTTGCCAGGTGAACTTTAGGCGGTAGGTCATCAATCGTGTGTCATATTTGCGAACGCTTTGCATCAAAATTGCTGGGAAGCTTATGGAAGGCCATCGACTGAATCTTTGACTCGAGCCTCACAACTCGATTAGTTAGAGACTAGGTGACATTTAACCGAAACATGAAGCTGTAATACCTTGGTTATTGATTATTGAAGGCTTGCGGTTTTAGTTTCAAAGCGCTGAATTGTTCAAAATACTGAATCGAGCTTTCCTTCCTGGGCATTCGTCATAGGTCCTGCATTAGACTCAATATCCCCGCAGCATAATAAGAGGCGCCAAACAAACGCAGAAAAATTACGAGCACGCTTCAGAAAATCGTGTGGCCACGACACCGCAAATAAGCATACATCGTTATTGCGGTAACACTTGGGCTCGTAGTAACTAACCTGAAACAACATTGCAGTTGAGCGCTGCGTCGTGAATACGGCGTCGTGGCCCGTCGCACCGACGAAGCATACGTCCTTTTCTACCCGACCATCAGCTGATCGGGTACCATGTTTCCAGCCGCAAATCTGGTTATCATCCAGCAGTGGCGGTGATGGACAGAAAATGTTCAAAGGCGGTTCGCAACGCAGTGCAGTTTCGTTGATGATCCGATCATGCAGCCATTTGGCAACGTTGGTCTCGACCAGTCCTACCGAGCTAGCCGGCGATGGTCGACCAAGGAATACCGCACGGAGCACCTGAAGACATTTCAGTTGAGCGCTGCATCGTGAATGCGGCATCGTGGCCCCTAAGCCATATAATCGACGCACTTCATAATACTTCCGTGCGGCCAGGCCGCCGCTTCCACAGCGAGAGGAAAGTAGTTCAAGCGCAACACTTGCCTTACTTTCTACTTCTGCTCCACATATCATCATCCATTGTACAGCTTCTTCATGTGTTAATGTCAACAGCTGCACAGCTTGACCCTAGTGGTAGCAGCAAGAGCTCGGCTGGAATATAACGTTTCCTTACAACAGATGCACACACACACACACACACACACACACACACACACACACACACACACATATATATATATATATATATATATATATATATATATATGTATATATATATGTATATATACATACATACATATTGCCCGGATTTCGATCGATGCGTGACTTTGGCAGTGTGTGGTGACGAAACGAAAAAGTAGGAACTGACCTTGCCGATCGTACAATCTCACAGAACATGAACGGTGAACATTGCATGCTTATTGCACAAAAAGCGCATCTACACTGCGCCAGCACTTGCCGCGACCGGCGACAGAAAGGTTGGTTTTTTTGACTAAGCAGTTTCTATTTTAGGCAAAAGAATGCCCGCTAGAGTAGAATGGCGCGTAATATTCATTTAATTAAAAGCGATGTATTGTGTCAAACGTTTTGCAGCAATGGTTGTTCCGATAAAAGCGAAGCTCCACTGCATTGCATGGCGCACAGCGAAGCCGTGCTCGCATCGCGACCGGCGGTGGCGCAAATATGAGCATGTTTTCTTCTTTGTGTGGAATGATTGCGTAAAAAGGGTACAGCGGCAACAATGGTCACAAGACACTGCGGCTTGGGGGCGTCGGCGGTTCGTTCTGAAGCGCTGCCATATA
Organism: Dermacentor andersoni; assembly: GCF_023375885.2. Classification (NCBI taxonomy): domain Eukaryota; kingdom Metazoa; phylum Arthropoda; class Arachnida; order Ixodida; family Ixodidae; genus Dermacentor; species Dermacentor andersoni. The sequence goes on from NC_092818.1 coordinate 6,450,294, forward strand.
GCATCGGCGTGAACCGGAAAATGAGCGACGATATCGCGTCGGCGAGCGATCAGCAGGGGTGAGGCTGCCGACGACGCCAAAGCTTAGGCGCGGCCACTTTGTCGCTGCATGACCACGTCACTCTGCCACAAGGACATCTCGCAGGGAAACCCACTTTGAAACAATGAGATCTCGCCGTTTGCCGGCAAGACCGCCTTCGGCAGGCGGCGAGTGGCCGTGCTGCGGAGGCGAACGTGTCTTTTATCCCAGCGCCGTGGACAACATAAGTGGTTCCCAAGAAATCAACGCAATTCTACTTACGAAACATTGTCTCTGTTTACGTCTCGACTATTCAGAGATGGAACTAGTGATCGCTCATTCAAATTCTTACAGCTTCTCCACTCGTAACTCGTGTATCGCTGGCACCCGGAACCGTTGTTTCAGGCGTCGTTCGCCCAATGTACAAAAAAAATTTGCTTCATGAGATCCTCACGCTTCTCAAGTTATTTTGCATGAAGGAACTCTCACAGGGCGTGGATACTCATTAAACCATGCCGCAGTACTATGAGGGGTACACGCTTGCATGTGGTGGTGGCGTATTGCAGAGTAGCAGACTAGAGTGCACTAGCTCAGGTCGACGTCTCTGTTCTTCCCGTCACTAAATTATATTCTATTCGTTATTCACACTGGGACCATTTGTTTGAGAAGCCATAAGGACCTTTGTTCAGGAGCCATTTGAAGATGGGTTTGTTTGGAAGTCAAAATGTTATGGCGCTTTCACACTCATGGCACTGAGGGCCGTTTTTCACGAGCACACCCTGGCCAGCACTAGCCTTCCTTGAGCTTCAAACGTTTCTGTCACTCTCCGTCACGAAGCTTGTAGAGCCGGCCGCTCCGTAGTGATCTAATTAAAAGTTTTTTAACTCGTTACGCTGATCCTCTCGTGTCTCTGCATGCGCTCCTCTCTGCTCGTCAATGTCCAGACCACTAGGTCCTCGCTACCTCGACGGTCCTGAGTTCCCGTCTTTAATAAGGCCAGAAACAGCTGTGCGAGGTTCAGCAACATGCATTGCACCTGTTTCAGACCAATAGATATCCCAACCCAAAGCTTTAGGCACATATCTATTGAAATGGAGAGACAGGCACTTGCTTAAGTGCTGTAATTATGAGTGGGTGCTTGAAAGTTCCTGGCTTTGCGCAGAAAGAATAGAACCACAGTTTGGACCGACCGACCGACCGACCGACCGACTAACTGAGTAAACCTTATTGAAATCAGCAACAGGTGGTGGCTGGGGCTAGGCCTCCCACGTGGGGACAACGGGTGTCGCCTCTTCGCCTCCTCACAGGCTTGCTGGGTCGCCCAGAGTTGGTCGTCAAGGTTGGAGCTACGCAGGGCAGCGTGCCATCTCAAGGAGAGGTATGCTCAAGTAAAACTCTTGCTTGGGCTAGTTGGTTCATGCTTGAAGTAGTAAAGGCAAGGCGCAGAAGACCGGCGCCGGTCCTGTCGTTTGTGTTCTTCTTTTTGAGTCCTGGTCTTCGGCGCATTGCCTTTACTACTTCACCGAGAGGGTCGTGGGGTTAATGTCGGGGTATTGCTGTATGCAGTCCGAAAGCATGTGTTAAAGTGCGGCTGGCTGTATCTTGCAGACATGGCACGTGAGATTGGGGTAAATGTCTGGGTGGATCTTGTTGTAACGTTGTAACGAGGGGTAAGTATTGGTTTGTAGCAGGCGGAAAGTTATAGCCTGCGCTCGACATAGTTTGTTGTGTGGGCCGGGGAAGGTTCTACGCTATACGTAGAAGGACTACACAAAATCTTTGTAGTGTGTCAGGCGATCCCTGCAGGTGGAGATAGCCTCCCCGTCTCCCGCGCCATTAACTATGCGTCGCGCTAGGGAGCGGGTAACCTCGTTGAGGTTGGGGAGGGGCAGGTGGATGGTGCCTGCATGAGCAGGGAACTAGACGAGTGTAACTAAATGAGCAGCATTTACTGAGTTGTGCGTTTTCCTGTCATAGGTTGACTCGTGCTTGCCGCCGTGTGCTGCCTGGCCGCCCATCATCAGAAACTGAAGCTCTGCATCACCTGAGCCTTATCTTGGTTCCGCAGCGAACTTCACTGAGTCTGCGTCGCCGGTATCGGAAGCAGCGCCACCTGGACCTATAAAAGGACCAGCACTGCACCAACTCGTTGGGATTCGCGGCCACAAGCAGCATTTACTGAGTTGTGCGTTTTCCTCTCATAGGTAGGCCATAATTTTGAGTTGTTCGTTTAGCCCTAGGTGATTTTTTTTTTGGCCGTTGATCCCCCGTGTATGTGCCTTTTTTTGATGTTCAGATGGGTGTGGATCTGTGCACATACCGCGCACACATTGGTTTGTTTGCATGCCGCAGTCACAGTGGGGTTGAACTTTTACGTGACAGCTCGTGCTTTATTCACACGCTTAGGCCCAGACCCTTATTGAGATTGCTCTGCATTTGTCTCGCTCTGCTCTTGCTTCGAGCTGGAGACGTGGAGAGTAATCCCGGGCCCAAGATTGAGGACGTACTGACCTTTCTGAAAGAGTTTCCTGAAGAAATTTCATCCGATTTAAAACAAGTTAACGACCAAATTGCAAGCTTAAATACCCGGGTCACTGCCATTGAAAAAAAGATTAGTAGCGTACCGGAAATCAAAAAGCACTTTGACGCTGTCAAAAATTCTGTTCAGGAAGTTAAGACAAACATATCTAAAGCAAATGAAGAACTCGTCGATGTTGTGGACGACATAAGTAACAGAATGAGGCGCAACAACCTTATAATCAAGGGTATACCCGAAGAGGGCCATGAAGGATACGCCGAATCCGAAGCCATTGTGAAGAAATTTTGTTCCGCTCACTTGAAGGTCAAGGTTGGAGACATTGAGCGGGCTCACCGTATTGGTCAGCGCCGTCACGGTTTTCACCGTCCTATTATAATTAAATTCCTCAACTTTAAATCTAAAACAGAAGTCCTACAAAATGCCCATAAACTGAAAAATCTCGAGTCCCCTAAAGTGTGGATAGAAGAAGACTTTTCGCCTAAGGCACAGTTGGCTCGTAGGAAGTTGCGCGAGTTTGCTAAGAGCAATCGTGAGGGAAACGAACGTTTTTCTATTCGTTATATGTCTCTACATTTTAAAGATTCTGTTTACCGGTTCGATTCAGTCACTAATAATGTTGTACAGGTTGCTGCAAGGAACTAACCTTCCAGTAATTGACGAAAAACAACTGAAAGGCGTAAGCTCACGCCCGTACATGCAGTCTCGTTGCTCTTGGCAAATTTCCGCAGCCTTTTTCATAAAATTGATGCACTGAAAACGCTCATACATACTTGCACCACAGATATAGTAATAGGTACTGAAACGTGGCTTTCCAGTGATATCACTAATAGCGAACTTGCACTTGACCCATCTTTTGTAATCTTTCGAAAGGACCGGGAAGGCTTCCGAGGAGGTGGAGTTATTGTGGTCATTAAAGATGACTATCAACCGTCTCTAGTGATAATCGACTCTCCTCTTGAAATAGTGTGGGTCTCTGCACGTATCGGACATGCGCAATGTGTCATTGGTGCATGCTATCGTCCACCCGATAGCCGTTTGGAATTTGTTCATTTTTTCAATGATGCTTTACAACAGGTCTTATCCCAGTTTCCAAAATGCATACTAATATTAGGGGGTGATTTTAATTACCCAGGTATGGAGTGGTCAACTTCTTCGTAAAGGAAAATTGCAACAGATCTGAGTGTCTTCATTTTCTACAAACCTTGTATTTTCATCACTTAACTCAAGTCGTGCGCGAACCAACTCGGGGTGAACACATACTAGATATTATTTTAACAAATCATCCAGACCTTGCTGCGACACATGTGCTAGAACCATTAAGTGATCACAGGGTGGTGCAATGTTCCTTTTCATTGAAACCTGCCAAGAAATATACAGCGAAAAAATACATTCTCAACTACGCACGCGCCGACACTGGCAGAATAATTGATATGTTAGCCTCATTTACAGCAGACTTTGCAAACAATTTTCAAAACAGAACGGTACATGATAACTGGAGCTTGTTCCGCGATAAACTCAAAGAAGTTGAAACTACATGCATACCAAGAATGACCATCAGCTCAAGGCAGAACGATCCGTGGTTTAACCGCGAAGTGAAGAAGTGTATAAACAAGAAAAAAAGAGCGTTCAAAAAAGCGGCGCGAACAAATGCTCCAGAAGACTGGCAAAATTACAAAACCATAGCACGCCATACAGAAACAACAATTATCGAAGCTAAACACAAGTTTTTTAATTGCACCCTTCCCAATATGATAAAAACTGATCCGAAAAAGTTTTGGCAAGTAGTTAACCCAAAAGCAGATCACACTGCTCCCTTACTACTTTCCGAAAACGGAGCAGTGCTCAACACAAAAGATAGCACTGAGCTATTTAACAAATGCTTCTCTGCAGTTTTTACTAACGAACTGCCACTTGATAACAGTCACATACTTGAACAACCATCTATTCGATTCCCTTTTTCATCCATCATAATAACGGAACATGGTGTTTCTCGTGCCATTAACAGGCTTCCTCATAAAACCAGCCCAGGTCCTGACGGTATAAGTGCTAAACTTCTAAAATTAACCTCGCACTACTCTTCAGTTTTGTTATCTCTAATATTTCAGCAATCACTCGATACAGGGTGCCTACCGGAAGATTGGAAAACAGCATTAGTGATACCGGTATTTAAATCAGGTAATACAGCAGACCCTAATAATTACATACCTATATCACTGACATCTATCTGCTGCAAATTACTGGAACACATCCTATACTCTCACATTATAGCCTATCTTAACGATAATAACCTGCTCCTCAATAACCAACATGGCTTTCGCCAAAATCGCTCATGTCAGACGCAACTTTATGAACTTGTAACAGATATTCACATTTCTTTGCACAGATTGATTAGTACAGACGCCATTTTTATTGACTTTTCTAAAGCTTTCGACCGAGTACCTCATAATCGACTAAAACTGAAAGTTAGAAACCTACAGTTTAACTACAACACGACGCGATGGATTGAGGAGTTCCTAACGAACCGATTTCAAGTAATCAGTCTCAATAACTGCTTTTCTAACCGCACTCACGCCACTTCGGGAGTTCCTCAAGGATCCGTCCTCGGGCCACTGCTATTTTAATATACATAAATGACATCGCAACTAATATTACCTCACAAATACGTCTCTTCGCAGACGACTGCGTCTTATATAATGAAATAAGCTGCCCTGCCGACATCTCTGTGTTGCAGTCTGATTTAACAAAACTAACTGACTGGTGTGACACATGGCAGATGGAAATTAACATAGCCAAAACTAAACACGTAAAATTTGCTTCGATACCTCGACCTACCTCTGACCAATATGCAATACGCGGTATTACTGTTGACTCAGTATCTTCAATCAAGTACTTGAGTGTCCTGTTTACCTCCAATTTAAGCTGGAAAGCTCACATTGAACACATCACCACAAAAGCATGCAAAAAACTTGGTTACCTGAAACGTCACTTACACCTTGCTAACACAGATACCAGACCTCGAGCATACAGTTCTCTTATCAGGCCTTCTTTAGAATATGCGTCAATAATTTGGCACCCCCATCAGTCTAATCTCACGAACCTACTCGAATCAGTTCAAAATAAAGCTGCGCGGTTCATCTTAACTTCATACTCGCGATATCAAAGTGTGTCCGCCTTAAAGAAATTACTTAATCTCCCTTCACTTGACATGCGCAGGAAATTATCACGGTTGACCTTCTTCCATAGCCTTTACCACAGCAACACTGCATTCGCTCGAGCCCATATTCTTCCCGCTACCCACATCTCATACCCGCACAGACCATGTTCATAAAGTAAAACCTATATTTGCCAGGACTAACGCTTATCAAAATTCGCCTCTAGTTTTGTCTATTGCCGAATGGAACTCGCTACCTGCAAACATTGTCTCGCTTACGGAATCATCATCATTTCATGCAGCACTGCTAACCTCTTTAGAGTGTGTCAACCTGTCAGAACCCACATTTTCTTGAATATTTACTTAAACAGCGTTTTCAAGTGCTTGGCATTGTGTAAAATTCATTCCGTTTCATCTGCTATGTATCTGTGTAGGCTGTTTACCTAAATGTTTACTTGATTTGAGTACCCATCGTGTTCCGATGGGTACTGATTGTTTGCATCACATTTTAGGTTCTTATGCGTTTCACACTACTAAACATTGTATAAATTTCGTTACCCTTTTCTTTCTTTCTTTCTTTCTTTCTTTCTTTCTTTCTTTCTTTCCTTTTTGTTTGCTTCTGCTAGATGTTTTTTATGGTTCCTAATGCCTTCATATATTTACATTGTACAGATTTTACTCATGCTTGAACTTTTTCGTCCCCCCCTATGTAATGCGCTAATGGGCCCTTAGGGTACTCAAATAATAAATAAATAAATAACCTGATGGTCGGTTGAGCGGGGTGGTTGTTGCAAGATGCGCAAGGCTTTGTGTGAAATAGGACCATTGATGTAGTTGATAAAGGCGGAGCGGGAGTCAGAGACCATGGTATATCATGTTAGGTCTAGTGTGGCTAGCGAGAAGGCCCCTTCAGCTTCCTCAGCGTGGGGGGTTACTAGGCTGATAGCATGGTGGAGAGAGCCTTCAAGCATGGTGACGGCTGCAAAGCGGGTACCGTGGGGATATTCGGCGGCGTCGACGAAAGTCACACCGCCGTGGCGAGTATAAAGGATTTGGTGAGAGCCGTGGCACGTGCTGCCCGACGTGCGTGGTTGCATTCGGGGTGCATGTTTCTGGGGATAAGGTCGGCGTGAATCCAAGCTCACACGGTGGAGGGGATCTGGTGTTTATGGCTGTGTTGATGGTGGTAGATGATAAAGAGCGAGGTGAAGATATGGCGACCCGTCGCTGTGAGAGTGAGTTTCTCCAGCTGAGAGCGGATTTTGGCCTCCAGTGTGTTGTGGACGCCTAGTTGAAGGAGTAGGTCAGTGCTAGTGCAAATGGGGAGGCCGAGAGATAGTTTAGATACACTGGGTAGGAGGATGTTGAGCTGAGTTTGTTCAGCCTTGTGCCAGTTTAGATACGCAGCAACGTAGGTGAAGTGGCAAATTACGAACGACTGGATTAAACGGAAAAGATTCTCGCCTTTCATACCCCCACGGCGCTTGGAAACCCGCTTC